>NC_054371.1:163223370-163964203 GCF_017654675.1 Xenopus laevis
TACATATAAGTGGGATCTACCATCATGCATCCTTCTGCTGAAGTATTACAATAGTATTACTGATATAAATATGAACTAGAAATATTGGGTACAGATATTTACAGGTCCCTTTTGTGTTTATAATCCCCTTACAAAAGGGGCGTGATTTCACTTTCAAGGGGACATAACCAGCCAAAAAGTATATACATATAACCACAGTGTCGGACTGGGACACCAGGGGCCCACCAAAAACCCTTTGACCATGGGCCCACCCAAACACCTTTAGACCAGGGGCCCACTCTAAGGGGCCGATTCACTAAATTTGAGTGAAGGATTCGAAGTAAAAAAACTTCGAATTTCGAAGTATTTTTTGGGTTACTTCGACCATCAAATGGGCTACTTCGACCTTCGACTACGACTACGACTTCGAATCGAAGGATTCGAACTAAAAATCGTTCGACTATTCGACCATTCGATAGTCGAAGTACTGTCTCTTTAAAAAAAACTTCGACCCCCTACTTCGGCAGCTAAAAGCTACCGAAGTCAATGTTAGCCTATGGGGAAGGTCCCCATAGGCTTTCCTAGGTTTTTTTAATCAAAGGATATTCCTTCGATCGTTGGATTAAAATCCTTCGACACGTTTGATTCAAAGGATTTAATCGTTTGATCGAAGGAATAATCCTTCAATCGCACGATCGCAGTATTTGCGCTAAATCCTTCGACTTCGATATTCGAAGTCGAAGGATTTCAATTCCTAGTCGAATATCGAGGGTTAATTAACCCTCGATATTCTACCCTTAGTGAATCAGCCCCTAAGTATTATTTTCTTCCTTTTCTTAGTCAACCTCTATCCTCCTATTCTCTTTTCTTTCCATACTATAACACTGTCCGACACTGTATAACCATACCATAATAAGGACAACTACAAAGACATTGCATAAGAGAGGTTTGTTATAAAATTTGTCAGTGATAAAACAAAAATGTATATAGTTTTGTCACCAGCTTTTGCACTATTAGACATATGGGGAACTGGTAAACAAAAATTCAATCTTTACTTTCCAGAGAACATACTGAATTTTTGTTTCCTATTAATGGCAGCTACACGTAAATCAATCTATCTATTTTGGATTCAGGATAAGGCTCTATTTTGGATTCAGGATAAGGCTAATCGATGTAAAACAGGTAACCAAACATTGAAAAAACTCTTCAGTCATGTATGGTATTATTATTTGAAATATTCAGGGAAAGAAAATAGACACTTTGTTCTCAAATCTTATGACAATGAAAACTAATATTATACTGTAGATGCCCTCAGATTAATATTATTCCATTGACATTATTTGGTTAAGTCATCTTCCACAATTTGACTCTTATGATACAAAGTAGTTGTTCTTTATATTTTTAGGTTCATTCCTACTTTCCTAATATTGTAATAATATTATTTTATTGCTATACAAGTAAACACAGCAAATACTGTGATTTAGTTTATGGCGAACAGGCTCGTTTAACTTTTAAACTAATAAAAATGTATTTGAATCTAAAAAGACATTATTAAATACCTATTAATACTTATTGATCAGTAACATTTAAAGGCAAATTTATCAAGGGTGGAATTTCAAATTCATATGAGTTTTTGTAAATTCCCATAAACATGAATTTGAAATTCGACCAATCGAAACTTATTATAAAAATTGATTTTTTTAAACTCGGGTGAATAGGATCGACCCAAAACTTGAATCAAATATGATTCAAATTCAATTTGAAGTTTAAAAACTCAATTGAATGTCAGAAAAACTGCAAACTACTCAAAGTTGATCCCTCGTCGTCTCCCATTGACTTAAACAGCAATTCAGCAGGTTTTAGGTGGCGAATAGTCGAATTCAGGACCAGTGTATGATAAATCTCGAAAATCTAATTCAAAATTTTCTAAAAAACTCGAATCTCATTTAAATAACTCCCTAGTCGTATTTGACAGTTTTGACCATAAAAAAAACTTGAAAATTCGAAATTTTCAATTCGAGCTTTGATAAATCTGCCCCTTCATGCATCATAGCCATAGTAATATGAGTTTTTCCAGGGTTGCCATATCTGACCAGTGTTGTCATCGCTACTTAATTTCAAGGGCAGTTTATTGAAGTCACTTGATATATTGTAGAGAATAGAAGAATTTAAACAACTTTGAATTGTAATCAGTTTTTAATTGTAATCATCATGTCTGCCTTTCATTCTGTGGGTGGTATAGTAACATTCCTTTACACAGAGGATTTTATTGAAGCCTACAGCCTCTAAAGCAGTGAGTTAATTTATACATATATATGTATATATAAGCCCCCAGGTATATGACAAATGCTATATGGACTTGCATGTTGCCAGCTTCAATAAGGAAGCAAAGGCTGCCCAAATATTCAAAGCCGCTAGTAAGCATCATGCCACTTTTTCATTACAAAGTGATATAAAGAGAGGATTATAGCTGGCACTTAAAGTGTTTCTAACTATACTTTAAAAGCTAACAGTGCATTACCAGCCCTTTAGGCTATAATAGAGGCTATTATGATATGCAGGACATATGTCAAAATTATATACATTTTCAAGCTTGATCTAATCCCAATTGTGTAAATAAAAGATGCAACACCTCTAATCAAAGGAAACGATATGCTTTTCAAGGAACAAGGATTTAATCTGTATATACTGTTTGACCTTTTTCTCTGCATTGTTCTATTTCAGGGTTGTAGTGTGGGCACCTCTTTCCTCAAATAATTCCACAGCTGGAAAAAAAAGTATATGTTGGCCTAAACAAATATGTGAAAGAAACAGTTCTAGAATAACGCAAAAGTAATACTACATACTATTTAAATGGCCTCAGTCTTTGGTAATGATTGGCAGTAGGTGCTACGATAGATAAACCTCCACCTCCACCTTTTATACAGTCACTTGAAGATATAAAATCCTAAAGTCTTCCCTCCCAAACCTAGGTTACTTGTGGACCTGTATTTATAAAGGATCAAACCTATGGTAAAACTATATCAATGTTTTTGTACAGTTCTACTGAGAAAATTCAATTTGTCTCCTAAGTTATGATTAGCCTAGTGGAATAATATGTTAAAGTAACCAGGCGTGGCTGCTCATATGCTAAGTCCTTTACCAACACCTAATATAAGCAAGGTGTTTTATTGCTAGATGAGTTGATTATTAAAGTTGGAAGCTACAGTATGTAGTCTCGTACAGGCAAGCCCACAATGTTCTAACTTTGTGAAAGTTATAGAAAGCTTCAAACTTTTTTTACACTATGTACTATATTAAAATTTACAAAATGAAGAATATAGTATATCTACAATATTCAGGTTAACTGGGAGTGGTATAACTATAAATGACCAAGGTGCCTACCAAGTGAGTTTTTTTTCTGCAATGTTGCCAGTCACTCTGGGCAAAGGATTAACTATGACAACTAGAGGTGAAGAAAGTCAGGGCACCTTGACCTCCCAAGGATCCTGCTGAGAATGTAGGAATCTGCACACTGAATTTATGTATGACACCCCATCCCTACAAGAGGCAGAACTTGAGAACAGGCCTGACAGCATGATTCTTATGCTAGTTGTATAACTCTTCACAGGGCTGGTGCAAATATGCAATTGCATTTCATTTTTATTAGTGGCAATAATTATACAAACATAAGTGCTCAGAAGTAAAACACACGATGACTTTTCTGGCATGATTTTTTTTAATAGAAAATATTCTGTAAGTGGGATTTTTGTACATAATAGCAGCAGATCTTCCTATTAATATTGACTGCAATATAAACCCATGGATGTGTAATATCCTGCCTGTATTCAAACCAGTGAACTACAGGTTTTATGCAGTCTGTTATACAGTACCTCTGCTCTATATAAACAGAATTTAGATCCTTGTTCAGTTATTTTAGTACTCACCAGCGCACCATATCTGAACCTATATACTGTATGCTACCTGGTTCTGACCCAACTTGTCTGACTGCATCCAGCTCTGTCCATACCGGCTCCTTCCCTGCATTATATTTTAGCTCCCTGCCCCTGTGAGAGTCATTGGATTCTCGTGCTGTAAGTCCTGACTGCACCAGAGTAGCTGAGGGTCAGGTCCAAAGCCAAAGGTGGCTGTTATAGGCAGAAAAGCACGCCCACACAGGAATCCAGTCACTCCCGTGGGGTTTGGGTATGCCATATGTGACAGGACACCATTGGTTGAAAGGGGTTGGTTATGGGCTACAGATGTGTGGTTGCAATCATTCCAGCAAATAAATATCCTACGCCAAGCCCTCTCAAGTCAAACTGAATTTATAGTGTGAACTGTGAACAGGAGAGTCCTTATTCTTAATGGATACTCCAGCTTACTAAAGAATCATGCTACCTCCAGCCCATGAGTGACAGAACCCCATGTCAGAGTGTTGGGAAATCCAATACAATAACCAATGCTTTAATGCAGGGCTGTCCAACTGCCCCCCCCACCTTATATGGCCCTCCATATCAAAGTGTGTCTGCTTACCATTTGTAAAATTTAAAAGGTATCACTACAGAGATTAACTGGCCCCTGCATAGTTTAATCAAATTCATACTGTAATCCCCTGTATTGTTCACACCTGTGATCCTCCAACATTGTTCACACTTGAGACACCTCTATTGTTCACATCCCAAAGGCCTGTACTGTTCACGCCTGAGAACACCAAAAATAAATCTCATCCACCCGACTGAGTGACCATGATTACTGAAACAAATGATTAAATAAACTCTTGAAAAAAACAACCCATTAAAAGTGCGCCCCTCAATGATGGCATCCTAGACAGCTGCCTACACTGCCTACCCCTAGTTCCAGCCCTGATCCCTGCAGTGAGCACCAACCATCTGTTTTTTTGGTGTGCTATTAATGTGGACATGGTCTTGTGGTAACATGGGTGTGGTTTAAAGTGGATGTGGTCTAAAAACAGGGAGTGGCTAACACTGGCTTCCATTATCGGCCCTCCACCATGTAGATTAGAAAAATTCCGGCCCTCTGTACCATATAAATTGGACAGCACTGCTTTAATGTATTAAAATGTAGAATTAACACCAGGAACAATGTTGTCCTACAAATAATGCTGTTTAACATAGTTGTGTCATCAGTCACATATCAGAATAAATAAATTATAAAAGATCTTATTTATAAGGATATGGTTATGGTGTATGTCCAAATGTTCATGCATTTTAGCAGATCATTTTAGACTTTATTATGTAAATACTGGTTAAATAACACACATCTACTGGGAAATGTATAGCATATTAGAAATAAATACAGAGTATGACCTGTATAAAAGAGTTCAGCAAATATCTTGGCATTTTGAAGAAATAAATACAGAGTATGACCTGTATAAAAAAGTTCAGCAAATAACTTGGCATTTTGAAGCAGGCATGGCTTGTTTCAGCTACTGATAATCTAGCGCTCAGTGTTAGGCATCCTAGTGCCTATATAATCCTCAATTCTTAGCTCATTCACTATCTGTTATAGGTAGGGATGGGGAATTTTTTCACCTTGTTTCGCCACAAAAATGATGCCCATAGACTTGTATGGAGTTGTGCGTCAAAAAAAAAGACACGCGTCAAAAAAGTTTTGCTGCATGACAACATTCTTTTTGACGCCCATAGACTTTAATGGGCATCTGCGACATTTCGCCGGCGGCGGATTTTTGGTGAAACGAAACTCAAATTCGCCCATCCATAGTTATAGGCCAAGTTTGCTTTCTCCTTGATTCCTGTTACTGCTGTTCCCTAGTTCCTGCTTCCCTGGTCTTGTCTCTTGGATTGACTCCATGGTTTTGACCCCAGCTTGTTCCTGCATGTGAGCTTGTTTCATGAATCTTTCCTGTACAACTCCATGTCATACTTACCAGGATAGCCCCGCCCCAGTGCTCCCATCAGAAGGACCCTCCCCAAAGCTTTAAAAGCCCAACCCCAGTCCAGTGTCTTTTTTTCCTTCTACTTCAGTTTATTTTTTGCTCCTGTTAGAAGCCAGTGCCCTTGGATATGAAAATAACCCATTTCTAGCAGTATTGTTGGTTGTTATACTTCCTGGAGTCGGTCACCTATAGGGTAAACTCATGGGAGCATGCCATATGGATTTGATTCTAGGCCTAATCTATGGGATACATGTACCGGTAGTGTCATACAGAGCGTGGTCATGTACTACTAAATCCTCTTTTGCAGGTACCTTTGCTTTTGAGCCATTTCCAAGAGTGCTCTTGTGGATGTTATGCGGTTGGAATAAACGTACTGGTACGTAGTGGGAGTAAAACTATGGAGAAATGTTACTCTGCATTCCTATCCGCTTCTCTTTAATTAAAGATTGTTCTCTCTTTTCAAGTGGAATTGTCATGCTGGTTTCACACTCGGTATCATTACTTTGGTGTGGGTTCTTCCTTTAAAGAGTACTATTTCCTTTTCTTTCTCTGACAGTCAATTTCCCCTGAAAATACAGAGTTTACAGGTTTTCCACAAGGTGATTTCGGTCCACCTGTGGGGGTTTCATATTTCTGAGTTTTATCTGGTATAGATTACACTCGGACAGTTTTCCTTATGTGGAACAAATTCCGTCCCATTGGGATATTAGCTTGCTAAGTCCCGGTAAGTATGACATGGAGTTGTCCAGGAAAATGGAAGATTGTATCATACTAACCTTGATCTTCTTTCCTGGATAACTCCATGTCAAGTTTCCCATTCCTTTTTCTGTAGTTTCTAGAAGCTTATTACGAGACACCGGACTGGGGGGTGGGGTTGGGCTTTTAAAGCTTTGGGGAAGGTCCTTTTGATGGGAGCACTGGGGCGGGGCTATCCCGATAAGTATGACATGGAATTATCCAGGAAAGGAAGATCACGGTAAGTATGATACAATCTTCGCTTATGGTTGCTATCTGGTTCCGTCGAAGCCTGCACACAGACAGAGTATTGACCTGTATAAAAAAGTTCAGCAAATGTCTGTGACTGTTTCACTTTCTTCATCTCTCTTAACCCCCCCCCCCCCCCCTCCGTGAAGCCCTCATCATTAGCACTACACCTTTAAAAGCTACATGGTGCCTGCCCTTCCAGCTTGTAGTAATTCTCATCACAGAATATTCTCTTGTTTTCTTTTTTCAGTCTGACAGTTTTATAGTGAAACAGCAATTTTCTAAGATGTAACAGTGACTCTAAAAAGCTATCTGTATAAGCCTTACATAATCTGCAGAATGAAACACATAACCTACTGAACGTAGGAGGACAAAAAGAAATCAATGTTCATCCAAGGTATCTAATTGGAGGTGGATCAATAGAGCTCAATATGTTGTGCCCAAGCCCAGAGACATTTGGTGAATTGCAATTACACTGTTGGAAGTCTCAGCATCACTATTTTCAGGTATTTAAGACGTTTCACAGAGATGTCCTGTGTGTTAAATAACTAGGTTTCTTTCTTTTTATTTTCTGCTTTTGAAGTAATAACCCACTCTCTGCTATTATAAAAGCTCCTACATGAAATATAGCCAGGGCATTGCAGCCTGGTGACTGAAAATCATATGAGCACAGAATAATTGTCTCATTTCTAAATGGTTCATTGACAAAGAACAACATAATGGCTGATCCATTGCAAGAAACATGTTTAATGCAGAAAATGATTGCCAAGGAGCAATAATTTGTGAAGCAACTTAAATCACTCTAGGGGTTGATCAGTCCCATACAAATATGACTTTGAACTTGTAGTTGCAATATAAATTTTTCCCTGGGGTAGCAAAAAGTGAAAGAGTAAATTTTGTTTTATCTCAAGTGTAGAAATTGCATTATAAAATATCTATATAAAATATATAATCTTGACCACAAAAAAAACAATCCTGTAAATATGTGTGTGTGTTGGTGGTGGGGAGGAGGGTGTCTAATTTACATACTTGATGCATTTTTAATCATAATACTGTATATAGCTTTTTCAGATATTCATTTTTTGGAAGAAAACTGGTGAAAAGTAAAACACATCATAATTGAAATGTGTATATATATATATATATATATATATATATATATATATACTGTATGTAATAAATACTATTTAAAGGATCTGTTTGGTGTAAAAATAAAATCTTAAAAAAATGAAAAAATATTTCTAATATAGTTAGTTAGCCAAAAACCCAACTTTCTGCTTTACATCTCTCTAACCCTCAGTTAGTCAGGGTTAGAGAGCCCCTTAAGTCACTGATTGGTTACTGACTGGTAACCAATAAGAGAGCTGCAGAGCAGGAAGTTGGGTTCTGGCTATTATGTTAGACATCCACTCAGTCCAGTCTATATTGATTATATTTTTGGCTTAATAACTATTGAAAACATTTTTTATTTATTATCTATTTACCTATCTAGTTTTTATTTTTACACTGAACAATTCCTTTAATGACCAAAAAACTAGGGCCTTATTTTCAGAAAATAATATATTATTTTATATTTTATTTCCATTATTTTATATTTCGCACCACAAATGTGTCACTTCTTAAAAGCAAACTGATGCATTGTACTTGGCACTAGAACAAATGTATAGGACAACCCATTCTCACATGCTCACTGACACAACTTTAATTCATGGATATTTTTTAAGTAGCCACTATATTTTACTGTGGCCCAGTGTCAGACTGGCCCATCGGGATACCAGGAAAAGTCCCGGTGGGCCCAGGTGTCAGTGGGCCCTCATGCTGCTAAACATTTGGCCTAACACATGGTCATTCCCTATTTCTATGTGAACAAAGCGGCTAAATAGATGGAATAATGGATTATAGTATGTAAAGAAAAGAGACTAGAAGAATAGAGGCTGAGTGAGGAAAGTGAGAGAGTGGGCCCTCGGTCTAAGGTTTTTGGTTGGGCCCCTGGTCTTAAGTTTTTGGGTGGGCCCCTGCTGTTCCAGTTCCTGTTGCCAAAATAGACTGAAAGATACTAAAACCGATATATAGTTGAATACAGGGGTAAGCAGAAGAGACACGTGTCTAGGGTGCAATGGTGATGGTGGTGAGCTAGGAATGTACCTCTTCTTTTGCCTACCTATCAGCGTCTTCCTGTCCCCCAGTATTGCTCATTAGCGTATGTGCATCAATGCTGGGGGCGATTAGGTTAGCCAGGCTGACTAGGGCACCTGGTCAGCTTGGCCCAGCACTGGTAGAATAGTATGTATGTCACCTATGTGATCTGAGACATAGTCCTGGTTTGCATATTAAGTTGGAATAACATGAACATAGATACACTGTGAATCATTTGCTTTCGTCTATTTTAGTGAGACAGAATGAATTTATATTAATCAGTGATATAAAACTATGTTCTGCAAAGGAAGCTTGGTGGGGTTAAAAGGGATAGCAGATTGCCATTGGCCACACTCCATTAACCAACTGTTTTTAAAAGACCTAGTTGCCAGTATTGGCAGCACAAAGCAAGAGAGGCTGCCAGAAGATACGTTGTACCAAGCAACTATAAACCTTTACAAATCCTTATAAAAAGTTGGTTATAGCATTATTTATTTCAGTTACCATTGCCAGGCTATGTTATTTGTACCCCATTGGCATATAATCTTACTATTTTGTGCTGGGCTATACAAAAAATCACATTGGAAACTCACGGGAACAGACAAAACAATGGTTTCTCCCATTCTTTTCTTCGAATTGCTATTATCTTTACAGTTCTGACATATTAGACAGCACATTACACAGTACTGTCACATTATTGACACTACTTTGTTTGAATGTGCTATAATTTCTCTGCTGTATCAATTAAATATGAAGGCCAATGGAAGAATAGTTAATTTTCAACGGGCCTATCACATTATAATGTACGTTTTGTGGCCTTGACAAGGCTCCACAAGGAGCACATAGCTCAGAAGTGACACTTACACATATGAATGTATCTTAACAAGTCCTAAAATACAAGAGCATTATATGCATTTTATTTTTATCTGTGGAATGTGTATGTCTGTGTAAAAGAAAACATTTAAATATAGCTGTTTTTTTAAAACAACAATTGAATGTTGTCAACAAGGGGGTTGAACCAATCAAGGTTAACTTAATGCATATTGAACTTTATGGGGAACATTTATCAATGGTCAAATTTCGAATTCATGTGAGTTTTTTTTTAACTCACATGAATTTGATTTGACTTGAACATTGAATATTTGACGAGTTAATAAAATATGTCAAATTCAGACTAATTTTACCAACTTGGAAACTCGAATCAAATTCGACCAAACTTGATTTGAGTTTTTTTTCTCCAAAAAATACTCGAATGTCAGGAAGCCTACAAACAACTCCAAACTGCACCTGCTCCCATTGACATTTAGGTGGCGAATAGTCGCATTCGAGTTCTTAAAGGGCCAGAGTATGATAAGTCTCGAAATTGGAATTCGAATTAAAACTCAAAACCGAGTTTGGATAATTCACAATTTGAATTTGAGAGTTTTGACCATAAAAAAAACGAAAATTCAAATTCATATTTTCAATTTGACCCTTAATAAATCCGCCCCTAACTGTGCAACCAAACTGCACAATATCTAGGTGAAGCAGGTACCATGCTTATCGCTTCAGTAGATAGGAAAGGGACTTCACCGGACAACTTGATAATCACGTGGAAACCATCTTAGTACAATTGTAAATACTTTATTGGAAATCCTTCTAAAATCACACTTAAGCACACATCCCCTGCCCGCGTGTGATTTTAGAAGGATTTCCAATAAAGTATTTACAATTGTACTAAGATGGTTTCCACGTGATTATCAAGTTGTCCGGTGAAGTCCCTTTCCTATCTACTGAAGTGTTTGTAAGCCGCGGCCAGAGCATTTTTTTCTGGATACATCGGCGTGCAGATTCCTTGTGTATGGGCTCACTCGACCGGCTACCGACTGCTCCTAACCCCTATATCATGCTTATGGCTGTTGGCTCATTGTTTTTAGAAATGTTTTGGGAAGAATAAGAGCAAATTCTAAAGACAAGCGATTCACAGGGGTATATGGCCTCCCAAAGCTTCTCAGATATATTAAGGCCTGTGGAGGCAACAAAATGGCTTGGAAAGTGAAAACAGTATCTATCCATCTTACTGACATTAATTCACTGATGAATATAACATTTGGAAAAAAAAACTATAGTTCCAAGCAAACTCAGTGTGAAAATGGGCACTGGTTTGGCCAAATAATACAGTACATTTTCAGAAGCCTTTCAAAGGCTGTTTCTATTTTATCTTAATTTAATTATCAATGTGTTTTTTTCTTTCAAATACACGATTTTTGTTCTACCACATAGAACTTAACACATTGCCAAGTTACTCAACTTCTCAGTAGATGAGAATGTATCAGCTTTGGAGATGAGCCATTCCACATCAATTCCTCAATTCTATGTAAAATTGAAAATTGCTAACTCTGTCATACCTCGCTCAGAATTGCAGCTCTGAGGTTGAATTGTCTGCCTAACCAAAAACTTTGAGCGGGATTTGGTTTCATTAAGTAAGCACTGCTCTCAGCATGAGGTACAGTGTGTGAGACAGGAAGCTGTAAATTAGGAACTCTATGTACACATGGTACTGTTTTAAGCATTCATTAAAAAGGCGTCACGAGTCAAGCTATTGATAGAAAGGGGAAAAAAACAATCCCCCAATCTAGGTTAAAAGTACGAGCTTCATGAATCACTGCTTGTTAATTCAGTGATCTCTTTTTTTTTTGTAACTTAAACTTTATTAAGTGAAATATTGGTTTACTCTGGAAAAGCTCTATACATGTATCAGAAAAGATAAAGCAACAGATGAAAAGAGATAGTTCACCTTTTTTACTATGTTATAGAATGGCTTATTCTAAGCAACTTTTCAATTGTTCTTCTTCTTTTTATAGTTTTAGAATTATTTGCTACCTTCCTCTAACTCTTCCTAACCTTCAAATGGGGGTCACCAACCCCACCTAAAAAACAAATGTTCTGTAAGGCTACAAATTTTATGTTATTGCTGCTTTTTATTACTTATATTTCTATTTAAGCCTCTCCTATTCATATTCCAGTATCTTATTCAAATCAATGCATGGTTGCTAAGGAAATTTGCTAAAACTGCAAACTGGATAGCTGCTGAATAAAAAGCTAAATAACTCAAAAACCACAAGTAATAAAAAATGAAAACCAGTTGCAAATTGTCTCTCAATATCACTCTCTACATCATACTTAAAGTTAACTAGCCCTTCAAGCATCTTTTTAAAGTTTTCCAATCAGATGTTCCTTGTAGAGCTGCGAGAGTACACAGATTGTTTGAGTACCATCTTGTCAACTGATTAGGGCAGGGTCCCCAACCTTTTTTAGCTATGAAAAACATTTAAATGTAAAAAGAGTTGGGGAGAAACACAAGCATGTATAAAGTTTCTGGCTTGTACCAAATAAGGGCTATGATTGGCTATTGGTAGCCTCTGTTTGGCAATACACCTTGTTTTTATGCAATAAAAACTTGCTTCCAAGCCTGGAATTCAAAAATAAGCACCTGCTTTGAGGACACTGGGAGCAACATCTAAGAGGTTGTTGTGAGCCACTGGTTGGGGATCAATGGGTTAGTCTTAGAGACAAGAAAAGCAATCAAACAGAAACAAATAATTCAAAGACACAGTGGTGTAACAAATGTGCCGTGGCCCCCCTGTGAAAAAATCTTCAGAGGGGCCCAGCATGCACAGTAGCACCAACCCTCCCTCCACCTTCATGCCCATTGCATTCTCCACTTCCCAGCCACTTGCACGGAGTAGGCAAAAGAGTGGCTTGGGAGGGGGAAATTCTTAAAACTATAGAGGATGCAGACTTCATGGTTTTGGCCTCCTGTCCACTGGTTCCCCCACAAGGTCTGTCGCCTCTATAGCTACACCACTTCAAAGGCAATTAAAGTGGAGTAATAAAGGTAATACTCCAGGGAGCAAGGCCTTATAGAAAAAAGAAGTTGAAACAGTGGCTCAACCATCAGAAGAAGACAGAGCATAAGTGATCTCTTTTTACTTGTACGTGTTGACACATTAACTTTGTTGTCTCAACTCTACAGTTTAATGCTAATTACTGTTTATTAAAAAGGTGTCACAAGTCAAGCTAATTAAGAATTTTGAAATAAGTTTTAAAGTAATAGATATTACTGAGTTAGCAAGCTCAAAGAAATATGCTTATTCATAGTCTTTTACTGCATTTTGAATTTGGTCGACTGTATTTAACTGGCCTAGCCACAAAAAAATGATCCCTAAACCTTTGTTATTAATAGTGAAGATAGGCAACAAAGACAGCAAAGCTGGTGTATGTTTCCAGAAAATCAAGCCCTAAACTTGAGAAACAAAATAACTTACTTAGAAAAAATATGGTTCTTGGCCAAAGAAAAATATATCAAAGCAGAACTTCACACATGCATTGGTTTACAAGTAAAGGCTGTTCCATAGGTCATTCAGTTCTCAGGAATTATTGTAATCTCAAGTCAAGTGGATAATATACAATGCTCTGAGAATAGCCAAAAATATTGTTTAGATTTCCTCCATGTGCAGTGGAAAATGCAAATAGGTCTACTTAAGGCTATTCAAGAAAGTCAGGTATACAGATTTAAAGGAATTGTTCTGTATAACAATAAAAAATGGGTAACTAGATAGACAAAATAAAGAATGCTTTCAATATATGTGCTTTTAATGAAGTTTTAGAAACTTTGTATCTTTTTGTTGCATCAGTGAGAGGGGATGGAAAAGAAACTCAGGACATTTCAGTATGAAACTAGGACTGCAAGCTGATCAAAATCGTGACTGCCCCGCGAAAAGCAGGAAAGTTAAAGGAGAAGGAAACCTAGTCGGCGCAAAAAACCTCCCCCCCTCCCGTGTGTTGCCCACCCTCCCTCCTCCCCCCTGGCCTACCTGTCCCGCTGGGCAAATGCCCCTAACTTGTTACTTACCCTTCTGCGCAGGTCCAGTCTTCTTCCACGCGATCTTCTTCCTGCTTTGAACGGCGTTTTGGCGCATGCGCAGTAGGAGCCTTTCGCCGGTACGGATCTACTGCGCATGCGAGAAAGTAACGAAGTTTCCGATTTTTGGCGCATACGCAGTAGATCGTACCAGCGAAATGCTCCTACTGCGCATGCGCCGTTAAAAGCAGGAAGAAGATCGCTTGGAAGAAGATGGCGTCGGTGAACTCCGTAGACTGGACCTGCGCAGAAGGGTAAGTAACAAGTTAGGGGCATTTGCCCAGCGGGACAGGTAGGCCAGGGGGGAGGAGGGAGGGTGGGCAACACACGGGAGGGGGAGAGGGTTTTTGCGCCGACTAGGTTTCCTTCTCCTTTAAGTGGTATGAAATTAGCAATTGGAAATATTAAGAAATAAGTCACTAACTTTCCATAGCTCATACATCCTGGGTCATTGGTAGGGATGTAGCGAACGTCGGAAAAAAAGTTCGCGAACATATTCGCGAACTTGCGCAAAAACGCGAGCGGTTCGCGAACGGTTCGCGAACCCCATAGACTTCAATGGGAAGGCGAACTTTAACATCTAGAAAAGACATTTCTGGCCAGAAAAATGATTTTAAAGTTGTTTAAAGGGTGCAACGACCTGGACAGTGGCATGCCAGAGGGGGATCAAGGGCAAAAATGTATCTGAAAAATCTGCCTGTGTGTGCTTGGAAGAGATAGTGTAGGGGGAGAGCTGTTAGTGATTTCAGGGACACTGCTAGACTAATAGCACTGGGCTCTTATAGTAGTAGTAGTAGTAGTAGTAAAACAACAAAAAAATAAATAAAAGCAGTCCTTACAAGGACTACTGTTATTGCAGCAGTCAGCAGATGAGATCAGAAGCAGGACAGCTGCCCACTGCAGCTACATACAGAGCACTGCAGTAGAAGGTAGATTACTAGCCAGCAAAGCTACCTAAGCTTAAATGTCCCTCAAACCCCTGCAGACTTCTGTCCCTCCAATAACAGAGCAGTATCAAAACGATTACTAGCCAGCAAACTTTCAACTGTCCCTGAAATCACTAACAGGCAGCAGCTCTCTCCCTACACTATCTCTTCAGCACACACAGGCAGAGTGAAAAAACGCTGCAGGGCTTCGGTTTTTATAGGGAAGGGGAGTGGTCCAGGGGAGAGCTTCCTGATTGGCTGCCATGTACCTGCTGGTCTGGGGTGAGAGGGCAAAAAAAGCGCCAACAATGGCGAACCCAAAATGGCGAACGTCGCGCGACGTTCGCGAACTTCCGGCGAGCGCGAACACCCGATGTTCGCGCGAACAAGTTCGCCGGCGAACAGTTCGCGACATCTCTAGTCATTGGCTGTAGGGTTAAAGCATCATATAAGCTTATAGAAAATCAAGGGAGATACAGATCAGGGACCATGTAGTAGTGTACATTCCAGGGACTTCAAAAACAGGAAACTATTATATTTTATATCCAGTTACTTTCACCTTCCAAACAGTGCTGCAGGGTTTGTAAGAAGTCGTTCTCCTTTTAGAACTGAAGTGAAATCCGAAACTAAGAAATCTACTTCTGTTAACATAACTTCACAAATGAGAAAAATACTTGTATATTTACTAAAGGAAAGTTTGGAGTAAATACATTATTTGTAACAGATTTGAACGTCTGAATGCGTATTATGTTAAGCATATTTAATGTATTTTTTTTTTTGGTTTTTACTTTGTATATGAACAGAGCAGAGATTATTTATGACAATCTGGGGTACAAGTGCAGGAACAATTGTGAAGAGAGTAAAACGTTTTGTACGAAGCATAGAGAAAATCGTCACTTTGTGCACAGGTCAGCCTGTCCTTATTGCCTGCCATTCCACCTGTATTTATAATCCCTTTTAAGCTTAGGTCTCAGTTCTCCCAAGAGACCTGCTGATCTTAAATAGTTACAAATGTATCTTAGTGCAGGTGCTGAGTATTCTGGGCTCACTGCTAAAAAGCCTCTTATTTAATGACATTTTAGAAACTGTGAGTGAAATACTGCTACTCTACATTTATTTCTAAGGATTTTTTAAAGAGTATTTATCAGTGGGTGAAAGTGAAAGTTCACCATTTGATAAATGTGCCTTTAAAAATCCCATAAAAATGAATGGAGAGTGGAGGAATTTCACTCTAGAGGATTCTTTGATTAGCTCCATGATTTGTAAATATATGACTTCATGGTTTTTAAAGGAAGCAAGGTATTTAACTAATACTAGTACTAGTAATTGGAAGGTTATTTATTAAATTAATCTAATCCTTAATGGAAGAGATATGGATTTTTTGAGAACCATAGATTTATGGTAAAGTATCACTTCAACATTATTAAACATAATAATAGTATTATACAATCACGTGAAAAATCCTTTTGCAATCAGAGAAGACAAGGAATGATTGGTTGGCAATTCCAGCTGTATTTGTGCAATTTAGAAACCAGCCCTACTGTCTTGTGCACCTATTAAAAAAGTACTCTGATTCCCTGAATCCTGTTGGCACACCATCCTGGGGGCAGATTAACTAACCGGTGAAAAGTCGCCAGTGACTTCGCACCCAACGCTACACTTCGCCAGGCAAAAATTCGCTCAGACAACACTAATTCACTAAAATTCAGAGCCAATCGATGGCGACTTTTCACTAGCGTTACTTCAGCAATGCGAGCAATTCAAAGCGAAGTTTAACTAGCGTTCATTTCAGCCTAGAGCAAAATCAATAGTGGTCTTGCACTCAGATTAATTTGCATATGGCAAATCGGTGTATCTATATGGTAGGGAACTTAGCCTATAAGTTCCACTCTGGCAGAGGCAGATACGAATGAGGGAGAATCACTATAAAACCCTATTTGAAGTTGTCTGCAAAAAATCTAGGCCTAATTTAACAATTATATTGGTCAATGAGTCTGTTGTGCACTTGGCCTAAAAGTAAGTGTCACTTAGGTATACTGATCATCAAGCAATGTGTTGAAATGTTAACTCCAGGAACAATGGACAGAGAGTTAAACCTTTCCACAAGCAAATAAATCTGGGCTTATCTTTCAGGAAACTAGTACAGAAACGCTAGACCACAGAAACTGGGCTGAAAACATGCAGTGATATTTAATGACTACTTAATGGTTTTCATGTAGATACTATAAACACAAGATGATTATATTTCATACACGGTATCACTTCCGAAAGGACATTTACGCTTGAACTTAACGTATCACTAAGAAATCATTTAGCCTTATGTAGTGGAATATTTTCTAAGCGCTTCTGCTGCAGTAGTTAAAGGCAATTGCTTGGACAAGAACGCAAGTGATGATATTTCAGTTGTTGGGGATACTTACAGAGCTCATTAGTTATAGAACTGCAGAGTCTGCTGGTAGTCTATAAATAAATTGTAAAAATAATAAAATCGACAGAAAATTGCCTTCCTGTGCACACTGAATGAACAGGTCAATAGCTCTATTTGGCTTTGGTTTAAGAGACGTGAAATGTGCATAAACCTCTGCTTTCTGCAGTTATTTAATGGCACTGATGTGATGGACAAACTTTTCTGTTGCAACCTGTGAATTGATATTCAGTAATTAAAGGGGGGCAGCAACATATTTTACTATATGAATGCATAACTCCAACGTTTAAAATAAAAAAGAGAACTACTGGAAGCAAGACATTTGGCAGGAAATATAATGCTAACATTAGCTAACACTACCTTACTCACAATCATCCGCCATTGCAGTTTAGATTTGGAATATATTGCTATTGCATTGGTTCAGCCATCAGATTGTGTGACAAATGAAGTATCTGGCTTTTTTCATGTTACATTAAATAATAGGTAAATTGTAAGGTCAGGGTGTTGTACAATGTGACTGTGTTGTCAGCACACTTGAGCGTCTTCTGTGTACCTGACAGGATGTCAACTCAGGAATTTATAAAGAGTCACTTTGTGGTCTGCTGTAAATCTGCGGCGAAGCTTCCGCCGCTACTGAAGTTACACACATACCATATCTCTGTGCACACAGGCAATGTATAGGGCAGTTGCACTGAACATTCTGAGCATGGAAGAAGCAGTTTGAGAAGGATGGGGTTTTTTTGGTTGTTTTTTTACTTTTTTTGGCATATGATATAAAAATGATTTTATTCAAATCTTAATAAGAAAATTAAAATTCAGATTCTGCCAAATGTTTTGTGAAAGATTCAATATTTAATATTCCAAAAACTATAAATAACAGTATAGTCCCCAAAGTGTATTAAACTAGAGCTGAAAAAGATGAAACTAGTGATGCACCAAATCCTCTATCTTTCATGAAGGATTTGGCTTATCCCAAACTGAATATGAACCCTAATTTACGTATCCAAATGCAGTGGCATATTTATAGAGGAAGCAGACCCCGCAGGCTGGAGGGGAAGGGGAACACAGGCGGGCGTGAGACTCTGGCACGGCGAGGAAAGTGGACCGGGGGCAAGGTAGGGATCTCTGTTCAATTGGCCCTTCAGAAGATGGCACACACTAGTTATGCCACTGCAAATGGGTTCAGATTAGCTTCAACCAAGTACCTAGATTTGGCCGAAAACAAATCCTGCTGAAAATAACTCGGATTCAGTGCATGAATAAAAACACCCCAATAAATGTATGAAATTCTTCACCAGTGTGAGTAGGCCGCAGCCGGACCAGTGCCAGAGCAGCACCTAGAAGAAAAGCCTTTGCACCGAGCAGCAGTGGAGGTGCTTAGTGACTCCTCCAGTGCTAGACCACGAGGGCAGTGGGGCTTCTCAGCAGCCGTAGGTCCCGTTATTAGAGTTGGGCCCCGGGAGCGCTCTTAAAGCATACCTTGTGCACTGCGCAGTCGAACACGCCCCCCCAAGGTTTTAAAATGAGTATATTCACCAAAATATAACAGTTGAGTGCACCAAATTGTATGACCTTGCTCAAAGCAAGTGTGAAGCTTATGCCATAAACATGGATGAAATCTTGAACAAAGGAGATAACATACCCCAACATAGTTGATACACAAACGATTTAAGAATATAATAACACACACTATGGCCTTGATCCTACACAGTATAATTCAACATAATAGAGCTATCCTACGGAGAGGATGTTTCTAGCAAGAGAATAACTGGCTGGGATATTGCCCTAGTATACTGATAGCAAAAGGAAAATCCTAGATACATAGATACACCAGTGGAGAAAAAGCCGTTCTGCTCCTGTCCACCCCTTGTTGTATGCAAACTGTATGCACATGTGTGGATTTCTTCATGGAAAAGATCTTTTACAGTGAGAGCTGTTGTGGAAATTGTGGAATTCTTTCCCTGAAACAGTGGTACAGGCTGATACATTAGATAGCTTTAAGAATGGGTTTAGATGGCTTTTTAGCAAGTGAGGGAATACAAGAAAGATAGCTCATAGTACAAGTTGATCCAGGGATTGTTATGTTACTATGTGACTGGTCTCATTGCCATCTTGGGGTCACAGAGGAATGTTTTAGAGAGGCTTCAGTTGGGTTTTTGCCTTATTCTAGAATAGATCAACTAGCAGGTTAGGCAGGTTATATATAGACTTAAAAGGTTGAAATTGATAGACATATGTCTCTGCACTATGTTACATGTAATATTCCATGTAATATTAATTTCTCACCTCTTTCTCACCAAGGCCCAGTGTCTCTAGACATTGTCTCATAATTAAGTCAGCTGTGCTTTAAACATACAAAGAACTTTATTGTACTAATTAGTATACTCATATCCTAGTATACTCATATCCTAGTATACTCATATCCTACTGCATTGTTATCAGATTTATAATGAACATTCGGCTTCCTGTCATCTACTGAATGAAAACAGTCATTTATTTATGTCTGGCTTAAAATATATATATATATATATATATATATATATATATATATATATATATATATATATATATATATATACACACAGTATATATATTTAACCCATTGTATGGCTTACAGCAATAAAATACACTTAAATTACCCACTTTTGTTAAAAATATCTAAAATAGTGTTTCAGCATCATTGTGTATAAAGTGCTTCTATTCAAATAACAGTGCTCATAATTTTAAAAACAAGTTTAGCCTTATTCATCATGCTTACAAGTTACACGTACCCCAAGTCCAACTAGCTTTTTAAGTTAATCACATATTGCGCAAAAAGTCAACAAATATTGACACATATTATAGCATATTCCCAATTACTGATGCATTTTTCTATTGCCAGTTGTGAACTGCAGAGGACTATATCACTCCTGTCAGATAAAACACATATATAATCAGTGAGCATTACAATTGAGGGTGTTGTCATCTATTTGTTAAAAAGCAGTTCAGTTGAAGTGAGGTATTAAGACCTCTTGGGGCCGCACATCCCAATTCATACGTCCAAAACGCCTCTTTGCGAAGTAACATTTGGTCCATATCTCCACCTCTACGTGGGGTTTTAACACAGTCAATTGGCATGCACTTAAATGTAGAGATAGTGTGCCTCGCATTTAACCAATGTTGTGCAATCGGTTGTTTTGATATATCTTGTTTGACTTTCCTCCTATCATAATTTGCATCCAGTGCCGTCCGTATTGTGGAACGGTGCATACTTATCCTTTCCCTCAATTCCCGGGTAGTCTTGCCACAATATACGTAGTAGCCCACATGGGCACTTAATTATATACACTACGTACTGTGAGCGTCATGTAAGTCTGTGTTTGATACAGTATGTACAGTACAGTACAGATGATGGGAAATCATACACAGACTTACATGCCTTATACACAGACTTATATATATATATATATATATATATATATATATATATATATATATATATATATATATATATATATACAGTGCAAACAGAACCACAACCTTCTGCCACAACCTCCAGATGCAAAACGGCAGCACTCCTAGGAATTTTTGAACACAATCATGTTTATAGCAAAATCTATAACCTGATTTTGCTATATACCTGATTTTGTTGAAAATTTCTAAGAGTGCTGCAGTTTTGCATATATATATATATATATATATATATATATATATATATATATATATACAGTATATACAGTGCAAACATAACCACAACCTTCTGCCAAAACCAGATGCATATATATATATATATATATATATATATATACACATTTATAATCACAAATTCAAATTAGTCACCCAAAACATAATTTTATACTATCGAGAGAAAAGCGCAACGCAGATTTAAGGCATTGGAAGTTTTATCACCAGCTGTTAAAAAACACAGGAGCACACATTGGCAGGATGCAGCTGGCTTTCTCCTGTTCCGCAGCCATTTGTACACAGCAGCTGGGGTACGTATGGTTGTATATGAAATGAGTAACAGAACCTTATGTATCATATTACTTGGGTCCTGCTGTAAGCGATACAAAGTCAAATACAGAGATGAGAAAAAAATACACAGTTTCTGCAGAAAAGCTTTCTTCTATGGCACAGATCAATCACAAGCTTCTGTTCTGCAATGGCAACGTACTCAAACAAAACTCTTTCCAACATTCACGTTTATTAGCAATAACAACATGCAGGGGCAATGAGAAAGTGGGAGCAGCCATGTTGTTAATGCTGGCTGAGGTATTCTTAATTCATACAAACAGAAAAGAAAATTATACTTTTGACTAGTTCAGACAAGGTGTTTTATATAAAGTACCAACTCAGGTACTTTATACAGATATACTGTATATCTTGAAAGGTGAGTGGCAATAAATTTGAATTTTCTCAGCTCGGACAAATTGAATCGACCCCAAAACTCAAATCGAATTAGATTTGAATTAGAAAAATGAGAATTGAACAAAAAAAAAAAACTTGAATGTCAGGAAGGCTGCAAACATAACCAAATTGATCCCTGGACCGCTCCCATTGATTTATACAGCAATTCGGCAAAGTTTATGGTGGTGAATAGTCGAATTCGAGTTCTTAAAAGGCCAGAGCATTATAAATCTCAAAATTACGAATTCAAATTAAAAATCGAGTTTGGATAATTCACAATTTCCATTTGAGAGTTTTGATTTTAGAGGTATGGCCACCTTAAATCATGCATCTGCCCAACTCAAGGTTAGGAGGACTGATGGCAAAAATATATGAAAGACCTGCACGGTCTTGTTCCCCAGTACACTGCAGGTATAAAAGTGAGTTATAACGGTTAAAGTTAATAAAATACTTCAATGCATAAAGGTTAGTTCTATAAAAATATAAATAAAGAAGGGTGCTGTAAAAAGGTTTCAGGCAATATATTCGTCTTGAATAGAATACTTAGTTTAACCAAACTGTAGCCTTTTTCATCCTAAACAGGCGATAAAACCCAGTGTCCCATCACACCTAAGTACTCCCCATAGTTACCCACAGTGAAAAAAGAACCAAACCACCAGCATGAAACTTACTGTATACACATAATGACTTTAGACATGATCAATGTAATTTAAATATGGACTAGTTTTAGCAATCAAATTGAGCAGTGCATTTCTCAAATATATAAACAACTGTATGCAAAGAGAATAGAATCTACTGTATGTGTATGCAGATAACACAAAACTATCCAGCCCAATTAATTCCATCCAGGATGTGGCATCCTTGCAGCAGGATCTTGACAAAGTGGCAATCTGGGCGGCTAGCTGGCAGATGAGATTCAATGTTGATAAATGTGAAGTCATGCACCTGGGATGTAAAAATATGCATACCCTTAATGGAAATGCACTAGGCAAATCCATAATGGAAAAATACCTTGGAGATACCTTGTAGATGATACAAGATACAATACCTTGTACAAAATAAACTTGGCTGTAGCAAGCGATGCCAGTCAGCAGCTGCAAGGACAAACAGGGGCTTAAGTTGTATTAAAAGGGGCATAGATTCATGGCAGAAGGGGGGTCATTCTTCCACTGTATAGAGCACTGGTAAGGCCCCATCTAGAATATGCCATACAATTTTGATCAATGCAAAAAACTCCAGCACACGTAGATTGCTCAAGGGATTCTCCCGTGTTTAATGTTAAAGCCAATTGTTGTGCAATATACTGCCTAAATAGTACAGTTTTTGTCTCCATCACTCAAACAGGATATTATTGTATAGAGAGGGTCCAGAGAAGGGAAACTAAGCTGGTAAAAGGTATTGAAAATCTTAGCTATGAGGAAAGACTGGCCAAATTGGGGATGTTCATGCTGGAGAAGAGGCACTAAATGGGTGATATAATAAGAGGATCATACAATAATCACTCTCATGCTTTATTTACCAGTAGGTCCTTCCAGCTGACACTAGGGCACCCATTCCGAAATGGAAATATTTGGAAAGAGGTGTGAAGATGTGGAATTCTCTTTTTGAATCAGTCGTACAGGCTGATACATTAGACAGCTTTATTGTGTGAGGATTGTGCTTATAAATTGCTTGTTTTTTTCTCTGATAAACATATGGTAACATTGAACAAGACCAATTGAATAAGTTAAAGGTCTTTAATAAGAAGGGTTCTGTGGAGTTTAACCCTTCAACTGCTAGGTGTCAGTCCAGTGAATGCAAACTGGAGGCCCATACTTTCCCTTAGCAAGGTTATGAACATTTGGTTTAAATCTAGACACTTATTCTTAAAAAAAAAATTTCAACCCTGAAATGACAAAGGATTTGCAAAACAAGACGTCATCCCCGCCAAGAGCTGCTATTTTTAAACACTGACATTGTGCAAGCAGGAAGATACTTTCCAGTTTATATTATAAAGTCTATGGGGAGGTGCCCTGTCCTTAGCATGTAATAATGGCCATGGTTTTAGGTTCAGTTTGTAAGAATCTGACCACTGTGTGAAGTCTGATCACATGTTCTGCTTCCCAATAGTATAACAGGTTTAGCAGGATTAATTTTGTACCCTTTAAAAGTGGCAGTGGGCAAATTGCTGAAATATCTGTCATGTCTGTATTGTGTAATAACACTCAAACTGAAATAGATACAGTATCAGGAAGGCACATAGAATATTTTTTCCATTCTTTAGTGATTTTTATTCTACACGTTAGTTATCGGTTTTCCACAGCTGTGTTCTGCCCAGGCATTACAAACGCCTTCCAGTCATTTGGCAAGATACACACAATACCTGAAAATATTAAAAGAAGGCATATCACTGCATACTATTGTACAGGGTAGCATGATGGGACAATGGTTCCATTCCAGCCAGGGAACTATCTGCAAGGAGTTTGTATGTTCTGCCTTGTGATAGGGACCTATAGACTGTAAGCTCCACTAGGGCAGGAACTAATATATATAATCTCTATAAAGCACTGCAGAATATGTTAGAGCTACTGTATATATAATATATTTAACAATAAAGTGCACAAGCTACATGCTCATGTTTCCTGTTAGAAATATTAACTATAACTTCACTACTAACCAAGCATGCAAGGCCAAAATTAGATTCTGGCCTAAGCTTTACCATTATTACACGTTTTGAATAATAGCTCAGTAAAGCGCACAAGACATATTTTATTCTAAGAAGATTGCTGTTAAAATATTCGACATTAAATGGTTTGAAAATTAAGAGCATCACAAAATTTTGCAGCAGATTTGCACAATATTCAACAGGGGGTACAGTGGTATTCCCAGCTTTTCGATCATTTAAATGCTTTAAGCAATACCATTCTGATCAATAGGTTTTTAGAACTTTGTGGCAGCACTGAACTCTTTTCCATACTGGAACAAATCTAGATCTGGCTGGCGTAGGCCCAAATGGAACCCTGATCTGCGCTTATCCAACCATGCATCAGGGGTCTTTCCCCTCAAATAGGTTAATCTCCCTACCAGTTTTAACCTGTATCTGCATATACTTTTCATTGGCATCTAATGGGGAATGTGTCACAAGTTAATAAAGTATCTTTTCTTGCCCTAAAATTCCCCAATGGAAGGCAATGATACCTCTGCTCCTCAGCAAGCGATCTACATAACATTTCACAGACATTAAAATAAATCTATATCTCTATCTATGCATTTATTTTAAAATGCACATACTATTCCTTATATAGACAGAAGCAGAGCTATGTACAGGATTAGACAAAGGGAATTCACCCCCTCTTTCCAGCTATGTAAAGCATGGCATGGAAGTCTTATGCTCTTGCACATTAATATGCAAAGACAAGTGTTTCTCCAGTTGTTCATACAACTAGATCAAAATTGAAGGAATTTAAAATGTTATCTATAGTCAAAGGGGCTTGTTGCTGGTCGCAGGAATCCTTAGTAACAGACAGTAGCTGTTTGTGCACAAATCCCCTGAGAGTAAAACTGAATCATGAAATGTAAAAAAAAGAAATTGTGTTGTATGAGTGTAGCCATATGCAGGAATAAAATGTTCTTAACTGTACCAGAATACTGATGCACACTAAGCCTGGTTCGGTTGTCAGATCCAATTATTTTGTGATGTTGTTGCGTTCCAGAGAAAGGAGTAGAGTTAACAGGAAATTCCTAATATGACTCCATGCAAGATGTTTACATTTTAGAAATCTTTTTTTTTTCTCTCAGATATTAGAACAGCTAAACAGTGTTAAGTAAAAGACAGAAAGTAAAAAAGCAAAATAACTCTTTTGTTCTAATAATATTATTATACGTAGTATAAATATCCTTTATATAAAACACCATCATATTCAACAGCACTTTATAGACATTATACATCTCTCACTTAAGTACCTGCTTGCAATCTAAGGTCCTTATAACATTCACACATTCCTGGCAAGTTTATCAGGAGCCAATTGACCTGCCTTTATGTTTTATGAGTGTCAGAGGAACCTGGAGTATATGGAGAACATACAAAATCCTTGCAGATAATGCCCAGACTGGAAGTGAACCTAGGACCAAAATCAGGGAATGAGAGAGGCCAGGGACTGAGAGTGCTTAACATACCCCATGTTATTACCCCACCCTAGCAATAATTCTGCATTATACAAAGGCTTAAGAACTATGCAGGTCAAGAACCACCTATGGTATCAGATCCTACTAAGTGCTTAATCTGTTGTGAATAAATAGTTTCACAAAAAATATGTAGAGCTGAAATCCTGGACATCATATTAATCAAAACTGTGGCGGCGACACATGTGAAAGATCTCCTGTATGGAATCGAACAGAAATAACCACCAAAGTATCTAGTAGAATTAAGTTATAGCAACTGCACCTTCAACATTATCTTGAAAATCTTTCAACACTGAACTGAAGAAGCTCATCGGGTAAGTATTGAAATGTTTTCAAGAAAGCTCAGAAAGACCAGTTGCTTTAGACTTAATTCTACTAGATACTTTCTGAAGAAGACACTCAGATAAGTGGTGTAATAATTTCAAGGAAACTCAGGAAGACCAGTTGCTTTAGACTAAATTAAGACTAAATTCAATATCAGGTATCATGACCTGGATAAATGAAAATCTTCATTGACATCCATCAAGGGCTCAAATTAGTGGCTCATTCCCTCAACTTAAACTTCCAGCAGGATATACTAGGGACATAAATCAACTACAACTTAAGCGCAGATATTCTTTTCCTTTCATTTCACAAACAAAACTGACTGCACTGCATTTAGTCAGTTTATATTCTCTATAGTTTTTGGACTTTTTTTGGCTCAAGCCACCATTTTTGATTTGACATTTAGTCTGGTCCCTCTTAGCTCAAAATAAGGTTTCATATATGATAACATTGTTGCATAGTTCCAAGAATAGGAGAGCAAATAAGTATCTTCCCCAAATCTCATCCTACTTAAAGGAGAAGTAAACTCTAAAATAGAATAAGGCTAGAAATGCTGTATTTTGTATACTAAACATAAACATGAACTTACTGCACCACAAGCATAATCAAACAAATGATATATGCTTTCAAAGTTGGCCACAGGGGGTCACCATCTTGTAACTTTGTTAAATATATTTGCAAGACCAAGACTTTGCACATGCTCAGTGTGGTCTGGCTGCTTAGGGATCGTCATAAATTATCAAAACAGTACAAGTCAAATAATATCTGCCAGAAGCAAGACTGATTAATAATCAGAATATACAGACTGCACTGGGCCCTGTGTTGTCATGTAATCTAATGTTGGTTTTATAGTTTTTGTACTGTTTAATACAAACATTCTCCAACTCTGTAGAACCAGTGGCTGCAGCAAAATAATCCTCCAAATCAAATCCCAGTTTATCTGTTTAAATCTGGCTCCATGATTTTTGTCCCTGGAGCTGGACTGCTCTTCAGGGAAGCAAGCAAAGCGGCTTGAGTTCTGCATGGCTGGGAAGTAAGGCGGGGGCTCCCCCTGCTGTTCATAAGTATGATTGTTTCCATGCAGAGCAGTTAGGGACCATCTAACAATTCCTATCCACAGCAGTAAATGAAGGGAGAATTTCACTGCATACAGTCAGGTTTCTTATAAAAACGGTACACATTTTTAATTAAAGTATATTGGCGAAAGGTTTCTTTTTCATTAAAGAAAGTAAAAATGGGATTTTATTTTTTGCCTTTACATGCCCTTTAACTTTTTAGTTGGGCTTCTGCAAATAGAGACTGTAACAAAATGGAACAACTAATCTGTGGGATCTCACACAGTTATTTACTTTATTAGAAGCAGCAGTATATTTGTTCCTTTATTGGATCCGTGGTTTGGGTAGAATGGTGATGTGTGCTTCCTACTCAGAACTAAGAGAGGTGTTTCCATTTCGCTGTGTATACTGGTGTTTCCCTATTTTTCATGTTCTAGATCTTTGTTCCTTTGTTCTTTGTTTCTTACAATACATCTTAATACAAAAATATATTTTTACTACACACTGTGCAGACATGATATGTTTAGTTTATTGGCTGAAGAAGCTTGTTATATCCGGAATGGTCGTGACCAACACCACATGAACACAGTTTAAAGCAGACAAAAGGAACATTAATGTTATAGAGATGGTGATGTCATGCATCCCTTTTAGAAATGGATCAGATAACATAGATATTTCTATGTACAGCTATAATAGCTATATGATATTAACACACTATTGGTTTACACTGTAGATTTTTAGATGATAAAAAATACTATATTATTAATGACAGCTGGCTCCACTTGTGTTATAAATGCTAATGGGTATGAATAACCATGTCTGGGATGTTTCCAAAATAAACCCTATATTTTTATTTTATTGTAAGCACATACCATGAGTGAAATTTGATTTTGTATTATAGCTAGAAAACAACTGGAACTACACACTCAGCACTCATATTGATATATGGTGGTGGCAGCATCATGGTGTGGGGCTGCTTTTCATTAGCAGGGACTGCGTATATTGGTAATAAAAAAAGCGAAAGTGAAGGTGTAAAGGGCAATACAATATGTTTCATTCTGCTAAAAAAATTTAAGTTGGGTTAAAACTTATCTATCGGCAGTACACTGATCCCAGGTTCAACAAAACAAACGTGACTATCCTGCTATGGCCCTGATCTCAATCCAACTTAGAGTCTGTAACACTATTTAAGGTTGAGATATCAACTTGTCACCCAAGCTGAAAAAGCATTCTTGGTGCCCCAGGAATACTCATCTTCTGTTTCATTTTTTTTTTATTGATATCAGTTTTAATTTACTGGTCTTATTGTTCTGTCAACTATGTGTAATAATTCAACGCAGTGGGGCCCGGTGAACAGGGGGACTTGGACTGTGGGGTCTGCTTCCTCTATAGGTAATAAAAAAAAAAATTTCCTCCCCAGCGATTCTCTCTTACCGGCTAAGAAGAGGAAAGCAAGTCAGGCGAGAGTGGGCAGTTGGGGCAGGACATGGGCGGGAAGTGGGTGGGACGGAAGTGGGTGGGAGGATGGGGATCGGAGTGCGCCGGCCACTCTGAAGATTTTTTTGCAGGTGGACTCTAGTCACCCCACTAATTCAACAGTGCTGTTTCCCCTAAGCAAGAATAACGGAACAAGGGGAACATTTTTCCCCCAGGGACAAACTAAGGAAAACAAGGTTGAGAGGTCAGTTGAATGTTAGTTTATCCGTCTCTAATTTTTAAGATCCAGTAAGGTTTCCTTAAAATATCTAAGTTTCCAAGTCACAAGCACAAAGAAAATAAAAGAAACCTTTGAACTTGAATGGTACTTTTATATATGAAAAGCTTTGAAAAAAAAGCACAAGCTGAATGGTAAATCTGGATATTTTGTAGGAAATATCTAACAAACACAGCAGGTGTCATAAGACAATATTGAGGAACCCCAGGTTCACCAGCTAAAACTACTATCATGCTGCAACCCTTTTATATCTCCTGGATGGACAAGATAAGAAATTTAGCTGGTTAATGTGTAAAATGCATCTTTAGTATCTCGGATGAAAAGGCCAATAATGAGACAAGATGGTAGTACTACTTTTCCCAGGCTCTCATGTATAGTGCTATCAGGTCTGAGCTTCCCAGAACACTTTGTCAAACATCTGAAAACGGACCTAAAGTATTGGCTTCATCAGCCTGTCCCTGGGTTTAGAGGCTGATGGCCGATGGCCCAAATCTCATTGGCCTGTGAAATATTTATACATATATTTATATATATGCGTAAAGAACACGGAACACTCATGAGAATTTATGTGCAAAGCTTTAATGGTTCAAATCAACGTTTCGGTCCTACACTAAGGACCTTTATCCCCGAACCAAACCAACTGAAATACTATTTCAGTTGGTTTGGTGAACTGTTTGTGATGTCTTGATAAAGGTCCTCTGTGCAGGAGTGAAACGTTGACAAGCATTATTGTGCCATTACCTAAGCTTATACCAGCTTAAATTGGCTTTTTTTTAAAAAAAAATTGTGTCACTATCCTCGCCAAAACCGCACGCTAAATCCGTATTTGTGTCCAGGCCTTAGGCTTGATAGCCAACCATGGGTTTAACTTCTTGTCTCATATGGCATATATATTTTTAGTTAACAATACTAAAAATGCATGCAGTATAATAGGACGAAAGGGACAAAAATATTTCATACCATTAACTCATTAATTCATCATTATACCATTAAACCATAAACATGATTTCTGCATCTGCTCCAACTCTGCATCACCATCAACCGCTGTTCATGCTCAGAAGGCAGTGCTCTTGCCATATGCAGAACATTATGCAATCATATTGAATAAAAATTACCCCAACTTTGTTGTCTCTTTTATCTGTAATCATTTAGAACAACGACACATTAGCATTCAGCTGTCCAAACCAATTTCTCTTGATGCATGACAAATGAACACCTATGCATGCTTTGCTCAATGCGTAAAGTTGGCAATACATGGGATGATTAAAGATGCCGATTTGAGTCATTTAGACTGAGTCGGCAGCTTATCTGCTTGTATATGGGGCCCTACAATGGTCTAAAAATCAGCCAGATGTCGATTGGGCATCTGCTCGTTAATCAAGTCCTTGCCCCAACAGCCTCTATTCAGGTTGTTGTAGCCCAATAGCCCCCAGCATTGATGGGCATATTGTTGGAAAGAACCACTTGTTTGGCACCTTGCCACCTTAAGAAGTTATAAGTCATAAAAGACTATTATCAGTTATTTGGCACAACAGTGATTGACGGTGAAATACTATACTGAGATTACATGCGACTATCTGATAATTTTGTGAAGCATCTTTAATACTTAAATGTGTTAGTGACACATCCATATAAATTATAAAAATATGTCCTTGCAGTGCCAAGCTTGATTTTGCTTCTGGCTCCTGATAAAACTGTAGTGTAGATGATCCTGATGAAGGGAAGTTAAACCACCTGAAATGTTGATCTTACTGGTGGAATATAATAATAAAAAGAGGGGCCACGTCCCCGAGTGCAGATAATATTGTGTGTGCGGATCCTTGAATTCACTACTGTTGCTAAGGGACCTGAGAGCGGTAGATATAATATATTACCCTGATAAAACTGACCCTAGTGTGTGTAAATGTGATAAGAGTTTAGACTTTAAGCCTCACTGGGACAGGGACTGATGTGAATGATGTATAATTTCTGTGGAATAGCTAAGTGACCCAAGCACTATAGAACTATAATAATCCACACAAACTCAGCCTAAAACCATATTGACTTTTGATATAAAGTTAATAGCTTCCAATTATGAACTTTTAGTATCCATAGAGCATTTTAAATTGAGATTGAAGGTGTACGAATTCCTCCAGAATCAAGAAATGTTTTAATGATGCTTAATTAATGAACTACAGCTGTTTATATATTTATATTTTTAAATCAATTTGTGCAAATTAATAAGGTAGGCCGGGCAATTTTTAATAGCTTATATATCAGCATGGAGTCTTAATACAATAAATATATTTCTCAATTAAATACAATTTTAAGGTTTTAAGTTGTTTGTTTTGATTTGTTTCATTTCTGTAAAGCTCAGTGTAAATGTGTTGGCAATATATAAATAATAATGATTGAATTTGTTTCCATATGTACTCCAGTCTATAAAAGGCTACATCACATGGCTCCCAGTACATATGACTGTCTGAAACTGTCTTCCCTGCTGATCCATTTCTGAGTGTTCGCAGTTGTAAGTCATGGTAACTATGAGGTGGCTTGGTGTGATTTGAAAGAGTAGTTATTTTTTAAAAGTGATACTGATACTTTCCTATGAATTAAAGAATGATAAATGGATGACCTAAAGAGTATGCTTGCCCTAAAAGAGCTTTTAGCATGAGGTATACAGATGTATTTGTTTATTTCCAGCTGCAGTAATCCCATGAGTAACACCATCTCTCAATTTGAGGTGGCTGATGTTTACTTGTGTGACCCAATGCTTTACTGGGAGACTTGACTAGACCCTTTGTCTCCGTCTGTCTCCATTTCCCCATGTTATTATTCCAGGTCATGTAACAAGTTTCCTGGCCAGTTCTGTATGGAGACAGTGGGCATATCAGTCTCATGCAAGGCAGATTGCTTAACTTGCTCCAGTAAATGCAGAGTCAGAGAAAGAGAAAAAGGGAGATATCAGAAAGGGAAAGGGGACACATTGGAAATACCGGTGATTTTATTCTGCAGCTCTCCAGTTTAGGAACTAGAAGGCCCCACACAATAATGGCTTAGCATGCCAATTCTATGGCACAAGGTTGTTGGACTGATTCCTAGGTAAAGCAACCAGTAACCAGCATAGGTAACCAGCAGCCATAGTTGTCCATTTGATTTCCTCCTTACCTATTATACTTTGTTTACATCCTCTCCCCCTCCTGAACATGGCACATTCGACTGCACTGGGTTCCTGACGTGCATGAACTACAAGCGCCACAGGATGAAACACTTGCCGCAGCTCTGATGAAAAGCATCAACGTCTACAGGAGCCAGGGTGTTGCAGTTCTGCAACAGTTGCAGCGTCACCAGCTTGTGTTCTTTACTCTAGAACAAAAAGCTGTGCTCTGAAAATTAAATTTTCTATTTAAGAAAGTTTATAAAGCCTCTGGCAAAACAAAATTCGGCTACAGCGCATTCCAAGTGCAATCAAAACCAGGAGAGGGAACCTATTTAAAACTAATTTGCAGAATTCTGAGTCAGGGCTATAAACAAGCTGCAAATGTACTGGCAACGATCCAGCACTGAGCAGACCTCTGAGATGGAAAAATGGAAACTCCTCACAAATGTATTACATTGGCAAGCTTGCGTTGTCCTTCCTGATTGGACAAACGCACAACACTGGCAAGCTTGTATTATTCTTCCTGATTGGGCAAATGTAATACACTGGAAACTTTTTTCACATCCCCTAACTGGAGTGCACATGTTTTCTCAGAGTGCTGTATTCTCTGCTGTGGAATGTGGGCTTAGTAACTATTATCATTGGCAGCACTCTCAAAATGAGCATTACCACATGCAAAATGTACACTTTTGCATCTCATGGAACAAATTCTATTTAAAAAAAACAAATCTATAATCTCATATATCACTCATACAACTTTCAGCTGCTATTGGACTACAGTTAATAGCACTAGCCAGTAATGATGTGCGGGCCGACCTCAGGCGGGTTCGGCCGACCCCTGGATATGGATCTACATACCTTAAGGGCAGAGACACACGTGGAGATTTGTGGAGATTTAGTAGCCCAGCGACAAATCGGCTCTTCTTCGGGCGACTAATCTCCCCGAACTGCCTTCATCGCCGACGGAATGGCACTCGGAGCGATTCGTTTTCCGAAGTTGCCTCAAGAGGAAACCTCGGGCAACTTCAGAAAATGAAGCTCTCTAATCTTGTCTCTGGCCAAGTCTACTAGAAGATCATGTAAACAATAAATAAACCCAATAGACTATTTTGTTTACAATAAGGATTAATTATATCTTACAAGCTACTGTTTTATCATTATGGAGAAAAAGGGAATAAATCAAAAATGTGGATATAATAGAGTCTGTAATATGGAGCTTTCTGGATAATGGGTTTCCAGATAACAGATCCCATACCTGTATAATATATATTACATATCATATATAGAGATTATATATATAATAATATATAAGTGCTGCAGAATGTATGTGATATATAAATAAAGTATAACAACAATAAAAAGAGTGATTACAATTAAGGTCACATGAAACGAGATGTCAGACAGTTTCGCACTCAGAGAATGGAGCAGGCACCCTATTAGATCAGCCAAAAATCACATGCATTATTCACTATTAACACCTAACTATAGGAAATGATATAGTAGCTATGTATGAGAATTATGGGATATGTCATGTTTGAACAACAAATTCAACATTAAAAAAACTATTTTTTTATACACCTAGCTCTCCCTTTTGTGGCAAAATAAATAGAGAGCACCCAGTGGATGAATATTTGGCATTCAGTAACATTAAAGGGCTTATTTCCTCCTAACTTACCAAACAGTACCGATTAATGGGTCTTGTATGCTGGAACATTCTTAATGTTGCCTTCATAATTCATATTCATAATTGTTGCCTTCTCAGGATAAGAACCAGCTTCTCTATGTGAAATGTTGTGGCCACTTAATTTTTGAGTCTACAAGGGGCACATGGAACTACAGAGGATAGCAGAATGATTATGGTGCCACTTATATAGATTTGTGCAGCTTTGTTAGATCAATTACAAGGTCCTGTTTTATTATGATATAGCTAAGGGAAAGTATTTTTTAAAAAATATAATGATTTGGTTAATATGTAGTAGGATCTGTGGGAGATGACCATCCCATAATTCGAAGCTTTCTGGATAACAGGTTACCAGTTGAATGCTTGAATGTAGAAGCAGTACAGGCATGGGACCTGTTGTCCAGAATGCTCGGATAAGGGTTCTTTCCATAATTTGGATCTCTATACCTTATGTCTACTAAAAAATAATTTAAACTTTAAATAAACCCAAAGTGATTGGATTAATTATATCTTAGTTGGGATCAAGTGCAAGGTACTGTTTTATTATTACAGAGAAAAATTTGAATTATTTGACTATAATGGAGTTTATGGGAGACGGCAATTCCATAATTCGGAGCTTTCTGGATAATGGGTTTCCGGATAACGGATCCTATACCTGTCCTAACAAAAATATGATTCATTTTCTCTAGGAAAATGAACTGTGTAATAATGCACACATTCTAGCAAGGAAAAGACCATTTCTCTGGGATAAATGTGCTGCATTATCAGCAAGCAGTATGGTAACTGTCTATCTGACGCTTCAAGCTTCTCATGACAGCAAACCTCACAACCAATCATAATCTGTGGTGGTCTGACATGGCTAAATCCAAGATGTTATCACATACTCTGTCAGTGACACCTATCAGCCCTTGTCAGAGGGAAGAAAATGACATTCTTTGTGAGTCAGTAGCCAGAAAGTCTGTCACCTCATACTAGTTATAAGTGTCAGCTTTAATACAACTGCCTATTTCTACTGTACCTAAAAGATTTAATGGAATGAAGAAGTAAAAGAAGTGGTTAGCATTTTACTTTATATAGTATTTATATACTGCAAGATCCTAGAATCGTATATAGAAATGCATCTAGGGATGCTATGTCCTCAAAATTGAGTTATTAAATAGAAACATGCCCAGGTAACCCACAGCAACCAGTTAGATCCTGGCTTTCAAGATGCCGCCCCAGAAATGTTATCTGGTTACTATGATTTACTAGACGTAAAACAAACTAACTAAACAAACAAAAACATCCGGAATACTTGTACGTATAGTTTTTATAAGTGTGTGTGTGTAAACGTATGAAGTTATGTAAAGTGTCTTGTATATTTTATTTTGTATATAAGTGTGTGTGTGTGTGTAAAAGTATAGAGGTGAGTTATGTAAAGTGTCTTGTGTATGTATATATATATATATATATATATATATATATATATATATATATATATATATATATTTAAACATGTGAGTGTAGTAGGTGCTTGTGTGTGGGAGAAAGAGTTACTGACACCCAGTAGAACACATGGCATCCATCCTCGGTACATAAAACCAGCCTGAAGCTCCTCCTACTACGACATACATTGAGATGAGTCTGTGTGCCTACAATATGCCCATACACAACAATCAATTGCCCCTAGCTGCTAAACTGGGGTGTAAATGAGTTTGCACAGTGCCCCATCCTGTAACACACACACATATATATATATATACATACAGACAGTGTAACAATGTCCATGCACAGAGCCCCTTACCCTGGTGCCTTGCATACATTCCTTCCTCTAGGATTGAGTTCCTGAGCACTTCCATGGCTGACACAAAGCAGAAAAAGTAGCATAAAGCTAAAGATTTGGAGCCCTCCTGTCATTTTCCTAAAGGGATCAGGCTTGAAAGTGCATTTGGCCGCACATCCCTCCAGCATCTCCTCCTGCTTTCCTCTTCTCCTCATCCCCATCCGATCCAGAGACGCCGATTGCACAATCTGCATCCCAGACAGACGCACCCCCCTCTCCAACCAGATCTTCTACAAGAAGTCGCTGCGGAAAGTTTCAGACTCCCCCAGAGACAAGCGCTAATAAGTCCCCGCGCATCTCAGCGTTACAAAAAGCGCACACACACTGCTCCAAAGTCGATCCGCTACTTTCCCATCCACGAGGTTGTGCGAAGAAGAAGAACTCGAGACTCAGCCAAGGCTCGTCCACGACTAAACTTCTCCGACTGTCCCAGGAGATGGCTGTTGTGCTGTATCCGAAGGGGATGTCGGTTCCCTCCCCCTGGAGCAAGAGCTGCTGGATCTGGACTTGGGGCTCAGAATCTATTGTTGCAGCGGCAGCAGCAGCCCAGAGCCTCACAGCTTGCGACTTGCAGCGAGCGGAAACGAATCAGAGTCACTGTGGCTGCCAGGCAGCTTGAAATGATTTTTACAGCAGGAGTGGCAGAAGGAAATTCCAGATTTGCTACCCTGATCCTCTAGGAGGTGGGGCAAAAGGGACATGTCCCACCCAAACTTTTACTCTCAGGGTAACACGCCAATGGCACTCTCACATCGCTTGTGCCGCTTGAGGCCACGGTGAACTTGGCTTTTTTGCAACAAGTCGGAGGAAGTCGTGCAGAAGTTGTAATGTAGACTGCTGCTGCTGCTCATGTACAAGCGGGACAAATCAGGATTCCCATGGCTCCCAATTGTATCAATGTATATCCTTTAGTAAATATTGTAACGGTTTGAAGATCATATAAACTGTATCATACCGTATGTGAAAGAGTAACTTGTGTATATATATTTAAAAAAGAGCATGTACAGCCAACGTGACGTTTCGGTCCCTGTTGGGAGCTTTCTCAAGGCAACCACACCTTCCAATTAGTGTGCTATATATAGCCAATAGGGATGCAGCGATCCACTATTTGGGATTCAACCGAATCCTTGGTGAAAGATTCGGCCGAATACCGATCCAAATTCAAATTTGCATATGCAAATTAGGGGCAGAAAAGGAAAAAGTGGACAAATAACCTTCTTTTGTGACTGATTTACATATGCAGATTCAGATTTGGTTCAGCCAGGCACAAGGATTCGGCCGAATCCGAATCTTGATGAAAAAGGCCGAATCATGGCCAAATCCCGAACCGAATCCTGGATTCGGTGCATCCCTAATAGCCAATCAGGTAATTACAACTGACAAGTGTTCACACATTCAAAAAGTAGCAGCAAAGTGATTGGTGCACCATATGCGTCATCAAGTGACAGCGCAGTGATATATATTAAAGAGTAAATTTAAATATACAGTTCTAAAGTGGCTTGTGCTAATATCATAATTACATATTAAGGATATTTTGTATAATTAAAAAAAGTGAGTATATAAATGGTAAAAAATACTTTAAAATTAGTAAATATATAACAATGTTAGCCATAACGATATTCTTTGGTGCTATTTCCATTTCGGGGTCCCCCCATAATAAATACATCTACCCCACTATGTCTAATAAATATAATATTATATAGTTATGTGTAATTGTATTAGATCAACCTACAGCTCTAGAAGTTCTTGGAGATGCTGAGAGTTCTTCAAGATCGTTCTGATACATAGGTGGATTCACATTTGCACTGTGTCTGAGGCAGGGTCACTTTACAGGGCCAGTACACCTCTGTATACAAGTTTTTGCAGCTCAATCCAAATAAATAGAAATCATGCTCATATCATATCATATTATGCTAATATTTGTTTACTTTGAAAAACATCCATAGTATCTTATTTTATTTATTTTAAAGCACTAATTATAATGTTATTCCAGGCTCTTTCTTTTGTGTATGTGTAAGCTTTTCTGGGTTACACACACCCTCTGGGCAGAGCAGGGTTACACTACAACCATCTTTCTCAGCTGGGACCTTGCAATGTAGTGGAGGCAAGGTTATGGAAAGTTAAACTGCCACTCTCAACTCTTAGGTACTTTATAAAATGACCGTGAGCCAGTGATTCTTAATCAAATAAAACATGTTTGAACAGAAATTGAACAGAAGCAAAGGTACTTTCTACAATTAAGTATTTATGGCACAATATTATATCACATAAATTGAGTTGACACTGGGTATTACAGCACATACAGTACAAATGCTTGCTCGTAGTGTACCAGAATGCCTTTACAGGTGCTCCAAGGTACATTTCTACCTAGTCTGTCTCACTCACACTCCTATGACAGAATTGTCTATCCACACCACTTTATTTATCTCGTTTTTTAATGTGTTAACTCCCTGACCTATCCAAGGATCATGGTATCCATAGAGCTTACACCTGATACTGGCACTTTATGCTCTAGGACCCTCTGCAGCATCCACCCCCACCTGGACTTGAGTCCAAAAAGGAAGAGCCATGTGCTCACTCCTGTTAAATAAACTACTAGCAGGAAATGAACACACAATCCCTGGGCCAAGTAGGAACAGCTCCATTCCACAGGAAAAAGGTAACACAATTGGGACTTCCTGTGCCAGGAGAGTATGTCAACCCCTTGGGTTCCCTAAATTAATGACAGGTAGTACATCAGGGGTTTGGTATTCCTCTTAATTATTTTGATTTACCTTTAAACTGACTGGCCAACCCGTACAGTATTATGAGGGGTCGCTGTCAGTGTGCTACAGATGGGTGCCATATGAGAGGACAGGCACAAGGGGCCTTCTATGTTCATCTTGTTTGTTTCCTTTGTTCAGGCCAACTGCTTAAATGATTGGAACAGCAGGACATGCACACGATCCACAGAGATGTGACTTCTTTTCACGTTCTTTCAGCAGACAAACAAAAATTTCAAGACAGGTATGATAATCCTTGAATCACCAAGATTGCAGGATTATTGGTCTAAATAGATCCTTATGAGTAGTGATGGGCGAATTTCCAAAAAATGATCGGGAAAATCGTGTAATTGTCAAGTTTCACGGAAAAAATCGTGAAATTCGAAAGTTTTCACGAAAAAATCGTGAAATTCAAACATTTTCCTGAAAACAGTGAAATTGGAACGTTTTCAAGAAAAAACGGGAAAATCGAACATTTACACAACAAATCATGAAATTCGGAAATTGACGCCCGCGTCCAAACTGATGCTGGCATTAAAGTCAGTGGTCGTTTGAATAGTGTTGACACGCGCCAATTTTGACACCAGTGTCTTTTTAGACGTGCGTTCAAAAAAATTCTGACAGCAGCGGAACACGGAAATTTTCCACGAATTCATGCCAGGCGAATTTATTCGCCCATCACTACTTACGAGGCCACACATGCCCATGTATAGACAGCTTTACTGTTTTCACTGTCCACTCCTTGAAATTAGCCACTCCTTGAAATAGAGTTGAACTCTGTATAAACAACCCCTGCCATTTCTTTCTTTGTTATGCCTGTCTCTGGCCTATAGCTAAGCAAGAATTCTTGATGCAGGGGGTTTATCTATTCACTGATGATATTCTCCTTCCAAAAACCGGCGACAAGCGGTCGGAAAAAAGGCGCTTGCGAGGGGACATGATTACACTTTACAAGTACATTAGAGGACATTATAGACAAATAGCAGGGGACCTTTTTACCCATAAAGAGGATCACCGTACCAGAGGCCACCCCTTTAGACTAGAAGAAAAGAACTTTCATTTGAAGCAACGTGGGGGGTTCTTCACAGTCAGGACAGTGAGGTTGTGGAATGCACTGCTGGGTGATGTTGTGATGGCTGATTCAGTTAATGCCTTTAAGAATGGCTTGGAAGATTTTTTGGACAGACATAATATCAAAGGCTATTGTGATACTAAACTCTATAGTTAGTATAGGTATGGGTATATAGAATTTAATTAAAAGTAGGGAGGGGTGTGTGTATGGATGCTGGGTTTTCATTTGGAGGGGTTGAACTTGATGGACTTTGTCCTTTTTCAACCCAATTTAACTATGTAACTATGTAACTATGAATTTTGAAAATGAAAGCAGTTTAATTTTTGTTTTGCTTTGTTTAAATATAGAGATAAAAACAGAGTTGTTTTGTTGCAAACAATAAGCAAAAGGAATGTTCAATACAAGTTTATTAACTCATGTAACACATTATAATCTTACCTGCCCCCCCTCCCCCAGCAAGCTTCCTGTCTTGTGTTGGAGTTGGTTCTTTTGAAAGACAGTTAGCTGTAATACATCACTTTGGCAAAGACAAAGGTCGATGATAAATTAGAACATTATAACATCATCTTTGACATAAAGCCTGCACATATAGAGACAGATTGCTGAGGGAAGTAATGGTAAGATCAATTTCAGAAATGGTACAAACGTTTTAATTATATACAGGTATGGAAAACCTGGAAACCCGTTATCCACAAATCTCCGAATTATGGAAAGGCTGTCTCGCATAGACTCCATTTTATCCAAATAATCCAAATTTTTGAAAAATTATTTCCTTTTTTTGTGTAATAGTAAAACAGTAGTTTGTACTTGATCCAAACTAAGATATAATTAATCTTTACTGGAAGCAAAACCAGACTATTAGGTTTATTTCATTTGAGATATTCTAGTAGACTTAAGGTAAGAAAATACATGTACAAGTTTCTTATTCCCATTAGATGATTATAACATTTTTCCTGGTGTTTCTCCTTAAAATAAATAATAAAGTATAATTTGGAAAATATAGGAGAAAAGGTGAGAGCATTTACTTTGAGAATCAAAAGTGTTTTCCTTAAAAGCAATTGCAGCGGTGCACCTGGTAAAAGTCAGTGATTATTAGGGATGCACCGAACCCACTATTTCAAGTTTGGCCGAACCCCCCCGAATCCTTCGGCCAAATACTGAATAGAATCCTCATTTGCATAAGCAAATTAGTGGTGGGAAAACATTTACTTTCTTGTTTTGTGACAAAAAGTCACGCAATATTCCTCCCGGCGCATAATTTGCGTATGCAAATTAGAATTCGGATTCGGTTTGGCCGGGCAGAAGGATTCTGAATTTGGTGCATCCCTAATGATTATCCACCAAACCTTGTTTGGTGGATAATCAAAAAATAAAAGTGTTTTAAAGTAATAAAAATATAATGCAATGTTGCCCTGCACTAGTAAAACTGCTGTACTATTGTTTATGTAAATAAGCTGCTGTGTAGCAATGGGGCAGCCCTTCAATAGAGAAAAAGCTCATGTTATATGTTATCTGTTATCCACTATTTAACCTGTGCCATATAGCCTTTTTTAAATTCCCGCCATTGCTACACAGCAGCTTGTTTATATGAATTCTGAAGCAAACACATCAGTTTTACCAGTGCAGGGAATGATATTTTCATTACTTTGAAACACTTTCACTTTTTGGTGTTACCAAACTACATGGGAGATTTTGTAGCAGGGTTGGACTGGGCCGGTGGGACACAGGTAAAATCCCAGTGGGCCCTGCTGATCCAGACCCACTCATCACCTGAAACCCTAGGCACTGCCCCCTAACTTCCCCCCAACTTCCCCCCCTCGCCCCAATCATGACGCAAGAAGAGAAAACCAGGTATATATGGGGCGGGGGGGAGGGAGGTTGACGCTCGGATAGGGTCCTAGGCGACAGCCTAGTAGTTGCATGGGTCAAGATATAATGGGGCCGATATATAAATCTGATGTGTAATCTACATGGAAGATTTTTCATCTTATGCAACACGCCTGTCGGAAGGAAATGCTGCATGCGGTGTATTCATCAGACGAGATAAAATCTGACGGTGTCTGACTGACCTTTTTCTTCTCATTCTCATGTCAGATGTAAATACATGAACAAAACACACCATCCGACGTTACTTGATATTTGCTGTCACTTGACTTAACCAACAATCTACAATGTACAAGTCACTCAGTTCCACTGAGCCCTCTTCTATTTCCTCCATGCCCCAACTATGCCAGGGATCTTGGGAACTACAAACCTGTAACGGTGGTTTAAATAGCATTTCCATCATCTGGTGACAAGTTAACATTATGAGCAGATTATTTCATCCAAATCTACAGGGCCTCTTACCACCCATATGTACACCACAGAATAGACACTATTCAAGGTTTTGTTTTTTCAATTCTCGTATTGTCTGTTCTGAACTGTTCATTCCATAACTCATTCTGACCTGTAACATTGTAACAGTGAAAATACTGAACTGAATGCATTGTTATTTTTACCAAGCGGTATTCTTCTCCTGGAATCTGCCTAGGGAGAAATGGACTCTACCATTATCTTTTAGAAATCCTTGTATACTAAATTATAACACACAATAGCCATGAATAACCTGTAAAATATATTCTTATAGACAACACTCAGAGAAACATTTATCAAGGGTCAAATTTCAAATTTCTAAAACTCCCATGAACTCGAAATTCGACCAATCGAAATTTATTATAAAATTTGAATTTTCTAAACTCAGGTGGATAGCATCGACCAGAAAACTCGAATCAATTTCAATTGAATTCAATTTGAATTTTTGTTCGAGTTTTTGCTCCGAAAAAAACTTGAATGTCAGAAAGACTGCTAACAACTCCAAATTCATCCCTGGATGTCTCCCATTGACGTAAACAGAAATTTGGCAGGTTTTAGGTGGTGAATAGTTGGATTGTATGATAAATCTTGAAAATCTAATTCGAATTTTTTGAAAAACTCGAATCGAATTTGAATAACTCCTTAGTCAAATTTGACAGTTTTGACCATAGAAAAACGTAATAATTAAAATTTCAAATTTTCAATTCGATCCTTGATAAATCTGCCCCTTAGTGATGTCACCAGTTATAATCTGTGCTACTTGCTCAACTGTACTAGGACTGCAGCCAACTGCCTTTAAATGGCCATGAAATTCTTTGGTGATTTCAAATATACTTCTGCAATAGGGGTAGATTATTCCCTATATAAAATTGATTCCCTAATAAAGTTGATTTCAGTGCGATTCTGTGGATAGGTGGAATGTTTGTTTCTCATTCAATTTTGAGCTACATGAGCTAGATTCAATTCAATTAGAAAATCGTACCTGTTTATTCAAATTCCAGATATTGAGTCTTTTTTATCAAATGAAATCTGTCCATTTATATGCTAATAGTTAAAGCAATTGCTATCACAAATAAAATGCAAGATACTGTACATTAGGTCTAAATTTAACCAGGCTTGCTTTGAGTAAGTAACATAATGTCCACAGTGCCTCTTATGTACAGTATGCATCCCGTTGCATTCCTAATATAATGTACAGAGCAAATGACTTGTACAAACTACTCTGTTTGTTCATCTAGGGCAGTGGTTACCAAACTGGGGGCTTAGAGCAGTGGTAGGAAAGGCTCAGTCTTAAGGCTGGATAGGGTGACAGATGGGAAGAATGGACATTTGCTCTCCTGGTTACACCTAAAAGCACAGCATGAAAGTCAGTTAGGATGAGATGAATATGTATTGCTGCCCTATATATTCTTACATCTATTTTCCAATACTTTTACTCTTTTCATGAGCTAAGTGGGGCTCTGACTAAAGGTTAATCTATCAAGGGGGGCAGGGGTAGGCACATGATGCCTGTGCATAGGTTGCAATAGTGGGGGTGCAATGCACATACTTCTTCTCACTGCTTTTCCTAGTCTTGGGTATCTGAATATCTGGAATTTGATCTCATGCCAAAATATTGTGCATGCCCATGCTCATGTACACTCAGAGGGCCTAAAACAAATTGCCGTGTGACTTGTGTCACCTTAGCCTAGTGGTGAAGTTTGGGGAACACAACACAAACAGCCCTGTGTGAAGACATCTGACGATCTACTTGGGAATTGTTTTTAGTAAAAGATTTCCCCCACCACTTGATATAAATGTCCTATATTACTCTCTAGTTAAAGAGTCAGATGCATTTTTTAAGCAAAAATAAATAATTCAATGCATTTTTATGCTGATAATGAGCATGGTAGCTTTGTTAATCTACAAAGAAAAATGTCAGCCTCATTTCCTAAGTAGTATTGTGCTTATAATAGAAACTGATAGCACATGTAGGATTTCAAAGAGAATACATCAGACAAATATAATAAAATCAGTGATAGCCAAGGAAAATGAAATTATGTATGCATACTCTAGTATCTAGTTTCTTGTTATTATTGCTATAATGTGCATGTAACAAGTAGCCAATGTCATCACTAATGATATTTGCATGGTTCAGAATGAGCTTTTATATTATTTATATTTTAGGATATGATTTTGATGTTTTTATATTTGCACTTTCTAGATGCAGACAAAGCCTCCTTCTCTGTGCTATGTATTCATTATGTATGAAAGCAAGATTGTGGTACATCTTGAATGGAAATGTTGCTGGCAGGTTAATGTGCATTGTCTTGGCATGCCACTTGTCTTCTTGTCTCCCAATAACAGTAATACATGTTTTTTGCCCTATAAGCAAAAAACATGGTAGCAGTAATATAGAAGCTAATAAATGATCAGGTTCATTAATGGGTAAACAGAAAGCTCAAAGTTAGGCCAATTAAAACTTGACTATGCCCTGCATATCAGCCAATCATCTGTCCTTAATATCGACATTCAACTCTAGTTTATTCTTTGTATGAAATGGAGCAGTTGTACATTTCTAGTTATATTATGCAATACATCATCTAGAGTACTATGGTTACATGCTAAATGATATCAAAATTAGCTTGAATTTTATTGGTATCAGATTCCGTAGTGGTAATTTGTCAACATAATTGGACAGTGTTGTTTATTTTATTTTCTATCCAGTAACACTATTAACTATACAATAAACTGACCAGTATTTTTTATGTTATTAAATTCAACATTCCTCTTTATTTTATAGCTTCTTCATGGCCCATGATGCTGACCATATTGATGATGCGCAGGCCTCTCAGATGAGCGGTAAAGTATTTTAAAGATTACTCAACAAGTCCAGTTGTTTTAGACTTATTATGCCTAGGGTGACCTTCGTGAACGAAAACCTCCATAGACTTATAGTAGTAATGCTGCACTGGTTATTTTATATAGTGAGGTTTAGAGACTCTGTTTATTCACTTTGAGTGCCTACTCTGCTAAACTTATAATCAAATTGTGGTCCTTTTTGCAGTGGGACTTGCCCAAGGCTACAAATAGTTGACAAATAATTTACACTTTTTATGACCTCAGTGCAACAGTACAAGCATGCAATTCTCCTTTCTTTCTTTATTTTACCACTGACCTCGTCTCAAATCCCTCAGGGTTTGTCAGAACAGCATCTTCAGCTTTGCTTTTAGATATTTTTATTTTATACAGACAGAACAAAGTAGACACACATTTTATTTTTAATTTTTTCCTAATGTAGCGCTATAGTAAACTGCCTCTGGTATAGCAGTTATAGCTACTTTCCTTTGTGGACTCTCACCACAGATGAGCTCTCTTTCTCAGGGGCAAGCCCTCGCAACGAGGTGGAGGAAGGATGTAATGCAACTGTAACTCGGTGCAATAGCACAATGATGGGCGCCAGTAGTTCTTTAACCGTAAACCAAAAGAATATTTATTGAACAATAGAGCATGAAGATGATCAGTACAATTATCCACAATGGAGCATCAAATACCACAGCAGCATTAAAGGAGCTTATACTCACAGCACGCATAGGCTGAATCCCCACAGGCCAGGGAATAACAGCAGAGAGTAGTTGCAACAGGTGTGGGTATTAATATATCTTCAGTACTCAGGAACTCCTGGTTGCTCTTAGGGGAAACCTACCATCCCTAATCTCAACACTTTAGTCCCTCTCTGGGTCAGTATTACCCGGGAATCTTAATCCCACTAATCTCCTCGTAGGAGCCTTGAGCTGCTCAACTAGTTAACCTCTCTATCACTCCTAGAGTGATCTATGAACAAGTATAGCTATCTACTTACTAGGATGCTGGGCTCTAGGGTCAGCACTACCCATTCCCTTCCAGCCTGCTTGGTTGGGCTAAAGTAATGGACCTAGAGCACATGGCTCCTAAACCTTTTATACTCTGGCACAGCGCCACTCAGGTCACCGTGTGAATTGCAAGGGTTACATAAGACAGGAGCACAATACCCCTCCCAACTGTATTTTAGGACCCACTTAGGTATCCAAATAGCTAGGGATGGGCCTGTCAATAAAGTGTAAGGGTGTCTAAGATTTTCACATCCCTACATTCTCCCCCTGGTGAATTCCTTCCGTCCCGGCAAGGAACCTTCAAAGAATCAATACTGAAAATATAGCAGTTAAGGCACATCATGCAAGAAACCTTTTCAAAGAACACATTGCATTACTACACCATTACCTTATAACCTCTTCGGGGTAACTCTCCTGAGTAAACCCAGGTACAATGGCATAACTGAAAGAAAACATATCAATAGCACAGTTTCCTTCATGAACAGGTAAACTTTTATTGGTACACCTATAAAAGAACACAAGTTAGAAATACTGCAGTTCAAACACAATCAGTATTCTAGTCCATCAAACATTCGAACCCACAATCCTTTTTGAAAATGCACTTAGGAGAAATTGGATGAACCTACCAACGGACAGGTATTACCTAAAACAGTCCTTGGGCATAACTCCAACTGAAGTAAAACGAAAAACAATCTTCCCCTGTAGAAAGTTCAGTACCTTGAAGGGACAGGAAAATAGGCAGATAGCTCAAAAAAAATAGCTACAAACAAACTCCCAATGGAGTATCAGCAGATTAAATCATGTGAAGAAATCTTGCCTTGGTATCTTCATAGGGGATGTAGTATTTGGGATGGGGTTTGTCCACCCACTGTCCATCTCCCAAATAGACTTCCAAGTTGAAGTACTTGGTGGGGTTATACTTGCCACAGCTTTTCACGGCATTCTTTAAAATGGTGCGGCCATACCACCATTCCCTTTCTATGGAACGCAGATACTGCCAATCCTTCTCTCTCCTCACTTTGTCAGGATTGGTAAGGCAACTGTGGTGCATCTTTTCTTTGCGGAGAATCTCATCTATGAGCCAATTTTCATAAGATGCCGCCACCTTCTCATACACCCACAGTGGTGCATAGGGCATGAAATATCCCCAAGTTCTATGAACATGAAAATTTATCACCCTCTGTACTCTGGATACAGAGGTGAATACATTGGGGTCTGCCCGTCCTGGCAGCACCCAAAAATCTTTTTCCTCCTCAGGGCCAATGATGGGAGGTGCAGTGAAGCTGGAAGGTCTCTCTATAGAAGGTGTTGGCTCAGACACGGCTTCGGGAGTTTCCTCTTCATATTCTTCCCATCCAGGGGCTCTTTTGAGGATGGAGTCATCAGCAACAACAGGAATGATAGCAACCAGTCCTTCCTCCCTCTCTAGGGATATCTTACCCCACTCGTGATGGTACAACTCCGACACGTGAATGCTCTCTCCTGGCTCACTAAGAGTTTGAAACACGGTCACCTTGGGGCACACATTCTTTGTTGGCTCACTAGCCACAGATCGTCGGCTCTGACATCTGACCTGAGCCGGAAGGTCCAATGTGGAAACTCCATCACTGTCCACACTGGCAGAGATCCACTTTTCTAACAGGTCCTCCTCATCCTCCAGGATTGGAGGATCTCGGATGGTTGGTGCAACAGGCGCAATAGTCCCCAACCTGCCAAAAGAAAACTTCCTCCATTCCACATCAGAACTAAGGACTGGAAGTGGTGCAGGAACAGCTGGGGCTGTATAGACAGTCACTGTTAAATCCCCATGAGGTCCCATGCCACTGAGCAATACTTTGCGGGGCAAAGGATCATCTTTGGGGCAAATCGTCACAAGAGGCTCCTGGTCAGTTCCAACATTCTCCTCTGCTGAGGCATGGAACAATTCAGGATTTGAATTCACCTCCCACGAAACATCAGACTCAGCATAGCTAGATATGAACGGCTGAAACATTTCCTCCTCTGAGGATACAAGAGCAGCTTCAGGCCTGCAAGCTGCATCAGGCTCTAACACGTGCCACACCCCTTCTGGAAAGTTCTCTTGGGGTGTGCCAGGGACCCAACAGTCAGGATCCTCAACTGTTAGTAAGGGATCCAAATCTCCCCCTGGTACATCTGAAACTGGGGAAGACACTTTAAGAGGCAAAAGCGCAGGACACGCCAGAATATTTTGTTCACCCTCGGATTTTAGCAAGGGGGTAGTAGGAGTCACATCAGCCGCCCGGCAAGACGGCACTCTTTCGTGACCCGCAGTGGCGATCACAAGTTCCTCTCCCCCTGGTAGAATCAGATCAGTCTGCGAAGCACAATCGCACATGAGCTTAACCTCACTGAGTTTTAAGGCCGGCACTGTTGCAGACACTGAGACAGACTCGGGCATAGACACAAAGTCCATAGCAGGCTCAGGGACCGGTGTAGGGACAGGCTCTGGAGCGGAGTCGGAGACAAGCTTGGGTGCAGCTCCAGATATGGGGCCCGCAGCCGCTGACACCCCGGGGGCACCCTCTATCTCGTTGTAGATGAGAATAGTTTTGCCGCTCACCTTGTCCCGTATCCGGTCCACCAAGGGGGATTGATCAGCCCGCTTGAATGGTCCCATCCACAGATGAGCTTCACACTGGAAACAAACACTCTCCGGATCTTCCAAGGCGTCGGGTGCTTCCAAGTCGCACACTCCACAGCCCGGAATCATGGTTCCCCATTCACTTGGGGTAAAGGTTCCTTGGTATATATACTGCCACTCAGCCTCCACCCGGATAGGAACGGAATCAGCTCTCGCTCGAGGGGGCAAAGACTCCATGGGCAACTCTGGAACACCGGGTTCGGAAATCGGCTCCATAACAGAATTCAGGTCCCGGTCTACTAGCTCCGAAGATCCTAGCAGCATGAACGGCAAACAGGATATCCCAGCCAAGCTATCTTTTAAATTAGGACGTCGCGACATCTCCTCAATAACGCCTCTTAGAGGTGAGTGAGCACGCCCCTTATTTCTTCGCGGGCTTTCCGACTTAACCCCTTCTGGGCAGGTCAAGGACACAGGGTGTGGCGCAGCAGAAAATTTCTTAACAGCCACTTTTCCTGTGCGAGGGGGAATAGGTGGCGGTATAGCAAAACAGCTATCCACCAACGAGTCTTTTTCCTGGGCAATATTAGGACATTCCTCAACGGGCAAACTGTCACTACAGTCCTTGACATCATCAGCTAGGAACGGATTAAGCCCAGGGGTAGACACATTAATCTCATAATCATCAGACACTTTAGTACTGCAGCCCTCTTGTTCTCCCGATAAACTCGAGCAGTTGAAAGAGTCAGTTACACAGTCACTAAAAGGAGCTAGCGGAAACCCAAATGGAGGGAGTGTTGGCGGGCTCTGGTACCGACAAGGGCACCCTTCCTTCTGTACTCCCATCGGATAGACTCTAGAAGGCCAGGTGCTTTTCTGGGGCACTGCAGGAACCCAATATAAGAGCCGAACAAATCCCTTCTTGTCTGAGGGTTCTCTAGCTACATAAGCAAACGCATCAAATATAGAATTTCCCATTAGCGATTGATTCACAACGTCTATGGGACATTTCTCAGGTACATCATCGACCATAAATGTGTATTCAGGATCCGCTCCCATATCCAGGGACCAATCCCACATTGCAGCTTCAGATAAGGGAGCCATAATGTTTAATAAGGACAGAATCAAGCCAACAATATACTTCTCACTGGAATCAGTATGGCAACACTGGGAGAATAAGAACTACAGACTTTCCCCGCAGTAAGGTGCCTTTTTCCTACTGAGTCCGCACACGCAGCGCCTGTCACACTAGGCTACGTGCAGTATAACAATTAATGGTTACAGTTAACCCTTTAGAGCCCCACGTTGGGCGCCAAAATGTAGCGCTATAGTAAACTGCCTCTGGTATAGCAGTTATAGCTACTTTCCTTTGTGGACTCTCACCACAGATGAGCTCTCTTTCTCAGGGGCAAGCCCTCGCAACGAGGTGGAGGAAGGATGTAATGCAACTGTAACTCGGTGCAATAGCACAATGATGGGCGCCAGTAGTTCTTTAACCGTAAACCAAAAGAATATTTATTGAACAATAGAGCATGAAGATGATCAGTACAATTATCCACAATGGAGCATCAAATACCACAGCAGCATTAAAGGAGCTTATACTCACAGCACGCATAGGCTGAATCCCCACAGGCCAGGGAATAACAGCAGAGAGTAGTTGCAACAGGTGTGGGTATTAATATATCTTCAGTACTCAGGAACTCCTGGTTGCTCTTAGGGGAAACCTACCATCCCTAATCTCAACACTTTAGTCCCTCTCTGGGTCAGTATTACCCGGGAATCTTAATCCCACTAATCTCCTCGTAGGAGCCTTGAGCTGCTCAACTAGTTAACCTCTCTATCACTCCTAGAGTGATCTATGAACAAGTATAGCTATCTACTTACTAGGATGCTGGGCTCTAGGGTCAGCACTACCCATTCCCTTCCAGCCTGCTTGGTTGGGCTAAAGTAATGGACCTAGAGCACATGGCTCCTAAACCTTTTATACTCTGGCACAGCGCCACTCAGGTCACCGTGTGAATTGCAAGGGTTACATAAGACAGGAGCACAATACCCCTCCCAACTGTATTTTAGGACCCACTTAGGTATCCAAATAGCTAGGGATGGGCCTGTCAATAAAGTGTAAGGGTGTCTAAGATTTTCACATCCCAATAATATGCAGTAATTCTCCAATGAACGCTCGAGGCACAGTCGTTGGTTCTTGCATGAATAAAGAGTTAAGACCTTGGAAAATACTCTGAGAAATTGTGGGAAAGTATTTAACATCACATGAAGAGCTGAGTAAAGAAACCAGGAAACCAGTATCACAAGATCTCTGACCACAACGTCCCTTCATTTTAACTTTGGAAATGTCTCTTTGCAAAGCAACAATGCTCTCAACATATGTACAGCTCAGTCCCAGAAGGGTCGTAATTACATCCTTGCTTTGTTTTTTGAAGTTGTTTTACTTAGGCCATTTAGTGACCATAGTTCTGTATTACACAGTAGTAGAGTGAATTGTGTTAAAGAAAATAATCAACAAAATAAATCCTTTTAATATAAATGTTTTATTTATGAATAATAATACTCTGAATATGGCTTTAAAGTTGTACTAAATCCTTAAATTGAATTTGCAACTAAAATGAAGATCTATTGTTTGATTAGTATATGATTTTGACAGAAGTGAATGGAAACACAAGTTGGGACCAATTTTGAACTTGGACTACATAATTACAAAGCTGTTGTAGCTAGGCAACAAATTGCAATAAAATAAAACCCTAAAACTTACATTAAACTGGTACTTTCTGAGGTTTTGACTGTTACAGCAACTAAAATTAAATGGAATTTTAGCTAAAATCAGATTCCTCTTTCTTCAACTTTAATCAATAATATAAGAAAGGAATGATTAAATCATAGGTGTTATTATTATATTTCTTTATAGATTGTCATCATATTTTCCAACAAGTAGCATACAGACAATAAATAACAAGGTCCTTTGTAATGAAGGTGCTAATATACGTTGTTAATTCGTTTTCTTTTTGGTGAAGGAGTTTATCTAATTATCTTAATGTATTATTAAGATTTAAATGTCATTCTGTTCTGGCAGATGTAATCTTGATGAAAAAGTAAGATCTCATTTCATTAATCATCCTTTATTGCAACTGGAGACCCATAGATAAAATGTGGTTCTCCAAGGGAATTTAAAGGCCCAAGACTTCCTTTGGCTTCTCTGTATGAAATTATTTTTGGAATAATCTTGTTACGCGTCTTATATTGAATATTCAGTTCATTGCCTAAAATGAACAGTGTAGGAAAAGGTATTTTTGCAGTTCAATTACATACAGTAGCTATATGTGTATTACATGTGTGTGTGTTTATTAAACCTGGTAAGTCTAATTTGCATGCCGATCTGATCTCAAGACTTTTATGGATATCCACAGTGTGCTATATATTATTTGGTTTTATATAAATCCCACTATTCATAATGACAGTTATAAAATGCAGGTCAGCATCATTTCCAACAAATATCTCCTAATTTAATGCCATTTCCCCAACAGATTTCTGTTGAGTCGTCATGATATAAACCATGAGATAAGTATATTTTTCTTATTGAATTCAAACGAGCCCAATATATGCTATGGGATAAAATTTCCCTTTGTGACAACTAGATAACTTTTTTTGTATACTATCAGACATTTCCTACTGATCATTAAAGTACTTTTACACTGACAAATATTTGATTGCAATTTGGATTTTTTTTTACTTACATGGTAAACCATAAAACTGGGTATGATCGATGTTTCAATCAATGTGTAATCTGGCTTGTGCAGCTATTGACTGGGTGGGTAGAAAAATCCCACTGGTATAGGACCATATTGATCTGTGTTGGCTGCTTATGGCACTGCATTTCATTTCAGCTAATCAATATCAAATTACTTCTATAGTATTTTAGCTTTGTTGACACATAGAAAGATATATTGATGCACTCATAAATATTACTGATATTGCTGTTACATGTGTGTTGACTGTATAAGCTCAGGGACATAAAAAAACAAAAAGGGCTTATGTTTCTGTGTTTTTAAAAAGTGTTAGGTAACAATAAGTATTCGTTTTTGTATTTCAATAATAATAAATATGCAGACAAAAAAAATGTTAGTACTTGACACTTTGGCTTTATATTCTACCTTAACTGTGAAAAACTTAATTTTAATAGTGTAGACTTTTCCCCTTCAGAGAGCGTACCCATAGCGACTGATATTAGAAGTCGTTAATTTATGAGCTGTCTCCTACAGGGGCACTGCTAGGTTTATTTTCAGTTACATTAGGGATGCTATAAATGAAGAGTAATCTTTGAAATTGTGACAATGAGCTGTCTTTAGTTAAATGCAATAACTAGGCTAGCTTGAATATAGAGCAGTGGTATTACTCATGCTGTTGTGTCTCCTTTCAGTATTTCAAACACAATATATCTGTCTTGCTTCATGCCTGGGATTCTGTTATTACAGATATGGGACCTGTTATCTAGAATTTTTGGGACCTGAAGTTCTGAAACCAGAAACCAATATAGTGTAATACGTTCAAATCATATAGGGTTCCACCCAGTGCTTCTGATCAATTATTACAGAAGTGTGCTCCTTTTTCTTTTATGTACAACCTTTAACTCTTAAGAATATAGTCGGAAGGAAAAGGGTATTCAGATGAGTGTTTAAAGATATTTGGATGAATGTTAAAATTATTTATGTGCTTGATCCAACACCCCTCCACCAATTGGCCATATTGTCTACTTAAAAACTACTGGTGTGGTGTCTCGCATGTAGTAAGTCCTTGCACAGGTCCCCCCAGGCCGCGCAGTTCCTTCCAAACTCGAGGATAAAGATAAAAATCCAAGATAGTGTAAATCTATTTTATTAATAGATATTTTTAAAAGATTAATTGAACTCATTTTTTTTCTTGGGGTAAATCGCATGTGGTCCAGTTTGATAACTGCAATGTCCCAGAGGGTGGTCCTGACGGCTTATTTCGAATTCTCATTGTGGTACTTCCTGCAGAGCCCGTGCGATCTCCGCTTTTTAAATAGAATTAAAAATTTTTATTACCATGATAATAAATGACCCTGACGAAGTGCCGGGAGAGAAGGCTCAAAATGCTTAGGTTTCCTCACCAACCCTCTGCCACAAGTTCACTAGATGTGCCAAATAAAGCAGCAAGAAAATTGAGCTTAAACGTCTCTTGTGATTCCTTCGATCAGCGCCGTATAGCGGGGTAAATCTGTAAACATAGGGGCATGTTAACTAACATTGGAGATAAATATCTGGAGAGATTTCTGGAGATGTTGCCCATGAAAACCAATCAGCAATTAGATTTAAACAGCAACCTATAAGTTAGAAAACAAAAGCAAAGATCTGATTGGTTGTGGGCTATGGGCTGTAGAACGAGAGTTACGTGTACACCCGGGCCCTTGGTTGCTCTGGGCAACATCTCCAGAATTCTCTCTAGATTTTTATCTCCAATGTTAGTAAACATGCCCCTTAGTGCCTTATGGGGTACTTCTCTAAAACCACAAATGTCATGAAAGTTATTAAAAGATCAGAATATAAAAAGCACAAATACAATGCGAAAAATTGTATTTTTTTGGACAAGTTGAATGATTAAAAAAAGTGCAGCTCCTATTGACTTCTACTGGACCTCGAGTTTGAGACAAGTTTTGTATTAAAGTTTTTTGTGGTTTTACACTTAAAAATCTCAAATTTTTAGAATTTTTGGAGAAATTAAAAAAACACTTTTTTTTTAAGTAAATGAACCCCTTATATTTAGATGTAAAATGTGTGGTAGAGATTATTCCAAATATGGGAGTAATTCATGACAATTTCGTAGACATCGCATGAGCGTTTTCACATGTTCTCTTGTATATATAAAGCAAACACTGTACGACTAAACTTATAACAAATGGAAAACATAACCATACATATTTTTGGTTTTGGCAGTGGGTGATTTGCTTACCTGCCAGATATTACATTATATTATAGACATAATTTTTAATCAATTGATTCATAGTACTGAAATGACCTATTCACAAACAGCCAAACAGTCACCCATAACAATATAATAGATTGCGGCTAAAGAGCAACCCCTAAGCAGCTATATTGGTTAATTCCCAGGATAATTATGGCCGTCCTTTGGTTATGCTAGAATTTTAAATTTCCCTTTGTGGTTGTCAGAGAGTGACAGATGTCTCTGTAAATGTCAAATGTAGCTGTAAAGGCATTGGGGGATTTGGATAAAGGGTCAGTCCTGTGAATTGAACCGAACTGTAAAAACATAGCTTGAGTGACATAACTGATGTATTTGTGTTATCTTAAGTTGAACTTTTCTATCTTCGTTCAGTTAAAAGCTGTAAAAAAGCTGCATGTTTAATATCAAAGATATCCATATGCTCTTTCACAGGCTGTCAGTTTTGATTTAACTTTCTGACTGGGATGCTTTGTGTGCTGTCATGAATGTTGTTGAGAAATGAAAGCAAACATTGAATGGAACTGCTGGTGGACATTGACATCCAAGGCTATAACATATTAATCCACAGCACTGTCAACAATTAGGTCCTTTCTACAAATTCTACATCACTATTAGATGCAGGAGTCTCAGAATGGATGGAATTCATGGTTTTTCTTCACTGTAAATGTGATCAGTGTAGATAGTGATCAGATCATGAATTGATTTATTTATGTCCAGTGTCAGTATTAAGAAATGGGTGACTAATTGTTGTCTTCTTGCATTGTATCCCTAGAATCTCGCAAGACTTTTTTTTATAGTTCTAAACAACACTGTCATTTTGCTCTACCTTTTTGCCACCCATAACATTAGCCTTGTCTTCTGTATTGTAAAAATCCCCTTTAAAGAGACCAGCCACTATAATGGCTTTGTTGTCAAGGAAACGTGTACTGACATTTATTGTGTGACCCATTTATATGGTAAATATGAAGATAGCACCTTAAAACAGATGAAAAAACACATTTTATGGCCATGTCAACCCAAAAAACTGTTTTTTGTTTAATGAATAGGGATGAGCAAATTTTTTTGCCTAATATAGTTTTACGGAAATTTTCTAGAATCTGGGTTAGAATATCACCCTGCTTTTTCTTTCACTGGGAATTTTTTTTCTTCACATGGCAAAACCACAAAAAAAACGTTTTGCAATGCATTTTATGGATGCATTTTGCATCAGTAAAAATCACCAGCAGCACAATTAGAGTTTCTCCATGCAGGAAAAAATAGCAATGGACTCCAATGCCAACAGGGCAGCTTGGCTAACCATTAATAATGAATTAATATGTCATTCTTAAAAACTTTCCTATATACACGCATTTACAATGTGCAGTGATCTTAAAAATAGTTTCATTTCCAGTTAAACACAACATTTTGTTTATCCTTTACTATTCTCTGGTTATGACTTTGTAGTGATTGTCAGTTCTCCCCAAATCTGTTAATCAGCTGGCATCTGCTCCATTTTCTCATGGTTAAAGGGATTCTGTCATGCAATAACGTTTTTTTTATTTTTTTTATTTTACAAAATGCATCAGTTAATAGCACTTCTGCAGCAGAATCCTGCATTGAAATTCGTTTTTATATATTTAATTTTGAAATTTGGCATGAGGCCATGTTCTAAGTTTCCCAGGTGCCCTCAGTCATGTGACTTGTGATAAACTTCAATCACTCTTTACTGCTGCACTGCAAGTTGGAGTCATATCACAACCTCCCCCCCCCCGTAGCCTATCTTACAAGAAAACAGCTCCCTGATACCTGCACTGCTAAAATGCTCCCAAGCCCCACCTAGAAGTACATACAATAGAACAATAGCTCTCAATAGTAAAACACTCAAGCCTGACTGCAACTCCTTTAGTTACTTTGAGTGGGAGAAACAATAGCTTATGTGAAAGCAGTTCCATTGTAAAACACTGACTCTTTCTGAAAGCACAGGATCAGACACAATGACCTGAGATGACTACCAACACACCAGTATTATAACTAAAAATACATTTATTAAAAATAAAAATACAATTTTAAATTGTAGAATGTGTTACAGGTATTGGGCCTGTTAACCAGAATGGTAGGGACCTGGAGTTTTCCTGGATAAGGGATCTTTCCATAATCTATGTCTCCAAACCTATATATATAATTTAAACATTAAATAAACTAAATAGGATTGTTTTGCCTTCATTAATGATTAATTATACCTTAGTTGGGATCAAGTACAAGGTACTGTTTAAGTAGTGAAGAAAAAAAGAAAATAATTTTTTAAATTTTAATTATTTAAGTCTATGTTAGATGACCATCCCATAATTTGGCGCTTTCTGGATAATGGGTTTCTGGATAATAGATCCCATACCTTTATTTGCAATTTAAACAGTGTAATTGAGAAATAAAAACTACACCATAAAAATCATGGCAGAATCCTTTTTAGAACCAACAATGCAGAGAAAAATTATACTTACAGATAACTTTAAAACCATGTCATTTGTTTAATGAATGTATATTAGAATGTTTCTTAGAATTAAATTGTATTTCAATATGCAAAAGTCAGTTTGTGTGGACATCCCTGATCAATGTGATTCACTATTTGTCGTCCATCTGCAATACATTTCAAATTCATTAGTAAAATATCTATGAATAGTGATTAGTCTACAGCTTCCCTTAAAGGAACAGTTTAGTGTGAACATAAAAACTGTGCAAATAGATAGACTGTGCAACATAAAAAATGTTTCTGATATAGTTAGTTAGGCAAAAATCTAATGTATAAAGGCTGGTGTGACTGAATGTGTAACATAATAGCCTGAACACTACTTCCTGCTTTTTAGCTCTCTAATTCTGTTGCAATTGATCCTCAGCATTCAGCTCAGATTCAAAAGCAACAGTTATGACCCATGTGCCCCCCCCTCAAGTCACTGAGGGTGTTACTGCCTGGTCACCAGGGTAACCAGTCAGTGTAAACCAAGAGAGCAGGAAGTAGTGTTCTGGCTATTATGTTACACATCCAGTCACTCCAGTCTTTATACATTACATTTTTGGCTAACTAACTATATCAGAAACATTTTTTATTTTGCACAGCCTATCCATTCACACAATTTTTATTTGTATACTGAGCGATTTCTTTAAGCATGCATTCCACACACTTGACATCCCATTCAAAATCAAACGTCTATGATTTTTTGTGGATGCTTCTTTACCATCCTTAAACTATAACTACTGATAACATATGAATTTCAGATTCCATTAAAAAAAACGAGTGTGTTTTAAAGTAATGAAAATATATTGTATTGTTGCCCTGCACTGGTAAAACTGATCTGTTTGCTTCAGAAACACTACTATAGTTCATATAAACAAGCTGCTGATTAGCAAAGGTCGAAATTGAAAAAAGGCTATATGGCACAGGTTAAATAGTGGATAACAGATAACACCATTATGTTCTACAGAGCTTATCTGCTGTGTAACCTGAGCCTTTTCTCTTTTGAATGGCTGCCCCCATTGCTACACAGCAGCTCATTTATATAAACAATAGTAGTGTTTCTGAAGCAAACAAAGCAGTTTTACCAGTGCAGGCCAACACTGCATTATATTTGTTATTACTTTACAACACTTTAGTTTATTTATGTTACAGTTCCTTTAAAGTAGAACTAAAATCTTACCTTATAGTGTGGTACAGGTATAGGATCTATTATCCAAAAGGAGTCTTTCTGTAATTTGGATCTCCATATCTTAAGGCTACTAATAAAGATTTAAAAATTAAATAAACCCATTAGGATAGGTAAGGATTCACTCTGCTTAGTTACCATCAAGGACAAGGTACTATTTTAATATTATAGAGGACATAATTAAAAATAGGATTTTTGCTTAAAATTAACTTTATAGGAGATGGCCTTCCTGTAATTTGGAGCTTTCTGTATAGCAGGTTTCTAGATTAGGGATCCCATAATCAGAAACATTCCAGTACAACCGCACTAATACCACATTAATAAGGTACAAAAAAGTTTGTTCACTTGAGTCTCTTCATAACTCTTTATAGGGGGCTGTCATGGTTCCTTTCCCCAAGTCCTTCAGCTTTGTGATTAATATAATAAATTAAATATTAATATGAGTTCATTTAGAACACCCTTATTTTTTTGGCAACCATTTTACATATCCATATCCATTTGCTGCTTGGTAGGGCAGAAATAGTAAACACCATGTGGCACATTCACTAAGATTCGTAGTTGCGCCAGCGTCCACTTCGCCGCACTTTGCCAGGTGTATTTTTGCCAGCACTACGCAAATTCACTAAAATCCGAAGTTGCGCTAGCATTAATTCACCAAGCAAAGTTACGCTAGTGATGCTTAATTTGCATACGGTGCCAAATTGAAGTTACAATGGAGGTATATGTAGCATCACTACACAAGCCTGGGAAACTTTCAAAACAGCAAATAAAAATTTTATTTTGCCCTACACATGTGCCCACTGTATAGTTAAGTTGCCATGAGTTAGGAAATGTAGGGGAGAAGGAGGGTAGCCCCCAAAAAATGTTCGATCTTTTTCAGCCAATAAAAAAAGAAAAAACGCCAGCGTTTTTTGGGACTTAGGAACATTTTTAACTTTTTTTGAAGCAATCCCTATCTACTCTATTGCACTTCGCCTGGTCTGAGGTGGCGAAGGAAGTCTGGCGTAAAAGGTAGCGTTCAGAATAATTCGCGCGTCAGTGAATTTGCGTAGTTACTTCCATTGTGCAAATTCGCCAGGCGTAAGGGTGCGAAGTAACACTAGCGAATTTACGCCAGCCTCCGTTAGTGAATCGGCGTATTAACGAAAATGCTACGCTGTTGAATTCACGCTAGCGTTAGGCGCTTTGTCGTTTAGTGAATTTGCCCCCATGTTCTTAAATAAATTGTCACAGAAAAGGTTTAGAAATGTAGTGGAGCTCACCCGTACAGCAGCGCAGCGTCTCCCCCTCCAGTAGCAGCTCTCGTGGGATCCCGATCACTTCATTCTGGAGGTAACAATTCTACAAAAATTAACCCGCTGTATGTCGCTGACCGAAGGATTCACAGGAGACACACCTTGCTCAATAATCATGCGGCTTCATTGTGCACATCTAGTGAACATTTGGCAGTGGGTTGGTTTCTAGTGAACATTTGGCAGTGGGTTGGTTTCCTCACCAACCCACTGCCAAATGTTCACTAGATGTGCACAATAAAGCCGCATGATTATTGAGCAAGGTGCGTCTCCTGTGAATCCTTCAGTCAGCGACGTACAGCGGGTTAATCTTTGTACCATGTTCTTAAGAATTTTTTTACCCTCTGCAGGCGGGTTAGAAAATAAAAAATTCTGAATAGGAGCTCTGAGACACACTCTACCCAAACCTAATCAAGGTGAAACAGACTGAGGGTACCCGAGTACCAAAAAGCTATACTGATTTTAATGTATTGCAGGCAAAGGCTTTATCTTGTGTTCCAGTGGAGTTTATGTGGGTTTAATATCTCAAATCCATTCTCCACCTCAAGTCATTTACTTTGAAAGACTTCAAGCAAGGCACTTAATGAAGTGAATCGTATTGAGAAAAATCTTCATTAAGCGAAGCATTGTGTGAAATAATGTCAATCTGAATGGATCCCTCTATTTCGTATCACGTTACAAATGGCATTCACCTTTTCGTGATATATAAAGATTGCAGCATACTATGGCAAGAAACTCTGGATGTAGGGAATTAATCACAAGGTTGCTTTCTTTGGCTTGCGGGACACAGAACAGGCAGTACAGAATCATTTTGTACCCAGCAATATTTGGATGATAACATTTGTTTGTTTATATTTTAATCTTACATGCAAGAGAATATGTCTTTAAACCTGCCTTTTGCTAACAAATATCAAGAAATGTTATCAGAGGTGAAATAAAGATTTTAAGCTTAATAATATTACTTTTCCAATATATTTAATGGACAACACTTTTCACTGGACAACTCCATGTCATACGTAATGGGATAGCCCCGCCCCAGTGCTCCCGTCAGAAGGAACCTCCCCAAAGCTTTAAAAGCCCAACCCCACCCCAAATCCATTGTCTTTTTTTTTCCTTCTGCTTCAGTTTATTTTTTGCTCCTGTTAGAAGCAGTTCTCTTTTTAGCCTTGGGGAAGCATTAGGGCTTGCTGGAAGGGGACTCGGGTTTTGGTCTTTGTGTTCTTTTTCCCCCCTAAGCACAGTATGAAGTCTTCAGTGTTTCATCATCTGGATCAGGTAGGCACAGTGTTACTGTGGCTTATATCTCTGGTTTGTCCTTGATCCATGTGCCTTCCCGGCCTGATTATTTCCTGTCCGGAGGCAAGTGCTGTGTCCCCCCCCATCCATGTGCCTACCTGGGCATGTCTAAAAAGCATCCAGCGGCATTGGGGTGTATGGTCCCTACACCCCTTATGATTTTTACGGAGGGGAGAGGGAGGTGGCAGTTAGCTAAGGTTAATCTATTGGAATCCCAGGTTTGCCTTTATGTTTAATTAGCGGCCTGAACCTTATGGCCTCCTCTTTTCCCCCTAAACTGGGGTATTATTTTCTTTTCTTTTTTCTGGAGGAATTTCGGTTTCAGAGCCAGCTGCCTCCCTCACAAGTCTTTCCCAAGGTTGATAAAAAAAAACCCCAAAAAAACCTGGGGCTTTTGATCTGTTAGCTGGGATCGCCATCCTGATGCTGTAATAATAAAACAGTACCTTGTACTTGATCCAAACTAAGATATAATTAATCATCACTGGTTAGTGATGGGCGAATTTATTCGCCAGGCGCAAATTCGCAAAAATTTGCGGAAAAAATTTGCAAAAAAACAGGCGCCGGCGTCAAAAACGAGACGCTGGCGCTGTTTCGCAAATTTTTCGCTGTTTCGCAAATTTTTCGGCGAAGCGAAACAGCACAAATTCACCCATCACTATCACTGGTAGCAAAACCAGCCTATTGGGTTTATTGAATGTTTACATGATTTTCTAGGAGACTTAATGTATGAAGATCCAAATTATGGAAAGATCCATTATCCGGAATGCCCCAGGTCCCAAACATTCTGGATAACAGTTGCCATACCTGTATATTATAAGAACAAGTGACTATTGCACTGAATTCAGTGATTAGATGGTATTATATATAAAAAAAAGTTGAGTTCCAACAAGCTATTACTAAAACCCACCTGATTCACAGATGGTGCATGATTCATATACCGAAAGATTCTACCAAGCACAGTTATGCTTAAACCTTGCTCTATGTTCCAAAGTGAAAACTTATATAATAATAATAATTAGGATGATTTCTTGGCAGCTACAGTCTGCATGAAACAGATGTTCTGATTTGAAAATTAGCCACCTTAGTCTAATTGTTATTGTACTTATTCCATAAACCCAATTTTTTAGCAGCCGCAAGTATTCAGTCCTTTCCTAATATTTTGATTACTGACAAACTGGTGCAAACTTTCAAATCCCAAGGACACATTTATTACTATTAGCACCAAAAATGTTGAAAGGATTTTCCTGTTGGGAAATTTTTATTGACATCAGAACTGTTAGAAACATTAACCCCTCCTCCATTTCTTCCTCCCAACACTTCTTTTGTTGCTTCCACCTATGATTTTATAGGGATAGGGTTCACTTTCAGGTGACTACTATATGCTGTCCAAAAATAATTTCTTCTTGTTTTTCTATGCATTCTTAAGTCTGTTCCCGTTAATTCTAATAAAAGATTTAAAGATGTAAACAAAATTTAAAGTTTGTGAAACTTTGAAAAAGAGCCAAATATAAAGGACACAGACTATTACAGCTAACTTTTTAAATTAATCTGTAGTAAAAAAAAAAAAAAAAAAAAAAAAAAAAAAATAGTAGTATAATAGATGCTTGCAATATAAAGGGCTGGAGGGGAGCCCTTAGTATACAGTACCTGGACTACAAGAAGCACAAAACAGTAGTTCTAGGGTCAAATCGACACAAATCACACTTATAGGAAACCAAAACAACCAGACCCCTATGGAGGTATAGAGAAGTAGAATAAAAACATATCCCTTAACACACATTGCTGGTTTCCATTAGTGTTGGAAATGCAGATTTAATTTCCATTTATATTGCCATCTTGTGTTCACTAGAATTTATTCACTTGAGTAAAAATGTGCTCAAACACCTTGACACTGCCATCTGGAGGATATCAACATGTACAGGAGTATTTAATACAATTAATGGTGCCCAGACCTGCCCTTTGTGTTAATTTGTGATGCTGTATCCTGTTATGTGTTCACCTCGAGCAAGAGTTCTGAAAGGGCAAGAATGCTTGTAGTGTGTTGCCACTGAAACCATGTTCTACATTATACATATACATGCATTATATATATACACATATATATCCTTATGTATCCTATATCCTTATATATATATATATATATATACACATATATTGTATATATGTTTAGTGCCAGTGTTCTGCTACAAGCATCTAGAACTCCCAATAAGTTGGTTGCACTTTTATCAAACATTACTTTATTACACAAAGCGCAATTAACTGATTTGAGATAAAAGAGCATGTAGTGTGCACAACTTGCTTTATAGTTCATACATAGAGAGAGAGAGAGAGAGAGAGAGAGAGAGAGAGAGAGAGAAGGAAATGGATGAATGGCTATATTAGTTTATGGATGAATATGGAAAAATTTTGTGGCATTATAATAATTGTATTAAGAGACACTTTTTGTAGACAAGCTTTCAAGAACTATGCTGGAGACCATCAGAAAGCTTTTTGAAAACTGACAGAGAATACTAAAAAAGCAATATCATGCTTATATATCACATGCATTAGCTTCACTTTAAAACACATCATGAGAAGTTTTAAAATTGGTTTAGCCTGGATTGTAATGGGTATATATATATATATATATATACACATACACACAAATACAAAGTCCTCTGCACTCAACCCATTATCAATATATTTAAGACAGAGACATTTTGTGCATACTGCTACTGAAAAATGCCTTACCCTTTAAACAAAACAGGGATTGTTTGTCCATATATTGCAATATATTTAAGCTGGCCAACTACGTCAAAGTCATCCCATATCTGGCCAGTCCTATGCTCAATTTTATCTGATTCATTAAGAATTCTATTGCTTCATTATACATTTTACAAAGGGACTAAGTTTTACCTGCAACTTACTTGCTGCTTTCAAAGTAAAACTCCCAAACTTGGCTGCCCTTTTATTAGACACCAGTGGGATCACCTGACTATAGCTGGGAGGGGTGGGAGCTACAACATGGAGCTGGTCACTGCTCCTGTATAACTATAACAAACAAGGGAAAGTTGTGCTCACCACCAATCTTTAAAACCATTAGGTGGGGGTGCAATGAGGCTGTGACCACACACACATATATATATATATATATATATATATATATATATATATATATATATATATATATATATATATATATATATATATATATATATATATATATATATATATATATATATATATATATATATATATATATATATATATATATATATTTTTTTTTTTTTTTTTTTTTTAAAAAAGCAGTAACTTGGCGAGTAGGCAGATTGCTCATGGTTTAAATAGTTTCCAGCCACGTTTGTCTTTATATGCATAAATGGAAGCATGATAGTCATGAACCATCTTTAAGGGGATTCAGTCCAGTCATCTAGTAAACTGATGTCAATTCATTATTTGCAAGAGCTAAACCGCCATGAAAGGTTTTTCTATCCACAACATCTCCTTTTTATTGCTGCAAGAGAGCAACATTCCATAACAGTTAGCCCCAGGGGCCCCATTTTTCCTTAAATAAATGCATTTACATACCTTATAACTTTTGGATCATAAAACTTTTTACTGATTATGGACACATTTTGAATAGTCATGCTATAAATAAAATAGATAAATATCTAATATCAAATTATTTTTCACAGTGGCAGATTTAACAAATGTTAAGAAGATATGACCAGTTTTCCTGCATTTCGTACTGCCAGTAGCTGCTAATATAGTTGGCATTTTGGTATTAGTAAAGGGCTTTGGAAAGCTGGTGGTAGCATAGTACCACACAGGGCCATAATCTACAGTATAAAAAATAATTGTCAACTATGTGAACTGAGTAAAAGATGAATCACTAAAATTCATCTGTAATTTTGCTTATCAGTCAACGATGAACTGCTCAAGGATGCATTCCTTGTTGATTGTAAAAGAGAAGGAAAGGTGGAAATTGCAGCTTCTGGTTGACCTGAAAATGGGAAATAGATGTGTGTGCATTCTTTTAGTTTTTCACCCATATAGTCTCCAACCTATTTTTGAGCAAGACATTCTGCCATGGTCAAATTTCATATAAATATTTGGTGCTTTTGGAATATTTATTTATTTGCAAGAGTAACAACTATGGACTATGTGTGGTTATTAGATAGGGGCAAATTTACTAAGGGTTGAATTTCGAAGCAAAAAAATTCAACCATCGAATTTGATACTTCGATAGTCAAAGTATTTTTTCGATCGAAAAAGGACGTTTTCATTCGAAGTAAAAATCGTTTGATCAATCAATTAAATCGTTCGAATTGAACGATTTCAACGATTTTACAAAAAAATACTTTGACTACTCAAAACTTAGCCAAACTTAACCAAAAGGTTATATGAGGTCCCCCATAGGCTAAACAGCAATTTGGCAGGTTTAAGGTGGCAAAGTCGAAGTTTTGTAAAGAGACAGTACTTCGATTTTCGAAGTCGATGTTTCTTCAATTCGAATCAAATTTTGGCCTATTCGATGGTCGAAGAACCGAAAAATTACTTCGAAATTCGAAAATTCACTTCGACCCTTAGTAAATGGGCCCCATAGTTTATTCCCTCTATGCTATTTCATTAAAACACTAAGATAATTTGCTGGTATAATAGTTTAACAATGCCATTTCTGACAACAACAGTTTTTATTTTTCTTGTAATTAAATTAAAAATAAACTGTATCTTATAAAAAGAACAAATGCTGTAGTTTGACACTAAGGAAGAAATAAATATTCTTAAATTACCTGACTCTTGGGAAGGTTGATACATTTATGGAGTATTTTCAAGTTTACTAAGGAAGTATACAACTAAAATTCCTTATGTTGCATTGAATTATTCATCAGCAAGCACTTTGTGGCAAATTCCTCACACTTAATGATGCGATGACAGGTGTTGTTAAAATGGCAAATATGATCCGAGGGGGAGATCATGCGTCGAGTCAGCAGAAGTTCATACTGTTTCTCCGCTAAGCTGAAAGTAGAGTATCGGATTATGTCTCTGCATAGAGCCATTTGATGGCTTAATCCTGGAAAATGATTATTTATGCTTTCTCTGTAGAAAGGAAATTATTGTTGTGACATTCAAGCAATTTAAATCACAAATATTGCCAATTAAAATCAGACAGTTGAAGAGCATTCATTATATGTTGCATAAATACAGCACAAACCACCCTCACAAAATCATTGCCTTACAAAGGAAAATATGCATTAACTTCTTTCCTAATAGCAGCCTTAAGCTCTAATTGTGTAAAGTTATTAGAAAGTCAACGTTTCCAGTCTAAGTAGCTGTATGGAAACCAGTTTCTAAAGAAAAGCAAGTCTCTTCAATAACACATAAAAATGAACATAGTTATACAGTAAGTTATGGTAGGTTGAAGAAAGTCATAACTGCATTATAGACTCGTCCTTGATAAAATACGGATCTAGCAGAAGGCCAACAAAACCTTCAGCAGGTCAGCTGCCAATAACACTTCACTGATGTCAAGGGAGATTTATTTTGGGCCATAAAATAGCATTTGAATTGGTCCCTAGATCGATCCTTATCACCTCATTGGGCAAAAGGACCAGAATACACAAATCAGGAGATACTATTTCATAATATACACAAGCATGCACTACATACATATACTAGTGATTATGCAATGTACTTTGTAATTATAAAAAAAAGTGATACAGGTATAATCTATATCCAGAATGCTCAGGACCTGGGGTTTTCCCCAGCTATGCTAAAAATAATTTTCATATTATGGGGTTGATTTTAGGGATGCACCGAATGCTGGATTTTGTTCGAGATTCGGCAAGGATTATGACTTTTTCAGCAGGATTTGGATTTGGCCGAATCCTTCTGCCCGGCCGAACCAAAAATGAATCCTAATTTGCATATGCAAATTAGAGACGAGGAGGGAAAGTTTCCCCTTTCCACCCCTAATTTGCATACGTAAATTAGGACTCGGATTTGGTTTGTACTCGTCTGAATCTTTCGCAAAGGATTCAGGGGTTTGGCCGAATCCAAAATAGTGGATTCTGTGCATCCCTAGTCGATTTATCAAAAACCGAGTTGGGTTTTTTCCCGATTTGAGAAAAAGTGAAAAAACACAAGTACGGGTATACTAGAGATTATTATTTATAACCTCGAATAGTCGCCATTTATTAAAGAATTAAAACACGAAAAGTTGCTGGTAAAAGCTGGCACCGATGTATAGAAACTGTGTTTTGCGAATTTTTCAACAGATTTGCTCATCACAAATTAAACCAACTGTGCCAGTGCTTTTTATGTTTTTTTTAGGATATTGCCTTCAGAATGCATATTCGCTGCCTTTAAAAGAAATATAGAAAGCTGTTAAAACACTATAATACCCAGTGTGGGATATTTCTGAAGCTGAGCAGTACATCTTCTAGTGAGCACCCACTCATAATGACATTTTAAAGTTAATTCCCCTTAGTGTGATCATCTGTTACAGGAATGGCAGTTAACAATTAATAATGGGCTGTTACACATTTGCTTACTCCTATCCCTAGAGTCGAGTGTACCAGCTGTTAACAGCTTACAGATGTCTAAGTGAGAATTTAAGAGGTGCATCAAGTAACATCAAAGATTTCTTTATGATATCTACTGTGAAATAAATCTTTTTGAATTTTATTCTTTGTGGCCCACACAGTTTTACAAGAAAAAAAAAAAGAAAGAGGGAATCAAGATACAGGGATTTAAAAGTCTGACAAAAACATTGTATTGATTTTGATTCTATATTTATTGTGCTCACAACCATTCCATGTAGAGCACAGACATATTACATACTGTAGAGACATAAGACAGTTAAAAGCATAGGGAAAAAAAAATAGTAACACAGACAAATCTTCGTTTTGTTTTTATTAACGACAAAGCAATACATTCTATTAGAAAATATAGATTTTAAAGCATAATTTCAATTTCAGAAGAATTCACAATCTTTCGAGACAAGTGCTCTAGACAAGTATATATAGATTTAACTACTACGGTACAGAAGACACTAGAAATAATGATTTAACCCTATAAAGGGTTTACATTATGGACAATCAGTTCCAGCATACTTGGAGCCTACATACATGAAAAACACACACATTGACCTATTCCAATAAAAACACAGAAGAAAGACAGACCTCCCATAAAAGCAACAAATATACAATATTCTGGACCTTAAAGGAACTAATGCAAAATAAAGAAGAAAACCTCACAACTGTCAGATATTGAATGTCTAATCCAAATCGATATCGCCTGCAGAGATATATTTATTATAATTTCACAGCGAGTGAAAGCCATTTCCTTTGCAGCAATTCACTATCTGGAAGCTTAAAGGAACAGTAACAACAACAAAAAAATTAGTATTTTAAAGTAATGAAAATATCAGGTAGTGTTGCCCTGCACTAGTAAAACTGATGTGTTTGCTTCAGAAACACTACTATAGTTCATATGAACAAGCTGCTTTGTAACAATGGCGGAAATTGAAAAAAGGCTATATGGCACAGGTTAATAGATAACATTATGTTACACAACAGCTTATTTATTTAAACAATAGTAGCGTTTCTGATGCAAGCATCTAGTGCAGGGCAACACTGCATTATATTTTTAATACTTTAAAACAATTTCATTTACAATGAAGTCACTTTCACATCAGAAATCAGTGTCTGAATTACAGTACTAGTAACCATGATCATATTTGCTTTTCTGGCTTAACTCAGACCATATAGATTTCAGCTTTTCTTTTGAATTAATAATGCTACACTTGTTTTTTTAAAATTGTTGTAGGTCACATATTTTAGTAACCAAAATCAATGCTTTCCTGTTCTGCAGCCTTTGCTACGGAGTCATGTTCATTATGACGTTTTGCAATTTAGTTTCAAGTGACTGCACTTGTTAATACAGCAACACATTAAAACATTTTGGAGATTGTTATATCAATGTTTTAATTAAAAGGGAACGGGTGACTTACAGCTGCTGTGGAGCAGATAATGAGAATAATAAAGCCTCCCTGATACTGTTCTTTACATGTAAAGAGTACACTGCAGCATTGAATAGATGTGTTCTGCTTGGAAGGTATTCATTTACTGTACATTGACCTCATCCAATGTTAGCAACAAGACAGGAACACAGACTGAAAGGAAACCACGATAGTCTCTCTCTGAGTCATAAGAAGTATTTCCCAACCCTCCCTGTAGACTCAGTCATTCATCTCTCCCACACCTTGTGCCAATGTAAAGTGATAGATTATGGGACTTGAAATCACTCTACTTGTCATGGTGGGTTTCTCTGCAAAGTAAAATGATTTTCAAGTCCCAGAATTCATCATTTCACAATGAAACATGGTGTAGGTGGGGCTGAATAATTCTGTGAGCCATCATTACTCTCTAAGGACTAATTTGGAGAGGTGGGTCTGATGACAGCGGACTCATTAAAACTTCTGTTTCTTTACCAAATGCTTTAATGCGGCTTTAAGTATCAGTAATTCTTGTCAACTACCTTTAATACAGTCTAAATATGTGACTTCTTTATTCATGCTATTTTTTCTTTAAAACTTAATTAGAGCCTTCGACAAACTTCACTAAACTCTCCAGAGATTTCATCACAAATCCAGTTCATCTTCTGACCTTTCAGTACTTTTCACTCTGACACCATTCTTCACACTTGGATAATCCATAGCACTACCAATCTCCAGAGTGCTGTTAAATGTTAAATCACTAAAATGGTGATTCAGCTAAGCTGAATCATTATAATATAAAGACGGGCACCAAAAAAAAAATCCTTACTTTAGAAAATATTTTATTACATTTTAACAACTTTAAAATATTAACTTATTAATAACATTTTCCAGAGTTATGTTAGCATTAAGGAAATTAATGGGTAATACTAAATAATGAATACAACCTTATTTTGGAAAAGAAACACATTTGAAAATAATCCTCATATTTGTGTGTGTCAAGGTACAGCTCCATCTTTGTGACTATTTTTCAGTGTCTCGACATCTTCATAATAGTAGCCATTAATGTATTGTACATCTTTCTAAAAGTAGAATATTGCCTTAAAATGAACTTTATGGGATGATTTATTCATTTTTCTTCCATGTAAATAGCAGCAAAAAATTAATGAACAGGGGAATCGCATTTTATTTTTATGATCTTTCTTTGAAAAAACATGATCGCGGCAAAAAAATCTCTATAAAGCTCAATATTTCCCACCCATGGTTTACTGTAAGTCATTTTCAGAAAAAAATATGGCCACAAAAATCATTAAATCATTCCCTTAGTATCTTGTTGACTGTTCTATTATAAAACTATGTTCCATTTCTTTTTATTTAGTGTTTTTTGAACCAACATTTTGATAATGACCGAATGAAAAAGAAGCAGGAGGGAGCTCATTAGAAAAATAATAAAACAGCATCCTCATTATAAATCTGCTTACCGCTCACCTGGTCATGTACAAAGAAAACCAAGTGCAAATTGCCTTTAGAATATTGATGCATCATACTAAAAAATTAATTATAGGATTAACTTTAAGCTTTAATGACCTATTATGCTACAATTAAAATTAAATCAGTATGACCGCACATGAACAGTAATCTGTCGGAGAGATTGTACAAATACAAGACACAAGTAAATATACACATATAACCCTGTATACTCTACAAAAGATAAATTCTAGCAGCACAGAATAATAATTCATTCATATTTAAATTTTATGGAAAATGTACCAGTAACCTTTTTTCATTTAAAGTCAGCAGGCAATGAAGAGGTAGCCAAAGCAAAGAATGAGCTGGAAACAATGCTGTCACCCAGGGGCTTAATCAGTTCCTTTATACATGCATGCTAGAATCTAGGACTGTAGAAAAGATTGCCACTGAGCAGGCGCCTTTTGAACTCGCTCCATAAGAGCCGTCTCTCCTTTATTGCTCCTTTCATGATCCCACGGTTCTCTTGGGCCCTCCTAGACAGGTATGGGAGAACTTCATGGACTGGTCCATAGGGAACGTATTTATATACTGGATAACCAGCCTGACCTGTCATTGCAGGAAAGAAGAAAATATATCACCAAGCCATTCATAGAGGAATATTATAAATAAAGATCATACATCAAGTGCCTCTAACAAGACTAACAATATGAAAAAAGCAAAGAATATAAGTCAGACCACACAAACACAGAAAAAGCAACATGTCATATTTACAGCACCAAATTAGCTTGATTTATAACAGCTCTACAGTACGTAATAGAGCAACCAAGACCTATTTTATAATTAGGCACATTGGGCTTTTGACTGTAGGTTGGTCAGAAGAGAAATGCATTTTTGGCTAATATTTAAAAATATGTTTTCCATAATTTTTATCGATACATTTACCCATCCCTTCACCAAACCAACCCATAACATTCAGACCAAGATTACTACTTCACTCCTAGTTATCTCTTCCTGAATGAATCAATGCCATCGCCTTATCATCTTAACCTGTTATTGCTCCCCATTTCTTTACTGTTATTCTGCAGACCTGATGGAATATCTCTTCCGCTCTCTCTCAAGCTACCGTTTATACACTTATCCATTACCTGGTCTTAAACTCTAGTGATACAAAATTATAGATATAGAACCTAAGATAGAACCAGCTCTTCCAATGCTGAAATCTATTGTGGTCTTGTTCCTTAGGGAAGAATTAAATCCACCTAATCACTCGGCTACAGCCAGGGGTCTGCTTCCAGTGCTCTTGGCTGACAATCATTCCCAAGCAGCCTGGGACTAAACTGAAGCAGACAGATTCTGTAGGTTGTAGGTCAACCTTGCTGCTCAGCTCAGGATTCATCTGGGAAACAGTTGATTGAGATTTCAAGAAGGAGCAGTAGTTAAATTATTTGGTTGGTTACCTGTCCCAGGTGTACAACCCCCACAGCTAACTTTTTACATATGATCTGGGACTGCCCAGTAATAGCTGCCTTCTGGTCTCAAGTAACGACCTCTTTAGCAACTACCCTGGATTTCCCTCAAGTACTTTCCCCCACGGTGTGTCTCTTGGGTGTAGTAGACCACCTAGTACCTACTGCCCATGCAAGGCTAAGGTTCCATGCTTTAAACCAAAAAAAGTACAATAATGCACTGAATGGGGCAAACGCCTCCTACACAGGTCTCCTGGATTAATCTAGTAAATTCGGTAATACTCCAGATTAAACTCACATATGAAGTCATATTAATTGTCCATAAATTTGACAAAGTATGGAGTCCTTGGTAGGAATCGGGCCTCGGAGTGCACCCTAGAGATGATAATGCCACTGAATGATGCATCTCTCCTGCAGCTGTTACACCTATTGTGAATCTGTCAAACTGTAAATGTTCTTGCAATTCTCAACACTCTTCTCCAATATCTTAACATGAGAGCTTGCCCCATATTATTTGCCCTATATATTTAACTTTTGCCTCCATCCCCTTTTTAAATATATCAATAACATCTTTCTAAATGTATCCCCAATTTTCTGAAATGCTATCAGCTATCTGAATTTTTTCCCTTCTCATAGAGCTTTTTATCTATGAGTTATTAGAGTTAAAAAATAGATAAATTCAGGAGGAGGCCAGGGGATCAGGATACAAAAGATTTACAAGTTCAGGAATTTTAAAATATTATCTCACATGATTAGCTATAATGGACAAATAGATATGTGGCAGATTTGTTCTCAAAAGAAGAGTCTAACTGGCTTTTAATGAACAGAATAAAACAACCAAAAGTGTGAATGCTTGTGTAGGTCTGGCAGACTGTTAGCTGATGGAAACTGAGGATATAAAGCGGTGTCACAAGCTCTTGTTTGATTTTACCAACTATAGATTATCCTGCGGTGCAAATTTTCTTTTGAAAATGTGAGATAGAAGAGTTTCTCAAGATGAAAAAGCTAAGTTACATACGGCCTGGTGTAGACATTGTCTGGGTCTATTCTAAATCTAATGGAAAACAAAATTGCCTCAGTTCTAACACTACTAAATGTTGAAATAACAATGGACTGAAGATACTTTAGTGGGCTTCATTTTTGTCCCCGAAGGCAACCGTTTACACATGCTATATGTGTGTGTGTGTGTAGGGGGGGTTACTACTACTTAGTACTCAATTTTTTTGAAACTGCAAATAAAGTAATTTCCATAAATATTAGTCATTTATCCAAACTGAAAAAGCGTTAAAGGGAATAAGTCATAAGTTCAATTTGTCTTATGAAAACTAAGATTTTTGTTGTATTGTCGCACAAAAACCACCTTCAAAAACCATGGAGGAAAGATAGATCTTTCAGTTGGAAAAGGGACATCTTCCATTGACTTCTACAAGATTTCAACAGGTTTAGCTGTATTTTTGGATGCTGAATTGACTGGCTGAAAAAAACCCTACTACACATTGTGTTGGAGACCTTAACTAGTGACGGAGACAGTGGAAACATATTCCGCAAAAGTGCCTCAATCCTTCAGTGCAGGGATGCCCTTTCTGACCTAATTATTCAACCGATACCTGATGTAACTAAGTACAATGATGTAACTAAGTATAATGACGACGAAATATGATCTGGTTAATGAATACTGCATCCTCTTCTTCCTACCTAGTTGAAATAACAGAGGCAGTTCCTGCCTGTAACACTGGAATTACTACAAACACACCAATTTGGCAATCCATGTGTCAGCAGAAATGATAGGATTTATAAGGGGTGTTTCACAAGATGGAAGTTTTTTTATTTGGATTATTACTATAAAAAAATAAAAAATTGTGCCTGTCTGATTACAGAGATTATATTGTTAGGCAAGAGACAGGTCGAATAGGTCATATTTACAAGAACATGGTTTACTACCAAAATGCAGTATTAGACATTTACTTCCACATTTGCCTACATAGGTCTCTGTTCTTTTTGACTGGCTAATAAAGCAGCAGAAGTCCCCTAGAGCGAACATAACATACTTTCAAATGCAGATAGTGTTACCTAGTAATGGGCGAATTTATTTGGCAGGCGCAAATTCACGGCAAATTTGCGTGATTCGCCGCTGGCAAATAAATTTGCGAAACGGCCACGAAAATTCGCCGGAGTCAAAAAAAAAAAAATTGTCGCTGGCGTCCAAACAACGGACGCCGGCATAAAAAAAATGGACACCGGTGTTAAAAACGAGACGCCGACACCGTTTTGCAAATTTTTCCCCGTTTCGTGGGAAATCCGCAAAATTTTCCCGCGAAACGATGCAAATTCGCCCATCACTAGTGTTATCTCCTGGTATCTACCAGCAGAATGAGGAGGCAGGCAAGACATTCAGTTTACATCAATAGAGCGGAGATCTAGATCAAGTCAATAACTTTTGAAAAAGGCTCTCATTTATCTGGACTGTAATATTCATTATCTAGCAGTGATATGCTACAGGACGTAAAATAAAGAAAATCACTTGGATGAATGGTGCAATATTTTCAAGATTACTGAACAAGTCCAGTTACCTTCGCTTTACCACTATTGGTGAAGAACGATGGAATATAAGCAAGTTTTAGTAAAACTGTGTCTGATGTGTGCATGGCTGCTTTATAAATTGTTTTGCGATGACCATACTCATACATATAGATTTAGATATAGACATATTTACATAAAATATATTGTATTAATACTCACCTAGTGGAAAGCTTATTTGGTCACACATACCCAGAAGCTGGCCAAAATAAACCTTGTTCTCCTCAGGATAAATGCCCAGTTCATTCATTCTGCAAACAAATATATTATGAAAGTAAAGGCGTTTGTATATCTCCAAGGTTTGAGGACTATAAATCTGCAAACAGGACCACAGCTTTCAACATTATTGCCAGGACAACATCAATAGATTGTATAACCAGTCTCTGAAAAGTTGTTCAAGATGTCCTTATCTCTGTAGTATGAAGTGGTGCTCTCTTCAAAATAACGAGAGTTTATTAAAGAACCCTTATGCTCAGTGGACTATAAACATTGGTAATTACTTTCTAGTGGATCAGCACAGACACAAAAGCCTGTAGATGGTATAAAATGTTCTAGAGTATATTTTCTATATTGATTATTTAGCTGATTGTATGTCCATACTCAAACAAATTTCAATGGGGTGCTGTATCAAAAATAAATCAATATCGGTGGAAACATCTTCAGACCTTATCTGAAAAATATTATTTTATTCCGAATCACTGTGCATTCCAATTCTTCAGTCTACTTAGTGAAAGTACCCTCACCCCTCCCAATATTACACTTGCAGATGGTTTGTTATTCAAGATGGATGTTATTGTGAATGAAAACTTTTATTAGGCTTTACCTGTGCATCCAATGTTTGGACCTCATTGGGGCATTTATTAATTATAATGAATATTGTACCCCCTACTAAAATTTATAAAGATATTAACAGTCACTTCAGAGTTACGCTACCTACGTTATATGAAATGGTCACATAACTCTTTGGTGACTCAGTTTCTTTATAAATTACTGTAGAGGGTATAGACAATAGACTGAGTACTGAGTTAACTATTGTGAAAGTGTGAAAAATGTTTTGCCTTTAAAATTGCTTGTAATGTTTATATGCACTAACAACAATGTGCAGTTACAATAAAAGCAATTATGCAAGATTTCAGTTACCTTCATAAACGGATCAAACTATTAATGCAACATTAGCTTGGGTTCACAGTTCAGTACTAACGTTATACAGTGGCCATTTACTGCAAATAAACCATAGTTACTGTAACAGCTAGTACATCGCATAAGTTAAATCATCCATATTATCTCCTAAACATGATTGATGGTAAAATGTGAAGTGCACTGTATATCAGGGGCTAGGGTAAAGCAATACAGAGATCTCTGAAGTGCTTTCGTTGTACCTGATAGATCACAAATGACATTAAAAAGTCCTGTGGTTACAACATTAATCCAACAGCAGATGAGTAATGAGATTGCCAGCTATTTCTTTCAGTGCATGACGATAACATTAGCATGATAATATTGATGTACTGCTTTTTTTACATGGATTTTTCCGTTTACATAAATAGATTTATGGTTCAAGCAACACATTGTTTGCCATGATAAAGAGCAACAAAATATAGATGAATAATCTACCATTAGAGGTCATAATGATAAATACAGAAGGGGAAAAGCATGCAGCAGCTATCATTTCAGAGTATTAACCTGCAAGAGCAGAGTATCATGAAACTTTAATTATAGTCTTTCAATTACTGTTCTGTAATGGGAGTAAAAAAAATGATCATTTTCTCTGATATAATTACTAATTATCCTCATTTCACTTAAATGACTTCATTAAATGGGGCCTTCCTGAAGTTGGATGAAGTGCCAGTTTCATGCTGCCAGATGAAATTTGCCTCTAGAGTCAATGTTCACTACTGCTCACACAGTCATTAAACATAAATATGTGTAAGTCAAATGTCCAACATGCAACCTTCGTCTATTTAAGGACTATCATTTCTAGTATTCCCCAGTGGCTGGAGGTCACAGGTTGAACAATCCTAATGTATATACCACACATGTGACAGTTCTTACATAATATACCTCCACTATTTGTTATGCAATGATCTTCCCTCCTGAGACCCCAACTGATACTGGGGGTTCAGAGCAGATGCCATTTTTGCATTACCTAGGTGTATACACTGCGGAATGCAAGCATAATGTATAGTACTAAGGCAATACATGTTTGGCTCTGCTGTAAGGAATAAAAAAAAGGGGAGAGGGAATTTAGAAAACATTTATTTACATTGAAGTTAATACAGCATGATTGGATAATACACACGATAAAACACAACCTTGAGTTTCTTTTAAAATACTTTTGCACTTAGAACACCTTGAAGGGCTTTGTTGTTTCCATCCGCACACACAGTATAAACTCACAATCTAAGCATCACCCTATGCCCACATCTAATGCATAAATGCCCTTATATTCCTCAAATTTTCACATCTACCTTTGAAAATTCTGTGATGCAGTACAGGTATTTAATCCATTATCTGGAGACCCATTATCCAGAAAACTCTGAATTATGGGAAGCCCATCTCCCTAGAGTCCATTTTTATCAAATAATTTACATTTTTAAAAAACATTTTTTTTTTTGGTCTAGTAATAACATAGTACTTTGTACTTGACCCTAATTAAGCTGCATGAATCAGTTTTGTGGCAAAACAATTGGATTTCTTTAATTGTTTAATTATTTTTAGTAAGCTAAGTATGGAGATCCAAATTACAGAAAGGTCCTTAATCTAGAAAAGCCTAGGTTCCAAGCATTCTAGGTACCAGGTGCCATAACTGTAGTGCCATCTTCAGGACACCATGCAGTAGTGCCATTCCTAAGTGCAGCCTGAAAACACAGCCTTCCTCCTTACTGAGCTCCAGAAGTTGGGATTCTCCCATTGAGACTGAAGACTTCTGGTACTCAGGGCTGTATTTTTGTGCTTCTCTAGCTCTGAAAATAAAGCAATCTTGGCACAACTAAGTGACATTGCCAGGACATAGAGTTTCGTTTGAGGGGCCTTCTGCATAACTTACAATTCTCAACAGGTAAATATCAGCATTGCTTTAAAAATATCATAACCCCCCCCTCTAGCAAAACTGCTCTGTGCTCTCCTACATCCATATTATTCATAATAAAGTAAAAAAAAAAAAAAAAAAAAACACAAGCTACATTAAACAAATGCAAAGGAAATCCTACCTCTTGAGCGTGAATTTCACAGTGTCTTCATTGTGTGAGGCCACCATAACATTTGCCTTGCGATCGTGTCGGATCTCTTCTAAGATATAATCAAGACATCTATAGGATGAAATACATAATAAAATTATGCAATAGCAGCAATTACTGGTATTGGTTTACAAATACAACAAAATTATAGGATTTCCATGCTCCATGTTGAGAAGTCAATTCTAGCAGTCAATAAACAGTTTTGATAAATTCATATCAATATTGGTGTGAACCACACTTCTAGATCCTGGATTTCTTTGGAATTACAATTTATAATTATCATACATGTTCTACTTATATATATCATAACGGATTAGTTGTGAGGAGCCCAACAGTCTACTAAATTCTTGTGAATACCGTTGGTTATTAAATACATAGTGATAAGTGATTTTTTTTGCCGAGTCAAAGTCAAGAGACAAAAAGTCGTCACTAGATAAAACGCCCATTGACTTAAATGCACTTGGAGTGAGAAAAATTGTCACAAGCATAAAAAATAGTTGGGAGTATAATAAATTTTAACGCCTATTGATTTCAATGTGTTTTGCAAATTTTTTTGCCGTTTTGCAAATTTTTTCGTGAAACGGAACGGGACAAATTCACTCATCACTAATAGTGAGAGATTAACACTGAAATACACTTGTGCCAGGCTTCCGGAGTATTATAGATACATCAGACGTGGTACTTCATATTCAAAACGTATTTCTTGCCCTTTGTAAACTTTTAAAATATGCCAAGGTTACAATTAGACTTTTCTAAAGCCTATTCATATATTTCCAACACAAACAACTACAAAAAGGACACATTTCAAGCATGGCAACTAAAGCCAAGACAAGTTAATCAGCAGCACAGGAATTTTGCCGTTATCAGACATTTAGTACAACTCCTTTGTTTGGTTTCCAAAAAAAATGTGCATGCCCAAATTGCTACATTTTTCAAATATTTATATTGATATCAGATTTATGGTCATCACAATGCTCTTGCTGCATAAATATTCCAGAGCCAGTTGCATAGAAATACTTCCCCAGTTATCTGAAGCCTACAGGTTCATGATACTGAAAGAGATTCAACCCATCTCGCAATGAGCCATCTCTGGCAGAAAAAGAATATGTCCCAATCAGAATGAAGCTAATCATTTTTTTTTCCTGATCGTAATTGTATTAAACTACAACATAAACCAAGTTTTAAAGCTTGTCTATATTCATTAGCCAAAATATAAATCCAGTGATGACCTTTTAAAGCGTTTATGGGTGGTTTGATGTTTAATAGTATCAAAATAACTCATTGCAGTTCAGTAGATTATTCAAAACAACATTGTCCTTGATGCCAACATGGAAACTAGCCACCACAATGTTACAGATATGCTTTCTACACAAAAATACAGTTGTATAGTTATACAAGTACCCCCAAGTAACTGTCTTTTTCATATTTTATTTTCAAAACAGATTTACTAAACACCGGACCAGATTTGAAGACATTTTTGTGGCCTCTGTGTAAACCTTACATTACATTTATAAAAAAACAAAAGCATCTTTAATGTAAAATCAAAGGTCCGTGTGGTCAGTACAGTTTGTCTGGGGGAGGGGGGTTGATTAGGCAATAGCAGGAGTGCTGCAGGCTTCCATCACTACAGTGGATTTATAATATGGCAGTTCTTCATTGTTTAAATGCCACTTACCTGTGGTACATTTCACTTGTTTTCTCATATGTGGGATTAATGGGATCCTCATAGCCCACTTCTGCGGCACGATTTCTTTCCTGCTGCATATAGGCCCCTCTTACCAATTTGGCACCAAAATGCCAGCCTTCTCTTCGGGACAATTCAACGTCAGCTGTTACATTGTCATATGCTTCCTTTAAATAGAAAAGCAAGGAATATTTAATTCATACTGAGATGCAACACCCCATGTCTAAGTGTCTGTAACAAAAATCAAGTCTGGGTCATTCCAGTTAGGGATACACCGAATCCACTTTTTTGGATTCGGCCGAACCCCCGAATCCTGTGTGAAAGATTCGGCCGAATACCGAACCCTAATTTGCATATGCAAATTAGGGGTGGGAAGGGGAAATCATTTTTTACTTCCATGTTTTCTGACAAAGTCACGCAATTCCCCCCGCCCCTAATTTGCATATGCAAATTAGGATACGGTTCGGCCGGGCAGATAGATTCGGCTGAATCTGAATCCTGCTGAAAAAGGCCGAATCCTGGCCGAATCCCGAACCGAATCCTGGATTCGTGCATCCCTAATTCCAGTGCAATGTACTTATGACCCTGTGGGCAAGTCGCTGTTCCTGTGGTTTAGTCCCCAAAACTAGATTGACAGGTCTATGGGCATGGTACAGTATAATGCATTATATTCTGTGTACAACACCAGTAGCAAACCACGTGTCTGGAGATTGGGGCACTTTATTGGAATAACCAGTTTAAATTTGCCTATGGGGCCCCATGGTATATGATTAAACCACCCATGTTACAGATTTCAGGATCCTTCCTCCTTTGTAACACATCTCCTGCAAAAAGATGAGTAAATTGAAATCATGAATCCCCCATCAACAATGTTAACCAGAGTTTAAATAAGCAATAGGAACAAGTTTACCCACCCGCCATTCAAAATCAAACAGGGAAACTCTTAAACTCCAGCCAAGCAAAAAACACCCATAAAAGAATATTTCTACAAGGCTGAATTGCAATCAATAGAAATAGAAATAATATAAAGTCAGTATTTGCATCTTGGTGGGCTGGGGCTTAGGAACTTCCTTGCTTTTGCTTTAAAGCTACTCATAGTGGGCCAACAAGGTTAAATGTTGGTGCAAATTGTTGACAGGACATTATTGATTATAGAGGTATAAAGACTTAGATTTAGTGCACCATATGATGAAGGGCCTTGGGCTGGTGTATAAGCTTGGTCCCAACACCTAATTTTGTGTAATAATTATTATACATACATTTACTGAGGATAAAGTTATGCCCTAGCAAATATGTTCTCTTTGTGCAATTAATTGTTGTATTTTGTCTATAGCAGCTAGCTATCTGTAGAATGCAGGTTACATAGTTACATAGTTAAATTGGGTTGAAAAAAGACAAAGTCCATCAAGTTCAACCCCTCCAAATGAAAACCCAGCATCCATACACACACCCTCTCTACTTTTAAATCACATTCTATATAACCATACCTATACTAACTATAGAGCTTAGTATCACAATAGCCTTTGATATTATGTCTGTCCAAAATATCATCCAAGCCATTCTTAAAGGCATTAACTGAATCAGCCATCACAACATCACCCGGCAGTGCATTCCACAACCTCACTGTCCTGACTGTGAAGAACCCCCTACGTTGCTTCAAATGAAAGTTCTTTTCTTCTAGTCTAATGGGGTAGCCTCTGGTACGGTGATCCACTTTATGGGTAAAAAGGTCCCCTGCTATTTGTCTATAATGTCCTCTAATGTACTTGTAGCTTGAGTACTTATTATTCAGCAGCTAAAGCATAGTTTAGACCAAGTGCAGATTTATTTGCGAGTTAAATGCAATAAAGCTGAATGACTTTATATAGTTTGATCTCTGCAGGTCTGTTCTACTGTATGTGCTTTTGAACGTGTGATTTAAGAGAACTGTATAGTATTAGTGCCAAGAAAGAGTAGGGATAAATAGGAAAGTGAAGAAGGAGGTAAAAAGAAGAGAGGGGGTAAAGAAAAATCAACCTTCCCAAGTCAAGGATGCCAACCCTCAATTACAGATTAACATTTCACAGACCTGGATTTAATGATTTCATGTACAACAACATCACTGTGACCCTGTTGACAAAGTTGCTTTAGAGGAGATGGCCCTCAATGAAAGTGTAGCTGTTACGATGTGCGGAAAAATTCCTCCTTGGCCTTCAACCACTCACCTTTAAATAGCATTGATATGTATTGAAGATAATGGGATTCTCTATATTGAATTTGCGCTGCATTTCAAGGGTCAGCCGGCTGATTGCTGGCTGAAAGTAGGTCTGTTCTGCATCGACCATAAGCCGAACTCCTTTTTCCAAGGCTCTCTAGATATAGAAAGAAAAAGAATACAGAAATGTATTGTAATGTAAGTTATTGTGTTCTTCCAGCCCTGTTAGACTTGTTGAACGCTTGACAAAAATAAACTGAACCAATTCCATTTGTGCAATTTTGCAATATAAAGTAAAAGCAAATTCAAAGCTACAAAAAAACGTGAAAGGTTAATTTTGTCCAGTCAAGTTGAATGATATAGATTTTTTTTTTTTTAAGAACATTTATTTATGGGAGTTACTACTAATTTGCAATGTTAACATGTGCTTGACATTGTGTTTATCTTGCTTCAATTGAAATTGAATCTCTTTATCAAAGATAAATTTGGCAACTAGATATTTATTTAAATTTGTGCTTATTAGGGAATTTCAAAGACTTAGCAATAGGGTTGACATTTCTAAGGAAGGAGTGAGCCTTTTAGAAGTACAAAGCATGGCGTTAATGACGCTAGTTATAAATATTAAAAAGACCTTAAAGAAGCTTTTTATGTCAACACTTGACCAAATGGTTTAAGCACAAGTTGCTTTGAGTATTTTGACAGGACACACTTATACACTACATCATGCTCATATGTAATACCCAAAACAATAATGCATACAGTATACACACAAAAGCCACAAAATGGTACAGCCTCATCTAAGTATTCTCTCACCTTGGTGCAGTTCAGAGGAAAGACAAAATACCGACAGCTTTTTATAATGCACATAATGGAAATACAGCTACATCATCTAACAGGGTAATGTAATACAAAGTGTGCTCACCTCTAGTTACCCATTACAACCAACACATTGTTTCATTTCAAACAGTAAATACTACCAGCCAATTTTTCATTTCTGGTTTTATGTATTTATACGGTTTATACCATATACTGCTCGAGAGATGCATAATATGTATTTCTGCCAACTAATAAGCAACTGACATAGGGTTACTACTACGGTTATGAAGAAAATACTCTCAAAACAAATATTTACAGAGACTGATTTTTTGGAACCCCCAACCAAACACACATTCTTGGATAAATTAAGGGGTTGTGCAAGCACTCAATCGCTAAGTATCCATTATCCAGAAACCCGTTATCCAGAAAGCTTCAATTATGAGAAAGGCAATCTCCCATAAACCATTTAAATAAAATAATTACAATTTTTAAAAATTATTTCCTTTTCTTTGTAATAATGAAACATTAACGTGTACTTGATCCCAACAAATATATATTATTGGAGGCAAAACATTCCTATTGGTTTTAATTAATATTTAAATGATTTTTAATAGACAAGATATGGAGATCCAAATTACAGAAAGACCCCTTATCTAGAAGCCCCCAAGCATTCTGGATAAAAGGCCCCCATACCTGTATTGTTAAAATTATAATACAATTTCTACTAATATGACCAAAACTGCTGCACACACATTCATAAAATTGCTAAGCCGCTAAACCCATCAGGAATTCTGTTGATGGGTAGGTTACGCTGTGAAAAAAAATAAAAACTAGATACCAAAACTATGGTCTATTACATATTCTATAATACCTATGTGTATGCTGTACAGAATTCAAACCACCTTTATATCCTTTTATTGTGGGGTACATTCAGGTTTGCACCAGCCAATCAAAGTTCAGTAATATGTCTATGTTTGAAGCCAAGCGTTTGGCCTGTGGATTTATAGAAGTTATGGAATTATGATGTGAACTATCTAGCCTGTACTATCAGTATTCCCTGGCATGATTAGCCTTTCAGAAAATCACAATAGTACCAGGAGATTACAATCTGGACATGTCTCTACACTACAGCATTAACAAGTAATTGCTGCGGCAGACGTTATTCCTTTTTACTTAAAATGATGTCCCCACTTGTGATGTGCAGGCTGGCCAGCAGGTCAGACGGGCTTGGGCCAGCTTCAGCCAACGTCTTCTGGCTGCCACACCCACTGCCCTCTTGGCGCACTCATTTATATACTTGCACAGACCCCGTCCCTTTTTTAACATCACAGCTGGCATATAAAGAGAGGCGCCCGTCTGGTTAGGGTCGGGTGAGAGTGGAAGACCAGCATGTTAAGGTCGGGTGACCACACATCACTAGTCCCCACTTATTGGGCTTGTTGGGGGCTATTTGGGCTTCTTTGTACTTGAAACGCCAGGGTCTATTTTGTAAACCAGTACTGGCCTGGGTGTATGACAGGGTATCCCCTTTTATTGGCAGCCAGTGATGGGCGAATAAATTTGGGCGCGCATCAGAATAGTCGCGCTCATAAACTTATTCGGACGCCCATTGACTTTAATGCATTTGGCCAAAATAGGCTCGCGTATAACAGTTGTCACAGGCATCTAAATTGTGGCGCGTCAAAATAGTTTTGACGCCCATTGACTTCAATGCATTTAGTGAATTTTTTAGATATTTTGCGAATTTCTCAGGAAATCAGCGTATTTTTTGGCGAAGCAAAACAAATTCACCCATCACTACTGGCGGCATGAATTTAGATGTAACATAACTGTTAAAGCCAATTGCTACATTAACATGGTACAGGTACAGGATCCTTATCCGGAAACCCGATATCCAGAATGCTCCGAATTACAGAATGGCGGTCTCCCATAGACTCCATTTTATCCAAATAATCCAAATTTTTAAAAATGATTTCCTTTTTCTCTGTAATAATAAAACAGTAGCTTGTACTTGATCCCAACTAAGATATAATTAATCCTTATTGGAAGCAAACCCAGCCTATTGGGTTTATTTAATGTCTAAATGAATTTCTAGTAGACTTAAGGCATGAAGACCCAAATTACGGAAAGATCCGTTATCCAGAAAACCCCAGGTCCCGAGCATTCTGGATAACAAGTCCCATACCTGTACTCAAACAGTGATTAGATGCTGCCTTGAAGCATGCAATAGTGAAGTGTTCCTTCATAGTTTAAGTTAATTATTCCCCTATAAAAGATAAGCTGTAAAAACGAGTGCAAGATTTCAGGAGTAACTGGTCCCCTTTATGGTTCTTTCAATAACCAGTACAGTCTTTTTGATAGATTTGCTAAACCATGGAGAATGATTGCAGCTTTACAGCTCTATGGCTTGGGTATTGGATTGGAACATGCAGTGTGTAAGAAAGCAAGCTTTCAACTGTTGACTAATAGCATGCAATAAATCCAGGGTCAGCTTCAATAAACCCGTTACATTTAAGCATATCAATCAACAAATATTACATTTGTCAGATAAATATTTTCAGCAAACTTTTTTTTTTTAAAGTTAAATAAAAGTGTAAAGGCATCAGCCATGTATCACGTTGTGTTCCAAGATTTATCTGCAAGAATGTCAGAATGCATTATCAGTAGAGAACACAAATGAATAGTGACCCACTTGTTGCATGCCGTTTTATTACTTCTGAGTGCCGCTTTCTATTATCAACTTTATACATTGACACCTAATGACAAGTATGGAAGGGAAAAACACTGTACTGCAGTAAATCTAAAGGCAATATGTTTCCAACCTTGGCAAGGACATCCATTCTCTGAAGCATTCTTTTCATCTGTAGATCTTCTTCCTCTGTGAATCGGGAAAGGAGGGGCTCTAGCTGACCACTCTGAATTAGAAAAAAAGTGGGACCACAATTTAGAGAGTATTAAAAGTTTAGTACATAGTGAAATAGTTAAATTGGGCTGAAAAAAGACAAAATCCATCAAGTTCAACCTCTCCAAATCAAAACCCAGCATCCATTCACACACCCCTCCCTACTTTTAATTAAATTCTATATACCCATATCTATACTATCTAAAGAGTTTATTATCACAATAGCCTTTGATATTATGTCTGTCCAAGAAATCATCCAAGCCATTCTTATAGTCATTAACTGAATCAGCCATCACAACATCACCCGGCAGTGCATTCCACAACCTCACTGTCCTGACTGTGAAGAACCCCCTACGTTGCTTCAAATGAAAGTTCTTTACTTCTGGTCTGAAGCGGTGGCCTCTGGTACGGTGATCCACTTTATGGGTAAAAAGGTCCCCTGCTATAATGTCTTATATTATAATTGTAAAGTGTAATCATGTCCCCCGCAAGCACCTTTTTTCCAGAGAAAACAACCCCAACCTTGACAATCTACCCTCATAATTTAAGTCTTCCATCCCTCCAACCAATTTAGTTGCACGTCTCTGCACTCTCTCCAGCTCATTTATATCCCTCTTAAGTACTGGAGTCCAAAACTGCACTGCATACTCCAGATGAGGCCTTACCAGGGACCTATAAAGAGGCATAATTATGTTTTCATCCCTTGAGTTAATGCCGTTTGTTATGCAAGACAGAACTTTATTTGCTTTAGTAGCCACAGAATGACACTGCCCAGAATTAGACAACTTATCTACAAAAACCCCAAGATCCTTCTCATTTAAGAAAAACTCCCAACAATTGCCATTTAGTGTATAACTTGCATTTATATTATTTTTTCCAAAGTGCATAACCTTGCATTTATTAACATTGAACCTCATTTTCCAGTTTGCTGCCCAGTTTCCCAACTAAAGGTGGCCATAGACATAACAATTACGATCTTTCTCAGAAAAAGTCTTTCCAGGAAAGATTGTTCGTTTCAATACATACGTGTAGAGCTGAATTGACAGATATACATATAGAAACAATAGAATCCTACCTGTATCTGACGATTCAGCACTAACAATCACAATTTTCCGTCCAGCCCGATTGATAAGCCGACCGATATCCAAGTTTTCTGCTGATATTGGCCCGGCTCTTTTCCAACCATACACGCACCGAATATCGTACGAAAATTTTTTTGTATGATATTATCTAGGTGTCTATGGCCACCTTTAGACAAATAGTACTTTGCGTATTAAACTAGATTTTTTTATTAGACTGCTTATACAAAATATTATGTGGGTATTTTTCCCCCTTATACATTGGTGCGGATATATATACATGTAATTTTAGAATATATATCCCCGTTCCACTAGGACAAATCAACAAAATTCAGAAAAATTACTCCAGACCAAGTAATGAAAATTTTAGCAAAACATCATAAAACTATTGAACGTTTAAGTATCAGTTCTCAGTATCCGACTCTTGTATTAGGTTGGGAGTAAAATACCTTAAACAGTACATATTAAATAAATCTTTAATCAAAAGTTGAACAACTGCCAGTTCAGACTTTTAGTAAAGAAATGAGTTTGTATATTATTCCATTCTAGAATGCAAGGGAAAGACTATGCTGGCTATAAGGAACGTTGGAAAAAAAAAAAAGCTCTGTGCTGCCGTATAAATAAAATGCAGATAATGAGACTGATTGAAGGTCACCCTGCGCTGTTCATGACAGACTCATCATCATCATCAAGGTCAAAATACAATAAAGAGCAATCTCTCATACATGGGTCACAGTCACACACAGAACAGAAACGTTCAGTCGCTTTCTAGTGGTCTTCAAACCTGCCAGCTAAAAACTCCCGCAGATTTACTATAAGCCAGATGGTGGCACAGTTTTATTAAACATCACAGAATGCTCCTGTAAAATTGCTTGATTCTTTAGCATGCTGATAATAAGCCAGAGCCACAAATTTCACACGTCGTGCAGGTGGCAAATCCCAGAAGATATATGGGGTTTTTTTTATATATATTTTTTTCCGCCTCATATCTTGTTCTAATACATTTTGTAAGAAATATGCCAAAAAAAAGGAAGCTGCTATTGTATGAAGCTGTTAGACAGGAGCAGAGGAATTGTCAGGACCAGAAGATATACTAGTCTAGTGGAATTGCTTCTCAGTAACGACAGAGGTGAATATATATTACGCACGTTCATATTTTTATCTCCCTCATATAGGTTTATATTTAAACATTCACACACACACACATATATATATATATATTAAACAAAAGAGAGACAGCACTCCAGGGACTTTCCGTGAAAGTCCCTGGAGTGCTGTCTCTCTTTTGTTTATTATTATCATTTCCATGACCGGCACCTGGGCATTCGATTTGGATGAATGGTGCACCAGCTTGGAGTATATATATATGTGTATATATATATATATATATATATATATATATATATATATATATATATATATATATATATATATATATATATATATATATATATATATATATATATATATATATATATATATAGCACAGATTGCTCAGCACTACTTTTGAAAAATATCAAAACTAGATTGCATAATTTTTGTAGACTTTACAAAAATTATTTATCAAAGGTCGCGCTTGTGAGGATTTTTCTACCTCGAATAAACTCATAACTGCAATGTTTGCTTATTTATGAAAAAAATCATAATGTAAAAAACCAGACTGAATGTAATCGAGGAAAAAAACTCAAATACTTTAAATTTATTGAGTTTATAGACTGAAAAACCTTGAATACTTTGAATATATCCAGTTTTCGATCACAAACCAGCATAAATAAAATTATTAAGGCAAAAAACATCTTCAAATGGTTCAAGGGACCTCTGCCATTGACTTCTACATGACCTCGACAGGTTTTAGCTGGAGTATTTTTGGATTTGAGCTTTTAGCAGCTTCAGTGAAAAATTTTAGTGAAACTACTCTCCAAAAACGTTTTACAAATTTTTGAGAAACCAAAACTCAACAATTAATAAATAACCCCATTAATCAGGGTCGGACGGCCCAGATCTGCTCCCCCGATAAATAACTGCTGCTGTCTGCGTAAGTGCATCATTTGCCTTAATATATTTGCAATGAAAATAGAATGAAAATCATGTGACCAGTTTGATTTGCTTCTCCAAAGTGTTTCTTTTTAAATCACCATTAGGGATGCACCAAGACCGTACATTTTCTATTCGTCCAAATGTAAAAAAAAAATGTAGTGAACTACCGGACCGAACTCAAACCCTTATTTCTAAAATGGCATTTCTAAATAAAATAGTCAATATATGTATCCAGACCTCTAAAGGGGAGAAAACCCATCATAAATGTTTAAATGTTAACCTCGGTGCAGTCCCCTCTGTCTGCTAGCCAACTTGTATAACCCTCAGTACAATTCAGTTAAATACCTGTAAATTTGGAACAAGCAGGAGTCTTGAAATCTTGGTTCTGCTGTCAATCAGACTGTTCCAGTCCAGCAAGTCCACTGTCCTAAATGGGAAATGGATATATTTTTAGGTCAGTTCTGTAGACATATATTATTGTACACTATTGAATGAACAGTTGTATCCCCATTACAGTGCCTTAGTATAGATGTTGCCCTCCAAGATTTTTTTCCAAGTTTTTTTGCACATAACCTGCCTAAAGACTAGTCTTCATGTGACATTATTAACTATACTTGTAGTTTGGTCCCTACATTTTTAGAGATTCACTACTAAAGTAGTTATAAAAATTGTCCTAGAGGAAACTTTGGCTGAATTAGGATGCATCCCACAAACAGTAGATGTGTCCGGATTTTTTTGTTTGGATAAATAAAACATTGTAATCATTCTTACGTGAGGACATAGGGAGCTATTGGGGCATCTTTGGAGACACAGATCATTACTGCTGAAGGGCTGTGGTTGCCTTGGGCTGGTACAGAAACCCGAAACATAATGTTCAACACTTCTAGCCTATTTCTTTAGTCAGGCTTTAGTTATCCTTTACGTCTGCTTAAAATCATTTAAATATTAAGTGGGCTATTTATGAAAGGTTGAGTTTTTCCCGAAAAATTTGAGTTTTCGAGGGTAGTTTCAGTAAAAGCTTGAATTTTTCGACTAAAAAAAAACCCTCACATTTTTCGCGATTTATTTTGCCCCGAAGCTGCAGAAAGCTCAAATCTAAAAAAAAATACTGCTTAAACCTGCCAAGGTCATGAAAAAGTCAAAGGTCCCTTGAACTATTTGAAGATAAGTTGTTTTTAGCCTCAATCAGTTCGAGCTATTCAAGTTTTGTTTCGCTGATAACACGATTCAAGTATTTGTGTTTTCCCCACGATTGCATTCTTTCGAGTTTTTTCATAAATAAGCAAACATTTGAGTTTATTAGAGGTAGAAAACCCCTTGCAAACCTCACAAACTCGACCTTTGATAAGTAACCCCCCTAAATACACCTAATAGGATTGTTTTGCCACCAATATGGAGCTTAGCTAGAATCAAGTACAAGGTACTGTTTTATTGCAGAGGAAAATAAAAAAAAATTAAAATTTGAATTAATGGACTCTGTGGGAGATGGCCTGCCTATAATTTGGAGCATATAGTTATAGTCAAAACACACTTATTAACAATATTAATGCTTTTAGCCTCCCCTACAAAAATTCCCTGTCAAACTGGCAAATCCATGATAAAAAGTAATCACCTGAGATAGCTTGCCCATCACGCAAGTTCTTAAGATTCAACAAAAATGAATGATGTACAATTTCACTTGGGCATATATGACCAGCTTAACAGTAGCGTCACTAGAGGGGGGCGGGCCCTGGTACATGACGCGCAGCCGGACCCCGCCCCCCACCGTACGGCCTCATTTTCAGCAGCGCGCGAGCTGCCTGGGGGGCCCTGAGGGGGTGCGGGCAATGGCCCGTTCACACCCCCTGCTCTCCCGGTAGTTCTGCCACTGCAACTTAACTCAAGAAGCAATATCATAGAAGTCAGCTCTCCTCCGGCCAAGATACCATGTTTATCATCTAGCTTCTGCCACATTCTGTCAAGAGTCGGAATAGCAGCAGACAGATATTGCTCTAAGTAGCAATTCCATTTACAAATTACTTTTGGTTTTACAATGCCTCCAATAAGGGTTTAATTGTATCTTAGTTGGGAATGGGATTAAGCACAAGGCACTGTTTTATTATTACAGAGAAAAGGGAAATAATGTTTAAAAATGACCATGGGAGATGGCCTTCCCATAATACAGAGCTTTCTGGATAACTGGATCCCATACCTGTATTGAATTTGATACATCTTAGCATATTGAGAATGTTCTCATTTCCTCCCAAAGGCCTTATTTTAATATTGATATTTAAGAATACTAGCAAAGGTTTCAGAGCACTGTAATAAAGCATCCCTCGCTAACCCTGTAGACGCTGCAGATGCAGTCAGTCCTGGCTATTATATATTGCTGCATACAAAGTAACACACACATTAATGATTGTTCTATTGGGGAGAATTCTGCTAACCTTCATCCTCGCCGGAACAGGTGATATTTCTATGTAATACTACATTAAACATGACAGCTTTACCACAGAAATACTGCAAGAAAATGATATCAGTGCAGTATTTTCTCCTTAATTGCACCCGTTCGTGCATAGCATGACAGACATTTATGCGAATATAATAGAAAAAAATATAGATAACATTACAGGGTGGTGATACATTAGAGTTGATATTTGGGTCACGGGCATTCATTTTAGTAATCATGGCACTAAAAACTATAAAAATAAAAATATCTAAAATGTCTAAATACATGCATTAATAAATGACCTTTTTGAACTTAACAATAACATTTCTTCTAAAGGGTCTGCCATATATTAAAGAACAGCTGACACTGGAAATAGTGGAGGTTCAAGATGCGACATGCACAAACTACAGCAAGGTGCTGGTAATTAGATATAACTTGACCTTGGAAAAAAGTGGAATACAGAATGGAACAAAACTTAGCATACTTTTGACCTATTGACATTTGTGTCGCATCCAAACAAAAACTGCTCATACACACACACACAGCTATTTACTGAATAACCTCTTTAAATTACAGTAAATCTTTATAATCCACATACTGGACTAAGAAAGAATAGACAGATATTTAAAAAATAACCGACTGCATGTTAAAATCAGCTATATAAATAAAGATATAAATATATATCCTTAGAACTCTCTAATATCCAAAATCTCATTGTTGTGCTTACTTGCACAATAGAGATTGAGCTTCAATGGGGTGGCATGAAGGAGAATGAATAAGAAGGGTATATTCATATGGACATCACAATTGCGAGGGTATTGGCAACTATCCATAGAGGGGCCATCTCCACCAATATACTAAATATCATGTGCCTCATATACTACATATCATGTGCCACAAACTAAATATCATGTCCTCTACATATAAACCTGTCTCCTACCATTCATCTCAGATTAAAGGCTGATCTATCTGTTTCTACATTCCTTGTACAGTAATAAAACTGACCAAATCACCCCTTTATCCATAACAATTAAATAACCAATTCATCCAAATGCAGTTGCATGAAAGTAGGTGATGCTGGGATGCAAATAAACAACCATAGGCTTACACAAGGCATTTTTCTGCATGGTTTAAGTGACCAGTCCTATGAAAATGTAGATTTCTGAACAATCAGTTTAAAAAAAAAATATTATTAGGTTCAATGAGAACTGCCCATCAACAAGGAACCTGTGGAGTTTGTGTCAGAGATGATTAGTAATTAATTAGCCCAGCAGCTTGTTGCTTTTATTTTAAGTTTGCTCTGTAGAGATGATGAGAAAGCCGCTGAAGTTCAGAGAACCGTCTTATTTGATGTAATTCGCTGTACAGATTAGTAAAGATTCACAATAATCAATATAGGTACAGACCTCTGCTCTACCTCTGGATTGATACAGTAAGTCCTATGCTTAAGATACATGATCTCGTCTATTTCTTTGGCTTTCTTTCATTACCTAGTTAAGATCATGGACTTCGAAAATCTTAAGCTTATAGACCGTAAGATTTTTGAAGCCCATGATCTTAACTAGGCAAATAAACCTGTCCATGCCATCCAATACAATTTCCCTTTAAGCTAAATCTTTCTTTACATTGAAAATTTCATCATCAAGCTCCAACCTACCTCTCCAAATAAGTCCACACAGCGTCTTAAGGAGGCCATATACGGGCAGATAAAGCTGCCGATATCGGTCCTTTTCGGCAATTTATCAGATTCATTTTTCCACCGACCGACGCGCCGGAGCCCATTGCTCCCCGTTGTAATCCAATTGTTCGACCCTAGGGCCGGATTCGGATTACCCCGATATAGCCCTGGCGTTGGTGGGCATATCGGTGAAAGATCCGCTCGTTTGGCGATGTCGCCCGACGAGCGGATCTCTTCATGAATGGCCAGCTTAAATCAGTTCATTCTTAATCAGTTCCCAGTTATGTAAAGGAGAATCTAATAAGCTATGCCATTTTACAGGACAGCACAGTACAAAAACATTTATAGAACATACCCAGACAGCCCAAGGTTTTCTCCACTGAACCAGTTATGACTTTCATCTTTTGTTGCAATTCCTAATTTTGCTAGGCTCTCCTACGAAGAAAAAAATATATATAATTATATATTGCTTTAGATCAACGTGCTTTCATGCAGTACAATACATATACAATTGTTTATTTTCTAGATATACTTTTTATACATATACATAATTTATTAAATACAGAAAAGTGTAATAAATTACCTTTAAAATGTTCCATGTTATGAACAGTTTTAATTATTTAAACTTTGAAATACAACTTTTTCAGTGTGCACACATTTCATAACATTCAAAAAAATTCACATATTTTATCCATTCTTTAAAGGGTCTGTCCACTTTTAAATAAACATTATTGTGACATAAAGAGTGATATTCTGAGCCAATTTGCAATTGGTTTTCATTTTCTATTAATTGTGGTTTTTGAGTTAATTAGCTTTTTATTCAGAAGCTCTTCAGTTTGCAATTTCAAATTCCCTTGGAGTACTGCACTGGTCAGCAGCCTAGTTTGACACAAATATTTGTATCAAGGAATCTAATCTGGAAAGGGAAAATGGGCATTTTCAGTTAAGATATGGTGCTGAAACATATCCATGTATATTTTAGAACATTACTTGTCCTTTTATGCAACAGGTGGAATGGGTTGGTTAGTGATCAAATAATCACTCACCAACCCATTTTAACTCCCCTTTAAGCTGGGCCATCGTAAGGTAGTGGAGGAAACGTTTAGAAAGCAGAACTCCACACTAATATTACTACAGGTATGGGACCCGGTATCCAGAATGATCGGGACTTGGGGCTTTCCAGATAACTGATCTTTCCGTAATTTGGATCTTCATACCTTAAGTCTACTAGAAAATCATTAAATAAACACAATAGGCTGGTTTTGCTTTCAATAAGGATTAATTATATCTTAGCTTGAATCAAGGACAAGGTTTTGTTTTATTATTACAAAGAAAAAAAAAGAAAAATTTTTTTGGAGTTTATGGGAGACGGGCATTCCGTAATTTGGAGCTTTTCGATTTCCATACCTGTACTACATGGAGTGCCAAGAATCATATGTTCACTCCCTTTATATAAGCTATAGACAGTAACTGATAAGCCAAGTCAATTAGGGAAACCTCCCTACCACAGGGCTTGTTATAGAACCAGGATCTGAGAAACTGGAGAATGAACCCTTCATTTCTCCTACATTTATTTACAGCAATTTCCATTGACAGTTTAAAGGAGAACTAAACCCCCTGCAAGTTAAGTCCCCACTGCCCCCTCCTCTGTTGGCCCCCCTCCCTGCCTCCCCCCTTCACAGTCTTACCCCAGAATTTTGTCCCCTCTTGAAATCGTGACTGCACATTCTTAACAGTTAACACAACCTTAAAGGAGAACTAAACCCCCTGCGATATTAAGTCGCTACTGGCCCCCCTCTGTTGGCTTCCTCCCTGCCTCCCCCTGCAGTCTTACCCCAGAATTCTGTCCCGTCTTGAAATAGTAACGGCACATGCAGAGTGAGTGCAGCGGAGCTCACGGACGCCATCTTCTTCACTTCAGTAATCTTTGTGAATGATACATGCGCAGCTGGAGTAATCTTTTGGTATGCAATAACTGTGCATGCGCCGAAAGAGATGGAAATTACAGAAGAGCTGGAAGAAAACCAGAAGCACCGGAAGATGGCGCCTGTGAGCTCCGCTGCACTAACTCTGCATGTGTGGTCACTATTTCAAGAGGGGATAGAATTCTGGGGTAGGACTGTGCATGGGGGAGGCAGGTAAGGGGCAAACGGAGGGGGGCCAGTGGGGACTTAACATTGCAGGGGGTTTAGTTCTCCTTTAAGGTTGTGTTAACTGTTAAGAATGAAGAAACCACAAAAGCTGCCATTGATGTGTCCCAGTTTAATCCATTGCTTCTGCATTAAATGGGGGATCAGCTTTGGTCTTTTATGTTCATATCTGTTAAGCATATAATGTTACAAAGGACACGAAATAGGAATAAAAATATCAGATTAGTTATTTTTTGCCCACTGCTCATGCAATCAGATAGCATTCTACCCTTTTAACGTCATGTGCGATGTGGCTACGCCGAGTTAACAGACACAAGACTGAGCAAAACTTAGTTTTATTTTAGAGCTTCTCCAACATGAGCATGTACAAATTAATCACATTACTTCCTGTTACATCACTAGCTAGTATATTGTAATATACTACAATAGCACCATATATAACCCAACACAAACTTTAACCTGGTATTCTTTTCAATCATAACCATGTTAGAAACCAACTCTTGAGTTGAAAACGGTTCTGAAAAACAGTTCTGAAGAATAAGCAAGCATAGGAAATGTTGGCGAATGAGCTACCCGGTGAGAAATGCATACATTTGGCAAATCTTGAAGTATTGTAGTGGAACTATTATGCATGTATAAGTGATCTTTAACATTATGTTATGTTTAACTCTTGACTCTGTAATGCCATAACATATTGTTTGAAATACAAACAGGTTATTTATTAGGTATTTCTTTTAACATGTAACTTGTGGGCTTGTTAATACTCCAGGCTGGTCTATAAGTAGAGTTAGCAGTGCTATATAAACATTAGAACATAAATAATAAGTATTGTCTATTTTCACCTCTCTTCTTTGGCTCATGTAATCTTGTTTCAACCCTTATTTGCAGACATTTTAGAGCTTTAAAATTTATTACTGTACCCAAATTCCTTGGAAACATTCAGTCACCATTAAAACAGCCATCTTTCCCATTCCTACCGGACTAAGATGGCTTAGATTTCAGCATAACTTTTGAAAATGTTTACTCAGTACATACTGCGGCAGTTGGTTTATTCTTATTATAATTACCTCATAAACAAAATGCCAAGCAATACCAACTATCCACAGGACAACACAGATCCAGCTCATTGAATTGTCTCCAAGTTGACAAACACAACATCTGGCTAATCTAAATGGGCAAGTTTAGACACAAAAGTTAAAGATTACGGCTCTCGCTGTAATGACGATAGGTATGCTATTCATTCACCAGGCAGCTTCCTGGGCCTGTGATGAGGCCATTATAGGCAATATCATGGTACAATAGAAACACTGTTTGTGTTATATAAATATACACTCATCTCTTTATTGTTCCTAAAAAGAGTTTATCATATTGTCAATAACTGCATAATAAAATCATTGTTTTGCAATTCAGCTTTTTTTTTTTTTTAATCACCACCTTTCATTATTGATGGATTGTCTTAACTTCTTAAATCCCTGTCTAGATAGTAAACTCAATAAAAATGATATGCAGGTGGTCGCTGGCACCTAAACAGGCAAGGCAAAAGAAAATATAGCATTCATGTTATTGCCTCCCTACTGCCTTACACATTTACTGCCCTAGGAGACAATATAGTACTTTTTCCCAGTTCACTTCTTTCTTCAACATTCTATCATGCTGGCATTGCATTAGGGAATGAATAGGCTGGAACCTGATCTATCTGCAGATACTTTAAAAAGAAAGGTGAACAAATTATCCAATTGGAATTTGTAGCAATTCTGGGGAGTGGTAGTAAACGTCACAGTTCTGCAATTTAACTCCGACAATTTAGTGATTATATTGTAATCACAGGAGCTTATGTTTAATTCATATAATCTTTTTTTTTTTTTTTTTCAAATTTGCTTACAAAACGTAAGCATTTTATACTTTCCTAGAACTAAAATATACAGGCTTGGGGGACCTGTTATCCAGAATGCTCTGGACCTGGTGCTTTCTGGATAAGGGATCTTTCTGTAATTTGGATGTCCATACTTTAAGTCTACTAAAAAATAATTTAAACATGAATTAATCCCAATAGGATTGTTTTACCTCCAATAAGGATTAATTATAGTTTAGTTGTGATCAAGTACAAAGTACTATTTTATTATTACAGAGAAAAAAAAAATTACTTATTTATTAAAATGGAGTCTATGGCAGATGGCCTCTCCATAATTCAGAGCTTTCTGCATAACTGGTTTCCACATAACAGATCCCATACCTCTATTTCTTTTTAAAAACAAGCATAAAATGAAAGATTCTGTCACAAAAAACATGCTTTTTTTCAAACCGCAGTAATAGTGCTGCTCCTGCATAATTCTGTTTTTAAAAAGAGCAAACAGATTTTCTTATATTTAATTTTGAATTTGACATTGGGCTAGATATGTCCATTTCCCAGGTGCCCTCAGTCATGTGACCTGTGTTCTGATAAACTTCAGTCACTCTTTACTGCAAGTTGGAGTTATGTCACCCCTCCCTTTCCCCCCCCCCAGCAGCCTATCAACAGAACAATGAGAGTGTAACAAGGTAACAAATCCATGACACAAGAAACAGCTCTCTGGCAGTATAAGAGTAGTAAAAATCACTGGAAGCACTGAATAGTAATAATCCAAGTCTCACTGTGACTCCTCCAGTTACATTGAGTAGGAGAAACAATAGCTTATCTGAAAGCAGTTCCATCATCAAGTGCTGGCTCTTTTGAAAGCACATGACCAGACACAATGACCTGACATGGCTGCCTACACATCAATATTACACATACATTTTTTTTTACACGTGTTGGTTCAGGAATAAAATTTTATTTAGTAGAGTGAATTATTTGCAGTATAAACATTTTTTATGACTGTATATATTATGCATAATACTTTTCCCAGATTTTACACTATTTTTTTCTGCTCCAGTGAAAAATGTAAAATGGGGGTTCTACTGTATTTAAAAATTGCACTTGAAGAGTTGAATCAGAATATTGTGGCATGTGCAGACAAATCCTGAACCAAATACTAGATTCAGTGCAGCCCTATTGCAAATTTGTTGTGGCTTGCAACCTCTGATGAAGTTCCAAAGTGAGGCATGAAACGCGTCAGGTGACTAGACACAGCATGGTTTTGTTAAAGGTCTCTAGGATTATACCAGTTCATGTATTGATGATCACTTGGTAATAAAGTTTTTTCATTGCTTTTCACCCATGGTTGTAAAAGGCTCCCGTCACTTCGCTTTCTATTGGGACACAGCAGCCTTTGGCTGGAGCGGAGTCCAGTCGACGGGTAGAGGGTAACTATAAGACCACCTACATGTAAGTGCTTCCAATGTACTGCTTGCATCAACTTACCTGCAGTTTCTCCACTTCCAATTCAATTTCAACAGCAGCCAGTCCAGCCTTGCCCTGGTCTGCAGCTAGTTGGTGGAAAAACTGTCGCCATCTCATAAGCACTTCAGAAAACTGCAGCTGAAAAATAAAATAATAAAATGAAAGGATGCAGAGATCTCTGTAGCACATGAAATAGTTCCAATCCATTATTGCTTATGTAGCTTTTGCTTCATACATAGTGTTTGGAAAAACTTGTGCACCCTGTGTTTTAATAGTTTCCCAATTTTAAAGTGGCTATAGTAACAGCAAGAAGAACATCTAAAATATTACGGCAGGCAGAAGATACAAGGCTGAAGTATAGAGCTCATTTAGGCCAAATTATTTTTTAATGGTAATGTTAAATTACTTTGATTGCTTCAGGGTATGTCTGAATCATTAATTCATAACATGACTGAACATTGCAGCCTGAAAATAGAAACAAAGTGTGGGCCTATTATTTTTCATGTGCACAGTTGTTTTCCCATTAACAAGGATATTCCAGACATAAAATAAGGCCGCTGAGCTAAATTATTCAGAATTCACACATCTTGTTAGTTTATGGGCAGATCCAATGAAATTTCATTTAGTGCGAAATCTGCTTTTACCAGCGTCACCAATAAAAATTGCTTGTCCATGCAAAAGGCTTTTCATTTTGTGTAAAAAGGAATTTGCCATATAGTTTGTAGCCTAGAACGCAGTATTTAGTTAGAGCCATCAAAGAATCAAGGAAGGTAAGGCTTAGATGTTATTTTGCTTTACATTATGGAGCCATCTTTATCACTAGTTCATGATGAAGCTTTTTAATGTTACATTTAAGAATGTATCAGCTTTGTCTAGTACACAGTAGGATTTTTGAAAGCCTTCTATTTCTCTTTGTATGTATGCATATTTGTATTTATATAGCCCTACTTTCAGTATAGACGAGGCACTGTACAGCAGAACAAAAAAATAATAGAACAAACAGGGGTAATTACAATAATACAAATAAATACAAAAGTAGTTACAATAAAGATTAAGAGACAAAGGGAAGGAGATTTTTGGACTCTACCTGTCTTACAGGTAAGGAAGCCTGGGACATTAAAAAGTGAATAGTTCTGTCCTAAAAGGTCAACTCCTTTAGAGAAGTCTGGGAACAGGGACTCATGAACAAGAGACCAAATAGAATAAATAGAAGCAACTTCACAGCTAGATCACATTATTATTATGGGTGACTTCAATTATCCAGACATTCATTGAGGTAATGGAGTTGTCAAGTCAGTTGCTAGCAGGTTTGTAAAAATGCTGAATGACAACTTTTTATTCCAGCTCGTTCAAGAACTTACTAGGAATGACTCTCTTTTGGATCTTGTAATAACTAACAATACAACTCATTTCTAGCATTTGTGTGGGTGAGCATTTAGGGACTAGTGATCATAACAAGGTCTCCTTTGAGATAATGTTGCAGAGGCAGCTTTATAAGGGAGGAATTAAAACACTTCATTTTAGATGTGCAAACTTTGCCAGTATAAGGCCATCTCTGAAACATATTAACTGGGAAAGGCTTTTCGCAGGGTTAAACACAGAACAAAAATGGGATGTGTTTAAAAAGCTGCTTAATAAATATACATATCAGTACATTCCCCTTTTAAGCAAGGGGCATTGTTGCAAAACAAAACCATTCAAGCTAGCTGGGACACCCGAAACATTCATAAGGTACAAGGAGGCCAAGAAATCATGCAAAAAAGTTATTAGGCAAGCTAAAATTGAGAAGGAAAACAGTATTGCAGCAAGAAGTAAAAAGAATCCAATAACCCTCAGTTCAGAATCTCTGCTTTTTCTCTGAGCCCCTCGGAGTTATTTTTTGCTTGTCTACACAAATGAGGAACCAGCCAATGGAGGTCTCTTAATCGTTCCAATTCTAGTAATACAACTAATGATGCATGGTTCACACATGAGGAAATTCAAAAGAGACTAGAACATGTAAAGATAAACAAAGATCTAGGACCGGATGGTATTTATCCCAGGTTACTAAACAAGCTCAGCTCTGTGATTGCCAAACTTCTTTTACTTTTATTTTTCAGGATTCATTGAGGTCTGGCATGGTGCAGAGAGACTGGAGAATTGCTAATGTGGTGCCGCAATTCAAAAAGGATCCCGTTCTCAGCCTCATAACTATAGGCCGGTTAGTCTGTCAGTGGTAGAGAAGCTTTTTGCAGGGGTATTAAGGGATAAGATACCGATTCATTGCAAAAAATAATACTAAGAGTTTTAGCCGGCATGGTTTTATGCGTAATAGATCTTGCCAGACTAATTTAATTTCTTTTTATGAGAAGGTGAGCAGAGACCTCGATTCTGGGATGGCAGTGGATGTGAAGCATTCGATACAGTACCACACAGAAGGTTACTGGTTAAATTAAGGAATGCTGGCCTGGAACAGAGTATTTGTAATTGGATAGAGTTACTGGTTAAGATAGATTTCAGAGTTGCGGTAAATGGAACATTTTCTAATTGTAGCAGTGTTGTTAGGGGAGCACCACCTGGGGTCTGTACTTGACCCTTTGCTTTTCAACGTGTTTTTTAATGCCCTGGAGGTGGGCATTGAATGTACTTTTTCTATTTTTGCGGAGGATACTAAATTGTGCAGAATTAGAAGTTCCATGCAGGATGTTACTACTTTGTAGACTAAACTAGACTGTTTGCTTTGACTAAATTGAAAAACGGGGCAGCAAACTGGAAAATTAGGTTCAATGTTGATAAATGCAAAGTTATGCACGTTGACAGAAATAATATAAATGCAAGTTATACACTAAATGGCAGTGTGCTGTTTTTTGTAGATAAGTTGTCTAATTCCAGGCAGTGTCATTCTATGTCTATTAAAGCAAATACTGTATATCTTGCACAAAAAAGGGCATTAACTCAAAACAATTTTTCCTCTTTATAGGAAAGGCCTCATCTGGAGTATACAGTTTTGGGCTCCTGTCCTTAAGAGGGATATAAATGAGCTGGAGAGAGTGCAGAGACGTGCAACTAAATTGGTTAGAGGGATGGAAGATTTAAATTTTTAGTGTGGACTGTCAAGGTTGGGGTTGTTTTCTCTTGGGGAAAAAAAAAAGGTGCTTGCGAGGGGACATGATTACACTTTACAAGTACATTAGAGGACATTATAGACAAATAGCAGGGGACCTTTTTACCCATAAAGAGGATCTCTGCACCAGAGGCCACCCCTTCAGAATAGAAGAAAAGAACTTTCATTTGAAGCAACGTAGGGGGTTCTTCACAGTGAGGACAGTGAGGTTGTGGAATGCACTGCCGGGTGATGTTGTGAATTGGGGTGTATGAAGGGGTTGGTGTAAATGTGTGTATGTATGGATGCTGGGTTTCATTTAGAGGGGTTGAACTTAATGTACTTAATGTCTTTTTAACTATTTAACTATATGACATAAGCCCAACTGAGAAAGGGGTCTAGTGTAACCAATGTTCTGTCAAGATAATTTACAATTTACTTTCTTGGACAAGATAGGGTTAGATATGTTTAGATTTTTTTTCTGCTACACTCAAAATTATGTTTAATCTATGAATCTCAGAGCATGAGAGAGATGATGCCGGGGGGGGGGGGGTTACTGAACAAAGGCATGTTAACAAATAGTGGTGGTAAGGAAACTGCAATATCTCAAGACCAAAGAGTTTGGTTTAGTTGCAGATTTATGCAATTATTACCACCCATCACTTTAAGAATGTTAATTGAGGTTTTTATATGATTTTCTACACTAACATTTCTCAATGTACAATAAAGTTTAATGCTATATCTTTATGCTCTTAAAAGGACCTAACTGCCATAAAACAATTGCTCAGTCAGGCTACAATGTTAATAAATATTAATTTATTTAATGATTCTCTCTCTTCAAAAACCTCTTCTATTCATCTTTCGGTCTCTTATTGCCTGGTCACTAAGATAAATTGGGTCCCAACAACCAAAAAACTGCTTGAATAATAAACTGGAACACTGCTGAACAAAAATCTAAATAATTTAAAAACCTAAGAATATCTTAGTCTTATAAAACACAGATCAAGGACCAGGACCATCACACACACACAAGAACCCAAGGGCCTTCAGAAAAGAGGCAAGCTACTAGTCACACAACAAGTCACCAAAACAGGGTAACCACACGTTTTAAAAAAAATATAAAACAAAAAAATATTTTAGAATGTAAGAAAGTTTGAGATAAGATGGGCAACTAAATTTTTACAGGCCATATTTACAAGTCAGCAAATTAAACTGAAGATGAAAAATTGGTAGAATGTATGTAAAGTTCTGCTCTGTAAGTTTCATTTTCCACCAAGCTTTGCATGAGAGTTTTTAATCTGCAACTTCATTTACAGTGTTCCCATTTCTAATTTCATTTGTATTCATTGTTATTTTTCAGTACTGTACATGGCTCATACTTTTTCAAAATTGGATATTTCATCCATGTGGTTCTACAGTGTTGTTTAAATGGCAAATAAAATAACTTCTGTGTGTAAGGTTGTATACATATGTTGGGCTACTGCGGTATTTTATATGTACCCTCTGCATGAGCGGTTTAGCTGGTTCATTTCAGGCAATACAGCATTAAACAGAAGTTCCAAATGGTGAGGGTGGACATAAGGCATCCAGTCAGGCACTATAAACCCAGAAGTTAAAAACACACAGCTATATCCATTACATATAGACAAATGTATGTCAATACTCCTAGTTATTAGAATTTTTTATTTTTTTTCAAGGCACAGCCATAATTGCCGCCACAGGATCAATTCATCTTAAATGGTTCTGGACAGTGAAAGAGAGAATTTTGTGTATGCAGATTCCTCTGTCTAGGATGGATTCTGTTCTCAAACTAGCATTGTTCACTAGTAGTCTGGCCTTGAGGCAGAGCCACCTGTTTGCTTGTAAGAGCAGTTCTTTATTTTTCTGTGGCACAATAGTCTATGCTCTCCCACTGGTAACTCCCTATTTACAAGTCTATAAATACTCTGAATTCTTTGTATTGGGTTCTGACTCAGGATCTACAGAGTTTGTCACTTTGGCTTTCACCTAAAGTGGTCTCTGTTAACTAATTTCCTTGACAATCCTATTTCACATCTGGGGAAATCGGTTTCCTGTTTCAGAAGGATGATAATCCCATGCTTAAAGTAAGGTCAATGAAGACTAGAGTGGAAGAAGATGACTTGCCTGCACAGAGCCCTCAACCCTGCTTAACAAAAAATTGGATAAATTGAAACTCTGAATGGAAACTTATATTGTAATAATGCAGATGTCTTCTTTACATCTGAACTTCTGCACATCTATAATACTGTATAGTATCTTATAACAACAGCATCCCTTGTCCATCACCGCTTATTTTGAGAAGATTGTTGTTCTAATTCACCTGCTGTGAAGCTTCTGACTGCAGATGCATACTATCCCTTTTTTCTAGACCAAATTTATTTTAATCATCCCTTCGGCCTGGATGGTTGTAATTTCTAATTTTAGTGAATGACTGCAATATAATACAAGAGGTAGGTATCAGACCGCTACATTGCAGCAGTCTCATAAAGAAGCAAGAATGTTGCACAACTGGATATATACAATATATATTGGCAACATTATATGGATACATAATTTATACTTAGACATTAATGGGGAAAGTTTGCTAAAATACAAATCCACACAGATTATGGTGGAAGAAACTATTTTGTTTTTGTTTTTAAGTACAAATGGCTTTAATACACTATGAGAAGACCATGGCATATCTGCCATGTTAACACTCTTCTCAGGTAGCACCCCAACTTTTTTGGAGGGGCTGCACTTTCTTGCACTAGGATCAAAGTTTATATTCTTTGTTTCTCTGGCATGTCAGTCAGTTTGGGTTGTATATTTTGGATATCTTTTATTGCAAAGTTAAAAGCCTACCATTTGGCTGCTGCCATATGGTTGGGTAGTTGTGAGTTCATCGGGTTGACTTTACCTTTCCTAGCATAAGGACCACAATGTGAATAAAGTTCTACAGAAGTCTCTCCAGCTTTATTTATGAATGTACAGTTTATCTGACATTTACTTGGGTTTCTGGAGAATTTACAAAGAATGAATCAGTAAAGTAACTGGTGAGTAGGTTTAGTTTCTGGATTGGGTAGGGGTAAACAATCTGATATAAATTGTTGGCACTGAGAAGGCTATAATTAAGTGAATGTACATACGCCACTGTAGACAAAGAATTGTTTATGAAAAGTATCAGCAGGGTTGAGGCACTGTAACAAGGTTTATTTTTATAGATCGAGACCTTTCTTTTGTGCATCAGATCCACCTGGGGTGACGTGGCATTGACTTATTAACCAAAGACAGCCGTTTAGAAATCAGTTTTAAATGTTGATCCTTGCTGCAACAGATTTAAATTTATTTCTGCTTTGATAAAGAAGACAATGACAGTTTTGGATTAAACATATGCAATATGTATATTCAAATTATGTACCTGCTAGAAAATGAAGTGGAGAAGAGTATATGATTTAAAAAGCAGATTGGATTGAAATAAGCAAAGTATATTTTAAATATGTTGGTTAATTAAATGTTGTTTGTGGAGCATATGAAAGGAAACTTTGTATAACCCTTTTTTGGCCCAAAATCAAAGATGGTTACATTTGCGATCCTCTATCTTAGACAAGCCCTGGCTGTGGCAATGGGAGGAAGGGATGGTGCAGTTGCATAACGTGTGGTTGCTGTGATTTAAGAAATAAGGGTGGCAGTGGTTCATAACCATTAAAGAAGCCATAACAAAAATGAAGTACTCACTTAGTTCAGCAAATACAGATGAGGTGGGACACTTAGTAACATTAATAAAAATCGGTAGATATGCATGTACATGCACCAGAAAGGAGATCCCAGTTCACCAGTAGAGAGAAACCTGCTAGTGGTCCAGATTCCTTCCCGTGGAAGCCTCTAAGGTATTAAAATGAGTCCCTTTCTAGCAGAGTGTCCCTTTACTTTACTTGAAAAGTCTACAAATCCTTGTTGGAGTAAATGCCCCTCTAGCTAAGCTGCCCTGACTATTCTACAACTTTGAGGTGTATTATAACAGGAGCTTATGTATTACGATCTAATATCTCACTCAATGGTTTCCCAATGCCCAAACCCACTAAAAGGGTTGATTCCTTAGGGCACAGTACTTTAGTGAAACCTTCTGCTCCAGACTCCCCAGCAGCATCCACCTTTGGTAACAGGTGGAGTTTAAAGGAGAAGACTCGTGCTCCCTCCCATTATAGTTGGATAGTAACTTGTCATAACATCCCTGGGCCAATTAATAAAATTTCCCTCCCAAAGGGCATAGATGTAACGGGCCCGAAGGCACAGTAGTAGTAAGGACCAAAGAGGAGACCAGACCAGGTTCGAAGTACAAAAGGTTTATCCGGAAGAATAGTCAGGGCACAGGCAATGTCGGTTCAGGCAGCAATCAAACAGTGTCGAGAAAACAGGCAGGAATTGGTACACGGAGAAATCAGACAATATATAACACACCCAGGAACACAAGAGAATGGAACCTATAATTGGGCAAGGACACAAAGGAAAATGGGGTTTAAATAGTTCAATCTTTGGCGCCGAAACTTGACGCGCTGACGTCATGACGCCGACGCCAGCGTCTTCACGCCGGCGCACATTCTGACGCCGGCGTCCATTCTGACGCCGGCGTCCATTCTGACGCCGGCGTCCAATCCGAGGGCGACTCGTTCTTGACGCAATCAAAGCAAGGTCAGCAGGAACAGCATGGTGGAGCAGAGGGACGTCATCCAGGTCGCCATCTTGGACACCAGGTAAGTCGGATTCCATTACAGTACCCCCCTCCTTAGGGGGGGCCTCAGGACCACCGAGACTAGGAGAAGAGGGAAAAAGTCTGTGGAACTTACGGACCAAGGCAGGAGCATGGACATCCGAATTCTTTACCCAGGAACACTCCTCTGGACCAAAACCCTTCCACTCGATTAGATATTGAAGAGTGCCCCTGGAAAAACGAGAATCCAAAATCCGCTTAACCTCAACTCTTGGTGACCATCGACCAGGACAGGAGCTGGGGAAGAAGAAGAGGAACCGGGCACAGCAGGCTTAAGCAACGAGACATGAAAGACATTTGGAATCCGCATCTCAGGAGGGAGTTGTAACCGGACAGCAACAGGGTTGATGACTTCAATGACAGGAAAAGGACCGATGAATTTGGGACCAAGTTTTGGTGTTGGAACTTTAAGACGAATGTTTCGAGTGGAGAGACAGACTTTGTCTCCAGAAGCATAGTGAGGGGAAGAAACTCTTCTTTTGTCAGCAAACCTTTTCTGCACCAGGGAACTTTTTTCCAGATTAGAAGCCACAGCAAGCCAAATAGCCATCATGTGGGCAGCTTGATCGTTGGCAGCAGGGACATTGGTGAGAAGAAGGTCCTGAGGAAATGCCAAAGGATTCAGCCCGTAGACACAGAAGAAAGGAGACCTTTGGGAAGAAGAGTGCAGGGCGTTGTGGGCGAACTCAGCCCAAGGCAGAAGATCCGACCAATCATCCTGGCACAAGGAGACATGGCAGCGCAGAAACTGTTCCAAAGCCTGATTAACCCTCTCAGCAGCTCCATTGGACTGGGGGTGGTAGGCAGAAGAAAATTGTAGCGAGATATTGAGGGTTTTACACAGGGATCTCCAGAATCTAGAAACGAATTGCGACCCCCGATCAGAGACAATTTCAGCCGGAAAACCATGGAGACGGAAAATATGGTGGATGAAAAGTTTGGAAAGTTCAGGAGCAGAGGGTAACTTGTGGAGGGGAATGAAATGAGCCATCTTGCTGAACCTGTCAATGACCACCCAGATGACAGTGTGTCCAGAGGAAACAGGGAGGTCCACAATGAAGTCCATGGCAAGATGAGTCCAAGGGCGCGATGGAATGGGTAATGGAAGAAGAAGACCTTTGGGAGGAGAATGTCCAGTTTTAGAAACCGCACAAATGGTACAAGAAGAAACAAAGTCTTTGACGTCCTTTCTCATGGAAGGCCACCACACCACACGAGAGAGGAGTTCGGTAGTTTTCTCAACTCCCGGATGACCTGCTTGTTTAGAACAGTGGACCTGAGACAATATGGACTGACGACAATCAGGAGGAACGAAGGCAACCCCCAGAGGAATATTATCCGGAGCGGCAGTCTGGGCGGAAAGAAGTTGTGAGGCCAAGGAAGGAAACAGAGCAGCGATGATCTTAGAAGGGGGCACAATGGGTTCGGGGTCCTCGGAGCAAGGAATCTCGGGAACAAAGCTTCTGGACAGAGCATCAGCCTTCCGATTTCTTGAGCCAGGACGGAAGGTGATGATGAAGTTAAAACGGGAGAAGAATAATGACCATCTGGCTAGTCGAGGATTCAGGCGTTTGAGGGACTGGATAAATTCAAGGTTTTTATGGTCAGTAAAGATGGTCACAGGGATAGAAGATCCTTCCAGCAAATGTCTCCACTCTTCCAGGGCTAATTTGACTGCCAATAACTCCCGGTTCCCAATATCATAATTCTGCTCAGAAGAGGAAAACTTTTTGGAGAAGAATGCACAAGGATGAAGCTTGCCATCCGAAGGGGACCTCTGAGACAAGACCGCACCAGCTCCTACATCAGAGGCGTCAACTTCGAGGAAGAAAGGTAGAAGGAGTTCAGGGTGTCTGAGAATTGGAGCAGAAGAGAAGGCATTTTTCAGGGATTCGAAGGCTTCCAGGGCAAGAGGGGGCCAGTGCTGAGGTTTACCCCCTTTGCGGATAAGAGCAAGAATAGGAGAAATCTTGGACGAAAAACCTTTAATAAATTGTCTGTAATAATTGGCAAACCCGATAAATCTCTGGATAGCCTTGACACTTGTAGGAAGGGGCCAATCAAGAATTGCAGAAACCTTGGCTGGATCCATCTTGAAGCCCTGTTGGGAGATGATGTACCCAAGGAAGGGAATGGATGACACCTCAAAAGAACATTTCTCCAATTTGGCAAAAAGGTTGTTCTTCCTGAGACGAAGAAGAACTTCTTTCACTTGGGAACGATGTTCCTGGAGATTCTTGGAGAAAATAAGAATGTCATCTAGGTAGACGACCACACTTTGCCCCAACAAGTCCCTGAAAATGTCATTAACGAACTCCTGGAAGACCGCAGGGGCATTGCAGAGACCAAACGGCATTACTAGGTACTCGTAATGCCCATCTCGAGTATTAAAGGCGGTCTTCCATTCGTCTCCCTCACGGATTCGGATGAGATTATAGGCACCCCGAAGATCCAGCTTGGTAAAAAGATTGGCGCCCCTTAACTGGTCAAAGAGTTCAGAAATTAAAGGGAGAGGGTAACGGTTTTTAATGGTGATTTTATTTAACCCCCTATAGTCTATGCAAGGTCGCAGACTTCCATCCTTCTTTTCGACGAAGAAAAATCCAGCACCAGCAGGGGAGGAAGAAGGACGGATGAAGCCTCTCTGGAGATTCTCCTGGATATAAGATTTCATGGCTGCAGTCTCAGAAGGAGAAAGAGGATAGGTGCGACCACGGGGAGGCATGGAACCAGGAAGAAGCTCGACCGGGCAGTCGTAGGGTCGATGTGGAGGAAGAATCTCCGCAGAGCCTTTATTGAAGACATCAGCGAATGCTTGATAAGTGGAAGGCAGAGAAGAACTTGAAGAAATTGCAGAAACTTTGACAAGAGGCATAACAGGCAAACAGTTCTGTTGACAGAAAGGACTCCAGCGAGAGACTTGTGAGGAAGACCAATCAATGACTGGGTTATGTGTGCACAGCCATGGAAGTCCCAGTACAATTGGAGTGGAAGGGCAGTCAATAATAAGAAAAGACAGTCTCTCCAAATGCATCGAGCCCACCTTAAGAGAGAGTTCTTGTGTGGACTGGGAGATGATAGCAGAAGACAAGGGACGGTCATCAATGGCAAGGACCTGGAGAGGATTTGCCAAGGACTGAAGAGGAATGGCATGGTTGGAAGCGAAGACCTTGTCCATAAAGTTTCCAGCGGCCCCAGAATCAAGGAAAGCTTGTAAGGAAATCTTTCGAGAGCCCAGTTGGATCTGTACAGGGAGAAGAAAACGATGAGCAGAGGAACGAAGAGTGTGGGTAATTCCACCCACGGAAGTCTCCCCAGACTTGGCACCGGACTTTCTAGGCTTAATGGGGCATTCCAGAGCGAAGTGGGCCTTGCCCCCACAATAAAGACAAAGTCCTGCAGATCTTCTGCAAAGTTTCTCCGGCTCGGACAGATGATCATGTCCAATCTGCACAAATTTGTTGGCAAATTGCGGAGGAGAAACAGGAGAAGAGGAAGTTACCGGAGGAGGAAGAACGGGTCTCTGGAAGCGAGGAGCTAAAGCAAGTTGAGACCTCTGCAATTTCCAGGCCCGCTCACAATCAGCTTGATGTTTCCTCTGCCGGGTGTCGACTTTCACCGCCAAGGAAACCAAATCTTCCCAAGAGGAGGGAATCTCACGGGACACGAGGTCGTTTTTGATCCGTATCGCCAGGCCATTATAGAAGGCAGCATGATAACTGTAGTTGTTCCAGGATGTTTCGGCCAGCAAGGTACGAAACTCTATGGCGTATTCCGGCACAGAGCGAGTTCCTTGCTGTAACTGGAACAACCGAGCAGAAGCCGAGGCAGACCGACCTGGGGCGTCAAAAACTGTGCGGAGATCCCGGCAGAAAACTTTAGCATCATCTATGACTGGATCCTGCTTCTCCCAGAGTGGAGATGCCCATTCCAAAGCTTTCCCTTGCAGTCGGGAGATGATAAAGCCCACCTTGGCACGCTCTGTGACGTACTGGCCAGGAAGCAAAGAGAATTGGATTTCGCATTGGATGATGAATCCGCGACAAGCTTCTGGATCGCCGAAATACAGAGGAGGTGCAGGGATACGAGGCTCAGAGACACGTACCGGAGACACAGGAACCGGAGCAGGTACTTGGGCCGCTGGCAGGAATGCAGACAGCTTCTCCTGGATCGCCATAAGAACTTGGCCGAGATGGGCCTGCTGAGACTCATAGGAGAGCAAGCGTTCAGACAGTCCACGGACAGCTTGACGGACTTCAGGCGAAGTTTGGGTCTCCTCCGCAGGGTCCATGGCCCAATTATACTGTAACGGGCCCGAAGGCACAGTAGTAGTAAGGACCAAAGAGGAGACCAGACCAGGTTCGAAGTACAAAAGGTTTATCCGGAAGAATAGTCAGGGCACAGGCAATGTCGGTTCAGGCAGCAATCAAACAGTGTCGAGAAAACAGGCAGGAATTGGTACACGGAGAAATCAGACAATATATAACACACCCAGGAACACAAGAGAATGGAACCTATAATTGGGCAAGGACACAAAGGAAAATGGGGTTTAAATAGTTCAATCTTTGGCGCCGAAACTTGACGCGCTGACGTCATGACGCCGACGCCAGCGTCTTCACGCTGGCGTCATCACGCCGGCGCACATTCTGACGCCGGCGTCCATTCTGACGCCGGCGTCCAATCCGAGGGCGACTCGTTCTTGACGCAATCAAAGCAAGGTCAGCAGGAACAGCATGGTGGATCAGAGGGACGTCATCCAGGTCGCCATCTTGGACACCAGGTAAGTCGGATTCCATTACAATAGATAATAGAGAGTAGTGGTAGTGGAATTTAACACTCTGCATCTCTACAACTGCAGAAAACTTGCTACAAGTAAATCAAGAATAAGTAACTTCTTTATTATGTTTTATAACATATAAACAGAATGGCTTATTAAAACAATGATTCACAATTATGACATTCTTACCAGAAACTGAGGTCTTCCTAATGCTGTTAGCTTAATAGCAGAAAATCCATCCTCTGAACTTCCACCTATCAGCAAAAACAAAAATAATTATTGCTATGGGATACTGACCCTGAGCAAACTTCGTGCCTTTCATTATACATGGAGGTTAGTGCTCTATCAAGTAATATGTTTGAGGTGTCTTTCTTAAGTTAAGTCCTGCTCTAATATACAGTTATTTATGGCATAGATGTCAATTAATATTCCTGAAAAGGAACAAAAGGAAAATAAAACAGGGGAAATAAGAGTTACACCATCCTCCTCTGCTTCTGAGTTAACAAGCACAGAAAAAGGCATTACCCTGTAGCTTACTGCAGTAAATCTCAGCATGTACCCCACATTGCATGTGCCTCCCCTTCTGGAATGGTGGCCTCATCTCTTATTTATTGAATATTCCTGAGAAGGAGGTTGCATTTTGCCTTCATTGTGTTTCCGTCTTCAGAAGAATGATTCTCCCACTATGGCTTTTAGAAGTACAGTTAGGGGCAGATTTATCACATGTTTTGCAAATTTCTCAGCAAAGAGAAACAGAACAGATTTGCCCATCACTATCTTGGACAAGTTTTTACTCTACACATTTCCCCATTTAACCAGAGTCTATGTTTCTAGGAAAGCAAATGGCCTCTTCTTTACAAAATAACAAATGGCCATTTAAGCTGATATTTAGGCTTGCCTACCCGAAACACTGCCCTGGGGCCCCCTGGGGGATGACCCCACAGTTTAGGAAACACTGGTTTGGGGCAACATCATACCTGAGGGTATGAATTTCAGTGAACAGGTTTCGATTTCAGTGTGTCCATTATTTGTTACACTAGGAAAGCATTTCCTTATTTATCCCATATAATAATAACAGTATTCCTACTAGATTGAAAAATGAAGGATAGGTGATTGGCTGCTCTTATTAGTAGGGAATAACTGCTGGGAACTGCACATCAAATACACATCCCTTGTCCTTCCAGAAAAATGTGGAGTAATTGCAGCTTTTTTTTTGGCACCACAACCTCATATGGGATCATTGGCTAAAAAACAGGAATTAGAACTCCACTCGTAAAAAGTGTGACAGCAAATGTTAGCAGTTTTCTGCAAATCTAGCCTTTATACGGTTTGAACTTATTTTGTACAGAGTTATGCGCAAGCAGGAGCACTGTATGAAAAGGTATTATCAGTAAAGCTATTATATTCTGTCAGGAGGGATTTATGAGCCCAGTGATACCAAACATTAAAAGTGCAGTGGCAAATGATAACTCTAGCATACAATTTCATTTTTACTGATAAATCAAAGGAAATTATAAACTATGCCACAGGTTACAGAAAGAACACAATCAAAATTCAAATGCCAAATATACTCTTATAAATGTTTCATACAATATAGATTTTTCTGTAGAGAAAGCTTTATCTGTCTGCATATTTATAACTGTTGTATTGGGACTGGTGTTATGAAGAAAAATAACTCCAATAAACAGAGCAATGCTTAGTGGGGAGCAAAAAAGGGCAGGTCCACGGGGCTCGGCTGCACAGCAGCAGTGGATAGGAAGAGGGATTGATGTCAATCATAGTAAGGGTAGTAAGGTAACAATGGGGTAGAATGGCAACAATAACACTCTAGATTAGTGTAGCACATTTGGAACTGAAGTACTCTCCCAGTATTTACAGAGAGCTGAAAGGATACTGGCAGCTGTAGTTGATCAACAGCTGAAGGACCATAAATTGCATTGTAGTAATTCATATAAATAATGGGGCCTGCATAAGGTTTTTTTTTTTTTAATTCAGACCCTGCTACAACTAGAGATGGACCTGCATCCCTGCCAGCCAAAGTTATTGCAAGCTATTGAAATTGTGCTGCATGGTACAGGTACAGTATGGGACCAGTTATACAGAATGCTCAGGGCCTGGGGTTTTCCAGAGAACAGATCTTTCTATGACTTGGGATCTTCATACCTTAAGTCTACTAGAAAATCATGTAAACATTAAATAAACCAAATAGGCTGGTTTTGCTTCCAATGGGTATTAATTATATCTTAAGTTTGGATCAAGTACAAAGGTACAGTTTTATTATTACAGAGAAAAAGGAAATCGTTAAAAATGTGATTATTTGGATAAAATGGAGTCTATGGGTGACAACCTTTCTGTAATTCTGAGCTTTCTGGATAACGTTTTTGGATAATGGATGCCATACCTAATCATTTATGCTCAGTTTGATCAGCTGAGGCCTGAACAGTGGTGGAACTACCGGGGGAGCAGGGGGCGGGGGCAAGCTGCACGTCACGCACCAGGGCCCGCCCCCCTCTAGTTACATTACTGGGCCTGAAATATCTCAGATAGCATATGCCAACATTCGATGAAGTAAAAAGGTTATGAAAGCCTTATCTCTGTTCTTTTAACTTGTTTTGATGTTTAGAATAAACTAAAATAGCATAAAACAGAACCTGCAATGTTAGTACCGGGCCTTCAAATTATGGACTAACTTAAATGATAGGACAAATAACCAGTGACTTGTTTTTACTGCACCTACCTGAAGCTTCAATGCATTTAAGAAAAGTCTCCATATGATGGTCACATTTTGCTTCATCGGCATAGAAATATGTCCGAGCACTAATGACTCCACCTCGGCGGTCACCAAAGCCAGGCTGAACCTGGTATTTCTTCTCTCGATGTTCTGAACCTGGTAAGATACATCGCAATGATTACTGTACAATAAATGAAAAGACTCGAGTGGAACATTTGCCAAAAAATAGATCATCATAGCTCTCTTTAAACCAATGCATGGTTGCTAGGGTAATTTGAACCTTAGCAATCAGATTACTGAAATTGCAAACTGGGGAACTGCTAAATAAAAAGCTAAATAACTCAAAACCCACAAGTAATAAAAAATACAAACCAATTGCTAATTGTCTCAGACAACCACCCTCTACATCATGCTAAAAGTTAATTTAAAGGTGAAGAATTGCTTTAAGAAGGCAAGTATAATTTTGCCTTTATATCCTCTGTGATGTTTTATAAAAGCAATTTTGAAAATTAGTGAGCACGCACCTGAATTTTCAAATTGTTAACAAGTATATGTGCATGTATTTAAGCCAGTTTATGGAGTACTATGGTGCCCCAAGTGAGTGGAGAGAGGAAAAAGCCCTAATTGCAACTTTTGTTAGGGAGAACAAAAACAGCTTCAACACATTCCCATTCCATTATAATGTTCCAGCATATTGATGCTACCTGAAGCCCACATAGCATATGTGCAATATACTAATTAAAAGTGCAATGCAGTGGCATATTTTGTTGTGCATGTGAAATTCACTTCCCTTTGGTAGCACTTAGCATTCCAAGCTGCTCACTTCATAGCCGTGCATTGCTGGATATTATTAGAAGTAACATAGAGACCTCAACTAGTTTATGACTTTGCCTTGTACTTCAAGAGTCTTTCTGGGAATGCCAAATCCAGAAGAAAGCAGTCCTAGCCAGAATAGAATGTTCCCAGCAGCTAGTGATGTAAATGGGGAGTGTAATATCGGCAAGCAAACAAGAGTGTGACTCCAAGTAAATATGTACACAATAATTACATCACAGCTTACCAATATTCTCTTTTTCAGCTTCAGCTGTGCAAGATCTACAAAAGAAAAACAAAAAAGTGTTAAATCCCACAACAGCAACAAATGTGTATTATATACAGACTCTCATTCTCGGACAAATGTGTGTGTTATGTGTGATGCTTCAGGGCAAATACATTTCAGTGTACAGAACATTTTGTAAGAACACACAGAAAATGTTGGGGGAATGCAGTCTACAAAAATAATTGAAAATATATTTATTACATAGGGGCAATTATCTTTCGTTTAATATGAACAACATTTTTTTTTAAAAAAACAGCTCAATATACTGTAGGTAGTCACAATCAGTAGGGCCACACAGATATTTATAAATTGCATTGAGCTTTTATGCAGAATTAGAATCACTACTCTGCATATTCTACATTGTTCAGAAATGTGTCAGCACACAAAATGCCAAAGCAAATAGGATTCCCAGCAGCAGCGGCAGTGCAGAGAGGATAAAGCCCACAAGGGATCACAAGTTAGAAACTCAAGGTTAACATTATTAGCAATCATAACGTACACATGAATTTAATATAAACCAGAGGACAGAATGTTTGATCCAGAATTTCAGCATGATAAAGTCACATTACATATCAGATAACAGCATGGGACAGACTGTTTCACAACATACACAGGGGCACGAAGCTGACGCTACACAAGCCTTCTCATCTCATCCAATCAGAGAAGGGGGTGTGGTAGGGGTGTGGATACAACACATTCCTCTCTGCACACCATTAATACTTCCCTGTATTTAGTAATAACCCTGGCAGAACACCAGAACCTTTCCCACTGTTGTGTAATTTTGCGTAACATTATGCCCATTAGAACAGAACCAAATGAAGGTTAGCTAAATAATCTACCTAGTCAAGTGGAAAGTTTCATTCTTTAAACATGCAGTTATTTGTAGACCATGATAAGGGGCTCATGCTCAAGAATAAACATAGAAATTATATATGCACCGATTGTTTAAAACACCGAAAGGACATGGGCAGATTCTCAGTATAACAAGAGTATTTTGGATTCGGCCGAACCCCCAAATCCTTTGTAAAAGATTTGGCTGAATACCAAATGGAATATACAAATTAGGGGTGCAAAGGGGAAAACATTTTTTACTTCCTTGTTTTGTGACAAAAAGTCACGCAATCTTCCTCCTTTATATATAACATAGGTAACAAATGAATGCAAAACATGTATAAAAATAGAAGTCCACGTAATCTACATTTTACCATCGTCCCTCAGATTTTGGTGATAATGATGACTACATTTCCAAAAAGATGCAGTAATCTGATCAAAGCTAGTTGGTTACTGTGGTTTAATAGACAAGAAACCAGACAGTAATCTGTGTATAGTTGAAGAACAGAATGTCATGGAGCAGTGCAGAGAGACACCTGCATTTACCACATTATAAATATAGCTGCCCTCCACTGAATTTTGGAAAGCGTGTAGCACCATACTACTGTTAGCTGAGCAAATCACCAGAAAACAATAGGATATTAAAAAAAATTCCCCAGAACAAATCTATGGGAAGGCTGTGGAGGGTTGTTGTCTGGAAAGCCACTTGGACCAGGCAAGGAGCAATAGCAGAAAAAGGCAAGCACCAACTTAGAACGGGTGGAAAATTATCCCAACAAGGAAAAAAAGACCTACTTGAAGAACAGTAAAGGAGCTGGTAATAAAGATGGAGAAGGAGATGAGCAAATTATTTATCAGGCCACCAAAATATTTAGAGGTTTACTAATTTTACCAATATTTATTGAAACTGTATATAAACAGGGGCATCATGGGACCCCTATACAGCCTGGGCCCCCTGCAACCGCAGGGTCTGCTTCCTCTATATTTACACCCCTGCTTTCTATTATCATGGACAGAGCTCCAACAAGGAGCCTGGTCTCTAAGTGAAAATACTAAAGTGACAGTATATGATTACATAAGTATAAATTATTGTTGCCATTACCTAGCATGTTTCATTTTGGGGTCTTTTTAGCCAGCATAGCTGGCAATAATCAGATAGGAGCTCAAGCTCAATCTTTTAGAAATGTGTTTGTTGCAATAGCTGTCCCTTTCTAATACTTTTATTCCAAGGAGTTTCAATTTGATATGTGATTCCCCTCCAGATCCATCAAGACAATTCATTGCAGGTATTCAGTTTCTACAACTCAGCACTCCAAGGCAATGCAAAAAATATTTTTTTTAGGTAGGCGAGCGTCATATTTTAGACACCATTTAAGCAAATTGCTGTGACGGTGTAATGATAATTTCTAAATTGATTTGGTATACTGGTAACATCATAGTAAACATAAAAGGCAAACATCTCACGTATACCCTAAAGATTACATTGCAAACAGTCCTCCTAATCATGCACAATATACAACTGCATCCAGTAAATTTCTTTTATACTAAAGTTGACACACATTCCCAATTATTTCAGGTGCGTCGGAATGTATTGGGCATTGGTAGGATTATGTGGCCAGAATTTTCCATCTGCAGCAGGAAACAAGTATTTAGTATGTATGGAATCCTATATCTACAGCATAAATGAGCAAAGAAAAAAAAAACCAAGACAAACTGCTGCCTTCTGAGACTGCATCTGTCATTGTTTTTCCCCATTGTCAGTCAGTTGTGCCCATATTCTTCTAAACAGATGCCACAGCATTTAGCAATTTGCATGGACCTAGTTGGATAGTCAAGCATTCTTATAATTAAAAGAACTGCGCTTCGGTAGCATTTGTCATTTTACCCAATGCAGCTTATAAATAGACAAAACAGAATGTGGATGTATGAGCATACAAGTACAATACCAAGCATGGTTAATGTAGAGGCCTTTAGTGTAGCTACAGATTAATACAGCTCATTTATTCATTATATGGTAGAATACGCAGGCATATCCATTTTGAAAACAAACCTTGCATGTCAGGGAGACAAATATAAATTTCACGTTTAACTAACAAGTCACATTTTTCTTAAAAAACCTTTTCTAGTCTGTGGCATGGCAGGTTATTCCCATACCAGCACTGCTGTCTAACACCTGTCTTTTACATCTTGTTAAACTGTCTGCTTTTCTCTCTGTGGCAAAGCAAAGTCATATAACAGTAGCAAAGGTGTAGATAAGATTTTCCATTTTATCAAAACTGTTAGATAAGGCAGAATGGAGCGCCACAACCAGGAACGGTTTCGCCAGCAGTAGTTCAGTGGCTGTGAAGAAGAAATCATGGCATTAATTCAAGTCTGTCTGCTCTGGAATAATCCTAAACCAGTGCACGTTAGAGGGATGTAACACTATTAAAACAGCCTAATAGGAAATATATTTATAACTCATACACTGCAATAAGTTTTTGGCTGACTTTTATAATCAGACTTTTATGGATTGGTTTTATTCTGCTAAGAATAATGTTGAAGGCAGCACCAAAGTTAGAGGGAATATTGACTACTACTAGTTCAGGGGTTGTTGTTTTGTTTATTTATTTAGAAGGCTCCAACCTATTCCACACTACAGCACAATAGCAGTAAGTAGGATTTACATAAAAAAATATTTCCTTTTTTCTCTGTGATAATAAAAAAATAGTACCTTGATCCAAACTAAGATATAATTAATCCTTGTTGGAAGCAAAACCAGCCTATTTGGGTTTATTTCATGTTTACATGATTTTCTAGTAGACAAGGTATTCCAAATTATGGAAAGATCCATTATCCAGAAAAAACCCAGGTCCTGAGCATTCTGGATAACTGTGTGTGTGTGTAAAGTCTACGAACGGAGCGTAAAGGAGGCTATGTACCTGTACACATTGTTACTTAAGAAGTCTATAAACCATTTGTATTTTGTGTGATCCCTGCTGGTGAAAGCGGTCTTTTGAACTGTTCATAAAAGAAAATTGCCTTTATTTTCTGTATATTTCTACCAGTGGAAATAAAAACCATTTTTTTTTCTTTACAAGGCTTTTGGAGTTCTGACATTTGCTTTGTGGGAACCTGCCACACTGTCTAAAAGGAGAAAGGATGCACAAGAGACCCAATTCTGGTTGTACTATGCAGGACAGTCTCTAAGGCTACAGAAAGCAAAATGCTTACAGTGGCAGTATTCACCTATGTTCAAAATAATCTCAATACAGTTGGCCTAGACATGTTACATGATCAGCCTTTGATGAGGGATCTCATGCTAGAAACCTTTGTTCCAATCACTGTGGCAAGTCCTTGTGACCCTGGACAGTCTCCAGTGAAGAAAGATGAGAAAAATAGAAATATTTTGTTCCTTTTTGCCAGTGGAAATAAACCACACTCCTCTTTACAGTGATAAAGAGTTTACTGCCAGTACCACACCAAGGAATCTAAAATCAGGACTGTCTATGTGTTTTACAGTCAGTGTCGGACTGGGACACCAGGGGCCCATCCAAAAACCTTAGACCAAGGGCCCAATCTAAGTACTATCATTCTTCCTCTTATACTGAGCATTCAGGATACCAGCATACCAGGTTCCATACCTGCATATGAATTTGTTTTTATGGCAGGCCTAAAGAACACCCAAGCTAGCATAATTGTATCTAGTTAGCTGCTCGGAGGAGTAAATATTCTAATGCAGCAGCAGCATTATACATTGGCTAAAGCTGGCCATAGATGAAAAGATCTGATCATACGAATCAAGGATTCGTATGATTTTTGGACCGTGTGTGGAGAGTCCCTTCATTTTTCGTCTGGTGGAGATCGGTCGTTTGGTCGATCGGACAGGTTAAAAGATTTCTGTCGGCTGCGGGTAATTTCTCAGCATGTATTGCCGATCGTATGATTTTCAGAGGGAGACTGTCACTAGTTTTGGTCAGACATAACTTTCGTACGATTGCTGTCAGGGGCAGAACATCGTCTGATCTGTTGTTTTGTACTTTATTTGATCTGAATGGTTAGTGGCAGGTTGGGAGATAGAGACGTCCGATCGTACGTGATTCGTACAATCGGATCTTTGCGTCTGAGGCCAGCTTTTAGTCTGTATCTTCAGCATTTCCACAACATAACTGCTAAATATAAGCTCCATCACACCTCAGTTGAATTTTTCTCCAGCAATGGAGAATGGCAATTTTTCCAAAGATAAATTTCACCAAACAGCAACTATAAAGAGCAAGTATCTCCAAAAGAAGCTTGTGTGTCTGAACAAAATAGGACCTACAAAGCATATTTCAGCTACTTTCTAGCAGCATTTACACAATATTCAAAAATCTGGCCCACACCTTAGTGATGAGTGAAATTTTTCATCAAGTTTTGCTGGAAACAAATAAAAAAACACCATAGACTTCAATGAGTGAAAAAAAAAATTGTTGCTCATTGACTTCAATGCATTTGGGGAAGTGAAAGGGTTTATATGGTATGCATACTGGGTCTTAAAAGATATACATTTTTCCTTTGCTTCAGAGAGAGTACTTATATTCTAAAGAGAAAAGAGAGTTTGTTTTTGGGCATACAGCAGAGAGAGAGAGAGAGTTAGCGAGTCTTGTGCCCAGTCACAGTGTCCTCTTGGCACTTGCTTCTGTGTGTACTGAATGATTAATGTGCGGATGATATGGCGTCAGTGTTGACTCTCTGAAAGTCTTTTGAGAAAAAGAAGGTTGTTAACGAACCACAGCAGGATACATGTAGTACAGCTATTTAAACTACACTCTTTTGAAGCAGAAGAGAAAAGAAGCCTTGCGTGGCACACACCCATACTTACCATTACGGTTTTCTATTGTAAAACAGATTAATTAAAAAAATAAAAAGCAAACCACACTTTTTAGGGTGGTGGCACATGGGGAGATTAGTTGGCAAGTGACAAATCTCTACTGCAGGCGATTAATCTCCCCAAATGCCTTCCCGTCGGCAAGAATGAGAAAAGCTGGCAAGATGGCATTCGGATCGCTTTGGTTTTCTGAAGTTTATGCATCCCGCCGGCGATTCGCATTCTTGCCAGCAGGAAGGCATTTGGGGACATTAGTTGCCTGCAGTAGAGAAGATTTGTCAATTGGTGACAAATCTCAACATGTGCCAACCCCCTTAAGCTCATACTTCATCAGTTAAAATCCATTAAAAAGTGATTTAAAAACAAACCCAAGGGCAAAGCTAAACCTTCAATACTGAATAATATCAAAAGTGGAGATGATCTATTAACCCAGCAATCCTTCAACAGGCCTGTGATAAGGAAATCTAGATTACACACAGTAAGAGGGATATCTGTGCAGGTGCCTTGAATACATTTTGCTATTTTAAACTGGTGTGTGGAGTCTCTTTTCTTAGTGGATGGTATGGTGTAATGAACTACTGCATTATGACTTTAGTTTGGGACTAGTCAATCAGCACCTTGAGACTCTTTTGTCCATTCATGTATGCATTTTCTTATTTAAAGCTAAATGCAACATATTATTGGTCTTCCAGAACCTCATTCTCAGTCACTGCAATCAATCCTTACGCCTGCTGCTCACATGATCTCACCTCCATCTAAACCTCTCTCCACCCCTTCATAAAGTATTCATGGTCCCAGGCATGTCACACAAGTCATAGATATCTCATTCAGCGGCATACCAACTGGGCCCACATTTCCAGTGAGGAGAGCCGCTATAGATGAAGCAGATCATGCAGTCTGGCCCTCTTTTCTTAACCCTCCCCCTTTGTGATCGCTTTCTCTATAGTTATGCCACTGAACTCATCCAGTCCTTTAAACAAACTCCCCTCTTGGCTCTTACAGGCAGCCCTGTACAAAAGGCGAGTCACGAACAAACGATGAACGCAGTTGATCCGCCGCACACCTATCAATCATCCGTAGACTGCACTGGTGGAACAGGCTTCCCGTTTGGTTGGCTGCATCCTTTTTAGTATGAAGAAAATGTAACTGGAACCACACACACAAACTTATATGCAGTTTTATTGATCCGCCAACTTTCAGGGGCGCATACACCCCTATAAAGCAACAGAAGTTCCCACCTCCCTATCCCAGGATTCCTCATTTTTCAAGTAGTCCTTAGTGGGATGAAAAAGTACAAAAAGAGGCTTGGGAATCACCCAACAGTAGGGTCCTCATAATATATCCATTACTAGGACACTACCATCGGATGCTTCCCAAGCCTCTTTTTGGACTTTTTCATCCCACTAAGGACTAATTGGACAATGAAAGTCATGGACAAACCCATTCCCCTGATTGCCTCATGCCATCAAAATGCTTTACGATCTTCCATCAAACTCCCACACTTTCTCTATTCTCAAACCTCCTTAGAAATTACTTTCTAAAGAAAGTTGTCAATAATCTGCATCAAACACACCCCTGACTTATGTACTTGTTCCCCTTCCCATTTTGTTTGTCTGTCTCCTCTTTCTCGCATATTATAATTCATCAGCTCTAGGACCAAATTCCAATTGTGTACTAAAGCTCTTAGCACTTATGGATGCTCACTGTTTAATTCATAATAACTGTAGCCCTGTTTGTGTTTACACCTTGTAATTAATGTTTGTGGTGCTATATAAATAACTGTATATATGATACAAATTAAAATGAAACAATGTTTAATTGTTAATAGTGCTAATTTTGATTTTCTAACAAATCCTTGTTCAGAAAACAAGCTAGATTGCCCAAGGGCACAGCTTCCATACAAGCCAATGGGGTTTCATAAAATGATTTTATTGCTACACGGAATAAAAGCCAAGCTTCTCCATTTGGTTGGCAAGGAAAAGCACACTGTGATGTTGTTCTGTTAAGCAACCAGGTCAAGTTGAATTTGATGTACCTTTCCACTTCATTGCATGGAGTATAGCTCTAACATTAACACTTAACCAATCAACATTCTAAAATGCACTGCTGACACACATCAAATCTAATCTGTACTCTGCTGATGAAAAAGGGCAGATGTTTAAAAAAATATATATATATACTGCTACACAGGTAATAAATTATTTCAATCTTTGAAAAATGCATAGTGCTGGAAACTCAATGAGGATTCAGTCGTAAGCTACGGTTATTGTAAATATGTCGAATGTAGGCTTTACGATGGCAAATTACACCCTGAATGGGCTATAGGGATGTAGCGAACTGCCGATTTGGTGTTCGCGAACGCCGTTCGCGAACACCGGAAAAAAGTGCGAACGTTCGCGAACAGTTCGCGAACTTCGAACACCCGCTAAAATCGTTCGATTCGAACGATCGAAGGATTTTAATCGTTCGATCGAAGGATTTTCATTCGAATCGAACGATCGAATGCTTTTCATTCGATCGAATCGTTCGAACGAATGGAAATCGTTCGATTTTTAGCGGTCGAAGGAATTCGAATGGTCGAATGGTCGAACGCGAACTCAAAATGCGAACGTTCCCAAACGTTCGCAAACATTCGGCGGACAGTTCGCTACATCCCTAATGGGCTATTCTACTGAATGTTTTTGTTTTAAAGCTATATTCAAAAAAGGTGTCCGTGCGTTGGTGTGAAGGTTTAGCAAGATGTTTACTATCACCTTGAATGGGGAATAGTGAGGAGTGAAATTTTTCGCCAAGTTTCCCCGCAAAAATGATGATGATGAAAAAATTTGGCAAATGTCAAAACTTGCACACGTGTCAAAAAAAAAAAAAAATATATATATATATATATATCGCCCATAGACCAATACATTTTGGTGAATTTTTGTGGGTCAGATTAGCCCATCATTAGAAATAGCGGGTTATTCTACTTTTTTGTTTTAAAGACATATTCAATAAAGGTATCCATGTTAGTGTGACAGTATAGCAGAGATTTCAGGCTAATTACTAGTCCTGCCCATCTGATCCTCCTTTCTCAGGCTGTGCTGGGAAGCCAGTAGCACTCTGCTCTGTAACATAGGAACCAGTAAGAAGCTAGGCTGACCTAATAGGGAACTGAAACCTGTCTTTGCTTGTATGACTACAAGGCTGTGATTGGCTATCACCCTCCAATTGTGCTCAAACAGGGGCAGGTCTATACAGGGACAGGGCAGGTCAATACAGAGCTCCAACAAAGGGACCATTTATAAAGATAATACTTTTAATTTTTAGCCAAAGCAAAACCAGCACCATATATTATTAATTATTGGCTACAGTATTGGAAATTAATTTTAAATTATAGTAATATAGTTGGTCTCCTTTAAGGCTACACTGGCCTTTCCATTTATAGTTGAAACAAAAAATACATTAATATCAGCTATTCAGTGATTGATCCTGGCCTCAAATCTGATGAAAGTCTCTAAATTGGCTTGCAAGCATGCACAGTGGATGCAACCAGGGTAGTGAACTTAAAGGAATAGTAACATGATAGAATAAAGTGTTTTAAAGTAGTAAAACTATAATGTAGTGTTGCCCTGCACTGGTAAAACTGATGTTTGTGCTTCAGAAACATAAATAAACAATGGGGGCAGCCATTCAAAAGAGGAAAGGCTCAGGTTACACAGCAGATAAGCTCTGTAGAACATAATGGTGTTATCCACTATTTAACCTGTGCCATATAACCTTTTTTCAACTTCCTTCATTGCTACACAGCAGCTTGTTTATATGAACTATTGTAGTATAGTGAAGAAAACAGATCAGTTTTACCAGTTCAGGGCAACAGAACATGATATTTTCATTACTTTCAAAGGACTTTAATTTTTTGGTGTTACTGTTCTTGTATAAGGAGTATTCAATTTTTTTTAGACAACATTTATTGAAGCACCTTTACAATTGGTCAACTTTGCAGTTGGTGTCCTCGTTTTGTATTTTTCCACTCTAATTTTTGAATGCACTTTTGTTTTTTTCACTATGTATATTTTTATTCAATATTTATGATATGCATAGAGCAAAATTTATGTTTTATCAAGTAAGAGGGATACTGGGAAAGGGAAAAAAATAAATAAAAAAAGGATAGAAGGAATCCTTGTCTGTAAATTCAGTAGGTTTCAGATTTCTGGACACATACTTGGGTTCTTCACTTCCTGAAGAAGTGGTGCATGCATTGCTATTATAAAAATAGTATACTATTTGTTACATATACAGACTGATTCTTATTATGCCCTGTAAAGCAGTATGGGTGAAACTTGTGCTCAAAAAGTTTTAGTGTGACTACACCCAGGATTTTGGGGCTCCGCGGATAAGGACACGTTCCAGAGGTATGAAAACACAGGTAATCTCCACATTCTTACAAAATGTTGTTTTTGTGCCAGCTGGATAGAAGGATCATAATTGTGCACACTAAAATGGAAACATAATAACCACAAGCTCCTTCCTTCTTTAAATAAGTGTTATGAGAAGCATAATGGCAGTGTCACCCATTAGTCTTACTTTAAAATTAAAAAGAAAAACAAAGGCATTAACCAGATTAAAAGTGTAATGTGAAATCAAGGACATTCATATTCTGTGGAACTCACATGATTCTACAATCAGTCAAAGCTGAAATGAACGAAACTGAGGAAATTATTATTTTTAAACAATCTAAAACCTACATTATTTTCCAAAAGCATTCATACCCTATACAAATTCTCAAATCTTACTGACCAAATCTTAGTGTTTTTAATGGAACATTAATTTATGTTAGAAAAAAATATTATATAAAAACAAATTAGAGCTATTACCAATTTTAATTCATTTGGGTTAATAAGCATTGCACACTGTGTCAAAACCGTTTTAACCAATTTTTCCACACAAGTTTGATTCAGGTTTATGTTTTTTCCTTATAGATTTAGAAAAATAGTTGTGTCTGTTAAAAACTTTGTTGGATGTTAACCAGTCCAACTTTCAGATTTATGCATGCTCATTCAACCTTGCAGCATTCCTGCTACAACCAGCTGACTTTTGCTGCCTCATCTAGGATGCAAGACATATGTGACTTGCATGCAAAAGGAAAACATTATTAGGTAGAGCAGTGCTGTCTACCTTCTGTGGTCCAGAGGGCCGGAATTTTTCTGGCCTATGTGGTGGAGGGCCGATAATGGAATCCAGTGTTAACAACTCGCTGTTTTTGTTAACCACACCCACTTTAAACCACAAGAACTTTTAAGACCATATCCACTTTAATGGTGCTCACTGCAGCGATATCACTCATATGTGAAACATTTAAGTCATATTAAATCATATTAAAAAATACCCATAATCTATATGCCTCCTCTTCCCCTGTAGATAACACAGAATCCCCCCCAGCACTTGATTAGACACCTTAGGGGCCCTGAAAACAATTTGCAAATGCTAACAAACACCCAGAACAAACCCTACCAGTATAGGACAGGCAGAGTATGGCACACACAGAGAACATAGGGCAAGCACAGTATGGCACACATATGGAGCATAGGACAGACAGGAGACAGGGAAACCTAATAGGACCATTCTAAGATGAACAGTTCATACTGTGCTACATACAGTGACACCATGCTGGTGCCCCTCCAGGAGTTAGTGTGAGGTGTGAACAGATGAACAATGTGGGTATCTTGTGCTTAGTGCTCCAGGATCGAGGTAATTACACCTTCATTTTTGCAGCCCCTTCATTTTTGCCACCCTAGGCCCGGGCCTTTGCAGCCTCACTGACAATTCGGGCCTGTGAGTATCCAAAATTTTAAAAATTTAGAAATCACTTAAATCACCTGAAAGTCAGTCCCCAAAGCCTCTAGGGTGCTTTATTATTATAGAATTTCAGAATCTTTGCCAAAGCCACCCATGCAATACTGCAAGAGATACATTTTGCCCAGAAGAAGTTACACACTTTTCCCCCTGTTAAAGATGAGGATCCAAGCTAGATTCTAATTATACATTTGTGAAATGATATGGAAACTCTCAGACTGTCCACCTCTAGCTGAAGCTGATATTAACATGCTCCAGAGAGCCATTAGTCACATTAAGACTCCTACCCTTAATACTTGACAAGTCCTAAGAGTTTCATTCATGTTGTCTCTGAAAGTATACAATTCATTTTAGATGATTAAAGAACTGTTGTGAGCCATGGGAAAATTAATTGAATCTTTGTGTCTTCGCACACATCCATTTGGATCATAGATTTTGTCATTATAAATCTTCTCTCGTGCATCTCTTTACTGGACAGCAAAAAACACTGTGCTACATCAGTAAGTTTATATCTGACCTAGTCTGTTTCTGAAAGGTCTGAACAGGTACTAAGACTAGCACTTGGACCTATGCAGACTCAATCATACAAAACAGATATTAATATTATTATTTATTATTTTCAGGGGCATGCTGTTGCATCAAAGTAACACTTCAAAAATGGTTGTAAAAAATAATTGAGATCCGCAAACAAAACTCTTTTCCAATTATATACAGAAACCTTAGTGGGTAACTAGCTAAAGCCTAAGTTTTCGACGTGGTTTCACAAAAACATAGCAGATCAAAACTTCACATTAAAGAGGTGGACCATCTTCATGTTGACTTTTAGTATGTTATAGAATGGCCGATTCTAAGCAACTTTATAATAAAGTGTAGCGAGTGTAATGTAATACAGAATTGTGAAGTATAATGGTAAATGCAGTGAGTACAGATATATGTTGGACCCGTGATAAAGGTGAAGAACCCCTTTAATTAAGAAAATAAAAATATAGAGAAAAAAAAAAAGCACTTCCTGGAGTTCATTTCGTTTTACATAGGAAAAATAGCTTGACTAAATAAACACTGAAGAGGGGTTGTTCATTTTTCATTTGGTTCTTGTAATAGGTTACGTAGGTCACAGCCTTTTTAGTGTTTGGTCAGATACACTATATAAGGGCTATAATACAGGACGTTGCCATAACCCCCCCTGATTAACACACAATATGGATTGTCATTCCAAAAACTACTCCCAGCTATAAGGTACACAGATAAAAGTTTCATACAGTATTTTATATATTACTGGTACCTAAAGAACCCTGACAGTTTCTCTCTTTACTGTTAACTGGCTCATTGTTAAAGAATATTGGCACGGTCAACCATGTGTTTGTTACTGTTGAACAGTTGCTTTTTACCCCAGAAATGGAAAAAAAACAAATACTTACTCAATTTCTTTCTTCTCTGCCTCCTCCTGAGTAAGGTCTTCTTCTACACTGTAATCCAAGACTGACCCAACACCAAATGCCTGATTGCGTCTGATCAGTGGTTTGATAGATTCTTGGTCTTCACCAGCAACAAACTGCCCATAGAACGTCATCTTCATCATTTTCTCAAAGAGCTTCTGGCCAAGGACTTTTTTAGACAAGCTTAAAATCTTCAGTTAGAAAACAGGGAAGAAAAGGAAACAATATATCAGTGCACTGTACTTGTTTGAGATTTGTGTCTGCGACTCTAAAGTAAGAAGCATTTTTTTCTTTATTTTAAATTTTGAAGAATAAGGAATTTGTTATTGTTCCATTGGTTATAGTGTGATTTTTCACTTTCATCAAGCTGTTATAAAGAAGTGTTGGAAGCATACATTATTAAATGCTGCTATATTTGACTCAAAGCTGAGACAACTTTATTCTCAGAGAGACCAACTTGAGGGTTTGTATACCTTGGACTATAACTACGACACAGGCATTAAAACTCACTTATTTTATATTTATTTGCAAAGTACAGACACTCTTACTATTGGGCTCCAAATAGAATGGTACTAACTGGATTAGAAAAGGAACACTGGTATATCATTAAAGCTGCATACAGTGGTTTTACAAGATTTCAACGGTCATCTCAATGGCCCCAACTAAGGTTTCAGCATATTGCCACTCCAGTGCTCCCTTTATATTAAATCTGACTCGTTTGATCCAATTTTTAGAGAATAAAGAAGCCGACTTTTGAGGAACATTGGACTGATAAAATGCTATTGGTTTAGAAAGATATTAAGTCATGTTTTCAATGAATAGGGCGATTGCTTATTGTTTTCAGGAAAAATCTATGGTTTGTAAATTTTTAGGCAAATGCCACACATGGCTGAAACTCAGCCTCCACTACAAACTGCCTTTTACCTTGCCTGCACCCGGAATCATTGTGTTGGCCCGGGTGCAGAAACATGCACCAAAAGGCAAGAGTTTGCATTTCTGTGCCAATATGTACCATGTGTGCCTGCACCTGGACTGATGCAATGGTTCTTTGTACAGGAAAGGCAAGGGGCAGATTGTAGCATATGGACGGAGTCTTGGCTTATGCTTTTCAGCAGTTTTCTGCAGAGTTTCAGTCCTGTGTGACTCTAGCCTTAAGCTAAACAGGGCAAACAGAAATTGAAACTACTTTGTGTCTGGCCCTAGTAAGATAGCAGATTGGCAGTATACAGCCCCCTCCCTTCACCCTTTTTTGAGACTGTTGTTAGCAGAGGTCCATTATGCAAGTGGTTACATTTGTGCCTCAGAGAGCACTAGTAAAATATATATAATGGTAGATACTTCCCATTCAAATTCTAGCGTTTATTTAAAAAGCTGATGTCAAAGTTATATATGTTATATAACAGCTATAAAAGCTATTAGAAACAAGTGCAAAGCAGTCCACAGGAAAGCAGATCTTTGGGATAATGAGGCAGCAGAGGTTTAAAAATAAACTGCAGAACTGAAGTTTAGAGGAAAAAACAACAGGGCCTGAAATGTCATATATTGATACAGTATTAGTTAAGTATCCTATAACTTGCAACCAGCAACCAAGTAACTTTTCAACCAACTCCACTTGTACAGAAACAGATATGTTCTGCAGCAACATTTCTGACCTCATCTAAGAAAACAAATGAGTAACCAAAACCATTTGACATACATAAAGCAGATAAGCAGTGCTCCTCCTAACTGCTTGATTAGTGTTATATCCATGAAAGCGGATCTCCACCCACAAACTTTCATTACACATTACAGGCAATGTAATATCTACTGAACGCAGTGTTTGTCTGGCTGTTTATATCCTCTGCACTTCTGGTTCAGACACCAGAAACAACATAGAAGCCAGCTGATTAAAGGAGAAACAAACCCTAATAAAAAAACCCTACCCCTACCTCCTCCCCCCAGCCTAGCTGCTACCCTGGGCAAATGCCCCTAACTCTTTTACTTACCCCTCTGTACAGATTCTGTCCAGCTGAGTTCACTGGCTCCATCTTCAGCCAATTTGGTAATCTTCAGAATGAGACCGGTGCTTCTGCAATTTTTGTGAGTTTCGGCGCAGTTGTCGTGGAACATAAAGTTGCTCCAACTGTACATGCGCCGCTACGCCGGTCTCATTCAGAAGATTACCGAATCAGCTGAAGATGGCTCCCGTGAACTCCGCTGTGTTTTTATACAGGTCATGGAACTCCAGGGTGACTTAATATCTTCATATTTTGCAACAGGAGGTACTTGATTTATTATAATACACAAGTTTCAGTGAGTAATGCGACAGAAATGACATCACGAAGCTCCGACTGTAACTGATGACATCACTAAGCACTGTTGTAAGGATATAATTTACAGGATATTCATGGCTCTTGTGTATTATATAGATATAGCAGTTGAATAAACATGAAACGTGTGCAGTGGCAGGCAGCATGACACATATATGTATGGAGTCTCCTTTCCCTGCATCAGCTTTCAGTCAATTGCGTTCTTCTTCCTAAGCAAACCACACCCCCAGAAACGGATTCGCTTACTGGAGGTTGTGTCATGGCTGACTGTATGGATTTGCTGTCAGAGCAGCCTCGAGCATCAGCAACACTTAGCATGAGAAATCAGTGATTGTGAGGGGCAGCCATTCTGATACACACATGGAATGGTTTCATAAAAATGACCCACATCATTTTTTTGTCCTGAGATTGTAGCAAACCAAGCACATAAATTATGCACATTAGTCAGAGCTTGTAAAACCTGTTATAGCAAAGTGCTGCAAGCTTCACCCTAATGAGAAGCAGGAATAACAGCTCCCAGGCTTTGCTTTGGTAGCAAAAACACAGGGAGGTTGGTGTAAGAGAAATGTGGTTTAAAACAAATAATAGCAGGGAAGATATGAATAAAATACTTTAGGTGTCCTCAGAGCCATCTTTAGTGGTGCTGGGGCCTTGGAAAAGCATACTTTGGTAGGGCCCAGGTTTAAATAAATATAGGATGTTTCAATCAATTTAATTTCAGATACTGAACTACAGCTCCCTGGAAAGCTTTGACTGTATAAAGAGGTTTGGAGTTGTAGTTGAACAATACCTAAAGCTGAATGGTTTGGTTAACTGTGATACAATACCTACTGTCCCATGGCCACAGACCCTATTTTTACCACTAATAATACAAGACAGTCAAGTGGCAACTGCTGCTACATACTTATTATAGTTTCCTCCACTTTCCACTAAGGGCCTATAGCAGGTACCCTGGACAGGTCAACCTAAAGGCAGGACATGAAACAGATAACATTCTATAACAGGAGACTATAAAGGAATTAAATTGGAAGGGTGTAGGTGGGGGTTAAAGTTTACAGTGAGGAAGAAGGTTAATAAATATGAGCGAACATATTACTGAAAATAATCTAGATCAATGTTATGCATGGCCAGAAGAGGAAAGTCCCGGAATAAGAGATACTCCTGTTTGTTTTTTTGCCAAGGCATCATTATTAATGCACCCACTGTTCCAGAAACTGTGGGGAACCTTTATTACATTGAACATCCTACCTGCTGATTCCGGTCCACAAGTGTATCAATGGAGCACAGCCAGAAGACCATTATGCTTCTCAACAGCTCCCATGTGGCTTTGCTCTTGTATGCTTCCTGAGTGTTATCAAAGTTCATTGTAGCAGCAGGACAAGATTTCAGCATCACATTCTCGCTTCTTTCTATGTGATCCACTTGGGACCCTAGTTGCCATTTCTTCTCCCCTGTCTGCGCCCCCTCAGGATCTGCAGATCCTTTTACTTTGGGAGCTGCTGCAGTAGATTGCAGCCTAACCATGAACCAGCCTGAAGGCCTGAAAGCAAGGCGGAAAACTGGGGGCATTTTGCTGCATGCCATGTGTGTTCAGTATTGTATACACGTGAAAGCTCTGCTGGGATGAAGCACATCAGCGTGGAAATGGTGCTTCCTTCCCAGCAGTAGCAGATTTCAAGGCAAATAAGCTCTTCCCCCTCAGCCACACACACCCCCGCAGTCTGATTGGTTTCCACAAGGTTGTGTAACAGAAACTGAAAACCTAAGTTGTGACAAGCCCTACGTCTGTTTTATTAAGCAGATGCTTATTAATACACACATGCATGTGAATGGGGCTGCTGCTGGTGCTTTCTTTATAACCAGATCACAAATAAAATGCTCCTGCACTGGTCTCATGAGAAATCAGTCCAGATGAAAACACTACCCAGCATGTGTGATTCAGCTGAACTCATTAGCATTCAGCAAGATCAGCCTGGGCATTTTATACCACATGAATCTGCTTCTGTACAGATGAGACAGTGGGTGTCTGTAATATTCACCAGTGTGTCCATTGACAACAAATAAATGGATCAGGGACATTCGTCAGCAGCTGAAAACCCAGTTTGAGTAGATGAATACAGGCTTCAGAATAATCAAATTAGAGGAGCAAAAACAAGCAGGAGATAAACACACAAACATCCTGGGCCAGATTCACTATGACTCACTTAAATAGCGATTATGTCTGGGATACTAGGGGTTTTTACACAAAGACATTTTTTAGGCTATGGACACACAGATTGTTGTCAGTGGCTGTTATCACTTATATTCTCACTTACTGCTTGCAGCATGATTTAAACATATATACATAGGAACTGCTGGAACTGCTGACTGATGACAATAACTTGCTACAGAATCAGTCCAGCCAGGATATGGGTTAATGGTATGTTTGCATCATCCTATCAGCTGCTACAGAGGCTTTTTAAAGTTTCTACTCCCACTTGGCACATTGCCTCAGCAAACAGGTTCTCTTGTAGTGCTAAGATGTTCCTGCAATTTATAGTGAGCTTGTATTAGATTTAGGGGCAAATTCACTAAGATCCGAAGTTGCACCAGCAACAGCTTCGCCAGGCGTAGTTTCGTCAGGGCTACGCAAATTCACTAAAATGCGACTTTGCGCTCAGGGAGGCAAAACGGTAGCGAAGTTGCGATAGCGTTAATTCGTCAAGCAAAGCGAAGTTACTCTAGCGATGCCTAATTTGCATACGGCGCCCAGTTAAAGTACAATGGACGTATAAGTAGCAGCAAATACATTACACTACACAAGTCCGGGAAAGCTTCATAAAATAAAATAGAGTTGTTATTTTGCACTACACATGTGCCCACTGTATAGTTTAGGTGCCATATAAATGTAGGGGGGAAGGAGGGTACCCCCAAAAATTTTTTGATATTTTTCAGCCTAAAAAAGGAAAAGACGCCAGTGTTTTTTGGGACTTAGAAAAAATTTCAACTTTTTTTGAAGTAAGCCCTATCTACTCTATTGCACTTCGCCTGGTCTGAGGTGGCGAAGGCAAGTAACATTCAGTAAAGAGGTAACATTCAGTAAAATGCGAAAGTTAATGAATTAGCGTACTTACATCCCTTTGCCATATTGCAACTTAGCCTGGTGTAAGGGAGCTAGTGTCACGATCGCCGCCCGGAGCAGGTCCAGGAGCTCCGGGCGGCGCGTCCTTCCCTGCCGGCGTCGCTCCCAAAATGGCAGCGGCCATGGCCGCCACGTGGGTAGCGGCGCCGGCGCGATGACGTCAGCGCGTTGACGTCGGTGCAACGACGCCGATGATGTCAGAATGGCGCCAAATTCAAATATAAAAGCCTTACCAAGACGCCAGAATGGCGCCCAAGTATAGGATTCATTCCTGTGAAGTTTCCTGGGTTTCCTGTCTGCTGGACTTTGCTGATATTCTGCCTGCCTTTGAACCCTTGCCTGGACTTTGGTTATTCTCCTGATTTACCCCTTGTTGGACACCGCGACCTTGACTCCCTTGTGGGCTTCCTCCTTGATCCTGACAACCTCCCTGGTGGGAGCAGTCCGGCTCCCTGACATTATACTTGGGCCATGGATCCCACTGAGGAAGCTCAGCCAGATTTCGGCAGGGCCTTTCGAGGTCTGCATAATCGCATGTAGGCGTACGAAGCTCTGCAAAATTATGTCGGACGCACGCTTGAGGCGATTTTGGAAAAGTTATCTATGCTGACGCCGACTACTCCAACGCCAACAACGCCCACGCTAGTTGCTGCTGACATGGCTACACAGTCCTCCACTTCTGGTCCACGTATTCCTGCACCGCCTCTCTACAGTGGCGACCCTCAAGCCTGTCGTGGTTTTGTGAATCAGTGCCAGATTCGATTCGCCCTGCAACCTGCAGAATTTAACTCTGAGCGAGCAAAGGTTGGTTTTCGTGATCACTCGTCTGGCGGGGAAAGCGTTCGAGTGGGCATCTCCGCACTGGGTGAAGGAGTCTCCCTTAATTGACGATTCCAAAGCCTTCCTTCATGAATTCCAGACGGTGTTCGATGCTGCTTCTTGTCTGTTCCAGATCCGCCAAGGAAATCGCAGTGTAGCGGAATATGCCATTGAATTCCGTACCCTCGCTGCAGAGACTTGCTGGAACAATGATGCCTATCATGCTGCCTTCTACAATGGTCTCTCTATCCGCCTCAAGGATGACCTGGTCTCCCGTGAATTACCCACGCAGGTTGAAGACCTCATTGCTTTGTCTGTCAAGGTGGACACTCGTCAGAGAGAACATCAAGCTGATAGAGACAGAGTCAAGAAATTTCAACCCATGTTGGCTCCTCGCTTTCAAAGACCTTTATTACCTCCTACCTCCCAGCAGCCTTCTGTTATTCCTCCGGAGGAACCTATGCAAGTCGGAAGAGCTCGTCTCTCTGAACAGGAGAAACTCCGGAGACGTACGGCTGGACTTTGTCTCTACTGTGGGGGTCAATCTCACTTTACCAACTCCTGTCCTGTGAAGCCTCAGAGTTCCCCTCTTCAAGGTAACCTTGCAAAGACTCATGTAGGGGGTGTTACTCCCAAGTCACAAGAGAACTCTCATAGGTTTCTTCTGCCTTTACAGATCCGTCTGTCCTCTAAGACCATTGTTGGCTCTGCTTTTATTGACTCTGGAGCTGCCGGCAATTTCGTGGACACTCTCTTTGCCAAGCATATGAATGTTCCCCTGTTTCCATTGACTCCTCCACTTCGTGTAACCGCCATTGATGATCGACCCCTTGAATCCGAGTTTATCTCTATGACGACTGGGGAATTGCCTGTACAGGTTGGGACTTTACACAAAGAAAAGTTATCGTTCCTGATTATTTCCTGTCCTTCTGTTCCAGTCGTCTTGGGGCTTCCTTGGTTACGCCTGCACAACCCTATTATTGATTGGTCCTCGGGGCAGGTTTCCCGTTGGAGTCCTTACTGTCAACAGCACTTCCTTCCTGCTGAACCCATCCAGAGGGTGAATATTTCTTCGTCAGATTTGAAGACACTTCCCTCCTTCTACAAGGAGTTCGCTGATGTCTTCTGTAAAAAGTCTGCAGAATTTCTCCCTCCTCATCGTCTCTACGATTGTCCAGTTGATCTCCTGCCTGGAACCATGCCTCCTAGAGGTCGCACTTATCCTCTCTCCCCAGCAGAGACCTCTGCCATGAAAGAATATATTCAAGGAAATCTACAGCGGGGGTTTATTCGCCCTTCCACTTCTCCTGCAGGGGCTGGATTCTTCTTCGTGGAGAAGAAGGATGGAGGCCTACGTCCTTGTATTGACTACCGGGGTCTAAACAAAATCACCGTTAAGAACCGGTATCCCTTGCCTCTGATCGCAGAACTTTTCGACCAACTGAAGGGGGCTAAAATCTTCTCTAAGTTGGATCTCCGTGGGGGCGTACAACCTTATCCGCATCCGGGAAGGTGACGAATGGAAGACAGCATTCAACACTCCTGATGGGCACTATGAGTACCTCGTAATGCCCTTTGGTCTCTGCAATGCCCCCGCTGTCTTTCAGGAATTCGTGAACGACATTTTCCGGGATCTCTTGGGAAAGTTTGTGGTCGTATACCTAGACGACATCCTGATTTTCTCCAAGGACCTTGCAAGCCATCGCTCCCAGGTGAAGGAAGTACTCTCTCGTTTGAGGAAGAACTCTCTCTTTGCCAGAGAGAAATGTGTCTTTGAAGTGTCCAAGATTCCTTTTCTGGGCTATATCATCTCCCCAGAGGGTTTCGAGATGGATCCTGTTAAAGTGTCTGCAATCCAAGAGTGGCCCCTTCGGCTGAGCACCAAGGCGATCCAGAGATTCATTGGTTTTGCCAATTACTACCGGCAATTCATTAAGGGATTCTCTTCTTGTATAGCTCCTATCCTGGCTCTCATCCGAAAAGGGGGTAAACCCAGCTCTTGGCCCCCATCTGCTATTGAAGCCTTTCAACTTTATCTTGACTTATCACCCTGGCTCCAAGAATCGGAAGGCCGATGCTCTGTCGCGAAGTTTCTCTCCGGTGGATCGTTCTCCTGAAAGACAAAAGCCAATTATTCCTCCTGTCAAGATCATCGCTTCATTGTACCCTCAGTTTGCTGATCAAATCCTGGCTGGTCAATCTTTTGCCCCTCCTGATACCCCCATCGGAATGGCTTTTGTACCTCGTGAGCTTCGTCTGCCTATCCTGCAACAGACTCATAGTTCCAAACAAGCGGGACATCCTGGTCCTGTTAAAACTCTTGAACTTTTACGGCGTCTAGTCTGGTGGCCGACAATCCGTAAAGATGTCAAAGACTTTGTTTCTGCCTGTACTGTTTGTGCCACTTCCAAGTCCAGCCATTCTCGCCCCAGTGGGTTACTACAGCCGTTGCCTGTTCCCTCTCGTCCTTGGACGCATTTGGCAATGGACTTCATTGTTGAACTTCCTCCCTCCAGTGGGAACACCGTGATCTGGGTTGTCATTGACCGCTTCAGCAAGATGGCCCACTTCATCCCTCTACGGAAGCTTCCATCTGCAGTGGAGTTGTCACAGTTGTTCATCCAGTTCATTTTCCGCCTGCATGGCTTCCCGGCCGAGATCGTTTCTGACAGAGGGTCCCAATTCACGGCAAAGTTCTGGCGTTCCCTGTGCAAAGATCTGGGTATTAATCTTCAGTTCTCCTCAGCTTATCATCCCCAGACAAATGGAGCGGCTGAGCGAGTGAACCAAGCCTTGGAACAGTTCTTGAGGAACCACGTTTCCCTTTGTCAAGATGATCGGTCTGATCTCCTCCCGTGGGCGGAATTTGCTCATAAAAATGCCTGCCACACTTCCACTGGAAGGTCCCCATTTATGTCGGTGTATGGTCAACATCCTCAAGCCTTCCCACAAGACTTTGTGTTGTCTGATGTTCCGGCCGCTGATGACCATACAGCCCACATGTCTGCTGTTTGGGCTGCAACCAAGTCAAACCTGGAGAAGAGTGCTCTGGTTCATAAGACGTTTGCAGATCATAGACGTAGACCCTCTCCTCCCTACAAGGTCGGTGATAAAGTCTGGTTGTCTTCCAGGAACATTCGGTTGAAGTTACCATCTCCTAAGTTGGGTCCGAGGTTCGTAGGTCCATTCTCCATCTCGGAGGTGATCAATCCTGTGGCTGTCAGACTTCAGCTTCCCCCTGAGATGCGAATTCCCAAAGTGTTTCATGTCTCCTTGGTGAAACCCGCTACCTCCAACCGCTTTTCCGTTGTCCAGCCTCCCCCTCCTACTATCTCTGTGGATGGTCAACAAGAATATGAGGTGGAGAAGATCCTTGACTCCAGAATCTCCAGGGGCTCTCTTCAGTACCTCATCAAGTGGAAAGGCTTTGGCCCTGAAGAATGCTCCTGGGAAGGATGCTCTGATGTCCATGCTCCTCGTCTCGTGAGGGAGTTCCACTCCAAATTTCCCCAGAAGCCAAGTCCTGGTGGTCCGGAGGCCCCCCGTGAGGGGGGGGGGTACTGTCACGATCGCCGCCCGGAGCAGGTCCAGGAGCTCCGGGCGGCGCGTCCTTCCCTGCCGGCGTCGCTCCCAAAATGGCGGCGTCCATGGCCGCCACGTGGGTAGCGGAGCTGGCGCGATGACGTCAGCGCGTCGACGTCGGCGCAAGGACGCTGATGACGTCAGAATGGCGCCAAATTCAAATATAAAAGCCTTACCAAGATGCCAGAATGGCGCCCAAGTATAGGATTCATTCCTGTGAAGTTTCCTGGGTTTCCTGTCTGCTTTGCTGAAGACTTATCTTGTTCCTGTTTGTTGCTGACCTCTTGCCTGGACTTTTGGACTTTGCTGATATTCTGCCTGCCTTTGAACCCTTGCCTGGACTTTGGTTATTCTCCTGATTTAAACCTTGTTGGACACCGCGACCTTGACTCCCTTGTGGGCTTCCTGGTGACTCCCTGGTGGGAGCATCCCGGCTCCCTGACAGCTAGTGAATATACACCAGCACCCGTTAGTAAATCGGTGAAGTAATGAAATTATGTCACGCTGGAGAATTTGTGCTAGCGTTAGGTGCTTTAGTGAATTTGCCTCTTGGACTGGACCGGAACATTGCAGTGGACACCAAAGTGTTAGATTAATAAATTTGAATCCCCGCCTCATACTGGTCTCCTTATTTTACTGTACAAGCCTAAGCTCTCCCCAAGGGCAGGGAAAGAGTTTCCCACTGCCATGTCCTGGGCCAGGAAAAGCAAATCATGTTAAGTATTATAAGATTTTCTAATTTTTTAATTCTTCACATGACAATGGGCACCAATGGGATCTTATTAAGTAATAAGATCAGTTTCAGAGTGGGATGCTGTAACATTTTATTTTTTAGGAACCATAGCAAACTGTAAAATGGATTTCCCAAAACAATATTGGTTGATTCCATGTCTGATTTGTAAAATTTAAAGGGGACCTGCCACCCTAAGAAATAATTCCAAATTACAGTATATATCATCATGTTGGTCAAGCAAAATAAACTTTATTGACACCATATAAATGATTTAAATCTTGTTCCCCTCAGTCTGAGAATTCACAATCACAGCAAGAAGCAAATGGCATTTTGTGAACACTTATTTATTAAGGCATGCATTGCATCATCCCAAAATCTTGTTTATCTGCCAAAATAGGGGACCTGATGCCCGTGCCCATGCACTGGCTACGCAATTACAGTAGAAAGTAAGGATGGAGGGGTAAGGTGAGGAGTGCAGTGAAATCTAGGAAGTACAGAATGGAAAGTAAAAGTAATTGCCTGTCCTGCCTCTAAGCATAAGACATAGAGGAAAGGTAGGCAAAATATGATCAACAGTTGAAATTTTTAAATGATTTTATAACAAGTATGGATGTTTTAATAAAAAAAGAATTTGGGTTTCATGTTCAGTTTGAAAGGGACTTTTATTATACAGCTTTTTATGTCTGGGTGACAGGCCCCCTTTAATGAATGTATTCAGAAATGACAAAACCGTGGCTCTGTAGACTGCTGTAGAGGCCTGAGCTTGAAAAACCCAAGAAGCAACAACAGCACGAGTACAGTGGGCTCTAAGATCTGAAGGGATTAGAACTGCATTCAACTTGTATGCTTCTGAGATGCCGGATCTGATCCATCGGACTATAGAAGTCTCATGCCTCATAGGACTGGCATAAGAATCAGCCCCTATGATGGCAACTGCTTTCTTCTTCACCTGCACCTAGAATAATTGCGTCTGCATGGGCCCAGGCACATGTGGTGGATTTCACCAAAGAAATGCAAACTCTCAAGTTTCTTTACCGAAATCCACTGCCTGTGGACTGTTCTGGGTGCAGGCAAAGAACAATGGAGCTGCCAGTGGAAGGGCTTATTTTTTTTTACATAGGCCACGATCAGCCCTGTATAGCATTAGCCTTATGAGCCTTAACTCAAGGTTGGATCTCTTACTCTCTTCCTCTGTCTTTGAATCTTTACCACTGTGTTTGACCCATTTGAATTTCCCCACCCATCTGGTAGAGGAGACAGCCAGAAGAAACACAGTTTTTTCTGCAACTCACTTAAAACTAGTAGACTTAATGGGTTTAAAAGGCTCTTTAGTCAATTCCTGTACTACCAGAGAGAGAAATCCCAGGAGGAACCTTACCTTTAATACTTGGTTTGATTGTTTGGAGCTCCTGAAGAAAACAAATAAAAAAAAAAACAAAGAATTCTGATCTTGTGATTCTCCAAACAGTGCTGACACTTGACCTTTGAGTGTGATTATACTCAAACATTTCTCTAATTATTATTGTCGAACAAGCCACATAGAGAGGCAGAGGACTCATGTTGGACCATAGAATGAAAGATGCCTGTAAAAAAGGGCCACCAAGAGGGAGGCAAGACAAGGAGGATTAACTAAACCACTCCCCAGCTATCTCCTGAACCTTTGTGCTTTAAATATATAAGGCAAATACACAAGGTAATTTATATTCACTGTTCTGGTAAGATGTATTATATGTTTATGTATTTATTGTGATTGCCACTTGACAAAGTGTATGATAAAAGCAGCTATACTTATTATCAGTTTACAAACCTGTGTTGGTTAATACCATAACATAATAATTTCCATGAGTAAACAAGGTAAGAAGGACGTATGTGCCAGTAGCTAAAGATATCCACACCCTTCAAGAAGAATTACAGGAGAAACTACTTTGCAGTTTTTCTTGGTTTGCTTTCTTTCTTTATGTATTACAATATATCACAAGAATGAAGAATATGGCAAGAATTTTTTTAGACAGAAGGAATGTACATTCAGAGTTTTAATATATATGTTGCATGTCCATGGAAAATAATTTTGTATATATTTGCATATAAATAAAAAATGTCATGCATCTTAAGTCATTTATATGAAATGTTCTTCTGCAGTGTTTCCTTGCTAGATACAATATATATATATATATATATATATATATATATATATATATATATATATATATATATATATATATATATATATATATATATATATATATATATATTAATAAGATAGGAATATATAAAAGACACCTTGTTGCTTATGCATCTGTGTATGCTAAGCCTACTTTCCTGCTTACTGTGCCTCACCAATTAATTTCCTGATATAATATCTAACCCTATAGTTGGAGGTCATGGGGCTCATGTGCAAAGAGGTAGGCTTAGGGTGAGCTGTGGGGGGGGGCAGTGTCCAGTAATCATTGTCTATTACCACACTAAAATCAATAATTCAGACAATTATACATACAAGATCTGTAAGACTATACAAAAGATTTTTCCTTTAGTTTTCTTATGGATGCACATCTTTTTGTAGGGTTTGGATGAACTGAGGTGGATTTTCATGGTGAGAATTAGCAAAATGAGAATAAAATGGAAGAAACTTTTCACGCAAGGCATGCCCCAGAGAGGTGAACCAGAAGTCTCCAAATGACATGAAAATTCCAAAAATCTGATGGAGGATTATCATTATCATGTGTGTTCTAGTAGAGAAAAAAGGAGAAAATATTCTTAAATCCTTAACCAGCCATAGGACATGGGGCATGACTACATATGAATCAGACCCTGTCTGGCTGCAGGGAGGGCCGGGATTGTAATGGGGCAGTGATGCCCTAGAGTAATTTCAAGATATTGTAGTATAAAAAGTCAACTTACTAATATTTTGGGGCCCTAAATTGAATTGCTGTGGGGCCCAGTAACATCTAGTTACACCATTGCATAGGACTCACTGTAAGGGCAGGAATTCCATCAATCCATGCACCTGCTGGCACTTCCAAACTTGAAAGTTAGTTGTAGGGAGTAGGATGAGGTACTCCTCATGAATGCGGTGCATAAAGATGGCAGACATTGGGAGATGTCAGCCGGCTCCTGGTTTTGCACTTTGTAAGCGCACCACCATTGTTAAATTACCCTTTCATGTTTGCATGCCTCGTCCTGTCACCCCAGGAGGTTGATAGAGCGTATACCTATTGGTCAGTTTCTAAGACTTCACAGGAACTGCTTGGCAGGTAGTGACTTCAGGTGGCAGTCACGAGATATGCAGAAGAGATTTCTGGAGAGGGGATACAAGGAAAGAACTATACAGAAAGCATTTCAGAGAGCAAAAGGAAGTGATAGAAAGATTTACTCAAGGGTACAAGAAATAAGGACAAAAGTCAAGAATGGTCAGAAAAGGTGTCCTTTACCACCAGGTACAGTAAAACATTTCCAGAATTATAAAGAAGTTTTTTTGCCAATTGTTTATGGTGATGAGCACTTCTTTAAGGTGTTGAGCTTGGGGATCAATGTTATCCCTAAACGAGCCCACACCTTAAAGGGGACCCGTCACCCAAAAAATTATTCAAAATTCTATTTTTTCACATTAGTCAAGCAAAATTAACTTTAATTACACTATATAAATTATTTGAATCTTGTTTCCTTCAGTCTGGGAATTCAAATTGATAGCAAGCAGGCAGCAGCCATTTTGTGGACACTGTTTTTAAGGAAAGCCTTGTATCATCTCAGAATCTTGTTTGTGCACCAGAATGGGGGACCCCCTGTCCATTTCCATGCCCTGGTTACACAATTAAATGGTAAAGAGAATGGGGGAATGTGGGGAGAGCAGTGACATCTAGGAAGTGCTGAATGGAAAGTGAAAGTAATTGCCTGCCCCGCCTCTATGCCCATGGCATAGATGAGGGGCAGACAATATTTGATTGACAGCTCAGATGTTTAAATGAGTTTACAACAGCTATGAATGCTTAAATAAAAAATAGAAATTGTATTTCATGTTTAATTTGAAAAGGACTTTTATTATACAGATTTTTGTGTCTGGGTGACAGGTCCACTTTAAAGGACATGCTATCGCCTCCCTGAAAAGGGAACATCTGAAACGGGATTTGGGGCCACTTACATCAACAGGTAACTATAGATGTGGCAGCCATAGATGCATTACTTGTAAATATATGAAAGTATCTAAGAAATTCAAATCAACAGTGACAGCTAAAGAATTTGACATCAAAGGATACAGTATATTAAATGTAACACCCCATTTGTGATCTATCTGATCACATGTTTAAAGTGTTATAAACAGTATGTGGGGTGTACGAGTAGAAGGCTAAAAGAAAGAGCAAGAGAACACATGAGCCAAATTAGAAACCCCCGAACACCGGAAAAGAGTAACATCACTAGACAAATCACACTATGTAATGGGGGTGACATAACCTTTTTTTCCATTCAGGGGATAGAAAGGGTAAGATTAGGAGTGAGAGGAGGCGATTATTTAAGCCTTTTAGAAAGGAGAGAGTTATATTGGATCTTCCATTTAGAGACATGTCTGCCATTAGGACTTAACCATGAATTTGATGTTACACCTAAACATGAAACGATAGAGATCTACTTTATGTTATAGAAATAGGTTTATCTCAGAGTACACTAAATAGAATGGATTTTATAATGTATTTGTAACGGTTGGCACCCTAAATCTAGAACCGATGCCAAGCTCCCTGGTCTTGGCTTGTGCTTCTGCCTGTAGCAGCCACCTTTGGCCTCGGGTGGAGCCCTCAGCTACTCAGATGCCGCCAGGTCTTAAAACGAGAGGTGCAAGGTGAGGGATTCTAGACAAGCAGAGGGGCACAACTATAAAGCAAAGTCTTTGGGCAGAAGGTTGTGGTACAAGGCGTTGAGACAGAATCGTAGTCAGATCAGGTCGGGGCAGGCAGAGTACAAACAAAGTCAGGCAGGCAAGGGTCAAACCAGGAAGTCAATCAGAAGGATTAGGCAGAAGAGGTAGTCGGTAATCAGGCAAGGGTCAGGATACAGAAGGTAGAATCGTCAAAAGCCAGGCAGGGGTCAACACAGGAATCAGATCAGATCAGAATCATATAGCTCAAAGCTTAACACCACCAGGATAAACCTATAACCGGCAAGGTCTGAAAGCCCAAATGGGTCTTTTATAGTGTTCCAATTTCGTGCCATTGCGTCATTACGGCAATATAAACAACAAGACGCGGGCGCACGCCCTAAGAAACCAAGATGACGGCTGAGGAGGAGCGGCGTGGCGGGCGTCCCCGCCTCACCAGTAGACCACCAGGGTGAGTGCTTTTTATTACAGTATTTATAACAGTGAACACTTGTGCAAAGATTTCTTAGGTAAATTGACTACCTTTTGTTGACTGTAACATTTATATATCTGGAATATTCTATGTTTTATATCAATGGATTGTTAAAATACTGTGTTATTAAGATACAATTCAAGATTATAATGAACAATGTAAAAGAAATGGTTCTAGTACCCTGTATAGGCATAATGTAATAAGATGCAAAGAAAATAGAGTTAATCCCCTTTCACTTTTGATTGATTTTAATAAAAATGGGTGGGATTACCTAGGTTTAAATTTCGTGTTCAATATGCTACTGACACAGACACCTATGACCTAAGTGCTGGAGGGTACGAAACGCGTAAGGTGGGCCATGTGGGGTCAGTATGTACCAATTTTTATGTGACCTTTAATAAATATTTTTTACTATAATTGAGCCTCGGGACATATATCTTTCATATATATTTTTTGTATTGTAGCTTTCATGTTTGATCATGTAGCATTTTTCATACCTGCACTGTAAATTATTAATGGCAATTTCCAAAAGGTGCTGATCACATATTCTTAAGCCTATTTCTCCATTGATCACCATATGGAGAAGCTTTGATACTATATTTCAAAATTCAGAGGGACAGCAGCTGAGCTGTTTTTATGTCCAGAACTATGTACTTTAACTGATTATTTTGGCTGTATATATGTCTTTGGAATTTTATTGAATTATCCTATTATGACATGCAATGGAAACACAAAATGTCTAAGGCTGTATACCATACCTATGTGTAGATAACAATTATGTCTGACAACATGGGATTTTGCACATTAAAATGCATTTACCAAATGATCATGGACCAGTCCCTGCTGTTTCGCAATTTTCCCTTGGTTGCCAGAATTTTATTGGTGAAGCAAAAAGGGACAGATTCACTCATCATTACACAAAAGCATATTGTTAGAAAAAGTGAATAAGGAAATATATGAATAGGTAAGTTCTTAACACACACTTGTGTTATCTAGATGCTAGGGAACCTTTGCAGTACAATTCACAATTTGTTCAAGGGGAAGTAGAAAATCAGTTTTCCATGGTGTGCCTGTGTCCCTGGTCTCAAAACAAAATTGAACACAACTTTGGGCTGCTTCTGACACTGAGCAGTTTGCTTTAGTATTAGCAACTCTAGGTTTGAGACTCATAACTCCATACCACAAACATTGCTGACAAGCCTTTGCTGTAGTAAATAAACTGATCTTTAGCACCAATCATTTTGAATGATGTACCCTGAGTTCTGAACATGAACAATTTGGAATAGAGTTATTGCGAGCAGAAAATTCATATTGATGCTAAATGATTTGCAAAAATTGAAGTTAAACGTCCATGCTTTGTTGAGTCAACACTGTCTGAATACATATGAAATGAGATAAGAAAACAAACATTGAAATGGCAGTATAATCAAATAAAAATGAAAATGAAGGATCATCAAATGAAAAGAAATATTTATTGCCAGTAAATTGCCAGCAGTTATTCCTACTTTTCAAAATGCTTTACAATATGCAAGGTGCATACTGAAACTCCAGTCATTAAAAAAATCGATAAATAATAAAACAAATAGCTAGACCTGATATGATTGAATAAGAAAACTTTGAATAATAATGATAGCATTTACATATGACATATCCCATATCGAGACTGTAACACCCACACATTTTATAACTGCAGCAGTGAGTTGGTAACTTTGTTATTTTAGTTGCCTTAAAAAGTTAAACTATGTACCCAGAATTTTAATAATTCACAGTAAAAGAAATTGTATAAGAAATATACCAAGAATTATTGATAAAACATTTTCAAGGAAAATAAAGGAAGACTTTATACTTACTACGGAGAAGCAGGGGGTGGATGATATGGAGAGAGAGATGGATTCCTGTATAAAACAGAGAAAGAAAAGGAAAAACTTATCAGCCAAATGAGACAGACAATACATTTTAGGGTTATTAAAAAGGGAGTGCACTACTAAAATACTGTATTACTCTGAGAAAATAATAACTATAAAAAGACACATATATAAGCTCAAATAAGATGCACATCTAAATATATTATATACATTCTGGATTGTAGCTGCCATAATGTTAGAAACCAAGAAAGATAAGGTCAGCGAAAACTAGGTTTCTGGACAATCTCAGAGCTATTAAGAAAGGCAGAGAAATATGTAGTCATCAAGTTGGGTTTTGGGAATGTAATACCATTGTGGATCGATTGTTTTTATTTTTGGTCTTGATATTTAAAATGATTGAAATATTCTTTTTTTTTGTTAATTTTTTGTGGGAAAAAAACTCAGATTTTTAAAGATTTATCATACCCCAGAGTTGCCAAAAATCGGAATCTAAAAAAATGCCATCTCAAACCTGTCGAGGTCATGTATAAGTCAATGGCAGATGTCCCTTAAATTGTTTCTCGACGTGATCTGTGCTGGATAATCCAAAAAAGTCAGGGTTTTCATCCAATAATCTCAAAAGTCATTTTCGCATTGAAAATTCAATAAAATTGAGTTTTCAGAGCCTCATTTGTACGATATGAATTGACGCTCGATTAGGTTGTGGCGTTTTGACACTCCGTTTTTTTTCTAGAAAAATTATTGATAAGTGAGTTCAATTCATGGTAGGAAGTTAGGCCAACTTTGTTTTCAGAAAAAAAGGAGATAAATTTGAGTTTTAGCAAATCAGCCCCTTAATTTATACTTATACAGAAATGTTATGTATGCAATTTCATCATTATTTTTTGACAGAATTTTTTATTCTTAAAGCAAGTAAGTTTTAATATATATAAGTAACTTTAAATGATTGTTAATACATGCATATTTATGTTTAATATTACTTTAGTGTGAGTTTGATGTGTAAATATAACTTATTGTATGAATACAAGGACCCCCTATGCATCCTCCAAGTGATTCAATTTCTAAAGCACAGTGATTATCTTTGTGGTACCTGTTAATCCTGGAAGCATGATATGGCAAAAAAAAATTGGCACTCTCTAAGATAGTTTGCAAACCAGAAACAAACCAAAAATTAAAATAATGCTAAACTTCATTGGGGAGTATTGTGACATGCTTGTTCTTCATTTATCAGCTCTAAAGTAGTACTAGTGTTATGAACTACTGCACTTGCCTTTTTTATATCATTATTTGCAAAAATGTTATATGAAAAGGTAGCCATATAGATAAAAAAGGAATATTGTGGACTAATATCATTCAAATGTGTTGTATTAAACTGGAGAATGAAAGCTTAACATAAAAGTAGAGTAGCAATGCCCAAAACATTATCTTTTGGGCTTCTGTATGAGCCCTTTTGCAGTGAAGATCTGTGCCTTCTGTCAGGGCCAAACGGCTCAGATGGGTTAGGAGTTAGGACCAAGGAGGAAGTTGCATACAAAGAGTCCAATACGCAGTATCCAAATGGGTAAGACAAATTCTTATTAATATCCCGGTGAAGAGATCAGGGCAGGTGGCAATCAGGAAGGTCAGGAGTCAGGCAAGTAGGTCAGTATCCAGAAATCAATCAGAGAGGAATTGTAGCACACCCAGGAACACTTGAAAGTAGGACCTATAATCGGGCATCGAACCCAAGTCCTCAGCACCTATCTATTTTGAATTTTCAAGCCTGCTCGCTGACGTCATTGCGTCTGCACCATGACCTATGTTGCGGCCATTGGCACCACCATTTTAGATGATCCTCTGGAGGAGATAGAAACACCGTCCAGTGCTCCTGACATCTTCAAAGATGTCTACAGTACTGTTCTGTGCTGTTGTGAGTGACTCGGGGGTCGACTCACCATGTACTGTATATACAGAATATGTGTCACTATACAAAACTAATTAGTACTTAATGCAGATTCTCATTACAGGGCATCTCTCACAGTGCAGTTTCCATCAGAATTTAATAATCAGTTCTGTAGCATCAGCTTATATCACAGACAAACCTCATTTTCTGCTTGATGATTTGTGATGACCCCTAAGCTTAGCTTCTCAACAGCTGCTCAGAGCTCACTGAGCATGTGTAGTGTCAATAACACTCCTAACAAAATCCAAGATAGAGAACTCCTGTGCCTACTTTGAAGGCCTGGATAATTACTGTTATATAAATGCTGAACCTCTAGACTGGCTCAGTAAGTTCCATATATAAAATATGGACCTTTTAGCCATATCATTTTTTACAGATCAATACAGATGGCCAAAGTTTTCAACTGAGACTTTTCCCAAGCTTGATTAAACTCCCAGAGAGGAATCTGTGGGTTTAAATGGTATCTCTTTGCACTATTTCCTTAAATACTGTACAAAAAGTGTCTCTCTCTTGTTTTCTCTTTTTAGTTTTCCTTCTGTGTAATTACAGTACCTTTCAAGTCATTTGGTCAACCTACATAGTTTGCAAATGAGAGGTTTAAGGAAAAAAAAGAAATACTTTTCATGTGGTGCTAATCCCCAAATCAGTCATCTCTCTAATGATGAGATTGCATGGGTCACCTTGTTCAGGCTTCTGACTAAAAGATTAATATCAAATAAATGAACATTTACATCTGTTTCTTCTGCTGAACAAATAATAGTTGTTTAATGCAGCTCATATGGATTGGTTGTCTCATTTTGTCTGTAATTATATTGAAAAATTATTCAGTTTTATACCTTCTTTTAATTTTTTATATCGTACTAATCAACCGGTTGGCTTTTGAGTGTAGGGGTCATTTTTTTGCATGGGAATTCTGTCTCAGCTTGCCAATTAATTCTCTTCTTGCAAATGTTAATGTAATACAAAGAGAACTGATGAAAAGTAATAGTTTAATTAAAAATCTTATATATTTTTACTTGTGTAGCTTGATTGCAGTAGGTGATAAAAAAATGAAGATCTTACAGACTTGTCATTACAAATTTATTTTCGTAATCACTAAAATTCATTAATCCATATTGCTGTGTTTATATGATTTTTAGTAGACTTAAGGTATGTTGATCCCAATTACAGATACGTATCCATAAAACGACAGGTCCTAAGCATTCCAGATTATAGATCCTATACCTGTATGGTCCTACAGTGCCAAATTTAGCCTTTGGTGATAGGAAGCAATTACAGGAACAACTGGAACAGCACCACAAAGAAATTCCAATTAAATTGCCTTATTTCACAGCATTTCAGGCCATACGACCCTTTATTATGCTAACACTCATTAACAACCCATTTTATACCCCTTTACACCATCTAGTGGTTATTACAGTACAAAACAATATACAAAGTCATTACAATATACAAAGTACAAGAATGTCCATAATAATTTCTCAAACATACTGTACATGCTCCAAATTAAAAAAGCACAAAGTTCTTGATTAGACATCCATATTATATAAATCTGAAAGAGATCAAAACATAAATAGTCAATAAAAACTAAAAGAAGAAGTAATTATCTAAAAATTGAACTCAAGTCATATTCTATTAAATCCTGATGGATTCAATGTTTCTCATTTCCAAATCCAAAATGCTTCCTTGTACAGTAATTCTTTGATTCTATTGCCTCCTCGAAATTTGGGTTCAGCTTGAAACTTAATTTGATTACCTATCACTCAATAAAATGACCCACTGCTGCTTGTTCTTTTTTGCCTGTATTAATTGCTGACTTGTTCTCTCTAATACTTTCAGAGCCGTTCATTGAATCCTATTTCTGTGTCAGGTATTTCTATGAAAAAATCATCTCCAAACTCGAAATAATTATTATGCAAAAGAAGTTCTAAACATTATAATATGAAAGTTTTTTGAGCTCCATCCATAGTGTTATCATTTAGTAACTATGCTTAGACAGCCTCCACCATGTGGAATGGAGGTGTAGAGGCTCAACGACCATAGGTTAGCTTTAACTGAAAATTTTATAAAGTGTCTGTAATGTATGATTGATGTGTCTCTACATATGCTCTAATAACCTAAAATAACCTAAAGGCTATTTCATGGGCAGGTGTGGGCAATTCCTTTGTTATGTCATTATCAATGAAGCAGATAAAAGCCCTGAAGTTGATTTGAGGGGGGGGGGTGCTTGTATGTGGAAGATTTTGCTATGAACAGACAACATGTGGTCAAAGTAGCTCTCCATACAGGTGAAACAAGCCATCCTTAAGCTGCAAAAACAGAAAGAACCCGTCCGAAAAATTGCTACAATATTATGAGTGGCAAAATCTAAAGTTTGGTGCATCCAGTTTGGTGCATCACCTGCGTTTCTGATGAACTCAGCAACGCAAAAAGACCTGGACACCATGGAAGACAACAGTGGTGGATGATCGCAGAATCATTTCCATGGTGGAGAGAAAACCCTTCACAACAGCCAAACAAGTGAACAACACTCTCCAGGTGGTAGGCTCCAAAGTCTACCATAAAGAGAAGACTGCATGAAAGTAAATACAGAGGGTGCACTGCAAGGTGCAAGCCACTCATAAGCATCAAGAATAGAAAGGCTAGATTGGACTTTGCTAACAAAAAAAAAAAACATCCAAAGAAGCCAGCACAGTTCTGGAAAAACATTCTTTGGACTGATGTAACCAAGATCAACCTCTACCAGAATGATGGCAAGAAAAAAGTATGGAGAAGGCGAGTATGATGGCTTGGGCACATTTGGCTGCCAGTGGCACTAGGACACTAGTGTTTATCCATGATGTGACACAGGACAGAAGCAGCTGAATGAATTCTGAGGTGTTCAGAGACATACGGTCTGCTCAAATCCAGCTAAATGCAGTCAAATTGATTGGTAGGCGTTTCATAATACAGATGGACAGTGACCAAAAACATATAGCCAAAGCAACCTAGGAGTTTATTAAAGCAAAGAAGTGGAATATTCTTGAATGGCCCAGTCAGTCACCTGAACCCAATTGAGCATGCGTTTCACTTGTTGAAGACTAAACTTCGGACACAAAGGCCAACAAACAAACAGCAACTGAAAGCCGCTTCAGTAAAGGCCTGGCAGAGCATTAAAAAGCAGGAAACCCAGAATCTGGTGATGTCCATGAGTTCAAGACTTCAGGCTATCATTGCCAGCAAAGGGTTTCAACCAAGTATTAGAAATTAACATTTTATTTTCAGTTTTTTAATTTGTCCAATTTATTTTGCACTCCTGAAATGAAGTGATTGTGTTAAGTCTTCAGTTCAACTGCATCTGAGTTGTTTTATTTAAAATCCAGTGTGGTAATTTACAGAACCAAAACTGGCAAAAAAAGTTGTATCCGTCCAAAGATTTATGGGCCGAACTGTATGCTTTCAAAGTTGGCCACTGGGGGTCACCATCTTGTAACTTTGTTAAACATCTTTGCAAGACCAAGACTGTGCATATGCTCAGTGTGGTCTGGGCTGATTCTTAGTGATTGTCATAAATTATCAGAACAGCACATATAAGTCATATAAAATCTGCCATAGAAGCAGACACAGCAAGACTGATTAATAATCAGAATATGCAGACTGCATTGGGTCCTGTGTTGTCATGTAATGTAATGTGGATGTTATAGCTTTTGTGTTCTTTAATACAAACTTTCTCCAACTCTCCAGAACCAGTGTCTGCAGCAAAAAAATCCTTCAAATAGAATCCCAGTTTATCTGTTTAAATCTGGCTCCATGATCTTTGTCCCTGCTGCTGGAGTTGGAAACATTAAAGAGGATATAAAGGCAAAAATAAAATCCCATTTTTACTTTATTAGCTGAAAAAGAAACATATCCCAATATAATTCAGTTAAAAAAATCTGTATAGTTTTTTATAAGAAACCTGCCATGCACTGTACACAGTGAAAGTCCCCCTACATTTACTTGGTCTGACTGTTGCAGATTTGAATCTCTACATGGTCGCCGGCTGTTCTACAGGGAAACAAACAAAGCTGCTTCAGTTCTAGTAAGTCCCTCCCCCCTGCTGTTTGAAAGTATGATTCTTTCCCTTAATAGTAGTTAGGGGCCGTCTGAAGTTTCCTATCCTCAGCAGTCAGAGCAAGTAAATGAAGGGAGAATTTCACTGCATACAGTCAGGTTTCTTATTAAAATGGTACATTTTTTAATTCAAGTATATTGGAAATAGGTTTCTTTTTCATTTTTTTTTCCCTTTACATCTCCTTAAAAACTTTGTTGCTAATATCTGTACTTGTTCTACTTTAATTTGTAACCAACATTCCACCATCACTTTAATCTTGTTGGTTAAAGTTTACTCTGGTTGGTTTAAGTCTTTTAAAACACCCCTTTGATGAAACAGTATATTTGAATGATATATCATAACCTTCCAATTCCTATAACCATTTAAGAAAGTGTAGTGTTGAGGTAACATCAGTTTGCCCTTGAAAATGTGTTACTTATATCATACAATGTAAATGTGTTATAGAGAAAGAAATGCAAACAATGCTTAATCTGAACTTTCCCTGGGTCAACTACATTCTTTCACTTAACGCAAATCTTGTCAATTACAATATTTCCTGCTCTGTACTTGACAACCAATAAAAAATAATGATAATTAAAAAGAAGTAAGAATGCCAGAAAACCCTGAACCATGTTCTCAGAAAACAAATAGAAATAACATAATATATAGCCACATTAGACTTATTTACAGAAAAACCGAAATCCACAATAAACACAGAGCTGAAACATAAGAGTGGAACATGAAAATGACGGAGATTTTTTTTAGCACAAATTTACTATTACAAAGTGCCATATTGTTTCTAAATCCACATTTTTTACTTTACTCATATTTTAGTATTGTGGCTTCAGAGAAACAATGGCAGCTTTTACAAAACCATATTTTCTGATATAACACAAGGAATTATGTGCGAAAGGCAAACTGTGTAGACTTTCCCAGTTTTATAAAATCTCACTAAGAGACATCAGGAAAGATTAAAGGATTTTACCCTGAAACCGCTTTGTAAAGCTTTCGCCTTGTATGAATAGTTTAACCATGTGAATTAACAGCGCCAATCCTTTTAGTGCTACAGAAGGGTTCATTCTTCAGTAAAAAAAGAATATAACATTTTGGCATTTTATTAGGAACAGAGGCATTTCAGTGTAATAACTGCTGTAATTCTGTCTAATAAAGATTTAATACAATTAATTTTTCTAAGAAGGTTTACTGTTTTTGTCTTTATTGGGTACTATGTTTTGCTAAAATAGTAATGTTGTTCTACCAGTGTAATGCATTTACTTTTGTTTTCTGGGATTTAGGACTGCTACATATGGATATGGTATGTAGATACACTGGAATACAATTATTTTTTATTCTTTCCTAGTTTTTTATGTCATAAAAATCACATCTTTTTCTAAACGGCAACAAAACCAGCTTTATTTTCCTTGGGCTAATCCTTTTAATATTTGTGTTTGGGATTTAACAGTTGGGCTGAGAGTTTGATTTGAATTTATTTCTAGCTGTTATGATGCATTTGCTGTGTGGTTTTACCCTCTAGAAATAGACCAATTTACAAAGCAACATAATAAAATATTTGTAGTTGTATGCTAATTTAAAATTTTACATAAGATATAAGAAACATAGTATTGTATATTATTATTGTACTGTTAGTACAATTTGACCACTGTAATAATGGGTAATAGATTCCAGGAAATACATACTCATACTTGAAAGAGAATTGCAGTTTACCTTAATAAGGGCAAGACGATTTTAAGGTAAAAAGAAAGGCTTAGGTTTTATTACTTAAGAAAAGCAGTTCCAATGGGAGGTTGATACATAAATGCTCAATAATGTAATATGTAATGACATAGGGTTATCAATTTTCTGTAAATGGAAGGGGTATTAAGCAAAGGAACATAGTTTTATGAATTGGTATTGCATGTATTTCACTGCTAAAAGGATCCAAAAAGATTCATTCTGGTAATAGTATCTGGCTATGATTATTACTATATCTCACCCCTTAGAATTAGACAATAGAGAGACAATATACCTAAATAAACCCCATCTCTTCCCCTAAATCATTTTGGGTCCCTCTTTAAGGTCCACAATCAGCTATTTGGCAATATTCTATTATTCAGGAAAGCCAATGAGCGTTCTCTCCAAATCTCATTCTAACTGACCTTTAAGCTTGGCTCTTTTAGGGCATTCTTACTAAATTTCACTCTAAAGTGGATTCTTATTGGGCCTCCAGCCATGGCTCTGGACCACCCAAGGGGGGCCAACCCCACACTTTGGCTGTGTAACCCTTTGTTCAAAATAAGTTCAGTTGAGGGTGTATTTTTGGTTTTGTATTAATTATGATTAATCATGTGGAATTTTTAACTGTACTTGTCTTACCTGTTTCATGGAGTACACATTATAACCCTTGTTTTGCTTTTGGTTAAGACTAAAAATAACAAACATTTCCCCAATTTGGTAAGGAAAAACTATATCAGTGATACACAATTTGCTTGGAAAAAGAGAATGTGTCCTTTCCTACATTAAATACATCTCAAAATTCATGAGCACAATGTGTCCTTTCCTACATTAAATACATCTCAAAATTTATGAGCCCAGTAATTCACCCCTACCACAATATAACTTATATTTGAATATAGGAGGTAACAACAGAACAGTTTCTGAATAATTCAACAACATACAACATAAAGCAAAGGGCCATAATACTAGATGTTTGGCTCAGAAAATGTTAGTTCCAGGCAAGATGTAGGAGTACTTTTAAGAACAAAACAGGGCTGTCATTGGTCAGAGTACTATGTGTAACAAAACAGTGACATTTAGGGGGTTATTTATCAAAGTCTGATTTTATCTCACCATTTTCTGCTGCAAACTCTGATCAAATCCACTTGGGTGTTTTACTCTTATTTATTATTAATTTTTTCCAAAAATTTGCTTTGCGGGAAAAAATCATATTTTTGTGATGTTTTTGGATTTTTCATCTGATTTTTTCAGATTTGTTCAGATTTTTCACCCTAAAACTTCAGGATATTACACAAAACCCAGCACACATAAAAAAAATCCAACTTTAACAGGTCCGAGATGCAGGATTTTCTAATTCTGACTTTTCCATCTTTGGGGTTTAATAAATTCCGAAAAATTTGTGATTTTTTAAAAGTCAGATTTTAGAAAATGACCCCCAAAGGGTAGCACCTCTTAACTATCTCTCTTGGGTAGGTGTATGTTTAGAGATTCTGGCAGCTATAACAATAGGAGATTTATTGTGGTATTCTAACCATATTGTGCCACGTGAACAGCAGAGAACCAAGGACGCTAGCGATGCCACTAAGAGGCCACAGTGACAGTAAAAAGGGTTGTGAAGGGATATAATACCTCTGGAGTACTTAGTCACTCTGAAGTTCTCACCTGCATAATTACAGCATGAAAAATGAAATATAAATATTGTTTTTTCCTGATTTTTGCATTCGGGGTTTAGTAAATAACCCCCTAATAGTGATGAATTTCACAAATTTCACTAAACCACAAAAGGATGATTACATTATGATTGAATTCTGCTGTTCTTCATAGAAAAAAAAGCCCCTATGTTGCCAGTTTTTTCAAACCTGGACATGTCCTTAGACATGATGAGAATGGGGGACCAATGATCTCATTGGTGAATGTGGAATGCTAGAAGGAGAAAAAAGTACATCTGTGTTTTTTTCTGGTGCAACAGGCTGCATTCTTTTTTTGCTACAAAACCTCTACCTCAAGTATCAAACATGGAGTAGATTCAATTTCACCTAAAGAAATAGGCAAAATATATCCTTAGCAGTTCAACTGTTCTTTAAAAATAAAAAAGGTTGATTGTCCCTTACAAAGTATTGTCCATGCATGAAATATCATTTAACATTTTCATTTTACAGGAAGTAATAAAATCATAAAATGCACATTATCACTGGCAAACATATCTCCTGGGTACTGTCATCTATGAGATAGAGAGTATTTTCCGCCTCTTCAGTTGCTAAAATTTACAGCTAGATATGTTCTGTTTAGACACCATTGCACTATGATTGGATAAACATTTAGAAAATTGTGACCTGCTCTTTTTTTTTTCTTAATCGCATTGGAAACATAGGAAGATCATCATGTGAAAAAAATGAACATAGAACTAGAATTATGAGATAGGAGGTATTATCTTTTTAGTACTTCCAAGAGCTTAACAGAAATAATTGGACTTGAGATTGCTTGCACAGAGCTGATAAAGATTTGTGTCACAGACTAAAGTATCTCCAAATCACAGCACTACCAAGGACTCTGGCTCTTCCTATGAAAAAATAATGGGGACAAACGAATGCATCTGAATGTAAATCAGCTTGGCAAGTTACATTTCTTTTCAGATGGGATTGCCTTGTCACAAGGTTATCACTATTTTATGAATGATTTCATGATTTTGCCTTCAAAGCAGTGTATTTGTATCATTCTAATCAAGTTTAATTAGCCTGTAATTTTTACTTCATTTTAGGTGCAATAATTCAAAACAGTTTGTCAGTTTAGGAAAATATTTCCATGTCAATGTGTAAAGCAAAGGCCCCCAAACTGCTCCATTGTTTCATAGACTTCTTTCTAGTCTTCCCCATAGCATGTAATGTAATGGATATTAGGAGCCATTGAAGAGTCGCAGAGTGAATGATCGAGTCCCATTGTGTTGGTACCCAAGCCCAATGGTACTTTGCGATTCTGCAATGATTTCCAAAAACTCTATGAAATTTCCAAATTTGACCCCAATTCCATGCCCATGGTAGACGAACATATAAAGAGGTTAGGTCCTGCCCGTTTTATCACCACTTTGGACCTCACAAAGGGGTACCCCTAACTCAGGCAGCATAACAGAAAATAGCATTCTCCACTCCAGATGGCCATTTTCAATTTAGGAGAATGCTCTTTGGTTTACAAACTGCCCCACCTACGTTCCAAAGGGCAATATACAATCTTTTGAGGCCCCATCACATGTACACATCCGTTATGATAGCAACTCCGTTAACTGACCTGACCAAAGGTCAGAAATCAGTCATGATTGAGTGGAACAGGCATGCTGGTAAGCCCTTCCTGGAGCTCAAGTCACCATCACCCCATCTTGGTGGCTCCAGATTTATCAAAGGTGTTTATTGTCCAGACAGATGCTTTAGATGTAGGTTTGGGAGCTGTCCTATCACGAGTATCCTGTGGTTTTCCTCAGTATATAACTGACTGCAGCTGAGAAAAACTATGCAATTGTAGAGCGAGAATGCCTGACCATCAAGTGGGCCTTGGACTCGCTCCATTATTACCTTTTGGGTAGGAGGTTCCGACTGATCTCTGATTATGCTCCACTCACCTGGATGTAGAAGAAAAAAGGGCAAATGCAAGGGTAATGCAGTGGTTCCAGTCACTCCAGGAGTTCAAGTTTACAGTAGAGCACAGACCCGGAAAACAGCACCTTAATGCTGATGCTCTTTCCCGAGTCCATTGTTTGGGCTCTTCTGATGCCTCCACCTCCCCCAGGTTGAGGCAGAGGGGGAGGAAATGTACAATCCAGAGAGGATATATTGTGGATGGCTGATATATATATATATATATATATATATATATATATATATTTATATATATATATATATACCCAGCATTTAGGTGTTAAAGTCATCCCTTTAAGAGCCTCCCCTTTAAGAGACACCAGAGGGTTAACCAGCCAGAGGTGGATGTTTAAGGAGGTAAGCAGCAGGTGAAGGGGTGGGTGAGAAGGAGTTCACTAGGTTGTAACTTGCTGTTCTCTGGAGAAAGAGATTCTCTCTTAGTGAGACTATTTACTCCATGCAGACTGAATACTGTACTTGGCTGAAGTAAGCTATTTTGTATTTTTGGACTTGTGTTGCTGAATTCAAGCATATATTTATGTTGCCATTTTTTCTGCTGCTGGTAAAGATCATTTGAGTTTAAAAATAAATGTATTGTTTTTCCTTCACTCTGGAGTGGCCTGCATTTATGATGCAAATCCAGTTGGGATCTCCCTAAACTTAACAATATATATACTGGTTTAACATTCTAACATACCATATATGTATTACATATTATATTTAATCAGTGTATCAAAATTGGATCATTTTTCATTTTTTCAATTTAATGAGAGATAAAGCATATGGATATGTATACTGCTTTATTTGTTATCACATTTCTGATTATTGTCAGTTGTCCTGGCCCAGGGGTCAACAACTGAGGAGGCCATACACAGGTGTTAAGTACATAGGTTCCCTTTGCCTGACAAAACTGCACTCTGAGCCTTGATCCACAGTAAAGGAGAGGAAACCTGTGCTTAGTCTCTTTCTGGACTCCATCATAACAGGTGGATCTGCTAGAGGGCTTGAGTTGAGGGTAGAACTTAGAACAGAGACATGATGCTAGGGCACAGGGACCCTTTACCTAAGAGCATTGCACTCTGTATCTTCTGCGGAATTCATAATACAGAACAAGAGTAAAGCACAGCTTGCACAGACCTGGCAAACTGTAACTACTAAGTCAATGGGTAGTTAAGGTGGTATTCCTTTTCCTTTGTACTCTTGCACTTGTACCTGGGACAGTGCATATGAGCATAGATGAGAGATACAGTGGTGTATGAAAAAAAGGAGGTCTGGGCTCACATATTAAAAAGGTATAAGATGGCAGCATAGTGCAGCTTTGCCTAGGACTGCTCTATTTCTTGAAAAATCAGCAGATAAAGCTCTGTAATTTAAAGTAATGGATAGAAAATAAGAGAACAAGTCCAAGAGAGACAAGGTTCAAGCATCTAGCCCGCATAATGACCTCTATGGTTTCCATTTAGCTTTCCCGTGCACAATTGCAAATATATATATTAATGGTTTCCGAACATCTTCTCTGTAAGTTTATTTTTTGTGATTCCTCACTCCTACATGTGGTTTTCCTTCACTCTACTGTTATATGCCAGTGCACAGATGAAATGATGAGAAGTGGGAGGATTGAAAGAACAGAAGGTTAAAAGCTAACTGGCACTGAATTCATGCAGCAAGAAAGTTATATTTAGGTTTTTTTTCCCTCTGAACACAATATGGTAAGAATCTTATCAAGAAAAGTAATAGAGAACCTGAATATGATACAAAAGTACCCTGATTTCAAAAGAATCCCAATATATATTATTCACAGGAAATGATAGCTGTGTCTATTAAGTTCTACATTCAGATACTTCAGTATACACTACTCTTCAGAATATGGCACTATATTCAACATAAAAGGGCATTGTGTTTAGACAGAATCACAAGGAAAAGAAGTAAAATTGTGAATTATTTAAATGGCATTTTAAGGGGAAATGTTACTAAAATAAACATGCCCCAAATTCTACTGGATTAATTACTATTAAACAATCCTATTGGGTTTATAAAATGTTTACATGAGTTTTAGCAGACTTAAGATCCAAATGATGTCCTGAGTATTCTGGAAAACAGGTCCATCCTGTCTACATTTTATTTTCCAAGAGACATTTACTGTATTATGATCAAAGGATCTTATTGGAGGATAAAATGTTGTCAGCATCTGGTCTGCTATATTTGCATCAAGTTGGAATTAAGATGTGCAACATCAGGCATTGGAATATCATTCCTATTGTCAGGTGCAAACGATGATTACAGACATTAGTTTTATTTTTGAAGCACAACATCATTAACAAATGCAATATTTCTAAAAAAGGTTCTATTGGTGTTTTATCTTCCAAAGCTTACTGATTTCTTATGATTATGTGACAGTTTTGCAGTGGACACTGTCTAGCTTGGTTCCCACCCTTTCTTCTTGTTTCTCTTGATATCTGTCTTTTGATTGAATACTGGACTTTTTTTTATGTTTGTATCTGGAACCTTGTTTCTGAGAAATAAAAAGGTGTCATTTTTGGTTCTGGCTATATCCGTGATGAATTTGCAGAAAAAAAGAGAAAGGTGGAAAAGTGACGTGGCCCTCTTTGTATTTGAAAAAATTGATTGCTTATCTTTAAGCCTGAATGTAATTTTTGCAAACACTGAGTTGGTTCCATGAACACTGTTGAGATATCAGATATGTGGGGCCTTGTAAGCAGTTCTTACTTAGCCAGTTGTAATTCAGTTTTAGATTATTTAGATTATTAGAAAGGTAGGGGAGTTCAATACTTCATTGAACAAGAACATATTTAGTAGTTTCTGTGACCTTATGTTTGTTCTAGAATTTCCATAAAGCATTGAAACTTGTGCTGTAATTGAGTACTTACATTCTTCCAGCATCAGACTCAGAAGCAAAGCCCCTCCAGCACCCCTGCTGAATCACAACACCCCTCCTACCATCCCCCCGCACCTACCTTCTTCCTCTTGCGGACACACCGGGGGCCAGGGAGAGACGTTGGAAGCTGTAGAAACAGCTTCACGCAGGGAGTGGGTCTGGGCCGAGAATCACTGGGTTTCCTAGTGTCCTGCTGGCCCAGCCTACCCTGCATTCCTCTGTGAAATGTGTTTAGAAGACTCAGGGCCTAACCTTTTCAGTTAGGATGGGATAGTCAGGATAATGCCTAGTATGCATCAATGGAATCTTGAAGGCAAATGTAGCAGCAATATTTCATGGTTCCTCTTTGCCTTGCTATCTTACTCTTATATACACTCAACTTTGGCAAAGTTGACGCCTTTTCCATTTTCTTCTAATGAACTTGATTTCAGCTTTAAACATGCCCTCTGCATCTGCACATGCTTGAACAAGCCATTGACTACTTCGAAAATGTTGTGTATATGAAGATCTAGAGGAGTTTCTTCTCTGCCAGGAAACTATTTTTATATGAGGAAATGAAATGAAATTCTAAGCAACTTTCCAATACACATTCAAAAAATATAAATGGTTTATTTGTAAATATAATTGTTATTAAAAGCATTAACTGTCTATCTGTTTACATTTACTGCACTCCTGGCTCTAAATTATAGGTCAGTGTTGCAAGCTGGCTGATTCATAAAACTGGAAGACAACTGATAAACAAAGGAATAAACAAACAGTGCTTTCAGTTGCAATTTGTAACGGGCCCGAAGGCACAGTAATAGTGTAGACCAAAGAGGAGACCAGACCAGGTTCGAGGTACAAGAGGGTTTATCCAAAGAATCGTCAAAATACAGGCAAATAGGTCAGACCAGGCAGAAGACAAGCAGAATCGATAAAACAGGCAGAAATCGGTACACAAGAATCAATATAGAAGATCACACCCAGGAACTCTGTAGCAGGAACCTATAGTTGGGCAAGGACTGGAAGGGGAAGTGAGTTTAAATAGTCCCTGGGTTGGCGCCAAATTTTGACGCGCTTGCGTCAGACGCAGACGCCAGTGTCCTCACGCTGGCGTCTCGACGCCGGCGCCCGATTCTGACGCCGGCGTCCGTTCCGTCGCCGACGACCAATCCTGGAGTGGGAAACAGGTGAGGTCATAGACTTGTGCCCAGCAGGAGCCATGTGGTGAGGCAGGCAGTCGCCATCTTGGACGCCATCTTGAAGACAAGAGATAGATTCCATTACAGTACCCCCCTCCTTAGGGGGGCCTCAGGACCACCGAGTCTAGGGGAGAGAGGGAATAGTTTATGGAATCTACGGACCAAGATGGGCGCATGGACCCAGGAGCACTCCTCGGGACCGAACCCCTTCCACTCGATGAGATATTGAAGAGTGCCCCTGGAAAGACGAGAGTCCAAGATCCTTTTCACCTCGAATTCCTGGTGATTGTCAACCAGGACTGGAGCTGGGGGAGAAGAAGAAGAAAAAGACACAGCAGGCTTAAGGAGAGAGACATGGAAGGCATTCGGGATCCGCATCTCTGGAGGGAGTTGAAGACGAACCGCCACCGGATTGATGATTTCAATGATAGGAAAGGGACCGATGAATCTGGGACCAAGCTTGGGGGTAGGAATCTTCAGACGGATGTTACGGGTGGAAAGCCAAACTTTGTCACCAGGAGCATAGGGTGGAGTGGAAATCCTCTTCTTGTCGGCAAACCTCTTCTGGACTAGGGAGCTCTTCTGTAGATTAGAGGCAACTGCAGCCCAAATAGCCATCATGTGGGCAGCCTGATCGTTGGCAGCAGGGACATTGGTGAGGAGAAGATCCTGAGGGAACGCCAATGGATTCTGACCGTAGACACAGAAGAAAGGGGACTGACGCGAGGAAGAATGCAAAGCGTTGTTATGGGCGAACTCAGCCCAGGGAAGGAGATCCGACCAATCGTCTTGGCACAGGGAAATATGGCAGCAAAGAAACTGTTCCGAAGCCTGGTTCACTCTCTCAGCGGCTCCATTGGACTGTGGGTGATAGGCAGAAGAAAATTGCAAAGAAATGTTAAGAGCTTTGCACAAGGATCTCCAAAATCTAGACACGAATTGTGAGCCACGGTCAGAGACGATCTCGACAGGAAACCCATGGAGACGAAAAATATGTTGAATGAAAAGCTTGGAAAGTTCAGGAGCAGAGGGAAGTTTGTGGAGGGGAATGAAATGAGCCATCTTGCTGAACCTGTCAACGACAACCCAGATGACAGTGTGACCGGAGGAGACAGGCAGATCCACAATAAAATCCATGGCAAGATGAGTCCAAGGACGAGATGGAATGGGTAATGGAAGAAGGAGTCCTTTGGGGGGAGAATGTCCAGACTTGGAAATGGCACAGATGGTGCAAGAAGAAACAAAGTCTTTGACGTCCTTCCTCATGGATGGCCACCACACCAGGCGAGAAAGGAGTTCGGTAGTCTTCTCCACTCCGGGATGGCCGGCCTGTTTCGAACTGTGAGCCTGGGATAGAATAGACTGGCGACAATCAGGTGGAACAAAGGCAACCCCTAGAGGAATATTGTCAGGAGCAGAAGCTTGAGCGGAAAGGATTTGTGAAGCCAAGGAGGGAAATAGGGCAGCGACGATCTTAGAGGGAGGCACAATGGGTTCAGGATCTTCGGAGCAGGGAACTTCAGGAACAAAACTTCTTGACAAAGCATCAGCCTTTCTATTTCTAGAGCCAGGACGAAAGGTGATGATGAAGTTAAAACGGGAAAAGAACAGTGACCATCTGGCTTGTCGGGGATTCAAGCGTTTGAGAGACTGGATAAATTCAAGGTTCTTATGGTCTGTAAAGATGGTCACGGGGATGGAGGATCCTTCCAGTAAATGTCTCCACTCCTCCAGGGCGAGTTTCACTGCCAATAACTCACGATTCCCCACATCGTAGTTCTGCTCGGAGGAGGAAAATTTCTTAGAGAAGAATGCACAGGGATGTAACTTCCCATCCGAGGATGATCTTTGACAAGACAGCTCCAGCTCCCACATCTGAGGCGTCAACTTCGAGGAAGAAGGGAAGAAGAAGTTCGGGGTGTCTGAGAATAGGTGCAGAAGAAAAGGCAGTTTTCAAGGATTCAAAGGCTTCCAAGGCTAGAGGAGGCCAATGCTGTGGTTTACCCCCTTTGCGGATAAGGGCCAGGATAGGAGAGATCTTGGAAGAGAAACCTTTAATAAATTGTCTGTAATAGTTGGCAAAGCCAATAAATCTCTGGATAGCCTTGACACTTGTGGGGAGGGGCCAATCAAGAATTGCTGAAACCTTGGCTGGATCCATCTTGAAACCCTGCTGGGAGATGATGTATCCAAGAAAAGGGATGGAGGACACTTCAAACGAACATTTTTCCAATTTAGCGAAGAGACTATTCTTTCTTAGATGAAGAAGAACTTCTTTCACTTGGGAGCGATGCTCGTGGAGGTTTTTGGAAAAGACAAGAATGTCATCCAGATAGACGACAACACTTTGCCCCAACAAGTCTCTGAATATATCATTCACAAACTCCTGGAAGACCGCGGGGGCATTACAGAGTCCAAATGGCATGACTAGATATTCGTAATGCCCATCTCGGGTATTGAAGGCGGTCTTCCATTCGTCCCCTTCACGAACTCTAATGAGGTTATAGGCACCCCGAAGATCCAGCTTGGTGAATATCTTAGCCCCTCTTAAGTGATCGAAGAGTTCGGAGATTAGGGGGAGAGGGTAACGGTTTTTAATGGTGATTTTGTTTAACCCCCTATAGTCGATGCATGGTCGCAGACCTCCGTCTTTCTTTTCGACAAAGAAAAATCCAGCACCAGCAGGGGAGGAAGAAGGGCGGATGAAGCCTCTTTGGAGATTCTACTGAATGTAGGTCTTCATGGCAGCCGTCTCAGAGGGGGAAAGAGGATAGGTGCGACCCCGGGGAGGCATGGAACCAGGAAGAAGCTCGACCGGACAGTCATAGGGTCGGTGAGGAGGAAGAGTCTCTGCAGAACCTTTATTGAAGACATCAGCAAAATCTTGATAGACGGAAGGAAGGCACAAATTGGAAGAAACAGAAGAAACCTTGATAAGGGGTACGGCAGGTAAACAGTTCTGTTGGCAATAGGGGCTCCAGCGGGAGACTTGAGTGGAGGACCAGTCAATGACTGAATTATGGGAGCACAGCCAGGGGAGCCCCAAGACGAGCGGAGTTGAAGGGCAGTCGATGAGTAGAAAGGCCAATCTCTCCAGATGCATGGTACCCACTCTAAGAGAAAGTTCAGCGGTGGTTTGAGAAATAATGGCCGAAGACAGAGGGCGGTCATCAATAGCCAATACTCGCAGAGGAGAGGCCAAGGGTCGTAGGGGAACCGCATGACGAGCAGCAAAAACTCTGTCCATGAAATTTCCAGCAGCACCAGAGTCCAGGAAAGCTTGCACTGGGATTTTCTGGGAACCGAATTCGATCTGTGCTGGAAGAAGGAAGCGTTGAGTAGAGGGTTGGGGAGAATAACAAACACCACCCAGATAGGTCTCCCCAAACCTACCTAGGTGTTGGCGTTTCCCGGCTTCACAGGACACTCATGGGCGAAGTGCGATTTGCCCCCACAATACAGGCATAGGCCGGCAGCCCTTCTCCGTAGCTTCTCCTGTTCGGAAAGACGAGCCCGTCCGATCTGCATGGGTTCCTCAGTAGATGGAGCAGAGGAAGCAGAAGCCGCAGGAGTAGGAGAGGGGAAAGCAGTAGCCGGATTGAAGAGTAGGGGTCTCTGGAAGCGGGGAGCCAGGGTGGATTGGAACCGGGGATACTTCTTCGAACGCTCTCTGTCGAGCTCGACTTGAAATTCCCTCTGTCGGGTGTCAACCTTTATAGCCAGCGCCACCAGATCCTCCCATTGAGAAGGAATTTCCCGGGAGACCAAGTCGCTCTTAATACGCATGGCTAGGCCGTTGTAGAAGGCGGCATGGTACCCATCATTGTTCCAGGTGGTCTCCGCCACTAGGGTGCGGAACTCTATAGCGTACTCTGGAACAGAGCGAGTGCCTTGCTGGATCTGGAACAGGCGAGCCGAGGATGCCATAGCTCGACCAGGGGCATCAAAGACGGTCCGAAGTTCATGGATGAAGGCTCTGGCGTTGTCAATCAAAGGGTCCCCCTTCTCCCACAGAGGTGATGCCCACTCCAAAGCCTTCCCCTGCAGGCGAGTAATCATGTACCCCACTTTAGCTCGTTCGGATACAAACTGACCTGGCAGCAGGGTGAACTGGATCTCGCACTGGTTGATGAAACCTCTGCATGCATCAGGATCGCCACTGTAGAGGGGAGGCGCCGGAATGTGAGGTTCCGAAGACTGGAGTGGGCTTGCAGGAACGGCCACAGGGACCGGGGCCACAGGTGACAATGCCGACAATTTGTCCAGAATAGCTTCTAGAGCCTGACCGAAGTGAGACTGCTGGGCTTCGTATGACTGCATGCGGGAAGCCAAACCGCGGATAGCGCCACCAACATCAGGTGGAGCTGGGATCTCCTCCGAAGGGTCCATGGCCCAACTATACTGTAACGGGCCCGAAGGCACAGTAATAGTGTAGACCAAAGAGGAGACCAGACCAGGTTCGAGGTACAAGAGGGTTTATCCAAAGAATCGTCAAAATACAGGCAAATAGGTCAGACCAGGCAGAAGACAAGCAGAATCGATAAAACAGGCAGAAATCGGTACACAAGAATCAATATAGAAGATCACACCCAGGAACTCTGTAGCAGGAACCTATAGTTGGGCAAGGACTGGAAGGGGAAGTGAGTTTAAATAGTCCCTGGGTTGGCGCCAAATTTTGACGCGCTTGCGTCAGACGCAGACGCCAGCGTCCTCACGCTGGCGTCTCGACGCCGGCGCCCGATTCTGACGCCGGCGTCCGTTCCGTCGCCGACGACCAATCCTGGAGTGGGAAACAGGTGAGGTCATAGACTTGTGCCCAGCAGGAGCCATGTGGTGAGGCAGGCAGTCGCCATCTTGGACGCCATCTTGAAGACAAGAGATAGATTCCATTACACAATTACATTTATAAATAGCTTCCGAAATGAAATGTTTAATTAATGTTTATTGGAAAGATGTTTAGAATGACGCTTTCTTTCATGAGGCAAAAACATTATTTGGTTAGAGGACCTCATTAAATCAACCTCAATTTAACGCCTTATTGACAGGTTAACACATTAAACTTCCCATGAAACATCATTCTTCTTTCTAAATAGAATTGTTTTCAGTAGCTGGTTGCTTGGATTTGTTGTTATCTGATTTGGATTGGGGTATCAGTTCCTTACAGAAAAATACACTCTTCTTCAGGTCTACTCCTGGAATCTACCTTTGGTGCTCAACATATTTTCAAATCCACATTTAAGTCCACAGAGGGAATCATTTTGTGGTTAATTACCTTTAAGATGGGGTTTCCTTACATCCATTGCTATAACAAAGGCAAAAGACATTCAGTCCCCATGTTTCAGTGATTCAAGGTTTTTCCTACACATGTTGTCCACATTATTTCTGGGTTCAGAATAAACAGTACTTAGCTCTTTGATTTATAGTTGGTAAGACCAAGGAGCAGATTTGCTCATTCCAACTGATCCAGCCATTGCTGAATATAACAAGTCAGATTCAATGTTTTAGCACAGGGCCAAAGAAGAGGTTTATTTTAATCTCAAATTAGTAAAGTATAACCTTTAGAATAAAAAGCAACCAGACAGTTCAATCTCGTCACACTTGACCAGGAGTTTGGTGGCAACTTGGGCAGACACTATTTGCAGAGCAGCCTCACAGTCATTGTCCCATGCCTTCATTTTCCATTACAAAGTGGATGTGACCTTGTCAAAAGTGGTGGAGTTCAAGAGAGCAGTTCTTTTGTCTGCTTTATATTTATGACATGTTTCTGATTTTTTTTTTAACTTTCCGTCTCAAATTTGTTGAGTTATTTCCAATAGCAATGCTGAGTTGAAGAAGCCAATGGAGAGTCAGGTTTGATATTGGACACTGAATAAAGGTTCAGCCATATTTATTCTTAATTTAAGTTGGGAATGTGCTTCTCCCCATGGATAGGGGAATGCATTTATAGTAATGCTAATATAGAAATACAGCCAGCAAAAGAAAAACATGATAAATATGATTTGAACATTTTCTACATTTATAGGGTTTTGATTCTTTTTAAAAAAAAAAATAGTAAAAAATATATATATATATATATAAAACTATGATATTGAGGGCATACATTAAACAAATAAGTTATAATAAAAAAGGTTATTTTATCCTTTAGTTGCTTCTCCTAGGTAACTAAAATGTTTTCCCGAGGAAATGCTTGTAAAATGAAAGAGTACAAAATGTTTGAAAACGTGCTTGGCAAACATCATGTAGAAATTATTAGAATTGGCTGGCAGCAAAAGAGTTTTTAAATCCTAGGGGTAGCTTATGTTTACTGCAAATGTGAGTACAATTGGAGCAACTGCTTGAATAGGTAATCAGATCCAACAGGTAACAAGGACTGTATCTACTGACTTCTCCTGAACTCAGAGGTTTGCATACATTTCCATTTGTGCTTCCACGCATGTGGGTGTGATCTTTGGTCACTAGTCAGTGGTCGTTATGAGTGAAATTTTTGACAAGGTACCAATTTGTGGGGAAATTCCGCACTTCGCCATCAGCGAATATTCTTGTGAAAATTTTGCATCCACATAATGATCATTGACCCCCACAAAAAAATTGACTCAAATAAATTCCCTCCTATTGATTTAATCAGGGGCATTCACAAAAATATCAATAAAGAAAATTGTCATAAAAATGTTGCATAAAGATGTTGTATTTGCGCTGACATTGACAGACTAATAATGTGTAATTTTTCTACTTCTACTGACAATTTTAAAAAAATGTCTTTAAAAATTGGGTGTGGCTATTTTTGTGTTGTATTTACGAGTTTTTTGAGATTTAGTAGTGCCCTTGAGATTTTTACAGACATGAAAATTTGTTCGCGCACAAATGACGATTTTTTTTTACTTGAATACACTTTTTAAAATTTGGTGGCATTACAACAAATAAAACTATAAGATACCTTCTGTGAATTTGTTGTGCTTAATATTTATTACAATTTGGCGACCGACACTTTAAGAAATGTGTACTTACCAAAACTTTTGAGAATTCACCCCAATATGTTTTTTGCTTATTTTCCCACATTTCCAATTATGCAGACTTAGGGCTCTTACACACGGGCGGTTTTACCTGCACTCCCCTGCGTTGCGCTTTCTTCCATTCAGCCATAGGGAAGCGCAGGAGTAGACACAATTGTCAAGGAGGCTGTATCCACACAGACGCATGTATGCGCCAAATGCAGGTGAAATGCAATATGCTGCATGCCACCTGCGATTGGCGCGTAACCGCCCATGTATAAGAGCCCTTATATGCAAGTATTCAAACAGACAAGGAAAGACACTTTATTCATATACTGTACACATGTGTACTGACTGCAACGGTAATGGTAGTAAATGATTGTAAATGTATATTATTTGTGCATGTTCATATTTTGTCAAATTCAATTGACATGTTTTTAAACAGATGGGGTTACCATCATTCACTAGAGGAATTTATGACAAATATCCAATGCACCTGGGTAATGAATTTCTCAGATGTGTACATTATTAACAGTGCACTGTAAATGTAAGTAAGTATGTATATATATACACATGAAACAAGGTAGCCCCTTTTGGTATAGTGTATTGTAAACAGATTATTTTAATATAAATGACAGTAGTGATATTTCTGGCTCTAGGTTGATATCCTTATAATGCTTCAGTGAATCCGTTTAATCTGTAAATTGTTTTTCCCCTTTACAGGTTACACTGGAGGAATCTCAGCTGTCAGCTATTATCCAATTAAAAATAGCTCTGCTTCCTGCGGAGAACCAGTGGTGTTTAAAAAGTTACTGCTTTCACCTTGCAGCAAGTCTGGGTAATGCTGCTGTTAAAGGTTCTAACATCCATATTCTTCTGTCTCTTTATAATTTCATCATTATTATTTTCTTATACGCACTGCAGATTGATATAAATAAAGGTTTGTAGTTCTCCTACCTTCTAATTTTTAAGATATAGAGAGAAGGCGCACACCCATTAAAGTAAAAGGAGGGGTGCTGATCCATAGGGGACTCCCCACAAGGGTCTCCAAACACGACTACAAATGCTTAAAGTAATGGATAGAACACCCAATATAAAGATAAAATGGAAGAATTTATTACAAAAAATAAAGAAAATACAAAAAAAATTATATAAAAATAATAAAGAAACCAAGAGCTCGTACTTTTTCTTGAAGCATCTCACAAAATCTTGTACTGTGTTTGAAAAAACATCTCCTTTGTAGTTCTGCCCTAAGCTGTATATGTCCTTTATGAAATAGCCCTGGTTATCTAGTGCAAATACTTTAATCAGTTTTGCCTATTGCTGGGTGCGCACCTTATATTTAAATCACAAATCAATCAAACATATGAAAGTATTTAGACTGATAAGACTAAAATTAAGCAGATATAAAGATATCTAAGCAACTCTGGGAAATAATTCATAAATTAGATGCAGAGAGATACTAACAGACACAGTCATGAATTTGCTAGAAAGACAGGGAAACGTTTAAATAAATGGAGGGGTGTTTAAAAGTACAGTAATAGTCCAGAGTGAAATTGCAATTATCTCTACAATATCAAATGGAAAAGGGTTGATTAATATAAGTGCCCCCCCAGATATACGTACACTCTGAAATCCCCCCCCCCCAGATATACGTACACTCTGAAATCCATCAGATTAATAAACAGAACACTTGACAATAATGCAGGAAAATCAAAGAAAAACAAATAATTTACTATGCTACAATGCTGATTTGTTTTCCTTACTTTGAAAGTCTGTAACCATTTATTCACTTGGGGGCAGATTTATCAAGGGTCGAATTTCAAAGTAGAAAATACTTCGAAATTAGACCATCAAATTGAAATACTTCGACTTTGAATATCGAAGTCAAAGTATTATTCAGCAAAATTGGCCATCCTGCGGTCGAAGTAATTAAAAGAAACGATTAAATCCTTCGAAACTAATGATTCGAAGGATTTCAGCGATTGATCGAACGATTTTACTTCGACTTCAAAAAACGTCGAAAATTGCTCTAGAAGGTCCCCATAGGCTAACATAGCACTTTGGCAGGTTTAATTTGGTGAATTATTGAAGATGAAGTTTTTTTAAAGAGACAGTACTTCAATTATCGAATAGTCGAATATTCAAACTATTTTACTTCAAATCGAAGTCGTAGTATCCTATTCGATGGTCGAAGTATCCAAAAAAAATTACTTCGAATTTTGAATTTTTTTACTTCGAAAATTCCCTAGAATTCACTTCGACCCTTGATAAATCTGCCCCTTGATATCAGATATATTTTAAATGGTATTTAAGGCATTGTATTTAGGCCTCCGTTAACTGGGTTATACTGTATCTCTATTTATATTTAGTGCCTGTAAGGTATAGTAAATAGTGGAATAATTCCTGTCACTGCTCATCATCTGGTTTATTGCAACTACAGTAATTACACACCAGCATTATGCAAATCCTAGAATATTGAGATATTATTAAGATAATGCCCGGAACTGCTATAATGGGACTACTAGCCTGAATGAGAGTTATAAGAATGAAGCAAACTGTATATCATCATGTCCTTCATATATATATATATATATATATATATATATATATATATATATATATATATATATATATATATATATATATATATATATATATATATATACAGTAGTCAACTACAAGAGGTCCTCTGCACTCAACCCATTATCAATATATTTAAGACAGAGACATTTTGTGCATACTGCTACTAAAAAATGCCTTACCCTTTAAACAAAACAGGGATTGTTTGTCCATATATTGCAATATATTTTAGCTGGCCAACTACGTCAAAGTCATCCCATATCTGCCCAGTCCTACGCTCCAATTGCATCTGATTCATTAAGAATTCCATTGCTTCATTATACATTTTACACAGGGACTAAGTTTTACCTGCAACTTACTAGCTGCTTTCAAAGTAAAACTCCCAAACTTGGCTGCCCTTTTATTAGACACCAGTGGGATCACCTGACTATAGCTGGGAAGGGTGGGAGCTTCAACATGGAGCTGGTCACTGCTCCTGTATAACTATAACAAACAAGCAGCTAGTAAGTTGCAGGTAAAACTTAGTCCCTTTGTAAAATGTATAATTAAGCAATTGAATTCTTAATGAATCAGATGAAAATTAAGCGTAGGACTGGGCAGATATGGGATGACTTTGACGTAGTTGGCCAGCTTAAATATATTGCAATATATGGACAAACAATCCCTGTGTTGTTTAAAGGGTAAGGCATTTTTTAGTAGCAGTATGCACAAAATGTCTCTGTCTTAAATATATTGATAATGGGTTGAGTGCAGAGGACTCTTGTACATTATTTTATACTACTCTATATCCTTTTAAAACAGTATTACAGCATATTATTATTATAGCGTATTATTCAGAAAGCAACATTCTTCTTCTCTGGGATAAGGGGCATTTGCTTAATGCTGAAAATCTTTAAAGCTTTAGACTATATATTATAACAGCTATCATACATTCAGTTTACTAGATTATGCAGTGATCTGTTAACCTTGCAAAGTCAGGCTTTGACACCAACAGCTGTCCCATGGTGCCACCAATTTTTCATTGCCTAAGCATTATAGTAGTTTTAGCTTGAATACTTTGGCGCCCCCGTACCTCTTACTCTACCTTGATCTTGGCCTCCCTTGGTACAGTTCCTGCACCAGTCCAGTTCCTGCCTCTGCACATGCTCCATTCAAATCCTGTCTGTTCCTAGCTCTACTTCACTCTGTCCCACTCCTGACTTTTGGTACATACATTGGGGGTTTCCCCTTAAATCCAGTGATCCCCAACCAGTAGCTTGTGAGCAACATGTTGCTCTCCAACCCTTTTTGAATTTCAGGCTTTAATTGCATAAAAGTATAGTGCCAAGTAGAGCCTCCTGTAGGCTGCCAGTCCACATAGGGGCTACAAAATAGCCAATCACAGCCCTTATTTGGCACCCAAGGGACTTTTTCATGCTGGCGTTGCTCCCCAACTCTTTTTACATTTGAATCTGGCTCACGGGTAAAACAGTTTGCTGTCCCCTGCCTTAAATCACTGATAATGTAACAAAGCCATTTTTATAGCACATGTAAGTTTTATAGCACATGTAAGCTTGAAAAAGAACTTTCCTTGAAACATATTGTGTTACTATTATAATCTCCTACTGTCCTCTGCAATCAATCTTGAACCCTGCTGCTAGGACCTTCCTGCTCTTTCCTAAGAGGGAGCCTGTTCAACTCCAAATAAAATCTTTAGCCTGGCTGCTTGTTAAGCAAAGGATAGCTTACAAATGACCTTTTCTAACTTTCAAATCCCTTCACTCCTCTAATCCTCATTTCTTCACTTGTCTCACTGTACAATCCAGGTCATCTCCTCAACTCTAGACTATGTAATTATTATTTTTTGTTGCCTAAATAAAGTTTTCAGTTCTTTTACAAGGCTGTTTGTGGGATCTGTGAGTGTCTGGCATTTTTCTTCTTTGGTTGGATACCTCCACCTCGAGCTGTAGGTCTGGGGCATGAGCACCCAGACCCCACGTATTACTGGTGAGATAATATAAAATAACCTTTTAGGTTTTTACATGGGGACTTATTTCTAAACCTATTCTCAACACCCCTCAGAGTCACTATCCTTTTACACCATCCACACTCACTCCATCTCTTGCCATAAAATTTTCTATCTCCTTACCTCTGGAATTCCATCCCTGTATTCCTTCGCAAGAAGCCTACTTTTGCACTTCAGATTATAACATATTGATATCATTTGTTTCAGTTGTACTTTTCTATTCGAGAAAGATAATGGTTCATGTAAATATGTCAACAGACAATTATAAGACCCTATGAAGAATTTTGTAAGTGAGAGGTTAATAATACGTTATATTTGATGACCCCTGGGGGGGTGCATATTCTGGCTGTTCCTGTTCTCGCTGCGTGATTCTGAGATATGGGGATGATGATAAGAGGATGTTATTTTAAGTATCTATTTGTACCATGTTATATGCCCATACCTCTCAACTATCCCATTTTTTGTTGGACAGTCACAATTTTGACAGCTCAACCCGAAGTCCCGGCTTTGTTACTGAAATGTCCCGACATTCCCTAATCCTTTGACAATTTGGAGGTATTGCTCTTTCAATCAGACAGTGCCTTTGAGGATGTAAAACAAGCCTGTCTACTGTGCCTATGTTCCAACTTATGTTGCTCACTCTCTAGTTGGCTAGTTGGATAGTATTGCCTGGTGAAAAAAGACAGTTCCTGTTTGTACCTAACAAGCCTGTGTTCTCTCCATGATGATGTCAACAAAGATAAGGCCACCCAAACTGCATAAACATTTACACTAAAAAAAGCACAATTCAGTGCTTTATAACATGTCACTGCTCTTAGTGATGTTAGTGATTCCTCATGAGTCTCATCAACTTGTAGGTGGTAACTTCCACATGGAATCTTAGCAAAGCTTAATTCAGGGAACTTTTAAATTATGCACAATGTAAATTTTTGGTACTGTATGTCAGACTAGTGCTTTAGTCTTGTACTAAATTTACTAAAGAGCAAGCACATTATTTTAGCAAAAATTTGCCAAAATGACAATTCGCAGGGACTTTGCTGGTTTACAAAAAGGCGAATAAGACAATTTGCTAGACAAAGATTCAGAGCTAGAGAAGTTTAGCTCCCTTTAGCCAGGTGAATTTCCGCTCAGGCAAACGATCGTTAATCATCATAAATTTATGATACTTTTATATTTGAGACCCTAGTTCTTGCTACCTGCACACTATAGGGATCAAGGCACCTCATTCATGTGCTCAAAAATAAATGCCACATTTAAGAAGGTCCTAAAATGTGCTAAACACAATTAATTTTGGAATGTAATAACTTTCTTCCACTTTATTCCATTTTTTTCTCTTGGTGTTAGAACTTTATTACATTTATGCAAATTTAAACCATTTTCCCCTTTCCCTGCCATGGACTTAGCTTTGAAAGCATAAAATTGGAGCTATAGGCTCTTAGCTGTCAGTGGTATGAATGTCTTTTTGAATAATTAATTATACATGACTTATTACTATTTGCATAACTGACATAGAAATATTAACACCACTTTGGTTATTAATATGTTTTATTCAATATGAATATTTGAAATGCTCAGTTTGCTTCACCTGTCCCAGCTGGAAATATCAGGTAGATCTGAACTGCGGCAGTTACATTTACTCTTAGTTGTCGGCTAAAGCTAATTATTCACTTAGCAGAAAAAAGGATATGCTGTTAGTCCTGACACTGCAGAAATGAAGAGAAGACATCTGTGCTCACACAGTAAATGTCTCTCCGGCTCAGCAAACACTGAGTCTTGTCCCTGATTCAAAACCACTGCTGTTAAAAACCAGCGTGGAATGTTTCTGGTTTGTAAAGTCAGTGAAACTGTACAATGAAGTGATGTTCAAAGATGTGGTGAATTAAGGAGAAGTTCACCTAAAATGTAACTTTTAGTACCATGTAGACAGAGTTTTGTTTTCAAAAGCATTTTATGACTGAGCAAACGTTTTTAGGGCAGAATTTGTGTTTGTGCCGATGGCAAATATTTTTTGTGTATCTATGGTATAATTTCACTATGGGGCCAATTTACAAACATTCGGATTTCTTTTTTAAGGGCTCTTACAGACGAGCGTTTTTACCTGCGCTCCCCTGCGTTCCGTTTTTCTGCGTTCAGCCGCAGGGAGCGCAGGGATAGACGCATCACATTTTTTCCAATGGGGCTGTACTCACACAGGCGCGTTTAGGTGCCGAACGCAGGAAAAATGCAGCATGTTGTGTCTCAACGTGCGTTCGGCGCCTACACGCGCCTGTGTGAGTACAGCCCCATTGGAAAAAATGTAATGCGTCTATGTCTGCGCTCCCCTGCGGCTGAACGCAGAATAACGGAACGCAGGGGAGCGCAGGTAAAAACGCTCGTCTGTAAGAGCCCTAAGAATCATATTTTTTTTCACTAAAAATGTGTGGTTTTTAAAATTTCTTAATCGTAAAAGCTATGAAATACTCTAAAAAAAAATTAAAAGCAGTTGAGGTTCCTTAGAAGTCAATGGGAGCTGCGCTGATCCTCTGACTTTTAGACATTTTTTAAATTTTGTTTACTAGTAAATGTCCAAAAAACTTGATTTTTGGAGGTTTTCGTATTTTTTAGCACATTATTCAGCTGTGTCTGCCATTCATGGTTTTATAAAATTCATGGCCTCCCCAAGTTATGTTTCACGAAAAAAAAAAAAATTTTGTTTGGGCCAGAATTATCAGTAATCCTCTGTGCAGGATAAAAATGTGTTGTTTTTTTTTGTGCTGAAAATGGCAAAGACAATTATAAATGGCCCAGTTTCATTCCTCACTAGTCTTGGTTTTTTATTGAATGATTGGAATTAACTTTTTTATTTTATACTTCCCCAACAGCTGTCTGTTGTAGGGTCACTACATCTAACCTCAAGGCTTAAATGGCATACTGGAAAAAGAGTAACAATACGCTACAATCTGGTTGTTAGTTGTATTTGCCTAAGCAACCAAAGAGCATGAAGCAAAAAAGGCAAATAATTCAAAAACATAAAAAAGTATGGAAAAGGAAAAAGAGCAGTAAAAAAGGAAAAAGAGCAGTAAAAAAGGAAAAAAGCAGTACCAAATATGATTTTTGCAAGAAGGTAGGTCTAGTGTAGACATGCCAAGCCAAATAAATCATAATTAGTGATGGGCGAATTTGCGCCGTTTCGCTTTGCCGAAAAATTTGCGAATTTCGCGTCTCGTTTTTGACCCTGGCGCCCGTTTTATTTTTACACCGGCGCCCGTTTTTGACGCCAGCGCCCATTTTTGGCGAATTTTTGCAGCGAATTTTCGCGGACGTTTCGCAAATTTATTCTACATATAACAATTAATAAACATTGGTAAAACAAGATAAATCCCCTCATATAATGGCCCACAGAGTAGTACATGGCAGCATATACGGAAGTATAAATTAAATATAATTACTACTTTGCATTATTATGGGCTGCTAAGTTAATTGTACTCGTTTATTTATTTTTTTCCTGTTGGTTCCTCCATTGAGATTTTTTTTTGGAATTTTGCACCAATTTTTCAAAAACCCTCTCTAGTATATAAAGCAAAAAGTTGTACAAGTGAATTGATGCTTCAGACAGTTTTTTTTTTTAATTTTATTTACTGTGACAATGTTTATTATTTATACATAAATACAGGAAAGATACAGTATGTGAATGTTGAATTAGTGTTTTTAATAGGAGGTCAGCATTTACATTATACATGAATTAATGGATAATTGTATCTATATAAAGCAGCTGCGGAACGACATTCCATAGCTATAATCATCTGTTATTATACACGTAACGAGGTTATAATGTGTTATGCAAAGCTAGAATCATACCGTCTGTAGCTGACTTCATTTATAATACTTCTGGTATACTCTGAATGTAAATGTTATTGATCATGCTTTAATGATGTCCATATTAAAGGCATTTGTTACTTTAAACATTACACCAGCGCTTTGGAAATGTGGTATTGTATTGCTGGGAGTTTTTGCCATTTACAAATCAAAATTCTCCATAAAACTATACATATTTGGTATTGACGTGCTCTGGAGACATAGACCTTTCCAAATCAGTTGTCATAAATTTCATAAATTTCATAAAGTCAATTGTTTCTACTATAGCTGTTTACATTATGGAAAACATGAATTTTTAAATTTCTTTTGACCATTGAAGCCTCTAACTTATTACAGAATTGGAATTTATAAAAGTTGGCAAATGACCAAATAGGCTGGCAGTGAAACGGTTAAAAATGGTAATTATTTATAAACATTCTGTATGTAGATGACCATTACATGGAACAATGGGTTTTATTAGTTATTCATTCAATATTTTAAAACACGGTGCGAATTATTGCCACTTTAACTCAGCGTGGAAAGGATAATCTGATGATAGGGTTACCAGACCATGTGGAAAATTAGCAACACGTCTTTAAAATAAGGCAAAAATGTCTGCACTGACTGTGTTTAATACAGAGCAATAATAAAAGCAATCTATTGCAATTAGTGCAGCCCAGCAACTGGCATTTATCTGAAGTCTTCATGGTAACCTTCATAACCGCCTATATTTTTGATTACTTGTAGTGATGGGCAAATTTGCGCCGTTTCGCTTCGCTGAAAAATTCATGAATTTCCGGCAAAATTTGCGAAACTGCGAGAAAATTTGAAAAACGGCACCGGCGTCTCGTTTTTGATGCCGGCGGCCGTTTTTTTTTTTATCGGGCGTTTTGCAAATTTTTCCTCCTGCAGCGAATCATGCGAATTTGCGCCTGGCGAATAAATTCGCCCATCACTAATTACTTGGTTTTTATTCAAGCAAACTGCCATATACATGTTTTCATACTGCCACAGGTATTCATTAAATCATTAAAAATGTATCAATATTTCGCTCAGCCACAAAATATTACTATTGTTTAACACAGAGTTATATGGTCAGTCTGAGAGAGAAAATGAAACAAGGTCAGGTAAATAAAACACTACAGAGTTCATCAGATCCAAGCTATGTCTTAATACTCTGCTTGAATGTAATGATGAGAATGTCATATACTTCACCATGCAGAGATATTCTTTCAGGATTACTGGAGGTTGCCTAGAAAAGCAAACATTCTGATTTATATTCTATTAACCTGACACCATAAAATGCTTGTTGGAGATTACAAAGGACACAGGTATCAAATCGGGTTTTACTCTTTCATATCCACTTCAGTTTCATTTTCTGCAATGTAAGAGCAAGCAGTTTTTTCACATAAATGGTGATATGTTACAGAATACCATTACTTTGAAAGTATCTAAGGGATGTTTGTGCCTGAAAGTTAGACAAGACAAGTGATACTGGAGAAGTCCCAAAGGATTACTGGGAGGACAAATAGAGAATGAAATGAGACTTGGTGCCCACCCAGGAAAGGATAACCAGCACCCTATAAAAGTAATCATTATGATATGTATTCAAGAAAATGATGAACACATTGATGACTAAAGTATGAGCTGGGTACATATTTTTTATAAAGGAATGGTTGCTTTTACATATAGTGTAAAGGGAAGCAGCATTATTTTTGCCTGCTCTATATAAACTGACTCTATATAAAAATGCATACACAAAAGTGTTTTGAAATTAGACCCAAAACACCAAATAACATTTTTTTTAACAAATCCTTGCTTTAACCATCAATTTGCAATACACAGCCTCTTTGCAAAAGAATGCCAGAGATAGCTTCTCATGGAACCTTTAACTTTATTACAACACCACCTTAAAGTCTAAAAAATACATAAGATACTCTCCCAGTCTAGTTACAAAGACTTGTTCCTCTGTTCAGTTTCATGTACAGTATATTTACACACACCACCAAACTGGTTTAAATACTAAAACATGAAATGATGTCCTTGTTGCTTTGATTCCTGTTGCAGCTGTCCGTGGTTCCTGCTTCCCTGGTCCTGGTCCTTATTCTGACTGCTTGGTTGTGACCCAGCCTGTTTCTGTTTGTGAGTTTGCCTCATGGTTAGTGATGGGTGAATCTATTCACCAGGCATGGATTAGAGACAAATTTCTGCACTTCGCCACTAGCGATGGGCGAATTTGACCTGTTTCGTCAAAAATTTGTCGCTGGCGAAATGTCTCCGACGCCCATTAAAGTCTATGGGCGTCAAAAATTTTTTCATCACGTTTTGCTAATTTTTCCGGCACAACAAGACAGGAATCCAGTCATTCCCCCTGGGGTTTGAGTTTGCCTTATGTGACACAACCACCAAGACAGAGCCAACAATGTACTTGTACATTTTTTTTAAAGGATGTCTGTTCTAGGGAAGGGAAAACATAACAAACAAACAAACAATTACAAACAAGAAGCATAATGCACAGTAAATGAGAAACATAAAGTTCTCTCATGTAAATTGCTATTCAGTGTATTAAGCACCTGGTGTTTGATTAAATTCAGATCATGATTTCTAATCCGGTAAAGCACTCTCAAGGTGACTTCAATAATTCACCGTCAGTATGGCACAACGATGCTACTGGATGCTGTGGTAATCATTGTGTGCATGCAGCTAATTACATTCTAATCTTTTGGGATGATCAAGGCTAACGAGCTGCAAACATTCGTATAGTGTTTATTTCGATCGCTATCAGCCGCTCTGTTTCTAAGCTTCTAATGGCTTCAATGGAATTGCCTCCACTGATGTATATTCATTTGTTTTTATTGATATACAGATCATAGAATACCAAGCCTAGTAACCATTTACATGTAATCTGCCAATAGTCATCTGGGACTATGACGCTTGTCATTGTGGCATTGATTAGTATCCTTAATGATTTTACTTGTCTAAGTGGTTCTGTTCAATAACTTAAGACATACAATAGATGAAAAATATTGTATATTTTATCAATAATGGTTTATTTGTTTTCTGTTTTTTCAGAAATGCTAGGTGATGGTCACAGTTATGGCACCCTGGGACACCTTTATGGATTAAATAAGATAGAGAGATAAATATTTTCTGATATTTTCTGTTTTTCCCTAGTGTTTTTGGCTTAAAGAAATGAGAAAGCAAAATAAACACATTAGTCAGCTAATCACCCCTCCCCAATAAATATAACTATAGTAACTCATTCTTCTTTAAAAGGGTAATTTTCATACAAAGTGCCATCTTCTAGTGCCTCCAAGGTAATGTGTAGTACAGAAGTCTCCAAAAAAAGTATAGTAGTATGGTAGTAGTTCACTCTACATAAAAATACACTGGGTCATTGACTTTTTTAAAAAGGGGAACACTCGCCTGGGGTAGGAGGTCAGTGATTAATGGGGGGGCATTACCAATGTAACATAGTTAAGCATTACAGGTATGGGACCTGTTATCCAGAATGCTCGGACCTGGGGTTTTCCGTAATTTGGGTCTTCATGCCTTAAGTCTACTAGAAATTAATTTAAACATTAAATAAACCCAATAGGCTGGTTTTGCTTCCAATAAGGATTAATTATATCTTAGTTGGGATCAAGTACAAGCTACTGTTTTATTATTAAAGAGAAAAAGGAAATCATTTTCATTTTTTATTATTTGGATATAATGGAGCCATTCCGTAATTTGGAGCTTTCTGGATATCGGGATCCCAGATAAGGGATCCTATACCTGTATAAACAGTATGTAACTAATATTGTTATACCAATTCTGCCATATCATTCTCACCCTAAAATAGCTCCAGGTTGGATTGCAGGAATCCCTAAGAGAGAAAATAGACATTGTACCCAAATTTCACCTAACTAGTCTTCAGCTTTGCCCCCTGTCACAGCTCTGGACTGCCCAGAAAGCCAGCCCTACAGTTTTTAAACCACAGACTTTGTTTTCAGTGATGTTATAGAATGTTTATATCTTTCTTATTTAGTTCACTTCAGAGGGACAGTAAAAATGGTTAAGATGCGGTAGGAGACCGGCGCACTTCGTTACCTCTCTGCGCATCCATTCCCAGCTGACTCTGCGTTTTGCCTGTTCATAAGAGAGTTCCAGTTGCCTAAAAGGTCCCTGACTAAAGAGTCATTACAAATGGTTTGCAAAATGAGACAAAATGTTAAGTAATATTACACGTTTATGCTAATATATAATTGGTCATGATTGTTATATCTGGTTTGTAAATTAATTTTGATCATGTCCAATAAACAATTTGAAACCATCAGGTGGCGGTGCAAAGAGAGAACGGCTATTATACTACCAGCTACAGTCAGTTGATCCTAGTTATGGCTAATAAAAAGGGCAACCATTTGTGAGATTTGACCCTGGAAACAAAGTCACAGGTAAAAAAAAAGGTATAATAAAACAGTGGATAGATTACTTTATTTGTCACGTACAAAGTTATACAAGTACAACCTGCAATGAAATGTATCCTGATACATAATATACATACTAAATATATAATTATAAAATATATAATAAATAAAATGTAGTGCCATATTTTCCAAAACACAGTTGCATTGTGCTTATAATATGAAAATACATACTAAATTTCCTACTGTGAAACACTAAAACTAAATTTGAGTGCAATGTGCATATACATATTATATATATACCCGAGTATAAGCCGAGTTTTTCAGCATCCAAAATGTGCTGAAAAAGTCTACCTCGGCTTATACTCGGGTCAGCGGTACCCGACCCGAGTAGCTGAGATTGCAGTCACTTTTAATCATTCCTATACCAACAGTACACTTGGGGAGAGACTGCAATATCCCACAATGCCCTCTGTTGGTTATATGAAAGAATAACAGTGCGCCCTCTGTTGGTTATATGAAAGAATAACAGTGACTGCAATATCACACAGCGCCATCTGTTGGTTATATGAAAGAATAACAGTGACTGCAATATCAGACAGCGCCATCTGTTGGTTGTATGAAAGAATAACAGTGACTGCAATATCACACAGCGCCATCTGTTGGTTATATGAAAGATTAACAGTGACTGCAATATCACACAGTGCCCTCTGTTGGTTATATGAAAGATTAACAGTGACTGCAATATCACACAGCGCCATCTTTTGGTTATACGAAAGATTAACAGTGATGGCAATATCAAACAGCACCCTCTGCACATGGTAGTGGGACAGTGGGACAATGCACACAGTAATCCGTTTGGCAATTCTCTGTCACCATCAACTTTGCAAAGAAGTCCGGTTGATCGCTGGGGGGGTCGCTTTGGCAGAATGTGCGCTGCTGGGAGACAGGGTTGTAATTGTGTCTAGGCTTATACTAGAGTCAATACATTTTCCCAGTTTTCGTAGGTAAAATTAAGTACCTCGGCTTATACTCGGGTCAGCTTATACTCGAGTATATACGGTATATATATATATATATATATATATATATATATATATATATATATATATATATATATATATGTCTGGTCATTTCCCTATGGGACCAGACTGTAAATTATATCCCTATAAATGACGCGTTAGAACGCGCCGTTTATAAGCTTAAAGTGACAGCACTTGCAGCTGCTGCTCTCTCCCTGCAGCATTCTCTCCACTTGTAACCCCCTCCCACCTGTCTTCCACACATAGCTCTCTTACTTTACAGGTGCGTTGCTTCTGTCCCTCTCAACTATCTTTGCTCTTACTTTAACTTTCAGGTCTCTCTCTCCCTGCCCCTCCATCTCCGGTTTCCTGTTTCACTCCACCCACCCATGATGCCTCTCTTTCCAGCCTCACAGGATCTTTCTCCTCCTCACAGTCTTGCTCCCGCTCCCACCATGGCAAAATCTCTCTCCCCCTCTCATGTTCAGCTGCCCCTCCCATCCTCCGTGTCCACAGTCTCACTCGTGTTGCTTTTCCTCATCCTCCGTTAGAGACAGAGCTGATGATCTCACCCATGGCAGGTAAAACTAAAAAAAGCTAAACAAAATCAGAAGCAATACAAATAAAAGGAACAAACAAGGGAGTACAGGCAAACACAAAAAAACAACATTAAATAAGGTGAACACACAGGGGAAACAAACAGGGTTAATAGACACAAAAGTAACACAAAACATAGTGTAGCATTTATAGGCCATACATGAAAGCCAGGATGTAAAACATTGCATGCAAAAACTGTAGATTATAATGCATAATGTACCCCCTACTTACATTTATAAAGATATCAAAAGTCACCTCGGAGTCATGTGACCTGTATAAAAGTACTCGGCCTGCGGCCTCGTGCTTTTATATGGTCACATAACTCCTCAGTGACTTATAATATCTTTATAAATTTTATAAATTACAGTAGGGAGTACATTATCCACTATATATATATATATATATATATATATATATATATATATATATATATATATATATATATATATATATATATATATATATATATATATATATACACATACACATATACACACACATATATATAGACAAATACAAGAGTCCTCTTCTCTGCACTCAACCCATTATCAATATATTTAAGACAGAGAAGAAATTCCAGTGGCACACTGAATGCTGAAAAAAGTGTTAAATTTATTCACCCAAATACATACAGACAAGGGCTCTTGTCTGTATGTATTTGGGTGAATAAATTTAACACTTTTTTCAGCATTCAGTGTGCCACTGGAATTTCTTCTATGTATCTACATGACCCACACGGCAGGAGTGGGTTCTCCGGTGTAGCCCCTGGTACCACAAAGGGTACATGATCAGGGGTGGAAGCACTCTACCATATTGTTGTATATTTAAGACAGAGACATTTTGTGCATACTGCTACTAAAAAAATGTCGTATCCTTTAAACAAAACAGGGATTGTTTGTCCATATATTGCAATATATTTAAGCTGGCCAACTACGTCAAAGTCATCCCATATCTGCCCAGTCCTACGCTCCAATCTGATTCATTAAGAATTCCATTGCTTCATTATACATTTTACACAGGGACTAAGTTTAACCTGCAACTTACTTGCTGCTTTCAAAAGTAAAACTCCCAAACTTGGCTGCCCTTTTATTAGACAACAGTGGGATCACCTGACTATAGCTGGGAAGGGTGGGAGCTACAACATGGAGCTGGTCACTGCTCCTGTATAAACTAAAACAAACAAGGGAAAGTTGTGCTCACCACTAATTTTTAAAACCATTAGGCGTACAGTGTAGGTGCAATGAGGCTGTGATCACAAAATACATATAGACAAATACAAGAGTCCTCTGCTCTCAACCCATTATCAATATATTTAAGACATTGAGACATGGAGGTGGGGGTCATTCTTCCACTTTATACAGCACTGGTAAGGCCCCATCTAGAATATGCTGTTCAGTTTTGGTCTCCATCACTCAAACAGGACATTATAGTATTAGAGTGGGTACAGAGAAGGGCAACTAAGCTGGTAAAAGGTATGAAATATCTCAGCTATGAGGAAAGACTGGCCAAATTGGGGATGTTCACGCTGGAGAAGAGGCGCTTAAGGGGTGATATGATAACTATGAATAAATATATAAGGGGATCATATAATAATCTCTCAAATGCTTTATTTAGCAGTAGGTCTTTCCAGCTGGCCTTCCTCTGGATCAACTAGCAGATTTTAAAAGATTTAGCAGGTTAAAAAAAGTAAAAAGGTTGAACTTGATGGACATGTGTCTTTTTTAAACCTAACTTACTACGTTACTATGTTACATTTTGTTCATACAACTACTAAAAAATGCCTTACCCTTTACAAAACAGGGATTGCCTGTCCATATATTACAATATATTTAAGCTGGCCAACTACGTCAAAGTCATCCCATATCTGGCCAGTCCTACACTCAAATTGCATCTGATTCATTAAGAATTTGATTGCTTCATTATACATTTTACAAAGGGACTACCTGCAACTTACTTGCTGCTTTCAAAAGTAAAACTCCCAAACTTGGCTGCCCTTTTATAAGCCACCAGTGGGATCATCTGACTATAGCTGGGAAGGGTGGGAGCTATATATATATATATATATATATATATATATATATATATATATATATATATATATATATATATATATATATATATATATATATATATATATATATATATATATATATATATATTCCAAACCTCTCTGTCCTGACCTTAAGACTCCTAAAACTTTTACATCTCCTTACATAAATATCTTGAAGTTATGGTAAAGTGAATCTAATGCAGCATTCCGCCGTACGTATCACCCACTGTAAATCATTACCACAATTCCCAAACCATAACATGATATTCTGTCAGAACTCTCTCTGCAGCACCAATATAAAATGCCTTTAAAATTTCTGCTGAAACTCCAAATTTCTGCTAATTTTCTTTCTTAGACTGTGCTTGAATATGTTCAGACCATGTCAGGTACTCAGAAATGCTGACCCCTGGATATTCAAAATTAGTCACCCTCTCTACTACTTACCAATAGTAAATGTAGAGTAAGACCTCTGCTGTTTCCTGCTGAAGTCAACCACCAACTTCTTAGTTTTGCTGATGTTCAAATAAAGACAATTCTCTTGACACCATGATACTAGATTCTCCACCTCCACTTTATAAGCTGACTCATTATTATTGGAGATGAAACCCAGCACTAACGAATCATCAGTACATTTTACGATGGAATTAGAGTTGGATATGGCCACACAATCATGGGTATAGAGTGTATAGAGAAAAGTACACACCGAACACATTGTGAAGCACCTGTATTATGTATAAGAAACACAACTGCCAACTTTCACCCCCTGTGATCTTCCCTGTGATATTGCCCCAGGCACACAAACAACTATTTAGTCCCAGGCCTTAATGAACAATATATATGGAACTATTGTGTTGAAGGCTAAATTGTAATCAAAAAATAGTAGCCTCACATAATTTCCAAGTTTCTTGTCTACATGTTTGAGAGTAGAATGTAAAACATAAGAAATAGCATCCTCTGTTGATCTATTTCAGCGATGAGCAAATTGTGGTGGTTCAGCACTACTAGGGATGACAAATTAATACAATTCTTAAAACTTTCAAACACTTTCATAACCACCAATGTTATGGCAACAGGCAGGTAATCATTAAAGCCTAAAAGGTTTATTATTCTTTGCTATTGGGACAATAATCCTCATTAAAACCCTGGTTAGTATCAATACAATTTGCCTGACTAGCCTCAAAACAGGCATATAACACATTAAATGTATTAGCAAACATGAGTCAGCACACACAGGGGTATAATTATCAAAGAGTGAAGTTAGAGGTTGCCACAGTCTGCTAGAGTGAAATTCCGCCACTCTCCATTCATTTCTATGGGATTTTGAAAGGCGTATTTATCAAAGGATGAACTTTCACTTTCACCCATTGATAAAAACTCTTTTAAAAATCTCATAGAAATGAATGGAGAGTGGCGGAATTTCACTCTAGAGGACTGTGGCAACCTCTAACTTCACGGTTTACCCCCATAGTCTCTATGAGCTTACTTTTAGGGGCAGATTTATTAAGGTTCGAGTTGGGTTTTCCATGAAAATTCTCAAATAGATTTTTTTTTGTCAAATTTCAAATTTTCGGGTAAAAAAAACCCTCAGATTTTTGAGAACTTTTTTGAGATTTATTATACCCCAACCCTGAAAAGAGCTCAAATCCAAAAATACACCAGCTAAAACCTGTGGAGGTTATGTAGGAATCTATGGCAGAGGTCCCTTGAACCATTTGAAAATGTTAATAGCATTCATGATGTTTTTTGAAGAGGATTTTGCCCGAAAAACTCGATAAACTCGAACCATGAGAGTTGTGAGTTCACTGTAGATATGCAAAACTCTAAAATCAGACCCCCTTTAAAGTCCGTAATTTTATGTAGGCCCTGCCAAGTACAATGTGTGTCATTCTGATGGAAATATGCCTCCACTCCCTCCCGATACTGGCATTTTTCATCTTTTACAGCACGCCATACACCATATGAAGCCTCCTTATAAGAACTCATATCACCAGTACTGGCATTTACAGCTTTTTGTATCATCCCATGTACCCATGGTTTCTGATTAGGGAATGATTTAATTGTTACTGTAGGAATAATATCATTAGCAAGCATGACCCTACCTTTGCAAATTCGTTAATGAATCAGATGAATGTGAGTGTAGGACTGACCATATCAGGGATGACTTTGACATTGTTTACCAGCTTGAATATATTGTATAGCCAATATCTTCATATTCTCAAATTTCTCTTTATAATTTGAAAAAAAAACCTTTCAAACACAACACTATTTTTGTATGCACTAAAAACATAAATAAAGCCCCATTCTGTTTTGCCAAAATGTAAGACTGCCCAGTTTAGCCCTTATGAGAATATGCTTCTTGTATGCTGCCCTGGATCATAATATAATATGACTGATCTTCCCTTCAGACATGCATTTCTATTAACCTGAAAGCCCTTAAAAAGGCCACTCAGATAGAGTGTTATCTAAATGTAAATTATTTGGTATTCTAGCGTACTTTTATATTCAGTCATCAAGAGATAGCCTGGTAATATATCTATCAAGTCAAGTCTTTGGATAAAACAATGTAGAACAAACATCAGCACATGAGGATTTTTATTTGCATAACCTGCAATGTTTTTTATGAAATATTTATTCAATTCATTCATGAAACTGCATGGAATTGTGCTGCAAGGTTTAAATAATTAAGATCACATGTAATTGCATGTATTTTTGATAGAAATTGACAAATCTCTTTCTAAGAAAATTAAAAAAAGAACCACAGGTATGGGACCTGTTATCCAGATAACTCAGATAACAGGTCCCATACATGTTTCGGAAAGCAGTATTTCCGTAATTTTGATCTCCATATCTTAAGTCTGCTAAAAACCATGTAAACAATAAATTAACCAAATAGAGCTTTTTTCACACCAAATTATATATACCCGAGTATTAGCCGAGTTTTTCAGCCCCCAAAATATGCTGAAAAACTCTACCTCGGCTTATATTTGGGTCAAGCACAAAAACGGTCGCCGGCGCCTAAGAATAGTCGCCCGCATCTAAGAATAGTCGTCCATGCCTAAGAATAGTCGCCCGTGCCTAAGAATAGTAGTCGGCGCCTAAGAATAGTCGCCAGTGCCTAAGAATAGTCTCCAAGAATATTCGCCGTCGTCCAAGAATGGTCGCCGGCATCTCCAATGGGAGCAGAAAACCTCAATTTTTTGATTGAAACTTACCAGAAGCTGCTGCATTTCTCACCCTAGGCTTATAGTCGAGTCAATAAGCTTTCCCAGTTTTTGGAGGTAAAATTAGGTAGCTCGGCTTATACTCGGGACGGCTTATACTCGAGTATATACGGTAATTATATTTTAGTTGGGATCAAGCACAAGGTACTAATTTATTATTACAGAGTAAATCCTTAAAACAGTATTTGATTAAAATTGAGTCTATGGATGATGGTCTTCCCATAATTCTGAGCTTCTGGATAATGGGTTTCTGGACAGGATTAAGGATCCTTTACCTTTATGACTTACTCTGTAGATGGACAACACGTTGAAGTTTGGTGCACTACCCTTCTTGTGTTATAAGATCAGGAGAACTGAACCTAGGCAAATCTTTGCTTTAAGGTGCCTTCTATTTGTAGGATACCATCTGCTGTGTTATGTATCTTAAATTCTAAAACATTCCGAAAGCCTTTTCATTCATACATGATTTTACCACAAAAATACACATTCTCTTGAAAAGTTAACACTGAAGGGGTAGCTGACAAAAGGTTTGCTTTGCAATCCATGCTGCGGCTGTTCATTATGATAACATGGCTGATTTTTCATCTAAAGATGACAGTTTGTAATATCTTTTGTGATGGGATGAAATTTAAAAGGCTGACTCCTCGCAAGGACCGCATATAAAAGTAGGAGTCACTGAACAATAATTAAATGTTTCTGAAACTTATAATTGAAATCCATAAGTCAAGCTCATTCTCCTTCATCACAGAATTACAAGGAATACTCATCACATCGTTCAGGTTTTGACAAGTTCTGCACTAGAGAAAATAAAATATAGGCATTAATGTCAACCATTTGTGGCTTCAAAAACCATAAAGAAGAGCTCACTTTTTTCTGTTTCAATTAATAATAAATAATTATGCTTTTCTGACTACAGCAAATGGGCTGCTTTATATTAAAACCAAAGCATATGTTTGTATAGGAGGAATCTGTACAGAGAAAGCCTGAATTCGAAATATGATATTCTTTAACTGAAATATTGTGCATAGGAAAATGATGAGTTACCAAAGAACTATAATTTTAGACTGTATTATAAAATGGTAGAAAGTTAATAAATATATTACTTAACTTTGATGCCCAAACAAATGCACTTGTGCTAAAAGTGTAATTACTTGATTAATGATAAAAATTTGCAAAACACATTGAAGTCAAAAGGTGACATTTTTTTTGCTTTTTTTGTGTGCACAACAATTTTCTGGGTGTGCAACTTTTTTCCCCTCACTCATAAATGCATTAAAGTCAATGAGAATATTTTCTTGCAGTGATTTTTTTTATCTTGGCGACTTTTGTGTCTCTCCGGCTTTTTGTCCAAATGTATTAAAGTCACTGGGCATTTTCTCACTTATTATTTCTCACTCAAAATGCATAAAAGTAAATTTTTGATTTCTTCTTGCTGCAAATTTTTTTGTCTTGGTGACTTTTTTTGTCTTCGCAACTTTTTTAATTTTTGCTGCAGATGGCGAAATGCAGAGTTTTGCAGCAAATCCATGCCTGTCGAAATTTTTTTATTGTATTCTAAGGACAGAAGGCACAAATAGTTTTGACTATTTAATGCTTGCTGGCAAAATCCTCATATACCCACATAACACTAAACTCGCTTCTAGGTTTTGGGACGAGGGCTTTCATTTACTCTAGTTGTGAAATAATCTCTCTTTTGTATCTATTCATTTTTTTCAGAAACAGTAGCCATGGTTCCCATGTTTTCCAATACCTTTTGCTTTTGTTCTGAAGTATATGGGTTATTTCTTCCAACTTTCTCATGTCTTCAACTAACTGCTGCTACTCCGCATACCTCGGAGGGGTGGATTTTTTCCAATGTCTCGGAATTACTGTCTTGGCTGCGTTTAGTAGGTGCAAAGTAAGTGGGTCGGACAATATCCCGTTTTTATCTCTTATAAAACTTAATAAGATCAATGGCATATCCTCCACATTAATACTTATGGAAGTTATTTAATTTATTACTTTCAGAATCTTTCAACACCCTGCATTTAAACCATATGTGGGCTTGTGTATCCTTTTCTTGACCATATCTCCAACATGTATCTGGGCTTTCTGGAAATATCCTTTTCATTTTATCCAGGGTGAGATGCCATCTTGTTACTAGTTTGTAATTCATTTTCTCACTCTTACTGCTCTGGATGATCTGTGTACTGAGTAGTGATGGGCGAACTTATTTGCCAGGCGCAAATTTGCGCAAATTCTTGCGATTTGCCGTCAGCGAATAAATTTGCGAAACTGTCGAAAAAATCCGGGCCGTTTTTTGGACGCTGGCGCATTTTTGCCAGCGAATGTGCGCCGGCATCAAGAAAACCGGACACCGGCATCAGAAACGGACGCCGACATCAAAAAAGAGACGCCGGCACACATTATCTTATCTTTATCAAGGGAGATATTTGATATTAATAATTTATATATAGTAGAAATTCCTTTACTGAAGATTTCTTTACTCTCGAGCATAACTTCCCATTTTGTTAGTTCTCTATTCCAGTCTACACCTTTATTTTTATATTTATAATGTTGTAGTTGGCAATTATTCCATATATCTCTGGGATGACTTCCCCATTTCTTTTGAATTTCTACTTGCTTATTAATAAATAAAATAATATCCAAATGTTTGTTTGATATACATATGTGTAACCTATTTTGGCTTGAAAAGGCAATTACCAACTAGTAGCATAGAGCCTGGGTTACATTGGACCCTCTTGATGGGCCTTCGCTAAGTGGAAGGAGCACATGAGGTGTTACTGAACAACACCTCTACACTGCCAAAGATGTAATATTAATAAATTGGATGCCAGGAGTTCTTTGCAAACAACAAACTCAACAGGCTTTATTCAATATAAAGTGCCATATGGTGATAATACTCACAGCAATGGGTAGTCAAAATAATGCCAGGTAGAAACAAAAATGTAGCAGACACAGCATAGCTGGCACCACTGAATTAATAGCAGGGGGAGTTGAAAGTATACACCTTCCAGGTTGTCGGTACCTCTTATAGTCTGGATCCCTACAATAGATGTGCAATGAACAGTAACCTGTTTCCCAAGCAGAGTCTGGGGGAGAGCTACTCCTGTCTATGTTTGTGAAGATTCTCGTTCATCCAGGTCATGGTATATCTGTAGAAATAAGTCAAATCAACTGGACTTGCTGTGTTTTTTTTCTTGAAGACCAGTCATCCAACTCAATTCAAAATAACTTGTAAATTAGATCTTTCGGGAATATATACACCTACATCTCAAGGCGGAGGTATCATAACAGGGGAAAAACAGACACAGATCACACGTATAAGCAAAGTAAAAGAACTGCAGACTTTATTAGGCAAATAATAGACAAAGCCTTACACATTTTGTGCACTTAGGCACTTAATCATAGCCTCAAAAATAACATTTTGTCTTTTGCCTAATAAAGTCTGCAGTTCTTTTACTCCACCTGCCAGACGTGAAACGTATAGAGAATGATTGTTTAGTCATACATATTTACAAGTTCTTAAACAGATTTTCTTTAACTAAACATATTTAGGTTTGCTAAAACACATTTAGGGGCATATTTATCAAGGGTCGAATTTCAAATTTGAAAAACTTCGAAATTCGAATTCAAAAATTCAGAAATTGTCGAAGGTTTTTTTTGGCCAAATAGGTCAGTTTTTGATCAAATAGGTCCATATTTGGCCAAATTCCAATCGTACCAGTCCAAGTAAAAGTGCATTCAATTGAATTCTAATTAAAGTTTTTCCCTTTGATTTTTCAAAGTCCACCAATTGACTCTTCTAGGAGGTCCCCCATAGGCTAAAACAGCAATTCGGCAGGTTTTAGATGGTAAATGGTCGAAGTCGAATGTTTAAAGAGACAGTGGACTTTGAAAAATCTACGATTTTTTTGGGAAACATTTTGAATTGAATTTGATCGAAAGCGCTATTCGTTAGATTTGAACGATTTGAATTTGGCCGAATACGAAACGGACCCATTTGACCAAAAAAAACCCTTAGACTTAATTTCACTTGGTCTTTTTGAATTCGAATTTCGACGTTCAAAAAAAATTCGACCCTTGATAAATATGCCCCTAAATGTGTGTGTATAATAGCAAAAATACCGCACTCAACAGGCTTAGTTAGAGAAACTGTTTTTAACATAGTTCTTTTTTTTTCTTGAGGAAGATCACTATGATGTGATGGAAACGTTGGAATTTCTTTTCTTTTTCTATTAAATTCAGTTACTCTAACTGAGCCTGTTGAGTGTGGTATTTTTTTGCTATTTTGTACACATTTTACCTGTACCCAGGCATGCTGTGCTTTTGTTTTTATATAACGTTCAAATTGGACCAGCACTCCAGTAGTATTTTACAAATGATTTAATTAAATCATCACTTATAGTCTTCCAACATTTCGGCCCCTCTTGGGGCCTTTATCAAGGATGATAAAGGCCCCAAGAGGGGCCGAAACGTTGGAAGAATAAAAAAGTGATGATTTAATAAAATCATTTGTAAAATACTACTGGAGTGCCGGTCCAATTTGAACTTTGTATGATAACCTTTGACCAAGCACCCACCACAGAATCAAGACAGAGTGTGGATACTGTTTGGAAAAAAACAAAACATATAGATAGAACAGATAGATAGATAGATATATAGATAGATAGATAGATAGATAGATAGATAGATAGATAGATAGATAGATAGATAGATAGATAGATAGATATAAAAGTATTACATCTTATAATTCAGAAAGCAACATTCCTCTTCTCTGGGATAAGGGGCTTTTGATTAATGCAGATATCTTTAAAGCTTTAGATTATATACTATATTATATCAGCTATCATACATTCAGTTTGATAGATTATGCAGTGATCTGCTAACCTTGCAAAGTCAGGCTTGACACCAACAGCTTGTCCCATTATGCCGACTATTTTTCATGTTTCAGTAAAAAGCAAATAAGTGGCAATCAGAATCACATTTCTGGACTTCATTTCATCTTTTACAATACAATGAGAAATCAAAAATTTAGTCTTACCTGAGATTTTCCTTTTCTTTAGTCTGAAAGGCAGCACATCACAATTGGGTAATAGATTCTATTCCCCCTGATAGGACAGAAAACAAGCTTAATTAACCCCTATAAGAGTCACCTCCTACCTCCAGGCATCAGTGTTCATTTTCTAGCTTCTTAAATAAAAACACACCACAACTTTAAATTTATTGGGAGGGATTATTGTGCTGCCTTTCGGACTGAAGAAAAGGAAAATTTCAGGTAAGACTAAATTTTTGATTTTCTTTACGTCCTACAGGCAGCACATCACAATTGGGATTTAGCAACTAAACACAGGGAGGGATCATTATTTCCCTGCCAAGGCAGATACCCAAACTGTACTGCCAAAGGCTGCTTCTTGAGAGGCTGCTATGTCAAGCTTGTAGAACTTTACAAAAGTATGTACATTACTCCAAGAGGCTGCTCTGCAGATATCTCAAATATGCACTTGTGATCTTTCTGCCCAAGAAGTGGACACTACCCTTGTATGTGCTTTTAACTCTGCTGGAGGTTTCCTCCCTGCCATATAAGCTTTCCTATCCAAAGGATCTTTAAATGGTGACCCTTCCACAGGAATTGTTGTTCTTTTTAGAAAGTCTTACGATCACAACATCCACAAGTGGCTCCTCCCAGGGTGCCTCCTTAGCATTTATAGGAAACATCAATTAAAATCTTTTTATTACTTTGGGTGTCTTTTTCACCTGAAATAAATAAAACTGTTCCTTAGATGTGTGTTGTACTACTGAGGAATACTCACTATCAGCAACTGAATCAAGATTCTGAACTAGATTACAAATTTCTAGAATGTCAGCAGACATATGTGTATTAATATTTGATCTGACTTAATCAAAATATTTTGACAACAGTTTCTTGAACCAGCTAAAAAACTGTTCCATGTTATTTACTGGGTCCCCACTTGAAATACATGATTCACAATTTGACTGAGAATAATCTTCAGGCAATGGCTGATCACATCGTGAACAAATATTATATCTGGATTTTCTCTTTCTTTTCCTGGAAGATCTTACTTCAGACACCTAAAATATATGAAAGGTGAGCATAAGTACACATATTAACTTTGTAAATGTGACCCCAGTAAATCTGCTACACATAGTATATTTAGCAGCCTAATCACAGTCTAGCAGCTTCTGCTACAGGAACTTACACACAAATGGCAGAGGCAATCAAATGCTGCAAAATACCTGCTTAAGGTAAACCGCACCCTTAGCTGCGAGTTTCCTGGAAATATCTGAAACTCCTCATACTCACCATATTTTGCATGCCCACATTGCTGCATTGCTATCATGTGGTATGAATGATACTCCCTAAGCAGTAAAAGTTTTATACTGGTAAAGATAATAGAATTCAGGACAGCCTAGGAATGGTAACACCAATGATAATTTGCAATCATTTGAATATCACATTATAACAGATTTCTAAGCACTCATTTGAAATGGTAAACTGCAGATGCAATACCATTAAAATATAACTGTAAAGGAGTAATAGGATATTTGCAACCCTTATACCTTTGTAATATAGACGATAAAATTCAAAGTTTCCTGAATGCATTGTCCTTGTACTCTACAAGGTCATGATTTAATAGTGGTGAACTGCTGTGCCGTATAAAAATAAATACAGCGTAATGGACAAGGTACCACTAGCTACAATCTACACCCGCATACATCGCATGCTGAGAAACCCTATTATAGGGATTATAACATTATATTAATAACCCCTTAACTAGAACATTAGTAAAAGTACAGCTCTGTATTCTGTACGTTTGGATCTATATGTCACTTAAAGCTAGTCACTTACAACTGGGTAGTTGTATCATTAGAATAAGACACAGCATTATCTATCTAGTATCCATATATTTTCGAATTAACAGATAATCTGCCAAACCCTGCATCCATAAGTGTAGTAAAGTTAGTGTTGATATACTTAGCTATTGAGCATAGTCAAGATAACCTACAGAGTACACTGTAGGATAGAAACACAGAAAAAGCCACAATCACAGTACAATTACTTCAGAAGTTGGGATGTGATAGTAGCTGGATTAACGTAGAGAGATACTAAGTAGTGATGGGCGAATTTGCGCCGTTTCGCTTCGCCGAAAAATTTGCGAATTTCGCGCGAAATTCGCGAAACGGCGAAAAATTCGTGAAACGGCACCGGCGTCTCGTTTTTGACGCCGGCGCCCGTTTTTCCGACGCCGGCGCCCGTTTTTGGCGCCGGCGCCCGTTTTTGACGCCGGCGACTTTTTTCGAAAAAAAATTTATTATTATACGATAACTTTGGTTGCAAGCTAACTTGTAGTATAGTAAAACTGAACTGCAGCCGTGCACATAAGATCCGTAAATTGAATGTCTACCTTATGATGGGCAGGTTACATGCAGATGTCATAGTAAGGCAACAAGTGAAGTAAAGGGTGCCCTTAGTATAATGCAAGGGTGTGTTAGTAACTGAATGGTTATATCATGATAATACTGATGTTTGCAGACCTATAGTCAGTGGCATAACTACCGGGGGAGCAGGGGGTGTGATTGGGCCAGGGCCCACATCCCCTCAGGGCCCCCCCGGCAGCTCGCGTGCCACCGACTCCGGCGGAGATCTGGGCTGATTCAGGGTGTACCGGGGGGGGTGGGTAGGCGCCAGGGCCCACCCCCCTTTAGTTACGTTACAGCCTATAGTTGTATGAACTGCAGAACTTCAACTGGCCTCCATATGCTCAATGTCTATCCTGCTATTACTGGTGTAATGCAGACATTCCAATATGGTAGTATAGAGAACTGTAGATGAGTATTTAGTACAACACTCTGAAAGGCTATACAATGATAGTTTTGATCAATACGGATAGCTTATCATTACTTATATTGTAAATTAGTAATAATTTACAAAAACAGAAGTGCACTTAATATCCATATACTGAATGGCTATTCTGCTATTACTGGTAAAATGCAGACATGACGATATGGTATTATAGCGAACTATAGGAGCACAACACACTGAATGGCTATACAATGATAACTTTGATTACCAATAGCATATAGTTACATAAATTGTAATATAGTAATAAGTATCTGCAGAAATGCACTTAATCCAAATGCTGATGGACTATTCTGCTAATCCGGTTTGATTGCAGCCATTACACTATAGTAGAATAGGGAGCTGTAGCTGAACATTTAGTTTAACACCCTGTGCAGAAGTGCACTTAATCCATACACTGCATGGCTATTCTGCTAATCCTGTTTGAATGCAGCCGTTACACTATGGTAGTATAGGGAGCTCCATATGTTGCATTGCAGCTTCATGGTATCACAGGTTAATGCAGATGTTGCCGTATGGTAGCAAAATGAAGATAGCCATGCACTTAGTTTGAATGCGGTCATTACATATGATATGTTGTATTATGATACTGCTTAATACAGGTATTATGATACAGAATCCTGGTGGAGTGCAAGGGTGTGATTAGTATAACACACTGTATGGCTATATCATGATAGCACTTATGCCTTTTAGACATATAGTAATAATAACCATATATGCCGTTAGAATTCATATGCTGAATGGTAGACATTGTAATTTAGGAATGAACATACATTTTACACACAAGAAAAATTGCAGGTAAGAACCACCGCCTGAGGATTGAATCCTGCAATAGTCACTGCTTCATGGTGAAATTGGAGTTTCATGTGGTAATTTACCAACCACTTCCTACTAACCATAACAAGTAACCGGTTTAGTAGCCATATTGTTGGGAAACACTGTGTTGAGAAAGCAACAATAATGTGTATATCCCGGGGATTTGGTTAACCATAACCGCAACAGTTCCAATGCCTTTGCTGATATAGCCGAACAGCTAATTTGTTACGTCAGGCTCAAATACCTGCACATTTGCTGATATAGGCTGAAAAAAAACAGCTTATATCACAGAGGCTAGGTTACAAAACTTTCCATAATGATGTGGATCCAATCCACTATAGTTGATAAGTCTGCACAATCTGAATGCTATCCAGCAGACTGCAGAGTGTACAGTGAGGAGAGCCCCATACTCCTGTTTGGATGTAAACACCAAGTTATTGTACGCACCCAAAGGTTTTGACTGCGAAGATAGGCACACATGGCCACAGTCCTCCTTGGACCAGCCCTTGTCTTAATACTTAATCTAACTTCATCAAAGGATTTTGATAACATTTCCTTGAACCAGCTAATTACAGTAACTGTTCAGGGTTTTTTACTGGGTACATGGTGGGAATAGTCTTTAGGCAATAGTTCTTCACATCCTGTGACCCATAGTAATTCTGCTAAGGCTACCCATTGTACCTAAGCTTGTTTGTTATTCTGTCCTATCAGGGGCAATGGAATCTATTACCCAATTGTGATGTGCTGCCTGTAGGACGTAAAGAAAATGGTTAATGTCAGCACAGCTGAATAAAGACCAAAAAAAAAAATGATCTGGGCCCAGCCAACTAACTTATTTTATAGCATCTTACATTTTATATGTAATAAAATACACTAAGGGGGTTATTTACTGAGCTAAGAATGCCCAAAATTCCCGAAAATCCTAGGCTAAAAAAATCACAAATTTTTCAGAATTTATTAAAGCCTGAGGGCTAAAAAGCCCCAATATAAAACCACGGCATCTCAAACCTTGCATAAAAGTCAATGGGAACAGTCCCACTGATTTTTGGTTGTGTCGGAAATGTACGAAAAAATCGTGAAAATCTGAGCTTTTCCAGCAAAGGTTATTTTCGGGAAAATTTAATAATAAATAATTGTTAAAAACCCGAGCAGGTTTAGAGTTTGTAGCAGCCGATATTGAGATAAATTCAGACCTTGATAAATAACCCCCTTAGTGGCCTATTTATCACACCTTGATTTTTTTCTGGTTTCGTATTTAAAGGAGAAAACTAGATTTTAAGAGGGAAAAAAAACTAGATTTTTTTAGAGATTTATTATAAATCCAAAAAAAAAATCAGAATCTGAAAATACTCCAGCTAAAACCTGTCAAGGTAATAAAGAAGTCAATGGAAGATGTCCCTGAAAATTTTTCCTGACGTACGATAATCCGAAAAAGTCGGGGTTTTCGGGCAACAACTCTAAGCTTGAGCAATACGGCCATCTAACATGAAAAATTTGTACAATTTGAATGTTGCATAAATTTGTTTCGATTTTTCCTGCACTACTTTTTCGAGCTGATTTTTGATAAATCGTATAGGGTGATATTGCTTACTGCTCATGAGCAAACTTAGTGCCTTTTATTACATATGGGGGTACATTTGCTATCACTAGGTGCCTAAATGGAAGTTGAATAGCACTTTTTAAAATATTTGCTGATCTCCCTCCTCCCAATAAGTTATATGTGAGTGTGATTGCACAATTTTCTGGCATTTCTTGTGTTGGAATAATATACTGCAATCTAATAGATTCATGGACTTTTCCTGAAACAGTCATGTATCACTCTAATCTTTAACAAATCATCATGACTATCAGACTCAGCTGCCTTGAAAATCTACAAAAGGAATTATAATAACATACTTTTTGGAAATTGAAACTAAAAGAACCAGGGAGCCACGCAGACTGAATTACATTGTTAGGTGATATTCTTTTATGGTCCATTATTATGTGCATTATTTGAATTTGTATTCGATGTCCAGGTGTGAGAAGTTCATTGTATATGAGAAGCCCACTATTACTGCTAAATAGTTTTCCTCTACCAAATGATCAAACCAGTCAGTGAATTGTCAGGGGACTGTTTTAGGTACTGTTAAAGCTGCAACTAGTCTACCATAAAAAGTTGTCCATCGAGTTACAAGTAAGTGAGTTTTACTCAGTCTACAAACATATTCCCATCTTTGGAATCATCAGTAGATTAGGATCCACAAAGCACGAGTCACATGACCGTGGCTGTAGGAGGAAATATTTTAATTATGGTTGATGACTTGTAGGTCAGTTCCTTGTGGCCCTGTAAAAGGTACTTTCACTGTCTGCTAAAAAAATGCAGTACGTTGTTTTGTCACATTAGAAACACTATATAAAAATGTAATACTCATCTCATGTGCTGCCTCTCCAAAACATTGTGCAGGTATTGCCCCATATGGACAAAGGTGCAACTGGCTTTGCTCCGATCCTGAAGAACAAATAATTGAACCTAACTATAACAACTCAAAGATGGCATATTGTACTGTGCTCTGAGACTTCTAGCCTATGTTCCTTCTGACTCACAATTAGACAGTGCCGGCCTATGAGTGAAGGCAGCCAAGGCAAGTTCCCAACCCAATCCCACCCTTGCCTCCATTCCCACAGAGTAGGTAAGTTTGATCCGCCAGACTAACATAAGGGCTGAAAAAATGTAGGCAGAAGAGGTACATGCCTAGCACCTCCCCTCCATTACACTCTAGGCACATGCCTCTTCTGCCTACACCCAGTTCTGTCCCTGTTATAAGAGTAAGAGTAAAAAGGTAATAATGGAAATTGTACCCAGGCAGTAGGAGAGACAATAGATGTTAAAGGCAAGGCTAAAACTGCAGAAATCACCATAAAAACATTTGTAGGAATTTGTCAAATAATGCAAAAGGAAATAAATACATAGATTGGGAAGATTTTAGAAAAAATGGCATTAAAATGGCATTATAATGGCAGACTAGTTTTCCAGGCGGTAAAAATCACTTCTATATGAAAGTAGAACATAAATCTAGCTTAATAAGATCCCTAATTTGTCAATATTATGTCCGTTTAAAAGCAAATGCTTCTGTGCTGCTCGAGTTTGCAAAGTGTGTGGTCAGCATTTTTTTCATTTCAGAACATTTCACTACATTTCTGTAAGTAACAAATGAAATCAGACAAGTACAATTTAGATGATTGGAAGGAAGCCAGCCATTCTAGTATAACTCTTAATCAAACATTGAGGAAAATATCATTAGCAGCGAGAAGCAGAAAAAGTAAATACATTAAAAAAAAGCAACTAAAAAAATAGTGTAAAGAACAAGTTTTAGGAAAAAGGTATTTTTGTATTTTTCCGCAAGGAATCTTGTTGCCTCCTCTGTAAGCCACATACCTGCCCTGATGGCTTAATGAAGATGGTGAATATCTCATTTGTTGTGTGGTCAAAAAAGGGTCAACTTGCTCCTAGCTGTGATCCTAGTAGCCATTCCAGAGTGCTTCCCTTCAGATCCAAGTTGGCAGTGCCCATGGCTCCAGGGTGATGTCATATGTTTGTGGGGTGATGTGGCAGCATGTGACATCAAGGATATATATGTAAAAACATGTTCAATGACAATGCAATAAGCAGTAATTTTGGGGTTAACTTACCCAAACAAGCGGGGGATCCAGTTGCGCAGACCCCAAACCTTCAGCTCAGGAAGGCAATATAGCATGTAATAAATAGTGATGGGCTGGCACAAACTGGATCACACTCCAAAAATAGTTGTAGTACAAAAGTCTTTTTATTAGAGCAAAAACATCACAACAAAGGCCTTACGCGTTTTGTGCCATAGGGGCACTTAGTCATAGGCTAAGGAAACACGTGACAATTCAAAATAAAAGGGCACCAGAGACCCGGTGTTCAATGCCCGAATATAGGTCTTTCTTGCTCAAGTTCCTGGGTGCTCCCTTATTGTTTTTTTTGCCTTGATCCATCAGTTCCTGACCTCCTGCTTTGACTTTGGTACTTGCTGTCTGCCCTGATCTAGTTCTCCTTGGATGCTGCAAATTGGACTTTTCTGAATACAGCTTCCTCCTTGACCCCAACCCCAGCCTACTAGAGCCGCTAGGCCCTGTCACTAGTTAAGCATATTTGGACTAATGTCAAAAAAAGTAGTAAATAACTTCAAATAACTGCAAATTTTAAATGTACATAATGTATTTGGTAAATATTTTTGGTATAAAGATAATTGTTGTGAAGTTTTATCAGAATCTCTGCCCACCAGGTGCATTGGACATAGGTTTCTAGGGCTTCACAAAAGGAAAACATTGTTTTCACAAATATTTTCTCGATTGAGCATATTCAATTCCATAATGACTTTTATCACATTTCCACCATAGTTCTAAAGTGCAAGATTTATTTTTTATTCTACAGAATTCTACTTTTTTGTTGGGCTACTTTTTATTGTACAGATGATATTGCAGCTTTAAGTGGTGTATTTGTGCCCATATATAATGACTTTTTTTATTAAGAATTTAATTACATATGCTGCACCCTTGCATAAACTATAAAATGTGTAGTATTTGTTGGCTTGCTAGGCACTTTTGCAGGTTTGCAAACTATAAATCAAATCATTTTCTTCTACTAATTAAAATGTATTTGAATCGTGCATTTTTTTCTATTAACCTTTTTTATTATGTACGGCTATCTGCAACTATTAGCTAGGCTTTTCAATGCTGGACTTGGTCATAAGCAACACTGGAACTGCCATCATGTAGAAACCAAGTCTATGCCACAGAGAACAGGTTACTATATGTGTCAAAAGATATGAAATATAAAGATAATCGGATGATCAAATAAGAAGCTACTAACCCATATTAAAAGTATGAGATGCTAATGACCTCACTGCAAAATGTTTGGAGACAGAAATTGTAAGGGATAATGGGTATCTCTTTGCATTTCATTTCCAAATATGGGGAATGGATCTAAGTCTTTGTAGAAATTTTAAACATACTGAGCAGACTGTGTCATATGTCTATATACAGTATGTAGGGCCTGATGGATATCTACAGTATGGTTTTTCAGTAGAAAGATTTTGTTCAGTTACAAAGATTTTGCCTGTACAGTAGCTGTTTCATACCAGTCTGATGTTTTATGCTGGATAGAGCAAGCACTCGAGTGTACAAGACTGTGAGGAGGTAGGCATGATTATTTGAAATGCAAGCATAATATTGGGTTGAACATCTGACATCACTCTCCAACAGCCCACCTGGCTGAAATCTGCTACGTGGAACTTGCCCACTTATTTGCAATGTTGAAAATAATTCTAGGCTCGAAGCAGCTCAAAAGGGAGAGGTCTCATAGGGAGATTTACATGCTTCTGGTAACTTTGACAAGAACATTTGTAGCAGTCCAAAGGAGACTGGTCTGATAGCATCTTTTCTGACTTTTTCTACAGCCTTTCATGACCTGTGTAAATAGAAAAACTACTGCAAGTGTATATAACAGCAGCCACATGTAACAGGAGCACTTGTGACTGATAGGCTTCCACACAGAGTAACCCTAGGTTTTTGTTGTGAGATATAGGCATGACACACTTGTTTAGATTGAACCAAGGCAAATTTTTATTAGCAGCTTCTCACAGGTTCACAGGGAAGACTGGAGTCATCAATGAGTAACAAGTTTCTCAAAATACGCTTCCAAGGAGATCCTCTCATGATTCCTCTATCACACACACACTCGCACAGCATGTTTCCCTGAAACCTCCAGGACCCCTGTCATGTAGATGTGCACAGGCAGAGTGCTGTTAGCCATTAAAAGAGGCCTCCACTCCAAATTATTCTCCCCCCTTCCTTTCTATAGTCTCTAAGTACAGTGCCCAAGCTTCCTCTAAGCTGTTAGCCACTACGACTCCAATAAGCTGCCAATATCTTAGTCCAGGGGTGTCCAAACTGCGGCCCGAGGGCCACATGCGGCCCAGGATGCTTATGAATGCGGCCCAGCTTGAAACGCTTGGTTCCCGAGGAAATAGGAGGAGGGGGGACCCTGCCCATTGCCCAGTTAGTAATAATAATATAATAATATGTCTATTTATAATCCAGGTGTCCCATATTCCAGTGTATAGCTCCATCTGGTTATCCAACTGGCATTGTTGTTCTTTTCTGTGTATTTTCTTTACTTTTACAAATCAAACGTGTTTGTGTATTTCATGTGTGGCCCCAGACAATTTTTCTTTTTTCAATGTGGCCCGGTGAGCCAAAAGTTTGGACACCCCTATCTTAGTCCCTACATGCTCACTTCCCTGTCTGGCACACAATTGCCCCCAGGGCAGTACCCAAATATAAATTTCTCATCGGGGTTCCTGACTGTCCTGGCTAGCAAATCCTATCTATTTATCCATATCACTACCTGTCTATTCCCAGCAAGGATCAGGTACCAACCTGGTCTGGCTCAGTATTGTCTGACTCAATGCTGTTTTCTTGTGTACATTTTAGTTATTTTTTGAGAAGTACAAACACAAACAGAATCTTACTTGTCTCTAAACTTCCAGGAGCTTCAGTTATCAGAATTTAATTCTTCATATCTCCAAATGAAGCCAATCTCAGTCATGACTAGACAGTAGATTCACTCAGTTACAACATTACTGAACTCCGTGGACAAATGGAGATCCCATTAAGCAGCTTTAGAAGACATGGAGGCAGAATATGAAGAGTGAGTTTACATTTATGTGTTTCTGAAAAGTACCTGCAAGTATCAAAAAACATTTCTCAAAACTTGCCAAGCTACATAAAATAGTTTTCTTCACCTATAGAACCAAACTTAATCACTGTGTATGAAGTTCCACAAGCCCCCTAAAATGAATCTATAAAATGTACATATATGTATTCCCTAAATATCTGTAATACATGAGATAATTTCTAATGCCAATGCATACTAACTAACTTCATAATACCCATAGAAGCCCTAAATGTCCCACAGTATTGTGCGGTGGTATATATATATATATATATATATATATATATATATATATATATATATATATATATACAAAAGCCATGAATATCTTGTAAATTATATCCTTATAAACCATGAGTTCTGATGTCATCCGTTATAAACGGTGAGTTCTGATGTCATCAGTTATAAACGGTGAGTTCTGATGTCATTTCTGTCACATGACTTACTGAAATTTTTGTATTAAAATAAATAAAGTACCCCCAGTTGTAAAATATGAGGATATTAGAAGTTACCTTGGAGTTCCATGACCTGTATAAAAGAAATATGGTCATGAAAATCTTCGGTAAGTTATAATATCCTTATATTTTACAAGAGGGGGTACTTTATTCAATATATATATATATGTACGTATAGAAGTAGCAACAGCACTCACGCTTTAATCCTAATTCAGTGGTGCACGTCCCGAATTCGATACCAATCAGCCAATTAACACGGGTTCATAGATTGGTTAGTGACCCGGTAGTTAGGGATGTCCAAATCAAACAAATGAGACATAAATTTAGAAAGAGGGGGTAGCCATTGAAAGTATTGGATAAAGCTGAAAAGGTTATGGGACAGTCAAGATCTAAAAAAATGAAGGGCCCTAGAATTACCTTTGTCACACAATACGGCGGATTATCTAGACAAATAAATGGTGTAGACAGTGTAGACATGTGATTAAAGGCAAATCTTTTTTATATCCAGGTACAGGAGAATCTATTCAAATTAGGGGATACCATACCTGCCTATCACAATTTGTGGTGTATGCGATAGTTTGCCCATGTGGTATGATCTATGTTGGGGAAACTATCCAGAAGGTCAAATCACGGATATCACAACACAAGTCCACTATAAAATTGGGAAATACTGCATTACCATTGTCACGTCATTTTAAAGAAAAGGGCCATACTGTGGAGCAACTACGGTTCATGGTACTAGAATATGTGCCCCCATTAGTTAGGGGAGGAGACCGTGAATTTAGGCTCAAACAACGGGAAGTATGGTGGATTAAAAGATTAAATTCACTTCATCCAGCAGGTCTTAATAAGTAGTGATGGGCGAATTTGCGGCGAATTTGCGCGATTTGCCGCCATCGAAAAAATTAGCGAAACGCCCGCGAAAATTCGTCGGCGTCAAAAATTTTTTTTGGAAAAACGGGCGCCGGCGTCAAAAACGGGCGCCGACGTGAAAAAAACGGGCGCCGGCATCAAAAACGAGACGCCAGCGATGTTTCACGAAATTCGCAAATTTTTCGGCGAAGCGAAACGGCGCAAATTCGCCCATCACTATTAATAAGGATTACCATTTATATCTATTTTTATACCTATATCTGTTTCTACATGCATTGTGTCTATTATATTAAGGTTCAACTATTTGAATTGAGACACATAGATTTCATTCAGCCAGTGTTCAGTATACATTGTATCAACCCTGTATAGAGGATAATGAATATGTTGCTATGTCACTTCCTTTGATGATCCTTAAATATTCACATGGATTGTGTTTGTTCTTGATACCATTGCTACACATGGCTTGATAAAGAGCCTATGCAGGCTCGAAACGTCACTTTTTATATGTGCACACATATGGTGATGTAAATTTTTTTACGATTTAATACAAATTTTTGAGCATTAGAAGCGAGTGCTGTCCATTACTACGTTTATATATATATATATATATATATATATATATATATATATATATATATATATATATATATATATATATATAGTCAAATACAAGAGTCCTCTGCACTCAACCCATTATCAATATATTTAAGACAGCGACATTTTGTGCATACTGCTACTAAAAAATGCCTTACCCTTTAAACAACACAGGGATTGTTTGTCCATATATTGCAATATATTTAAGCTGGCCAACTACGTCAAAGTCATCCCATATCTGGCCAGTCCTATGCTCAATTTTATCTGATTCATTAAGAATTCTATTGCTTCATTATACATTTTACAAAGGGATTAGGTTTATATATATATATACAGTATATTATCCAAATATTCATAAGCCAAACTGTGCTGTTTATTAGACAGTTTTTTATGATTGGAGAATTGCTCGAGGTAGGTAGGTTGGTAATACACTGTACATACTGTTAGATTAACCTAACTAATGAAATTGAATAATCTACAAATTATAATTTATTTTAAAATGCAGAAACAGATGCTGTCAAAATAATCATGATAGATATATGCAGTTCAGTTATTTCTTATGAAGATTATGAGATAATAACAGTTCAGGCAAGATGAAAAAAATCAATAAGCCACTAACAGCAAATATCTTTAATAACTTTCATTAGAGTAAAGTTAATTGCAGAAAGAAATATTTTATGCCCACATTAATCTAGTTAAGGTGACATTTCTGTTTTAAGCTGCAGAATTTAATCCAATAATGCACTTGTATACAGGTACATGTAGCTGTTGTCCAATGCTGACCTGTTTTGCTTCTCTGAAATTTTTCACCCATTGGAGTCTATGGGTGTCATTTTTACGTAGAAAAATTTTGCTCATCACTAATGCTTAGATGAGCACCAAGCAAGACTGGCTCACGTTTTTAAGCCTCTGTGATTTATGACTGGGATCACAAATATCATGCAACATATGTCAGAAAAAAATTGGCTGTTTTCCACAAGTGGACTAATATGATAATAGCCATTTATTGTTTACAGGAGGTAGTGCATAAAGTAAACCTGTGGAGTATCTTAAGAGTAAACACTCTTGCTTTTTGAGTATAGAGTATATTGTACTGGCTGATTGGATAACAGAAACACAATATTGGTTTTACTCCCCATGTTGTCCTGCCTCGTCAGCATACAGTATAACTATAGGATCTAATATCTGGAATGCTTGGAACCTGTAAGAACCCTATAGGATTTTTGCTACCACATGGATATAAACCAGTTTAGCAAACATCATCAAAGTGATGAGGAAACCATGGGAAATGGCATTGCTATTTTTTAAGCTGCCTGAGAAAGGCTTTAACTGGAGTACCCGGAGCACACACACTTACACACATGTAAGTATCTTCCCTCTGTAACTGTATACTGTAGTTACTTGCTCTCACACTATAATACAGAACAGGTTATGGATAGAAACAAATACATTTCTTTGGATTTGATTCACATATAAATTGAATAGATATAAGATTGCCCAGTTATCTTCCTATAATTCTGTAAAACTTGGGTGAGAAGTGGAGTCTGAAACATCAGAGTTAATTTATAACATCATATATAAGAGTTAACCATTCAGCACAGTTTTGCTATTCAAAGATGATAAGATGTACTTAGTTAGCCTTTCCTATGATCCTAAAGGCACCATTAACTAAACAAATCCTCTTCAACTACATGGTAAAGAATGTATCTTACCTAACACAACTCAATACAAATGAGACTTTTTAAAGTTATATTAGACAGCAGTCTTCATTCATAGCCTTTATGGCTCTCTGCGTTATTCCAAAATGCATTCATATACAGTAAAGAAGACCTTAAAGAGTGTTTAGATAGCTTATGGCAGTGCTCAGACTGGGATATGTCTGGAACGTTACATCTGATCAATTCAAACACCATAGGAATTGCCAACTGACAGTAGCGTTCTACCGAGACAAGTCTTCTTCTGTTTGCTTCAATTTTAAATTCCAAGTAGAAAAAAATGGAATTGAAAATAGCGTTCATCAACAATTTTTAACATCACTGCTTGCCTTTCTCAAGCAGAATGTATCTCCAAGCACTGACACAGTTTCTCTGGCAACAATGCATTTTTTATGAAAAGTAGTGTAAATAGCTAGCTGCACAGTGCATAATCATCCACAGTGCATAATTTATTTCTCCCCAGAGGGTGTAATACATAATATGTCTCTTCTCTGCCTGGTTTTCACAAGTTGACTGCTTGTGGGATCCCAGACTTCTTGCTGCTATACCGCTATCACTATGGGGCATATGCTAACATTAGTAATGTTTATATTTGTTTGTTAATGGAAATGTTGCATTAAATATAGGCAGAATTACCTTGGTATACATATGTTCGAATGTAATTAGACTCCTTGTTTTCAGTAGGAAGTTCGGCAAGTCTGCTCAGTAATAGCATGCCTTTACATGAAAGTCATCCTTCCTCATATATAGTACATCTTAAAAACAGTGATGCCACATAAAGAATTTACTTACATCCATCTGACCTTCCATAAGGTGGGAACTTCAAAGTACATCAAATCAACAAAAAGAAAGCATGAACCAAGCTGAATATTGATAGCATGCTATTCAGATATACAAATCCATTTCTATTATCTTTTTCATTTCTTTGTCTGTTTTCTACTTCCATTATGACTCTTACTTTGATATTCTTCTAGTAACCTTTCTTATTTTTTTTTTAACTCTTCACACTGTTTCCTTTATTCTGCTTAACATATTTTCCTATGTCCTTCCTTATTAAACAAAACCATACAAATCCCAGCAAAATACAACTGGGACGCAGATGGGATCACCACATCACTATGTGGGGAGATGTCATTTGCCACATTAAAGGGGTTATTTACTAATCTCCCAATGCCGAAAATCAAAAAAAATCATGTTTTTTAATATACAGTCGGAATTTTAAAAAAAATTATAATTTTTCGGGATTTATTATACTCCGATGATGGAAAAAGTCGGAATCTGAAAATCTGGCATCTCAGACCTGCCGATTAGGGATGGGCAAATTTTTTTGCCTGGTTTCGCCACCAAAATGACGCCCATAGATGCGCGTCAAAAATTTTTTGCTGCCGACAAAAAAATGATGACACCCATAGACTTTAATGGGCGTCAGCAACATTTTGCCGCCGGCGAATTTTTGGCAAATCGAAACGGGTCAAATTCACCCATCTCTACTGCCGAGGTTGCATATAAGTCAATGGGAGAAGTCTCAAAGATTTTTTGATCTGAGCTGGGTTTCGTGCAATAACCGGAAGATTTTTGGGGTTTTCGGACAAAATAAGATATGAGGACGAGCTGGGATAAAGAACAATTAGAACAGTGTGGGGATGGTATGAGGTAGATCATGAAAAAAAAATGGAAGTAAACAATTAAAGTCATGTGAAAAAGTAAGTATACCCCATGTAAAGATTGTTTTCTTTTTTAACACATCAATATTTGGACTTCAAACAGAATATAAAGATAAAGGTGATATAATCAACAAGAGAAAAGTACACCCTTGGCTGTTTTTTTTTTGGTGGTATATTTCCACCACCATGATTTACAACTGGGATCAGATTCTGCTGGTAAAATCCTGTGTCTGGTGTTTTTCAAACATGCCTTTTGTTACTGATGTCAAAAGTTCAGATTTTTACCTAGGATGGGAAAACTTTAATATTGCTCTGATGTTCTATCTGGACAGCAAAAGTTTCCTGTAGGTCCCATGATAAAACTCAGAGTTTCTTAGAGACTTTCAGCATCTTGCCTTTTTCTCTTGGGTTGAGCTTGGATTGTGGAAAGGTCTGGTCTTGACAAGTAGGCAGTTTTAATATTAAATAATTTTTTTAATTTCCTTTCTAGACTCATAGGCATCTATAATCTTCTTTCTTAAGAGGGTATTTTAAAAGAAGCTATTTCAGTCTAGGCATGGTGATATAACGCACCTCAACAACTGCATAGGGTAGTGGGAAATCATTTCTTCCATTCAGTGTCTAATTGAATGAGATTGTTTCTGCCAAAGGGAGCAATACCAGAAATTAGAGCTAAATGTGTTTTTACCTTTCCACCTGAAGGAAAGGAAGAAGTCAAGTCAATTACATCAAAGTCAGTCAGAGTCATTTACAATTCCTTTATCTTTACATACTGTCTGAATGAAGATCAAATATTGATTAGTCCACATTTTAATAAATACAAAACTTTACAAGTTGTGTACTTAACTTTTTCAAATGATTATATTTAAACTTTGTTCGTTTGAATGTGATGCTGATTTAGCCCACAGCAGGCTGGCTTTCTTATGCTAGAGAACTGCATCTGAATCTAAGCTAAAAAACACTGCACATTTGTGCAGAGCATGTTGTGACTTAATGCAAATTGATATCAATGCCCAATATAAAATATATTTCTAGACAGTGCTCCTGCCTACAAGCTGAATCCTCTTCTTGTTGGAAGTGAAAACATTTGAGTTTCTTCAAACTAAGTTTTGGAAAGGTTTGAGGCAGGAATTAGGCATCCGAATCTGGCAGGTTACCAGATGTGAAACTGCATATAAGGAATATTGAAATAACATTAACCACTTTATGGTAGTATTTTCATTTTTCTACAGCACCAGCATAAAAGTACCATCATGTGTAAATGGAATGGTTCTAGGTCATTCTTTAATCTATTCAATGCCTTGTGTTCAAAGATCAAACATCTGCGTCACACAGAAACTTAAATAAGACACTGTGCAATGCAGGGTGCTGTGAGAAATACAGAAAATCTATAAATGCTTTTTTACCAAATGGAACTGGAAAGTTTAAATAGACTATTAACTTTAATAGTTGTAGACAATAAACCAGCTCATAAAAAAAACTGATATAAAAGTGGAAATGCTTTACAAAAGGGGTATAAGTGGTGGACTGTATTTTGGAAATTCAGAACTGAATATCAGCATCCCTAAAAAATATTTTCAGTTCTAATATTTTTGATATGAAAGTAAAGTAGGCCATTACCCAATTATAGATAGATAAATAAATAGTTTAATATACATTTCAAGTTGATTATTGCTTATTTCCTGTGGTTAAAGTGGACCTGTCATCTACACATAAAAAGCTGCATAATGAAAGTCCTTTGCAAATTAAACATGGAACACAAATTCTTTTTTTCATTAAAATATCCATACCTGTTATAAGGGTGTTTTAATATCTAAACTGTCAATCAAATAATATCTGCCCCGCCTCTATGCCTGAGGCATAGAGGCGGGGCAGTCAATTACTTTCACTTTCCATTCAGCAATTCCTACATGTTTCTCCACTCCCCACATTTCCTCTTCCATCCTCAGGCTCTTTAATTAATGGACATTAGGTCCCCCATTCTGGTGCATACACAAGATTTTGGAGTGATACACAATTTGTCTTAACAACAGTGTCTACAAAATGGCTCCTACCAGCTTGCTGTGATTGTGTAATTCTAAGACTGAAGGAAACAAAATTAAAATAATAAATATAGTGTAAATAAAGTTTATTTTGCGCAATTAACATGATGGAAAATAATTTGGAATTATTTCTTTGGGTGACAGGTCCCCTTTAAAAGATAACCAGTTACTTACATTATTTACCTGAATACCGTAGATCTACTGTGAAGTAAGGGTATAAAAATAATGAATGTATAACATACAGATATGTAATTAAAAGCAAAACAAATATAGAAGAAGAGACAAGAAAGGTAAACTGCACAAACACTCAACATATAAACATAGTTTAATTTAAAATGAAACAAAAACATAAAGGGACCAATGGTGCAGACAAGGTGGTTTTAATGGCGAGTTGCTATTTTTTGCCTGAAAACATCAGCTTCCCACCTCAGAATCTAGCACCAAGCTCATGTGTAGGAGGATACAATGGTGTTTAATTTAACAAGGTGCATCTCCTCCTACTGAGATTTTGTTCTACAAGCCCTTGAAACTTCAATGCTTAGAATCAACCTATGGCATGTCGTGCAATTTCATTTTTTCTCCCACAATTCTAGCACACTGAATGACAAAATGAGAATGAGTCAGATTTGTGGAACAATAACATTTAGGATATGCATATGATGTTGTATTGTACATACAGATTCTGTTTAGTCCCAACAAACTGTTTTAATCTATTTAGTATGGCACATGGACATCTGACCATCCAGTAGCTTCAACTAGATTCAAATTACAATTGCAAATTTAACATATTATAACTACAAATGTTATGATTATATGATGTTGCATGATGTGTTCAAATTGCATTATCCTTGAAAAGAATTACCTTGGTAGTCTGAAACGTACTATGTCCCTATGTGTCCCTATGACTGTACTGTATCCCTATGCCTACTGTATACTGCAAAATGTGTTTAATGGTGTCCAGTCTCCACAAGTTTCAAGTAGTTCCCTTATGTAGCATTTAAAATTCCAATGCAAAGGGGCACCTCCCTGATATATTTCTTAGGGGTGAAGAAATGTTGTCTTACATGTGATCTAAGTAAAAGTCAGCCAGAAAGAGAAAAAGGAAGAACTAAAACTACAGATGATGAAGAGATAATGACTAGTGATGGGCAAATTTGGGGCGTTTCGCTTCGCCGAAAAATTTGCAAAACGGCATCCGTTTTTGGGGAAATTGCGCCGGTGTCCAAAAAAACGGATGCCGGTGTCCATTTTTTTTTGACGCCGCTGAATTTTTGCTGCGGATTCACAAATTTATTTGCCGGCGGCGAATCACGGGAATTCGTTGCAAATTTGCGCCTGGCAATAAATTCACCCATCACTAATAATGAAATTTTTAGATATATAGAGAAAGAAATTGCATTATATTGAGCAGTACTGAGTATATATACTGTATATAATATATTAATCGGTACTACTCAATAAACTGCATCTTCTTTATCTATATATATTTATATAGAATATATAGTATAATGAGTAGTATATTGTCCTCTACTCCCAAAACTTGCATGGCATTCTTACAGAGAAAAGGGGCAGCCGGAAGCATCCCCTGAAACACGAAGGCTATACAGGCTTAGGCCTAAACCAGATTTAAGGTTTATTTTGCTTATCTCAAGATGCCACTACCTTGTAGAAACCTGCCTCAAACTATTTAAAGGTTTTATAAGACTTTTAAGGTATGCCCCAATTCAGTCAACCAAAATGTAGTCATTGTTTATTGGACTTGGTAATCTGTATCCCATGTTCCCTAATATGCACACAATGATATTACCAACATCTCCAACAATAAATTTACCTGCAAGTCAGATAATGCATACCTCAAAATGTATGGTTTTGTTAGCCCTAGGGAGGTGGTTGTAGTGATATTAATAGCAGCTCTTATCTTGTTACAGATATTAAAGTTCTATGGGGGAATATAATAACGTCCCAAAGAGTAAAGCAATTTGCACAAATAAGAATATTAATTCTCATTTCGTAATTTAATATTTTTCCTTTAAATATTAATTCATTGCAAATTTTTGCGTATTGCCTACTTTTAATAAGTACTTGAAGGTGTCGTAATCTTCTGGAGCAAACATAACTTTTTCAGTAAGAAGTTTTATTACATTCACTGCGCATGGACACAAACTATAAAATTCGCAAACTTTCTTCTACTGTTGGAAGAGGTTGCTAAGCAGTTCCCGGGTTCGCAAAAGCTATATTAAAATTGGCACAAAGGAAAATGTGTTCACGCAAAGGCATAACTTTTCACATTGAGAATATTTTTTTTTAGTTACCAACTTTTATTACATTCTCCCACTAGTGAGAAAAAATTTCATGGATACATTAATGGCAAAAATACTGTAAGTCTGGGGTAAGTCTGTAACTACAAAGGAAGCAGACCCTGGGGCTGCAGGGGGGCCAAGAAGGTATAGGGGTCCCATGAGGCTAATTCATATACAATTTCAATAAATACTGATAAAACAAGTCAACCTCTAGACATTTTGGGGGCCTGAAAAATAATTTGATGTGGGGCCCAGTAATATCTAGTTACACCACTGCTGTAAGTTATGTATAAATACCCATTATTTTTATTACATACTACCATACATCCATTGTTTTATTACATACTACCCTTTCTGTACTGTATTCCTGTATTTACAAGATATTAATACACATAGGGGCAGATTTATCAAGGGTCGAATTTCGAGTTTATGGGAGTTTATAAAAACTCCCATGAACTAGATTTTAAGTTAAAAAATTTTTTTAAAAAAACTATTTTTTTTTCAATTTTGGTGAATAGGATCGACCTGCAAACTCAAATCGAATTTGAATCAAATTCGAATTGAATTTGATTCGAGTTTTTTCAACATCTGGAAAACTCGATTTTCCAGATGCCACCAAGCAAATCCAAATTGATTTCAGGATTTCACCCATAGCCTAAAACAGCAATTCGGCAGGATTAAAGTGGTAAATAGTCGAATTCTTAAAAGGCTAGCACATAAAAAATGTTGAAAAACTTGAATCAAATTTTAACTATTCTCTAGTCGAATTACACTAAAATAAACTCGAAAATTAAAATTCGAACATTTAAATTTTTACTTTGACCCTTGATAAATCAGCCCCATATTGTTTAAATACACATTTATTTAAGTGTTTCCCCTCTGAATTTGAATAAAATATTATTTACACACTTTTATTTGCCATGTTTTTCAAGAGAATATTGTAAATACATTTACCCCATAATGCACACCCACCTCTTCATCTCTTAATTTGCACACCACTCTGCCCTGATCTGCCCACATGAATAACAATTTTGTTGAAAAATAAATCTCTAAGTATTTCAAAGCTGACTAACTTGCTGTAAATATTAGAACAATTAATCTTTTATATTGATTTGAGCCTGATCTAATAAAGTATTTCTTTTATGTTGATTGATGCCAATTTGAATAAAATCCAACTGCTTTGTGTTTTTTTTTTTTTGAGAATGATTATGCTAGCTAAAACTGTAATGGAAATGACTAGCAATATTATATCTCACATTCCATTATTTCATTGGCATTGAATGTGATTGTAGTATATGATGTTCCTGAGATGTTTATTAAGCAGATGGTTAATTCATTTTAAATATTATTCTTATTCTTCTGATTATTGCCAAGTGAATCTTATTTTCACATCAACTGTCAAGCGGAAAAATGATTTCATGTTTGATTTCTTGTATTGTATTATGCATTGTTCAATAATGGGATTTAATATGAAAATGTCATTCATTTTTACACTTTAATTTGACTATGTAACAGCCTTCCTTTTCTAGGTCTAATCTTTAAAAGAAATGTACAGATGGCAGTAGAATTCAGTAAAAACATGTTAAAATTCAACCCTTCTCTTTCTTTAAATTTCTTAATATGTATACGTATGTATACAGAAACAGAAGGCTTTTAATACGAAATGTTCGATAAATTTAATCAATTAAACAAATGTCCTAAATTGTGGCACAGTGTGAAAACCTAACACAGTGTCTGATACACTCTAGTATTGAGTTAAAGCAGAGATAGGAAGGATAATGTATTTATTTTATAATTTGTCCTTAAACAGTTTGGACAAGTTTGGTCCTTCCTCAAGCTTCAGTTAGAATACAATAAGAATAATGTATAAGGTATTAAAAGGTTAAAAAAAATCACAGGACCACAATAAAGACTCAAGACCAACAATAGACTGCATACTCTTTTCCTATGGCAGAGGTACTCTGTAAACAGACAGCTTGGCCCAAGAAATGTCAAGGATTTAGACAAAACAAAAGAAAAAAATGTAAAATCAAAATTCCTTAGTAAACATCACAGAAAGTAAGCAATCGCCCAAATATTTTCATTAACAGAAAATGCTATAGGGCATGGACACTATTAAAGTGATAACTATGCAGATTTCTATTTTTTAATACAAAAAATGACTCACTTTATTTGATTCCCTCTGTGTTTGTGCAGGATACTTTCAATTACCTGGAATCTGAGTTGCTCATGCATATGAATCTTTCATACAATGTGTTTTAGAAGGTCTTGTTCCATGTGTTTCTTCTTAATGGATAATTTGTGTTGGTAACAAAGTGTTCATGGACTTTTTGGACCATCTTCCCCACATAAATCATCCATTTTAGGGGCCTAATTATAATGCTATGTAAAACATTGGATGTTGCCCATAGCAAACAATAAGCAACAGTCACCTACCGTATAACGTAGAAAACAAAAGCAAAGATCTGATTGGTTGCTATAGGCATTATCACCGGTGATGTTTTTGTCCAGTGTTTTACACAACATGATACATACTGTAGGCTGCATAGTATCGCTTGCATCGTCAGCCATGGTTTTTCCTTTCTTGTCTGGCTTTTCTTAAAATAGCCATTTTAGGATTTAAAGGATAAAAAATGTAAATCGTTGAATTATTTCTTCATTCATCCCCAGAACTAGTGCAAAACTCAGTAACGTCTGTAGAACACAGAGCAGGGCCTTAGAGAAGTAATGTTAGATAAATGTAATACCGCTTGTCTTTTAGTTGTTCTCTAGTCTGATTGTCTATTGTTGTATTGATGGAAAATGTATGCCAGTTGAAAGACACTTTAAGGAAAAAAGCCATAATACTTCTTAACGATGAGAATATGGTATGGTAATGGTGCTAAAGAATAAAGTCCCCAGCCACACCCCTATTGCTGCTTGAAGCACTTGAATTAATTTAGAAATATGGTGCCTACCATGTTTGTGAGTGAGATCAGAGGAGGTACAGTAATTCTACCATACTTGCTTCTAGAGTGATGGTGGTGGACTGTCATGGCGATACATTATGACACTGGACATTTCGCTTTACTGACAAATATTTGTTTGTTTGTTTAATCTGACTAAAGCACTGTTGCATGCTGAAGCAACAAATTTGATGTGAGTGCACAGTTTGGCAGGGTAGCCTAGAATTGAATAGCCTAGAAAAATTTGTAGATTTAAGGTACATTTTATGTGCTACAAAGATTTGCGAGGATGTCAGGTACTCACAGTTAACCAGAGCCGTGATGAGGAAAAGCCTCTCCGGCACCTCCCAAATTGGAACAGCAACTGGAGATGAGACAGGACTGGCCACATGGAGGAATGGCAGAAGTGCTATAGGGCAGCACTTTCAATCATGGACAATAAACAATAAATAGGCAGAAATAGTAGTCAAGAATCAGGACAGGCAGCAGAGGATTGTCCAGGACCAAAGGACCAAAAGGACCAAAGGTCAATAAGCAGCAAACAAGCAGGAAGATCCCAGGATCAGGCAAAGGTCAGTAAAAGGATCATAAACTTGTTAAGAGAAGGCTCAGAGTCACGCTGGTAGGCAATGATCACTTTGCAAGAAAGTGAAGGGCGTTGTGTCTATTTAAGTGAATTGCACATACGTGCCAAGAACGCCACACTCCCACAACCACGATGCACTGCGCCTGATGCCAGCGGTGCTGAAGCCCAGTGGACACATGCCGGCTCTATCCCTTTACCTTACAGTGGATGAGAAAGGGTTGATTAATTAATTTGAGGTTAGAGATGCCAGTAGGTTTAAAAGGGGTGTTATTCAATACCTGGTGGATTGGCTGTCACAGTGAGTGCACCAGTAAGAGAGAAAGATACTCTCTCTGGAAAGATGTAGAAGTGTAGTGAATGGGGAGCTGTAGAAGTAATACCTTGTTTAGGGTGGAGAGTCCCAGGTAGACCCCAGAAGAATGAGCATCCTGCTTCAGTTTCTTTTCTTTAAAAGTGACTATACTGTATGTGCTATACTGGTTGGGTGAAACCTGTGTAGATGTTACTAAAGGACACTGATAAGATTACTTTAAATTGAAATTTGTTGTCCCTGTCTCCAATCTGCCTTCTCTTGACCAATTTTGAGCAAATTTCCACAATAGCCACAGACATGGGGAACACCAACCGTCACTTACACAAGCATATTGTCCAAAGAGAAGAGTTCTGACATGTTTTTGTTTTAATACTTTAACACCAGTATTCCATATTGGTAGATTTAAGTCCATAGGGTTATGCTTAGTAGTTAGTACAGCCTTAGGCACGTGACTGTGTATCTAATTAGGGGTTGGCTGGTGGCATACTAGTGCTACAAATAATGTGAAAGAAAACACAACAGAAAAAAAGCCAATAAAATGCCTACTGACTTCAATGCATTTTGCATGAAAAAACTGCTAGTGACTTCAATGCATTTTATGTGAAAAAAAACACCTATTGACTTAGATGCGATTCATAATTTTTTTGTGGATTTTTTGGTGAAGAGAAACAGGACATATTGACTCCTCACTAAACACTTCTCTGGTCCTTTGTGAGGCACCTAAAGCCTGTTTGGCAGCAGTAGCTGATTTACATTCTGTAATAGGTTGTTATTAGAAGGGTCCAAGTTTATGCCCAGCCTTACAATCTTAAATTGCAAGAGCTGTATCTACAACCTGTGCTGGGCTGCACGGTCAAGTTAACAAAGGAAGTTTGGCTTATAAACATCAGTAGGCAGATAAAAAAATCAGTCTAGATTGGAAGCAGTGGCATACTGAGCAGAGTGCTGACTTGATAGCCTGTAATTCTGGGAGCCTCTTTGAGCTGTTGTGGAAGTTTCTGGGACTTCTCAAAAAGAATGGACAAGCATGAATATAAATCAAGATAAACTGAGCTCTTTGCTTTGCTTCCATGTGGCTCCATAGCTTGCCACACCAAACCTTCCCATGAAATAATACATTTTACTGTAGCTAACCAATGAGCTGTGAGAGGGGGTGGTTTAAAGTCTGAATGCACCAAAGTCATTTTCAACAAGTGAAAGGTTGTTTGATAGAACACCATTCTCCTCTTAACTCTGTAAATGCAGTGTTATTATTACAACACTTCAGCATGCCTCCTGCTTTGAACTGGATGGTTTTAAAAACATATTGTTTAATATTTTCTTAAACACCCGCTGATTACTATATCATTTATATAGTTGTATTATTATGTAAGGCTATAAGTTAATAAGTAAATACAAGCTGATGTTTCCATCTAGATGTGTATTTTTTCTCCTTTGAATCTTTTAGTAATATACCTTGTTAACTTTGTCATGCTGCACAAATAAAAGTGCTGTAGGTGAAATTCTACATCCAGACTGTCATGGAGGAAAGTGGAGAAAAAAAATCCTCAATGCCTTGAGGATTGGTTCTCAGTGCCACCACTGAAATCCAAAGCCTAAGCTAAAAAAAAATCACACTGAAAGAGAAACAGATCTAGTATCTTATCCACTATCCCTCTGGAAAATAACTAAGCTCAGCTTTGCTGTTAGAATATAAATAACAGTATATTGGTGCTTAACAAATTGCTGAAGAGCAGTGGTACAAAATATATTTGTCGGCTTATGTAAAGCAAACTCTGGGGATTCTGGCTGTGGATGCAATAGAATAGTTTCTCTTTTCATCTTTTTTTGCATTGATTTAGTGTATGAATGCAGTATTGTATTGTATATTATTACACAAAGGCATTTCCCAATTATATCTTACCTCTAACTCAAAAATGAATGATGTGAAGATACATTATATAAGATTATTTGTGTTATAACCTGGAACAAAGATGCAATGATAAGTGAGCATAAGTGAGTTTAAATACCATTTTGGGATCTATTATCCAGAATTCTGTGGATCTTGGGTTTACATTATAAAGAGTTTTTCTGTAATGTATACCTTCATGCCAGGCAGACATATCAGCCAACAAGAACAGATGGAACTGGTTACTGGCCATGCAAGAGGGAAGTGAGAGAGGAAATGTTTCACTGCAGCCTTGTTAGGGAATTTGCAGCCTAATTTAGTGGTTGCTGCAGAGGTGGCATGACCAATCAAGAGTAGCAAAACTCAGACTGGCTTGAAAATGCAGGAGCTTGAATTGAATTAATGTGGGGAAGACTAGATCATAATTTTTTGGAAGGCCAAGTTTAAACTATGCAGCATATTGCGTTATTTAGCATGAGTTCAATGACTAGGTCTTTGCTGAACATACTTTTCTGCTTTTGCTTTAATCAACTGAAGCTACTCCATGTTTGGTTTCTGTGAGTTATATGTTCAGCACAAGCCCTATTCATTGCATTCGTACCAAACAAGGGGATATACTGCTCTTTTGGAAGTAAGTGGCCATAGACGTAACAATTACAAGAAAGATTGTTCATTTCAATACAAACGTGTAGATCTGAATTGTTAGATATAGAGGTAGAAACAAAAGAATTCTACCTGTATCTGATGATTCAGCACTAACAATGACCGATGTTTGGGTGCCTTCAAAGGGACCCGATCAAAATTTTCCATCCAGCCCGATCGACGAGCTGACCGAAGTCTTCTGCTGATATTGGTCGGCTCTTTTCCCACCATACACGCACCGCATATCGTACAAAAATGTGTTTTGTACGATGTTATCTGTGCGTCTATGGCCACCTAGGCAGATAATATGTCAGGAGACAGACTGAGATTCACAATGGGGAAAAGGCTGGTCAGCTTGGGATGCTAGGAACAAAACACAAAAATCAGGACACAATGCTACAAAGACTTGACACAGAGCTCTACAATTAACACCTGTACAAAGTTCTCTTACATAATGAAACAAAAATGGTGGAAGCAGGTTCTGGAAGCAGACGTCTGGAATGGGCAAATCACCAATCTAAAGTAAGGTAATCTCAAGACCAATTGACAAAAACCAGTCTTTGGGGGTTATATAATAAAAGTTGCAATGTTTTCTGCGGGTCATCTATTGCGACCAATCCTCGGGTAGTATTTATTGAATGCCTGCTTAAATGCAAACATCATTGTTAGCTATGGGTTGCTTCAAACATAGTGGGGCACATTTATAAATAGTGGGCAAATTTGCACCTGGACCCACAACAACCAACCAGAAATTAGTTTTTCAGCAAGCTGTAAATTAGAAACTGAAAGCAATCATCTGATTGTCATTGGTTACTGCCAGGGTACCCACTGTTTATAAATGACCCCCAGTGCCTTTTAATACATATGAGGATTTGTGTTTTACTGGTGGCTCCTCTGCATTACTAAAATACTGCAACAATTAGCGATGCCATCTGAGACAAAGCAGCTGAAAAAATATGCTGAAAATATTCGACTTTAATATTTATTCTCCATGATGCAAACGACTTTCAGTCCCCACGTTTAATGGTATTTTAAATATTCAACAACCATTTATTTTGATATTAACCATTCTGTTGCAATCTCCAGGTTTAACTTTTTAACCACAAAATAATTTATAGTGTTATCCGTCTAGTCTGTGCTGTGCTACGGCAGACTCAATTTCAGCTAAAAATCGTTATAAAGGTCAATAGGGGGAGAGAAAGAGCCAGGAACAAATACTATTTTCATTTTATGGGAAGGGAGTTATAGGAGCACATTTTTAATGGCGTCTGGATAAAGTTTGGCATTGCAAGTTTTACTGTTTTGTACCATATCGAACAACAAAGTAGAGCAGTGAACTGTTTATTCCCCAGAGATGCTCGCTCAGCGTTTTTGCTAGAAAAGATTGAATGAGTTTGGCTCGACCTCAGGGTCCATAACTATTAGGACTGTATGACACATCAGCATCAGCGATGCCAAGTACACTTTTATTTTTTACTATTAAATAAATATTAGCCACTCTGAGTCTCCAGAGTCACACATGGCAGCATCGGAGCGTTTTTTGTTGTAGAAAACACATCCTTTTGATTTAAGAGTCAAATTTGTGTCAGTTTATATGCTTTTTGTGAGAATGGGTATTTTAGTAATGAAAGCATCTTCTAGCAATTACCTCCCAGAAGGACATCAACCTGTGAAAACGCTGCGGCCTTCGCAAGAAGTTGCTTTCGATCAATGATTTGTGAATCGATGTTTCTGGTGCTATCATTTAACAGTTTGACATTATGAAATATTGACCGTCTCTGAGATGTTACAACCTTGCATACTAATGTGCAGCACAGAAAAATACTAAAAAGCAGCTATCTGAAAAAAAGCAGAGAATTGTTTCCATAAAACAGCTATTAAGCCTCGGAAACAAATAACCATGTCTGAAAACCTGATAACAGGTGTGTTAGTTTAACCCCATTTTAGTGAAGGAAAACAGTAACATATAAGATAAAGAGGTTAGACATCCCCCCCCCATATACCATATCAAATAACGTTTAGTTTGTCTTCCTTCCCTTTTCCCTGTGGGAATATCTATTGCTAATGCTAGGGATTCTTTCCTGAAAGATGAAATAATATCTAAGCTTTTTAAAAATATGGAAAAAGAATATGAAAACTGAAGATATCTGACACTAATGTATGCTCCCAATTTTGCACCAACGATGGCAATGGTTTGCTAATTATTTCTAACACTTGCTGATATTGTAGCTTGCCTAGCAATTCTAAATTTAGCATGGAAGAACTGATCTTGTAGCTGGATTTAATGAGAGCTGCTGTTGAGGGAGAGGTATGTTATTGAAAGCAGCTGACAAGTAACCTATGTACATCTTAGAACGACTGACTGGGAAGTAGTTCAATTTCAGGTTTAAGTTACTTGCTACAGAAACGGTTGTAGTGCTGACCAAGAAGACCCTGTGAAAACCAGTGACAGTCTTGGGATTTGGCAATTCACCTCTTGTCCAGATCCTGTAAAATCGTCATTGCTAATAACTATCTGTGCATTCTTTTTTTGTTCTTCATCATTTTATTGTGGCTCTGAAAGCTTCATCTGCTGCTGAAGAATTGACAAGCAGGTACTGGTCTTGCCTGTTGCCATGACAACGAAACAGAGAGAGGGTAAATAATTTTATGGCTTTAGACACATTACACAATTGTTTTGGTTGCTTCGGAAAAAGCCAGATTTTTTTTTTATTCTTTCTCAGTTTCATCCTGTGCCTGATGCTTTCTGCAGCTTCTCTTTGCATGACTATACAGTACATGTGAAATGGAGAAATGGATATTAAATTACCGTGATATGAATCTAAAGGGTTTGGTGGCATTTGCAAATAATGTTCTTATTTATTCACTAAGGCCAAAATCATCTGAAAACAATTTTGATTGCAGCCATGTACCATTGAATCGGTGCTACATTGTTATCATCAAATCTTTATTTAATAGTGCAAATTATTAGGGTTCGATTTCAGCAAAATACAGTGAATGACATATGAAAGGATGTGAACCTTTGCAGAATGCACTCTTGAGTGTTTAAAAGAGAAGGAAATCCGAAAAATTAATATATTTCATATACTGAACTTACTGCAATAATCTAAAAGTTCGGCATCTCTTTGACAGCAATGATCCAGGCCTTCAAAGGTCACAGGAGCTCTGTAGTGATGAGTGAACTTGTGGCATTTTGTCTGCAGAAAATTTAGCAAAACCAATTATATTTTTTCCAAAATGCATTGGACTTGTTCAAGGCGAGAAGCCAAAATTATGTTTCAGGCATTTTAGCTCTGCGATAGCATATACATTATCCTAAGTTGTTAGAGAAGTTCCTTTCCACAATACATACTGTACTACAACTACAACTATTCTAGAAAAAAATCTCCCATTTTGCTAAAATTCTTCCAAGCCCACACCAAAACAGGGGAGTGCTAGAAAAAGCCTGCAATTTCATTGGCTGTTATGGAAGGCAATAGGCATATAATAATAATGGCTGCAGTTTTTCCCCCCGGTGCAATAGCCAGCATTTTTTTCTCGCAAAACAGCCTACATGGCAAACTTATAGCAAAGGTTCAAGTAACATTTTGATTCCTATATTTATATTCTGTATATATAATTATATTGTGAGTTGATCCTATTCCTATAGTAATCTGTGTTAAGAAACCTAGGGGGTTATTTACTAAAACTCAAATTTATCTCATATTTTTGTTAAACCAAACTCGACCATGATTTTACCTTAATTATCAATAAAATAACTCAAAAAAGCCGGGTTGGGAGAAAACTCGAACCCCATGAATCTATCAATTTTTTCTTCAGGTTATCACCCAAAAACCCCAAATTTTTGGGATTATCAGATGAAACCCAGTGCAGATCACGATATATTCAAATTGTAAAAGGGACATCTTCCATTGACTTATAAATGACCTAGACAGGTTTGAGATGGAATTGTTTTGGATTCAGACTTTTTGCAGCTTCAGGGTATTATAAATCTTGAAAAATTAGTTTTTTTCCCTCTTTTTTTGCTAAAAAAACCTTGACCGGAAAAAATCGAGGTTTAGTCAGTTAGCTGAGCAGCACAGAACATGTGCAGTGAATCAGCTGTAAAATAGGATGGGGAGCTACTCTAGGTACTGTATGTTTGCAGACCCAGATCTTCATTACTATAGGACTGTGGTTGCCTTGTCCTGGTACAGTATTCACAAAATATAATGTGTATTATTACAACCCAAGTTCTCGTTTAACTGTAACGCTTCTATAATGCATTGCCATTTTAGAACAAACGATGACTAGAAATACTTTTTGTAGAGAAACTAATTACATATTTTTAATACGTTTTCTTAAACTGTCTGCACACTTCTCTCAACTCTTGTTAGTGTGTTGAGGAGCAAATTGTGTACTATATGGATTTAGTATTCTAAACTTACTACGCTCTTACTACACAGGCTCTTCCAACCCAAGCATTCTGTATAAGATAAGGGCACTATTACAGTTGAGTCACAAAGTGTTGTTATCAAGCCAACTCTCCGCTTCACAGATCCTTGCTGCATTTGCTAACATTGCTAAAGCAAATTCAGCAACACTGAGAGTGTGCAACACTGAGAGAGAGTGTACATTGAGTTATTAATGGGAGATTATGTTGAAAATGAGAAAAATACCATTCTAATCTAAATTGTTTGCTTCTGTGTTAAAGTTTTTTCAATTCACATAGGCAATCTCTGCAATTTTCCATATATGCTGACATTCACCTCCATTGGTGAGTACAGAAAAATGCATCCAACATCACCAATTAAGGGGTTGAAAATATTTATTGATCATGCCACATATTTTATCTTTAAGGTACTTTAAAAAGAGAAATTATAATGATTATGCCCAAAACATTTCTTTAACAGTAGTGTTTGGTGAATTTGTCCCATTTTGCTTCGCTGTAAAATTCACTAAACTGTGAAAAAATTTGTGAAATGGAGAAAATATGCTAAACACATTGAAATAAATTGGCATTTGAACACAAAATGACCGTCACCTTTGGAAAACAAAGAAACAATAAAGGATGTAAAGCATTCCCAGAGAAATGTTTCAGCAAATAGAGTTCTTTACTTATGTCTATAACATTTGAGTCCAAATTCATGCATTGCTACTATATACAGTAGATACATGTTGCTAAGTTTTTATAGCAGTTTTTCAAAATATACATCATAACATAGGTTTTAGTTTGTGTTGTAGAATAAAGAGATTAAGAAAGGAGGGAAACGCAATGCTGGTTGTATCAGGGAACAATACATAAAAACAGTCATTGTATTTCAACTCTAACAATAGAATACAGGATGCATACAAGGGCATAATGCAGAGAAGCAAGCATTGTAGTGTAGAAAATACATATTGTAAAGAGCACATTCAGACAGAATAAATGTTGGTTGCAAACCGAGTCTGAATATTATTGTGGTGAGTTCCATAGTGATGCAGTTGAACTATAAGTGTGCTGCTTTTGACATTAAATCAGTAACCGAATGTTCTTTGGGTTTTATTTATATATTTGATTTCCATGTGAGTTTCTTCTACGTTTATTTATTTAAAAACATTTTTAGTTATGTTTTTGTTCTGTCGTTGGACCTTATCAATCAGGCTGTGTCTTGAATTACATACTACAGAGAATAAATAGGAGAAGACCTTAACACAAAGATTTATAGCAATACGGATAATACCAAGAGCAATAATAATATAGCCTTGCTGTCATTCTTTATCGTGGATGATAGAATCTGTGACCCTTGAAACCAGAGAAGGTTGAAAATAAAAATTTCAAAAGAAACAGCTTTCAAAATTTTTTAAAGGGGCAGCAGCAAAGTTAGTTATTTTATGTCTGTTAACAATACATGTAGGTTTTATTTTCCTGTAAAACTTTAATACTTGCTTTAGTCTGGTTTTGCTGTGGATTATGCCACCCCAATGCATTTTTATTAAATGGGTGAGCTCTTACTGTAAGTACCTAGACAAATGTCTAAACTTGTATCTGTAAGGCCACATAAGTCAGATAAAGAGGAATTAAATGTTTACTAGATTATTAGTGCAAGATTGCCCTATTTACATTCTTTATCTACTTTAGTGGGTAACATATTGTTGATACACCCTAACAACACGCAAACATGTTCTGCTGTGAGATAATACAGCATGGTCAACAAATGTAGTCCTAATAAACCATACCTGCTAAATAAAGTAATGAGGGATTGTTTTGTTTGAGTTGGCTGCATCATAATGGCACCCTTCAACTAAACATTGCTTAATAGACTCCATTGGACTGAAGCATTACCCTAATTCCCCTTAGTGTTGCATTTACAGAGTAAATAAACTGAAGTGAGTGGTATTTTATGATGTTTTTTCCAAATAATCTGTAAGGGAATCAAGGGGTTAATTCCCCTAATGAATCAGCAAGTTGTATTTCTTTTACATATGCCCAGGGGAAATGCAGATTCCCCAACTGTGCCAGGCATCTTGTGACTATAGTTCCTGCCCATAGGCTATATAATGGTATGACTCCAGGGGGGCAGATTTACTTGAGAGTGAAGTGGCTAATGCTAGCATCAATTCACTAGTGTTATCGCCTGCAGGGACATCATCAATTTACTAATGGGCGCAGGCATCACTTCGCTAGATAGACGCTAGCGGTCATTCGCACTCTATCGCCAGTCGACTTTTTGCTCTGGTAAATAGACTTTACTCCACAAATAATGCGGATTTTACTGAACATTACCTCTTTTGCCAAACTTGCCTTCGCCAGCTCAGACCAGGCGTGGAGTGCATAGGTCTTCCTCAATCTTCAGTTGCTTACATAATATTTTCTGAGTGGAAAAACTTCTAAGTTGAAAAAAATGCTGGCGTATTTTCCTTTTTGCAGGGTGATAGGCTGCAAAAGTCCTAAAAAAATATTTTTGTGTAACCGGTTTCCCTCATACATTTTCTAAACATATGGAACATTATTTTACAGTGGGCTCATGTTTAGGGCATTATAACAACGCTTTTGACTTTATTAAAGTTTCCTGGACATGTCTACTTATCAGTGTAAATGTAATGTATTAGATGCAACTTGTAACATAAAGACGTCCATTCAACTTTAAATTTCCTGCTGTATGCCAATTAGCCTGAGCGCAAGACCTCTAATGAATTTGTGCTGGGCAGAATTGAATGCTAGTGCATCTTCACTTTGATTTGATCTCATGCCGAAGAAAAGCTAGAGAAAATTCGCTAGCATCCGTCAACCAGGACGAAACTTTGCATTTTAGTAAATTATCGTTGTCCCAGTGAATTTTTGCCTGGTGAAGTGTGGCAACTTTTCGACCTCAAGTAAATCTGCCCCCAGGAGTGGATGTGCTGGGGAACCTGAAGCAGAAGTCAAGTCCAGTATCAAGTCAATATCCTTAAGGGAACTAACTGCTTAGAAAAGTTAGGGAACAGGAATCCCATAAATAAGATAAAGATAGTGAATAGCAGTTTTTGAGAATTGTGAGCTTTGAAAGAGCTGTGCTGGGCTCCACTGAGCTAGTGTAGAATTTGTACTTCAAGGCAGCAATTGTAATATGAACACCTTGAAAGGCTTCCATTGGAGGGGGTCCAATACTTGGAGGTGTGTGTCTGAGTTGTGAGACTAACTCTTTACATGTTCTAGCGATACACTGTACATGTGAGGTTGTTTGAGCTAATGTTTTCTATGTAAGCTTAACTATATGACTTATTTTTCATTTTACTCAGGGAGGTACATTTGCACTATTCAATAAATTTGGAATTCACCAGCACATATTTTACACCATAGTTACTGTTCAGCTTCCTAAAACCCTTCCTCAATGTATTTGCAAGGGGTCAGTGGAAGGAGCGGGTGGCAAATGTAACAATGTTCTACCTAAAAGCAGCTTGAGTTACGAATTAAAAAAAAGAAATGATGGCATTCAAAGTTTACATTTGTTTTTTATCTTCAGTCCCATTAGCTGCAGAAAGAACAGGTAACAAATATTGTTTTATTTAGCACCAATCAGTACTAAAAGTGGAAGATGTGTTTGGCATACAAAGTAGTTTTATGATAGCTTAGTACAGTAGGCTTATACTTCCTTCAAAAAGAGAATACCAGTCCCATGAGTCTCTCACAGTCCCCACCAGCTTAATGTCTCTTTAGTTCAGGTTGTAATCCGATTGGCATTGTACTGCTATTGGCTTGTGTGCTTAATATGTTACTTAATCTCTCCCACTGCCGATATCACCTCTGCATTCCTCAAAAACACAAGGCACAAGAGCAGTTACGTACTATCGTTGTGGTTCATCCGACTGTTGTATTTGGGCAAGGTGTAAGTTGAAATGTCCATCAAAAAACAATACAGGTATTAAAAAACTACACTTATATATATTAATATAATCCCCACTATAAAAGTTTCTCTATACAAGGATTAATTAAATGCCTCCTAAATATCTCCTCTTTAAACATAGTAACATACAACGGACGCTACATTTGTGAAAATATTGTTTATCAATTAATCAAAAATAAAATAGGAATTTAATTGAATAATTTTTTTATTTTCTTTGTTCATCTTCTGAATGGATATTCATCATTTTAAATCTCTAGAACAAGCTACTTTTATGGCAGATCATCAACTCATAGTAGTTTCACATGGGTATTACTGACTACCTCTAGCTACCACAAGATGTCTTTTCCCCCCTGTGTCTCAGGATCTTTCAGTGTTGCCTGAATGATACAGTATCCTGGGTTCTAACCACTGGATTCCCTATTGACTAGGAGGGGCACATTTACTAAGCTCGAGTGAAGGATTCGAAGTAAAAAAACTTCGAATTTCGAACAATTTTTTTGGGTACTTTGACCATCGAATAGGCTACTACGACCTTCGACTTCGATCCGAACGATTCGAACGAAAAATCGTTTGACTATTCGACCATTCCATAGTCGAAGTACTGTCTCTTTAAAAAAAACTTCAACTACATACTTTGGCAGTTTAAATCTACCGTGGTACAATGTTAGCCTATGGGGACCTTCCCCATCACTTTTCTAAGTTTTTTTTTATCGAAGAAAAATCCTTTAATCGATTGATTAAAATCCTTCATCGTTCGATCGAATGATTTTTACTTCGATCGAATGATCTGAGTATTTGCGGTAAATCCTTCTAATTCGATATTCGAAGGATTTTACTTCGAGGGTTTAATTCGAGGGTTTATTAACCCTCTATATTTGACCCTTAGTAAATGTGCCCGGGAGTGTCACCTGAAGTATTACCCTACATTACAATCCCATACACTATTGCTCAAATGCAGGGTGCAGAATACAGATCAAATAGGCACAAGGGAGCACTGTACATTGGCAGGTATTAAATAGGGGCTCCTTTGTAGCTTGCTCCTGCTTTTCCCATGATTGCCTGGTCATTTAAGTGCTGCCATGTAGTTGGCAGGTCCTATGAGCACTGGATACTTACACAAACAGGTGCAAATGTTGGCCTTTTATGGGCAGTTGGTGTAAATCCTAGGGGCAAGCTGCAAAGGCCAAAGACCATGTATTTTTTGCACTTGACTTAAATGTAGACAGAGAACCCTTTTATTAGTGATATCTTATTCCTATAGCTATTGGATCATCTACTCATCAACTAAATAACCTGTTCTCTTTTCGGGACTCCAGTAGTAACAGGTGTATTTTTAGCCTTGAGTTTTACCTTTTCACTCATGGACTCATGCACCATTAGATTATTGCTGCGCGCCATCAATGAACTCTTACATGAAGGATTTTGAGGTAAGTATGGAATAATATTTAGTGAATACATTATATCAAAGAACAAATTAAAACATCTAAACAGACTTTTTTACAAAACAACATAAAATGATTTTGTTACTTCTAAATGAAAAGCTGATATTTATTTGAACAGAATTTAATGTGTCCATACATTTTCTTTGCTTTCTTCTGCTTGTTATGCCTTGCAAATGTAAACAAATGCTTCATATTAAGTCAATGTCTGACATCTGAAATAAAAGTTCCTGTTGCCACTCGCTCAAGATATTTTTCAAATGTATTCTGTTTTGTAGAATAATGTTCTCTTGTTTTACTTGGTGTACAGCAATACCGGGACCAGTTAGAGAGCTATGGGGAGCTATTTATGAACAACACAGCTCACTATTTATTTGCAAAGTTTTTAGGAAACTCTCTAGGTAGGCTATTTTGTTCCTCCAGCAGAGCATTAGTAGTGTGCATGCCAACATATTGTTATATAATAATATTTGGCAGTAGCTGAGGATATGTTGTTCTGTTTGTATATTTAATGATTCAATAATTTTGTTTTTTGAAAAGTAAAAATAAATAACAATTTTTTTTATAAATACTGAAGTTTCACTACTTTGTGAGACAATGCTGGGGTTTTAAACATTTTTTTCGAGGCTTAGGATTCTGTAACTCTCATTTAATAAAAACCTATTGGTTTTTAAAATATCTTTCATGACTAGGTTGAATAGCTGCCATTCAAATGGTCCTCCTACAAAAATTACTTGTATATCTACTTCTATCTTTTTTGGGCCCTCCCCATTGCAGTAGTAACCATGGACATCTCTCAGTTGCAAAGGAACATTTTACAATTTGTAACACCGCATTGCAAAAAAAATATTCTTTATCACCTGAATGTTTAGGGAGCCCACATTTGATTAATTAGATCTGCAGACTTGCCCAATTTATTAAATGATAGCTTGGTTTGGGTAGCCCTTTAAAATGCAACCATTGCTTATGGACTTCTCCTAGTTACATTACAAAGTACAGTATCATAAACCCCATTATTAAATTGCTTTTATGGTCACACATGAAAAAAAAATTGAACATAACTTACCATAATAGTTGCAACTTCTCTTGGGGAATCCCAACTTTCCTCCTGGCTTGCAATATAGTGGTGGTCCTCACACAATTTTTACACCATGTATGACTTGTTAACCCCTTTTTTCCTTCCTTGAAGGAATAATCATCAGATTCCTAAACAAGAGTTAAATCGATATATACAAATACAACATTTTTATTCCTCCCAAACTCCATGTTCAGGGCTTTGTATGTATGGCCAAATGTCCATAACCTGCAAAATCTGTTCATATATTTAGAAAAATTGTACTTATTATTTATCATTCTTTCTTTCCTTTTAGTCCTTTTTAGACTTTTCCTTAGTGCTCATATGTTCATGTGAACATTTGTAATATGCTGATTGAATAATCCAGACCAGTTTTAATACATGTTTTTGTATAGTTGATTTTTTTGTTGCACTTAAAATGCTCATTATTCGAGCAGTGTCTTACAGCATAGGGGTTCTTAAACCTAAAATGATATATACAGTACTAATTCCATTTTTTATATGTAAACCTGACCTCCATTTTGATGGCTGGAAATATTCTGTCACAGGTATAAATTTGTTATATTCCTTCACACTTTCAGCACAACCATTCTTCAATTCACTAGCACCGTATATCTAATGTTCTTCCTACACAACTAAATTGATGATTCAGTCACTCATTCTCTTCTGTCTTGAATACTGTAATCTATTTCTTATTGGTCTCCTTAACACTCATCAAGTTCATTCAATCCCTGGATGCAGAAGTCTGAGCACTGCATTCCTATATCATATCTGCACTTCTTTTATAAAATCAGCTGCTTTCTTATTTATCACATCCTCTGAAACAAATAATTCCTTTTACTTTCATTGATATTATTTCTCACATTCACCAATGCTCCCACTATATCATTACCTAGCTTCTCTGCTTTTCTGATGATTTGTCATTTCTCTACAGCTTGTGTATAAACACATCTTATTTCATATACAGCACACATAGAAATACCATCATCAGTGCCCAAGCATACAGCATATGCCATTCTTGTATTGCATGCCCTGAATTCTTAATTACACTGCAAACCCACCAAAATTAAAATTTTATTTTAACAATAAAATGCTGGGTTACATAATTGTGTTGTATCCCTATGTACGAATGTACCATACAACCATATACTGTATACAACATATTCTTTGGACTTTACTGTAAAAATGTCACATGAACATTTATCTTCTGAAAAAGTCTAAATAAATGGCTGTATTGCTGGGGTATGTCTTTAATAGTGACATGGTCAACTACATTAAATATTTCAATTTTGCTTGTTCCTTTAAGGTGCCTATATATTATGGTGTTGCCCATTGTTGCTTATGTCAGGCTGCTACCAAGTAAAAGAAAGTTATTTCTCCAGTCTGCATACAAACAGATTGGCAAGTGGGAAATGCTTTATAAATAGTGCATAAATAAAATGGAGGAAGCCAATTAGACTGCACCATTTAAAACAGAACGGGGGGGAGGGCCCGACTCTAAAGAGCTGGACTTTATATAATAATTTATATGGATTATTCAAAATGTATGGAAGTTAATAAAAAAGATTACCCATTACTCAAAAATACATATGGGCCAATTTACTAGGCTGCGAAAATTCGCCAGCGACGGCTTAGCAGGCAGCGCAACACTTCGCCAGGCGAAGTTGCGCTAGCGTTAATTCGGCAAGCAGAGCGAAGTTGCGCTAGCATTGGCTAATTTGCATACAAATTGCAGCAAATACATTACACTACACAAGCCCAGGAAACCTTAATAAAAGAAAATAGAGTTGTTATATTGCCCTACACATGAACCCAGATTATAGTTTATGTGCTATATGTTAAGAAATGTAGGGGGGAAGCCGGTTACCCCAAAAAAATTTACGCTCTTTTGCAGCCTATCACCTTGAAAAGACGCCAGCATTTTTTGGGACTTTTTGCGAAAAATGTTCAACCAAATTTTAAGGAAGACCTATCTACTCTATTGCACTTTGCCTGGTTCTGAGCGCAACTTCGCCTGGCGATTTAGTGCGAATGAGTGCCAGCGTTAGTCTCTTTTGCTAGAGAAGTTACACCTGTGACCATTAGTAAATTGGCGAAGTAACGGAAAGACTTCGCACTGGCGAATTTTCACCAGCGTTAGTCACTTTGCCCTTTAATAAATTTGCCCCATAGTTTGATGTTTTATTTTTTCTATTTCCTATCACTGCATCCTACACATTTGGACTTTACTGGTCGGGTGTTCTGTATGTATTTTTGCTATGCACATTTATCATTGACACTTTCATGGAACAGTACTATGTGTATCTATTCTATTTATATAATCTAATGATCTAATGCCAAAGAGGAGCACTATTGCCATATGTAACATGTAGTCATTGAACAGATAAATGTAAATTTCCATCAGTCACTTGCAGGCAAAAACTTCAGCATAGGGATATATGGATCTATCTACAGTTTAGCTATGTATTTGCTAGCAACATCTTCAAAAACATGTTTATGCAAAATATTACTAAAGATACAGAGGGTACAGAGGAACAAGGAAGACAATTACTAAATCTGAAAAACATTATTGCGGAAGTGCATAACAGATCTCCAACTATATTACTTACAAAGTTTTACGTTTTCAGATTATTGCTAGTGTTAAGTAATCTAGCGTTGAGCCCCAATTAGCAATCACTCCTTCCGTATGTTCTTGAAATGACACAGCACTGATTTATATTAAGACAATCTGTCAGAATGTGCCATATAAAAGAATCAGTAAATTTCAGGGACCCTAAAGACACTTTTAAAAACTATTTCTTTGTTTGACACTCTTAAAAAGCTGTACACAGAATTATAAAACACCATCTGCTTCCCTTTTAAAAGTAGGTTCCAGATATGAGTTCCAATTTTTAAATGACATGCCACTTAGAAATAGTTACTGGGCATGCCGCGATTTTCTAAAACAACTGTTTGAATCTTGACCAAATTTGCCATACTTAAAAATAAAATGATGGGGGGGAGAGCGGTGTTCTTGCTGTTTCACAAATGTCAGTTGGTTTCCTGCATTCGTGCACAGTCAGATAGCATCTCACTTACAGTACATTAAAGCCCTGTGGGAAATTCACAGAAAAGAGAAGTGATTATTAATTTACTTTAATTAATTAAAATGGTCTCTTCATATTGACATCTTAGTACATCACAGAGGGAAAATCTGTTTCTCCACGTTCTATTTTGCTGTTAATTAATTAAAGTCAGAAGCAATCTGTTACAAAATAAATTGATTCACAAATATAATATTGATGGCCAAAAAAAAAAGACCACAGTTAGTAATCATGACTTTTCTACTGTTTTTTAGGAACTTTCTTGATCAAAATGTAACTTCTGTTCTTTCATAGGCAATATTGATGTCACTGGTTCTCTTCACTGATCATAAACTGGCCTTTGTTACTTGCTCATAAATGAGTTCTCTTTTCTACAATAACAACTTTAAAATACAGTAATAATATAGGAGTCATTTGTTCACCACATGCAGTGGGCAAAGTGCTGTTTCCATAATTTTTCTTCAATAACGGACAGCCAGGAAACATGCAGGCCTCCAACTGTGGTGTGCTAAGTAAATTATATAACATAAAGTATATATCTAGGTGCTGAATATGCTGTATATTATTAATATTAAACCAGTCTCCCTTGTTATCAATGAACTACAACTCCCATCTACTTCTGCCTGAAGATGCTTGGTGCTTTAAACTGGAAGTCAGATACATGTTAATCAAAAAGTATTATTGTGTTGTGTATAGCATTGCAGCACCCAAGCAAATTATTCCTTACTATGATAATTGCTAATCTATTGCTTAACGATTCTTTTCTGATTTCTTCCTTTAAAAAAATATATTTTTCCAGAGATAGTACTCATGATGATACTGAAACCTTCTTTCTTCTTCTCTTTTATTCTTGTTTGGGGAAAATGTCATAAGACTACTGAAAATGTAATCATATCCAATATGTATCTGCTCACACAATCATGTTAAAGTCTTTCTGTAGTTATCAAGTACCAGGCACTATTGTGAGTCTAGGAGAAGGCCTACTATACAATCTTAAGATCTCATAGGTTTTCATTTCTGTGCTTTTTACTTGAAGCTTTATTGAAATTGTGATACATTTCATATATTGGTCCTGCAATAGTTTTCTCTTCAGGTGCAACTAGTGTCTTTTCATTGTAACAAATCTTAGTATTATAGGGGATGTATCATCTTATTAAGGTAAGGAATTTTGTTGGAATCCCTTAAAACAATAAGGTTTCAATATATTGTATATGCATTATTTCTAACTTGATGTTGCAAAGATAAACAATCCAGTTTCCTCCTCTCCAACAGGTGGCCTCAACCAGCCATTCCTTGCAGTGCCATTTTTTTTAATGGAACAGGACTCTGGTGTAACAAAGAAGACACATCCAGCTGTGACCATACTTCCGACTGGATCCTCCCGCACACGGACTACTGTGCAGTTGAAAACCAATCAGATGACTTCAGAATCAAAGTAGAGGCTGGATGAGACTGCCTTGTGCAGTAGAGGAAACTAGGTCTTTAATCTTTGCAACAGGAAAAAGAAAGAATGCATGTATATTGGAAACATACTTGTTTTTAGCAGTTCTAGTAGAATTCTTGTACTTAATGTAATGACTATACATCCCCTTTAAGAACAAATTTGTTAAACTGAACAGCTGTGCCAAAATTTAAATACAAGTAATTACAGATAAATGCATGGATTTGGGTTTCCCAAATAAAGTGTTTATTAATCACTTGGAACACTATGTCCACCTACTAATAAAATACAACTCTCCTGTGATCAAAAGGGATTAATTTTGTTAGGAAACAATAGAGGGAGAAATAAAACACTTCCTATGCAGATTGTGAAATATCTTTACTTTATAGCTCATCTAAAATAGCATTAAAAAGATTTAAAAGGAGAATTGATTTCTGTCTTTGGCCTGTCCAAGTACAAACTTTTGTTTCAGATATGAACTAATCTTGTGGAACAGTATCATAAACCTTAATGAAATCTATGTGTGGAGTTCATTATTCATTAGATCCTGCTTCCTACCACCTACATAAGATCTAAAAATTTAGCTTGAGAATAACAGGATTTTCTCAAATTTAGACTCCCCACAATCATTTCTTAATTTTATGTTCTCATAACTATTTCGTATTTTCCTCTGTAACATCTAACAATCACTTCTCCATTATTTAAGCACCTACATTGAATTTCACTTGGGGTCTTTTAAACTACTATATGATTTGTTTATACTCTAGCACACAGATATGGAAAATAAAGGGCAATAAAAGTGTATAACTAGCTTAAACACTGTGTATTAGTTTAATGAGGATGAATGTTTCAATTCACAGAAAATATTATCAAAAAAAAAACAGGATGTAATAGTGGTTAGTCACTGCAAATTGCATGCCACTTACCAATGTAGGTATAAATTAGCATCCGCATTGGTAAGTCAAGCACAATTTGCATCATTGGTTTTTTTTAGTCAATTAGCACACAAATGGTCTCACTTGTGACTAAAGTAATTGACTTGATCAATTGATCAGTTCCCTGTAGGTGGCAGATGTTAATTCCATGACTCCCGTTCTTCAGAATAGCTTATCCCATGCACCTTGTACTGCCACCTGACCAATATTTTACCAGTCTGGCTGATAAAAATTATGCTTGATGTCAATGTTATAAATAGGGGAAAAAGATAAATATATAAAAAGGCCTGTATTTTTTTTCCAGGGTGTGTGAGTGTGTAGGCATAAGTATATTTTTTTATAGAGTTTAAACTCGCTTAGTTTGCACAAGATTTTATAGTTTGCACAAGATTTTATAGTTTGCACTTGCACTTGTGTTCTTAAATAAGCCCTTTGTATCTCTTGAGAAAAATCTCAATTTATTATTAAGTGGTTTAGCTAAAAGCTAGACTTTTATTAAAAAAAACCCAAAAAAACCAACAGACCATTTAAAGAACATCAGAATAATGAAAAACGATTATTAACACATTGTTCTAGAGTTTATACATATAACCTGGCTATTCCAAGTACATCATAAAAAAACAAAGGGTTATAGAAGAGACTAGTTATCATTACTACTAGCAAAGCAGCTGGCCCTAATAGATAACCTGTGTAAAGAAGGTTAACACCATTTACTGACCTGAAGCAAATCAGCAGGTATCATTTATTGATCACCAGTTTGAAAGTAAACATTTCATTAGTTGCTATGGGTTACTGTACCTGGGCAAACGTTGTGCCTTTTATTACATATGGAGGTAAGGGAGATACTCTATGGGGCAGATTGTATTTATCAATGGGTGAAAATTAGAATCCATTTGATAAATATGGTTCTAAAAATCCCATAGGAATGAATATACCATGGGCAAGTTTTTATTTATGATGCTCTAAACTCACAATTTGATAAAGCTGCCCCTAAATATTTATTATGCCTTCTTATTAGGACCATTGTCCTTGGTAGCTGTAAAAAATCTTTCTACGGACAGTGCTATTTATACCTATACACTGAATCCCCTTCTGGGGGCATTGTAAACAAATAGAAAGAAGTTGATACTGAGCTTGTGCTTAGCCTGGTCGCAAGATAATAGTTTCTTAGGCAAGGCTTAATATGCCTGCTAAACTAGTAATATTTTTAAAACAGATTGGCGATATAAAGCAAAAGTAAAATACATTTAGATTCAATGTTTAACATTTCCATTAAGCAAGTAAGTAAGTAAATGTGTAGGTAAATCAAATATACATATATACAGTATATTCTGTGTAAATACCCTGATTCCAAAGTATAGATATACATTTTACATAAACAACTAATGCAAAGGCAGGAAAGGCAAAATTCACAGTGGGCTCATTAGTAACACAAAGACATCCACTTCAATAACTGATATGTTTAAAGTAAAGAATTCTAAACCTCAAAATGCTATTTCTTAATAGGCATTGAAGGAAATATGTTACTTTGAAGTATCTGATTGCCTTCTAAAACAGCAATATATCAGTAAGCTCCTCATTAGACACAGTGATATGGATTTTACAGGCCTATTCCCAAGCTAATAAGTGACCTCTGCTTTAAAACCTATAACCAAAATACAGAACTGCTGTATGTGTGACACATTTTAGCTCTGTTCTAGGATAGCTCATACGTATTTTAGACATCTCTTTGAGGCCATGTTTACATATTGAAGGTTTTATTTATAAGTATACATGTTAAAAGAATTGCATTCTTTTCTCAATCTGCTGAAATATTGATCAAGAACCTGGAATTCTTCCAAACACCCTCTTGAAGGAGAAGTGGCTTCAGAGGTCTTGATTTAATTTGAGCCATTAGTGAGTCAATACAGCTAACCGGAAAGGGAAAAAAAAAGAGTTCTCACATTTACAGATTCCTCACAGAAACAACACAGTTGCTAAGGTAGGAATAAAGGCTGAGCTCTATTGTACGCTCAAGACTATACCAATAAACATTTTTATTCAACCAAGTTTCTTATATTTCCTTCAAAGCGAGAACTGTCTGCTAAAGGTGACATGTTTCAAATGCTCACTGATGTATTCCACTTGCATTAAAGCACAATATGACTTTTGTTTGTGAATGCAACCTATAGAATCTGGTTTTCACACAATAATAAATGACTTGGCTTTGTTGAAATTTTGCAGAAGAACACAGAGAAAAACATCTTAACAAAGATGATCAGACAGAAAACCTATTAAACACTGTTTATGCTGTGTGTACAGGAACTGTAGCTGTATAAAAGTCATGTTTGATATAAAATTAAAAATGACTTTACAGCTATTAAAGCAAGTCTACAAGTTCATTGGCAGGGTTATAATATTCAAGACGTGTTGTAACTGCAGAACTTCTAATAATAATTCATTATGTGGCTTAAGATATATATATATATATATATATATTTATATATATATACACATACAGTAAAATCAAATATGCCACTGCTCAGTTGATGTCCCTTTAACAATGTTGTTCTTATATCAGACAATATACATATACAGTACAGGTATGGTACCTGTTATCCTGGGGTTTCGGGATAAGAGGTCTTTCTGTAATTTGAATCTCCATACCTTATGTCTACTAAAATTTAAATATTAAAGAAATTCAATATTAATTTTTTGCCTCCAATAAGTATTATTAATTATATCTTAGTTGGGATCAAGTACAAGAAATCGTTTAATTATTACAGTGAAAACGGAAATCATTTAAAAAAAAAAAAAAATTATTTGATTAAAAAGGAGTCCATGGGAGATGGCTTTCCTGTACTTTGGAATTTTCGGGATAATAGGTTTCCGGATATTTGATCCCATACCATACCATAGATGCATAAAACTGACAGCAAAGAGAAAACCTCTAATCCGTCCATTAAATGCCTTTTCTAGTTTTGCTTTAAATCTTTAAACTTGCTTCAACCTTTTACTTTTCCTCACTTCAACTTCATGTTATACCCCCAGCATAATATGCCAATTCCTACCTTATCCTGCCAATTGTTCTGGCTCCCAAATGGATGCGGCCTTCGACAGGGACACACAGCTTCTTCAAGGAAAACACACGTTTATTTTCCAACTTTTCAACACACACCGTCAATAATGCACAGACACAGGGGTGACCATTTTCAGGATACAAAACATAAATCATAAAAATAAAACCCTAGCCCACTGGGCACTACCTTCATACTTTGAAGCAGTCCCTGACTAGACTGGGCCCCTTGTGGACAACCAGCACAACAAATAGTTTGGCTCACCCCTGTACTCACAGGACTTTCTCCCAGGTAATATTCAGCCTCCTGGCTTCCTCACAATACTCTCTGTGAGAGTCACGGGCTCCCTCTGCTTCTTGCATTAACAGGCAGCACTCCCAGCTCCTCTGGGAGTGCCTCACACAGCCAGGTCTCCTACCTGCTGTGCCCTGTTGAGAGACACACTCTCCTATTCCAATTAACTTTTAAATAGTCTTTCCACAGGACAGCTTTCCTGTGGAAAGTGAACTCCAATCTCTGGACTGGATCTGCGGAATGGAGTCCCTGACTACTAAAGTCTTTAAACAGATCACTGATTCTCTGTTTAATAACTCCCTTCCTGGAGCCTATCTCAGTACCTGGGGCGAAATTAAAGGCTAGAGTGACCTTTTGCCTCCTTTTCCTAGTCACTCTACCACAACATATTAATTTCTTGTGGTGACTTTTTTCTCTTGGCGATTTATTTTGTCTTGGAAATTTTTGGCCCAAATTCATTAAAGTCAATAGAAGTTTTTTTTCTCAAGTTATTTCTCACTCAAAATGCATTAGTCAATGGGCATATTTTTCTTGCAGTGACTTTTTTGTCTCAACGACTTTTTTGCCTCTGGGACTTTTTTTGTTGCGGCAAATCCATGTCTGGAGAAAAAACTCACTCATCACTACCAGCCACTTCTTTATTCATATGGAGCTGCTAAAACACCAGGATAGGATAATGGTATCATTATCATATCCCGCTTAGACTGCTGGAGCCTGATACTAACAGGTTTCTTGGTCTCCACCTCCCCTTCTAATAAAGTCAATCTTAAACTCCCCTGGGATTGCTTTCCTGAATTCCTTAGTAAGGAACTCTTGCTCAGCCTTTTTTAAAACTAATTTTAAATAATGCCTTTTGGAGAATTAGAAAAAGTATCTACATAATAATATGTTAACTTAGTAAGTTAGGTTCAACCTTTTATGTTTTTAGATAACCTTCCTAACTGCTAGTTGATCCAGAGGAAGCCTCCAACGCCTCTTCAATTTACTTCAAAGGGGAGAAATTCCTCTATGACTCGAAGATGGCCATCAGACCAGTCCCTGGATCAACTTGTACTATGAGCTATCTTCCATAACCCTGTATTTCCTTACTACAAACACTGATACATTACTTACAATACCCTCCCCTAAACCCCCTGTACCCAATCCTGTAGCCAGTTTCCTATCCATGTGCAAACAACTGCATTATAGACCAAAAGACCTTAGTCTAGAAAACAGTTGTTTGTGGGGCACTGTATCGGACGCTTTGGCAAAATCTAAGTAGATCACATCTACTGCACCCCCCATGTCCAGTTTCTTAATAATCTCATCATTAAAACCAAATCACATTTTTTGATATATCCTTCATAAAGCCATGCTGATTGCTGCTCATAATGACATTCTCCAGAACTTAATTTTGAATGTGATATCCTAACAAGCCTTCAAATAATTTGCCCACCGTGTGTCAAATTTACTGGCCTATAATTGCCAGGCTGAGATTGTAATCCCTTTTTAAATATAGGAGTTACATCAACTTTCCTCCAATCTAGAGGTACCATAACAGATTAAGGAGATTTTGAGAAAATCAGGAACAGATGCTGGTCTAAAAACTAAACTAAGCTGAGTCCCAAACCCAGAACTAGCTCCAAGGTCCCAATCTGTGCTCACTCTTCCACCTATAACAACCACTTTTGGCTTCAGGAGGAGCCCTCCGCTACTAGGTTGCCGCTAGGTCTTAACATGAGAGGACCAGGGAAAAGTTCTGGCCAGGCAAGGGAACCGATCATTGTAACTGGAATGGAGAACAAGGAGCGTGATCCTGGTCAATACCAATCAGGAGAAACAGTACAAATTCACCAAGACAAGAGAGTAGTCGAGGCCGAGTCAAACACACAAATATCGCAGTACAAAGCATGATCCAAGAGAGTAGTCAAACACGAGCAAAGGTCAGGACAGGCAGCGCTCAGGAACAAACATTTTGAAATCGCACCCTGAAACTAAGAAAATAGACTTTACATTGTACAATGAGTTACCAGACGAGGGTCCTTTAAATATTTGAATTTTGGCCAGTACGTGAAGGTCTCATAAGCAGCGCTGTGTCAAAACTCAGAAATGCAGAGCGTGTCGCTCGAAGAAGACCCAGTGCACAGTAAGAGGATGCAATGGGCGTCACCACTGGGAGTGCAGCAGTTGTCCTTGCTGGCCCCCTAGACCACCAGGTATTTCTGTCACATGAGCTCTCTCAGTACTCAAGGGTGTTTTTCATCTGGCCCTGGTGTCTTGTTCACATTAATTTTGAGTAAACGTTTATGTGCCATATACTGTATCAGCCACTAACTAGATTAAGCTGAGCTGAACAGTGCAAATATCATATTGTATTGTATACACTGAAGAAAAAACTGATTTAGCACATTTGAATAAATTGAGAACAGTAATCTCAGCCTGCATAATAATTTACGCCACTTTTAACAAAAAAAGATAACAATGGTATGTCTTTCATTTCCCAGGAACATCTGAGTACTGGGGTGTTTTCTGAACAAAGATTTTTAGTGAAGCAGTATTCAGTTTTATGAAATTAAATCAAATTTGAAAAACTGGCTGTGCAAAAATTTGTATTTTTGCTAATTTGAATGCATGTAACTGCTCAATATTGATTACTGGCAAGACCAAATTGGTTTGATTAGCTGATTAAGCCTTGAACTTCATAGGCAGGTCCAATCATAAGAAAAGATATTTGGTGGCCAATTGACAGCTGTGTTTCTGTTTGACTCTCCTCTGAAGAGTGGCAGCAAGGGATCCTCAAAGCAATTCTCATAAGCTCTGGAAACAAAGATTGTTCAGTATCATAGTTTAGGGGAAGGCTACAAACAACTACAGTATCTCAGGGGTTTAAACTGTCAGTTTCAACTGTAAGGAATGTAATCAGGAAATGGAAGGCCACAGGCACAGTTGTAAAACCCAGATTTGGCAGGCCAAGAAAAATACAGGAGCAGCATATGTGGAGGAATGTGAGAATGGTTACTGGCAACCCAAAGATCACCTCCAAAGACCTGCGATAACATCTTGCTGCAGATGGTGTATCTGAACATTGTTCTACAATTTAGAGCAATTTGCACAAAGAACATCTGTATGGCAGGGTGATGAGAAAGAAGCCATTTCTGCACTCAAGCCACAAACAGAGTCAATTGTTTGCATGCAAAAGTTCAATTAGACAAGCCATTTTGGAACAAAGTGCTTTGTGTAAGAGCCCGAAGAGCCCATGCCATTTCCCATAACATGGTAATCTTTGAGACAAGACAGCACCAGCCCCAAAATCAGAAGCGTCAACATCAATGAAGAATGGCAGAAGAGGATCAGGATGTCTGATAATCGGAGCAGACGAGAAGGATTCTTTGAGTGTCTTGAAAGCTTCCAAAGCTTATGGAGGCCAAAATTGAGGTTTTCCCCCTTTTCGGATAAGGGACAGGATAGGAGAAATTTTAGACGAGAAACCTTTAATGAACTGTCTGTAATAATTGGCAAAGCCAATAAACGTCTGTATAGCTTTGGTGCTGGTGGGGAGAGGCCAGTCTTGAATCGCCAAAACTTTTGCTGGATCCATCTTGAAGCCTTGTTGGGAAATAATGTACCCTAGGAAGGGAATAGAAGAAACTTCAAAAGAGCATTTTTCAAGTTTGGTGAATAGATTATTCCTCCTCAACCGAGAGAGGACCTCTCGAACTTGGATCCGATCTGCTTCTAAATTTTTAGAGAATATTAGAATATTGTCCAAGTAAACACTACACTTTGGCCTAACAAGTTCCGGAAGAAGTCGTTAACAAATTCTTGGAAAACCGCAGGGACATTACAAAGTCCAAAGGGCATCACGAGATACTCGTAGTCCATCTCGAGTGTTGAATGCAGTTTTCCATTCATCGCCCACTCTGATCCGGATGAGATTATAGGCCCTTCGGAGATCCAGCTTGGTGAAGAGGATGGCACCCTTGAGCTGATGGAATAGCTCAGAGATGAGGGTAGCAATTTTTCACGGTTATTCTGTTTAAGCCTCAGTAGTCGATGCAAGGTCGCATAATGCAATCTTTCTTTTCGACAAAGAAGAACCCCGCTCCAGCAGGAGAAGAAGACAGGCGGATGAAGCCTCTTTGGAGATTTTCCTGGATGTACTCTTTCATCACTGTAGTCTCAGAAGGGGAAAGCGGATAAGTACGATCTCGAGGAGGCATAGTGCCAGGAAGAAGATCAACGGGGCAGTCATATGACCGGTGAGGAGGAAGTGTTTCTGCAGACTTCTTGTAGAAGACATCAGAAAAGGCTTGGTAAACAGGAGGTAGAGAAGAATTTGTGACAACAGAAGATAACTTGACAAGGGAATTGGCTGGAAGACAGTTCTGTTGACAGAAGGGACTCCAATGAGAAATTTGAGCTGCGGACCAGTCAATGACAGGATTATGGATGCGCAACCAAGGTAGTCCTAGCACTACAGGAGTCAACCTGGAGTGGTACAGCCAAGGTTTGTAGAGGAATGGAGTGACATTCCGCAAAAGTTTTATCTGGAAGCTGGAACAGAAGAAGATGATGGAGAAGCTGAAGTGCTGGGGAGCAAAGGTCTTTGGAAGTGAGGAGCCAGAATAGGTTGGAATTTCTTCATACGTTCCTTATCCACTTGGTGCTCTCTTTGCCGATTGTCCACCTTGGAGCCGCCATCTTGGACGCCATCTTGGACCAAAGCATGGCGTTGAGAAACGGTTTCATTTACACTTTGGACTGATGAGACAAAAATCAAGTTGTTTTGTCATAACAAAAAACACTTTGCATGGTGGAAGAAGAACACTGCATTCCAAGAAAAACACCTGCTACCTACTGTCAAATTTGGTGGAGGTTTCATGATGCTGTGGGGCTGTGTGGCTAAATTAGGGACTGGGGCCTACACGAGGGCCGGGTGAATTCAACCCAATATCAACAAATTCTTCAGGATAATGTTCAAGCATCAGTCACAAAGTTGAAGTTATGCAGGGGTTGGATATTCCAACAAGACAATGACCCTAAACATACTTCGAAATCTACAAAGGCATTTTTGCAGAGGGAGAAACGACAATATTCTGGAATGGCTGTCACAGTTCCTGACTTGAATATCATCGAAAATCTATGGGATGATTTGAAGCAGGCTGTCCATGCTGGGCAGCCATCAAATTTAACTGAACTGTAAAGATTTTGTATGGACGAATGGTCAAAAATACAACCATCCAGAATCCAGACATCATCAAAGGCTAAAGGAGGCGTCTAGAGGCTGTTACATTTGCAAAAAGAGGCTCAACTAAGTATTGATGTAATATCTCTGTTGGGGTACAACATTTTTGCACCTGTTTAATTTTATTATAATGCATATTGCATATTTTCTGTTAATCAAATAAACCATGTCACTGCTGAAATACTACTGTTTCCATAAGGCATGTTATATATTAAAAGGAAGTTGCTACTTTGAAAGCTCAGCCAATGATAAACAAAAATCCAAGGAATTAAGAGGGGTTCCCAAACTTTTTCATATGACAGTATCTGTTTTTTCACCAAACATAAAATGAAATCACATTATGGTCACTATTACCCAGGGGTTCAACCACTAGCACATTTGCTATATGTTTCGGGACAAGAGATCAAGAACAGCATTTTTTCTAGTTGGCTCCTCAACAACCTGTGACATAAAATTGTCATTTAACAAGTTTATAATCAATATTCTAAGGATATTAGAAATTTTTTGTGCATTAAGCTGCCAAAAAATGCCCTCCCCTTTAAACAAAATAGATACCCGCAACTTGCTTTCAAGGTTAAAACTGGTAGCTTAATGTGCAAGATGTCTTTATGTCCTTAGTATATTAAATGGGTGAGTGCAGAGGAACTATTGTGATTGTCTGTATGTTTTGTGGTCACAGCCTCACTGCACCCCTGCCTAATGGCTTGGTGAGCACAACTGTCCCTTTTTGTGTAAGCTCTACAGGCCAGGGTCATCCTTTCTCCTTTGTATCTTGCATCTCTTGTATCTCAGCTATGTCTTTGTCTCAATTTTCTATTCACTTCTTTTAGTTTCGCTACTCCTCCTTCGGGTATTTTTCATATATATATATATGTGTGTGTATATACAGTTCAAAATGGACCAGCACTCCAGCAGTTTTGTCAAAACAGTTTTTTTGACACATCACTCGTGTATTCCACAGGAGTGATGTGTCAATAAAACTGTTTTGACAAAACTGCTGGAGTGCTGGTCCATTTTGAACTGTGGATATTATACTTTGTGCACCCACCATTGACCACTGTATGAGTGCAGGTACTTTCGGAATATATATATATATATATATATATATATATACCTAGAATGATTTGTCGTGTTTTTTAACTGCATGTGCTTTTTCTTCTATTTGTGTTTTAGCATATTTTAATGTGTGTTTAGTCTCCATGCGTCTAGCTGTACATGCCATTTTATCTCCTATTGAGTTTGTTTATATTTTTATAAGCTGCTTTTTTGTTTTTATAACTTTTGCCATTTTTTGTGTCACATAATACCTTTTCTATCTCTTATTTTACTACCATATTTTGTACAGTGCTTTGTAGCAGTGTTTCGGTTATATCCATAGTTATATTCATAGCTTCTAAATCCCAGATATCAATCTAAAGTCAAACAATAAAAACTGAATTTTAGGTTCTTCTCTCAAAAATAACCCTAATATACTTGCATTAAAAATTCTGCAGTGTTTCTATAATAAAAGTAATTTTCTATACTTTTCTCCTCAGGGTTTTCACTCGCTCTCCATAACCATCACAAATATTTCTTAGCAGCCCCTGGCCATACTCCTTATAAATGATCAAATTAAGTAAAATTTCTAGGCAGCCTGATTCACATAAAAGTAGCATGGCTTTCTTCCTTACCACAGGTTGTAGGATCAGTTTTGCTACCTTACTATCTCTTGAGAGACACAGGGGACATCATAATTATTACAATTCCGCCAAATCACACCCCTTAATCTGGCCATAGACGCAAAGATCGAGGATTCGTACGATTTTCGGACCGTGTGTGGAGATTCACGACATTTTTCATCCAGCGGAGATTGATTGTTTGATTGATCGTACAGGTTAAAAGATTTCTGTCGGCTGCCGATAATATCTCTGCGTGTATTGCCGATCGTATGATTTTCAGTGGGAGACTGTCACTAGCTTTTGTCAGACTTAACTTTTGTACAATTGCTGTCAGGGGCAGAACATTTATATTTTATTTTTAACTAGAATTTGTTAATTGAAAAAATTTCAGAAATGGTAAATGAAAAAATGTAACACTCAAGCTATTTTTTTTTTGTTTTTTTAACAGTGGATTTTGTAAGAATTAAAAAAAACTGCACCTGCCCAGGGAGTTAAAGGCTGAACATTAACAAAAAAAGGCAGCTTTTACACTTTACTGTGCATGTGTGACTGTTTGATAGCTAGTGCTCCAGGTAGGTGCCATTTTTTGTTAGTCCTTGGGGGGGTGCCCTACCATTTAGCACTCCCCTTTGAATTGGAACTTTCATTCTCCTTTAATGGAGCAATGTGTTTTTCACAGTTGCTTTCTGCAAACTGTTTGTTCAATTCAAGTTGTTTAATAAATATGCTAATGTTAGAGACTTTTTTGGGGTCAAGTTTCAGAAACGTATTAAGTTATTAAAGGAAGGAAAGGATGAAAAACTACCTAACCATAAAGACATTAATGCTGCCTTTATATTTTTGTTTCTAAGCACAGGATATATATTTTATATGTTATATATTAAACATGATGAGGATTTTGTCAACTCACAAGTATCTAATCTTTTACTTGAATAAAGTAATCTGCATCTTCCCAACAGCCACAATGCCCTGTAGAAATAACTATGTAATTACCTAAACAATTGTATCAAAATGATTAAAATAGGAAGGTTATAATACAAAATGTTGATGCTTCTTTTCATATTATTTTAAAAATTCAGAAAAGTTGCATCCGCCTAATGCAAGATGCTTGAATACCTGCCAAAAAATAGTCTTTAAAATAAAGCAGTTTTGAGGATTCCACCAATCAGTGTCTGCATAGGATTTCTGAATAAAACAAACATATCTGGGGCAATCTTTGGCAGTTTTGTCAATGTTAATGTAAAAGGAAAAAATATTAATACAAGGCTGGCACGGCAATGAATATTTATGGATTTTTTTGTTTGTTTGCTTGCTCACAGTTGTATTTGAAAACCTGCAGACTTATAATTGAAGCTGGGTTATTCAAAAATAAGTATTGCTGGTATTGAAATGACAGATGTCACACTGCTAAAATCTGGATATAGGGACATGCCTATGAATAAGAGTTTTGTAACCTGTAACAGGCCTACTGTTAATTTAGTGTATCATGAGTTATTGTAAGAATTGGCACCTTTTGTCATAGGCTCCATGCCACCATCATTATCTTACCTGGCACAGTAGAATTTCTGTTTCACACTATTGCACATGTGCGAGTCACACACATAAAGTCTGTGATAAAGTCATTAGGGAAAAATGTCTTACAATCTTTTCATTCATCCAGGTGATGATGTACAGTATCTCGTACAAGCAACTGGGCTTTCTGGGGTTCATTTATAAACAGTGGGCTAATTTGTATATGGGCAGTAACCCATGGCAATCAGATGATTGCTTTCAGTGCTCAACCTGCAGCTGGCTTAAAAAAGCTAATAACTGATTGGTTGCTATGGGTTACTTCCCAGGTGCAATTTTGCCCACTGCTTATAAATGAGCCCCTCTGAGTTGTTTTGAAAATAATTCACCACTCATCAGAGTGAACTGAAGAAGATGCTCTGATGGGTATCGAAATGATTTCAAGGAAACTCAGTTAAGTTGCTTCAGACTTAATTTTACTATATACTGTAGCATCTGGGAATAATTTCAGTAAAAATTGCAGTTTCTAGAAAAAAACTTAGCGATTGCATTCAGTGAAAGGGGCTTTTCTTGTTCTTGAACTCCATATTCTATTGTTTGAAATCATATGTATTTATCAAGTGTCTAAATGAATATGAAGCAAAATTATGGTGTGAAACTTATGTGTGAAAACTGGTGTAATGCTGTGCCATTTTCCACTGGTCCAACTGATTTTAATATTTTAGATGGAGTAAAAATATGGTGTAAATTTCTAGAGTAAATTAAAATACACTACAAATAAATTCTGAACTTTCATAAATAACACCATTTTTTACAATGCTTTTCATACCACATTTTACTAAAGACTTTCTCCTCGGGCACCATTGACACTGGATTACACAAGCTTTGAGTTAGTGTAAAATAGTAGTGTGCAACAGGTACAGCAAGAGTCTCCAACCTTTTGCACCTGTGAGCTACATTTAAATGTAAAAAGAATTAGGGAGCAACACAAGCATGAAAAAAGTTCCTAGGGTGCCAAATAAGTTCTGTGATTGGTAGCCCCTATGTGGACTAGTAGCATATACAATAGTAGGCTCTATTTAGCATTACACCTGGTTTTTATGCAACCATAACTTGCCTCCAAGCCAGGAAGTAAAAAATAAGCACCTGCTTTGAGGTAACTAGGGGCAACATCCAAGAGGTTGGTAAGCAACATGTTGCTTGAGGATCACTAGGTACAGAGTCTGTCCTCCACATCACTGAGCAGTATTTCAGGTTAGCGGATAACATCCATTAATTATTAACTTGCAACGTTCCCGGAATTAGTGGTTAATTAGTTCCAACACCTTACTTTTAGTCCCTTCTCTCCCCACTCTACCACTTTCTTATTGGAGTTCTACTTCTCCACACATGCTGAATATCTAAAAATAAAATAAAGCCCAACAGCAGAGAACATTTTCTAAGGGTAGAAATTATTTTATTCCATTTCTGCCCAATCCCCACGTATAATATGCACTCCCAACATTATAATAAATCACTGTATATAGAAACTCTTATCTGTCCGTATCCTTCATTAAACAATCTGTTCACTTCAGACCTCTTTCGTGTGTTCACCGCTCCGGTTTACTCCATATTAATTTTCACTGTAATATGTGTTCACTTAGAGAATCCATACTCCGTGTGGTCGACTCACACTTCTACAAGGACGTTTTTTAACGCCAGATAAACTGACTTTCCAGTTCCTCTGTTCAACGCATTTCACAGGCACCAGCCCACTTTCTTTTAAATAATTGGCTAATTAATAAAAGTGATGTCTACAGGTAAGGGAGAGGTTAATTGGGTGTACAATGAAAAAAAGGAAGCATGGTAATTAAGAGTAAGTCCTTGAGAAAGGAAAACAGATTCTCTAGGTGAACAGATATTACAGTGAAAATAAATACGGAGAAAGGAGGTCTGAAATGAACCGAGCGTTTAATGAATGATATGGACAGATAAGAGTTTCTATATGGAGTGATTTATTATAATGTTGTACGTGCATATTATATGTGGGGATTGGGCAGAAATTGAGTAAAAGAATTACCCTTAGAAAAGTTTTCCTGCTGTTGCACTTTATTTTATTTTTAGATAACATCCATTTTTGCCAAGAATACCCTGGTCTAGAACCAGAGACCTGAGGTATACCGGCCACTGTTCCTCCAGGCTGAGCAACAAGAGGCAGTGGTGTTTGGGGTTGGCAGGTGAATGATTTTCCCCATTTGTTGTTCCTTACTGACACCACTAGGGTGGCCACCTTTTTTGGTAAAAAATACCGGCCATCCTGTTTATTTAGATTGTTTCCCTATTAATAACATTGGGGTAAAGCATAGTGATGGGACGAATTTAATAGGCAGGCGCGAAATTGCGGCGAATTCCCGCAATTCGCCACGGGCGAATAAATTTGTGAAACCACTATGAAAATTCGCCGGTGTCCAAAAAAATGGACGCCGGTGACAAAAAAGGATGCCGGCTCCAAAAACGAGACGCAGGCGCCGTTCCGTGAATTTTTCACCGTTTTGCGAATTTCGCTGGAAATTCTCTGCCTTGTTCCCCAGATTCTGGCTCCCTATTATTTTTTATTTTTTTTTTTCAGTTTCAAAAAAGCTTTATTGTAAATTATCAGCGATACAAAGCTGTAAACGCATTAACAGTACCATGTAACATACATCTATAACAGTTGAGCAAACATCTACAGTGTCTCATACAAGTTTGCTTATGGTTAGAGTTTGCAGAATGACAAACTTATAAGTACGAGTCAACAGTGTTTCACATCGTTACAGCCAGAAATCAAATACTTCAAAATAGAATGGCTCCCTAGTTTTGACCCTTGGCTTATTTGGATTTGGCTTGTCTGCTGCCTGCATCACAGCTCTGTTTTGCTTGCCACCTGCCTGGACTATATTTTAATCTGCTGTGCCTTTTAATTATGAAATCATTTTGCTGTGTCTTTTAATTTAAAGTCAAACCTTGGTACATTTATGTCTACCAGTAGTTACACAGCACATAGGCTCCTCACAACCAGTTTAACCAGCAGTTCTAACAATGCACTTTATGTGATTTTACAGCTAATAGTCCTGTAGCTTATACTTACTCTATAGTATGTTGCCAATTTTATGTAGTCATCATTTATCTTTAAATCAAATTATAATGCTTATACATACAATAACAAGGTTTTTTTTTACCTCTTGACACAATGTTTGACAGCTCCCTGCTACAATTGCAAGAAAATACCATAGGTTTTTTTTTTTAAAAATTGTTTCTACATCTTTTGTCATTCTCTGATAGTTTCACTAAATCACAGAGAATTGCAAAACTGCTGGATAGCTTGGTAACATGCTGCATTTTGCTCAGATTTCAAATGTCTTAATCCAAAAAGTGGTACAAAATGAATGGAGAAAGTTCTTATGTAAAACTGGTTATTATCTTTTGTAGAAAATAGCACTTGTTACTATTTCCGTGTGTGCATTTGTGTTTAAGAATGATAACCTCTATGCCGTGTTCGGGATCTTGCTTTGAAATAAGTTTTAACTCTCTGACATGATTTGAAAATGATAACAGATTTCACTTGCCAGTTTAGCAGCAGTGCCTTTGTTCAACATTTCATGGATGATTTGACTATAGATGCAGATGGCCAAATTGCCATTGATCTGAAAAGCTGGATGCAAAGGAAATGGGAGGGACATAATCCATCAGTATTGGGTTCCCCCATACAAATCATTGGAAGATTTTACCAACCTATCATTTACCAAGGATACAAGCACAACACACAGAGTGCAGCTTACACAGGCAAAAGGGAGCCCAGTACTTAAATAATGCCTTTATCAGTTAATAAGTCCTTCCCCCTTGCAACTGTCATCCCTTGTTGACATCCTGCCTTGCTTGTCCTAATCTCACAAGAGAAACATATTTTTGACTAGGAGTCCATTACATCTAAATGCACATACAACTAATAAGAACTTTGCTTCCACTTTGCTCCAAGTAACTGCAGATTGGTTTTGCTTTAGGACAATGATCTTACATATATTCTCAGGACCAGGAGTAATGTTTTGTAGAAAGACCCTTGGGCTCCCTATTTTTTTTTTTTTTTCAGTTTCAAAAAAGCTTTATTGTAAATTATCAGCGATACAAAGCTGTAAACGCATTAACAGTACCATGTAACATACATCTATAACAGTTGAGCAAACATCTACAGTGTCTCATACTAGTTTGCTTATGGTTAGAGTTTGCAAAATGACTTATAAGTACGAGTCAACAGTGTTTCACATCGTTACAGCCAGAAACACTAACATAAGCAACTAACATACTCTGCAATCTGCATGGATAGGTCAGTGTTACATCCAGGGGCACTTTTTGCAGTAATGGACTATGTGAGGAGGAAGCAGGAGGGGGACCAATGGAAGGTGGTGAATGGGGCTTTCTCTTTAGTCCTCTCATTAGTTCCCCTTAAGGAGCAACTAACACTGGCAGATATGTTGTATATAACATTTTGCACAGTGTCATGTGTTGTTTTTTTTTTTTTTTCCTTTTATTGGAAACATTCAGCATGTCTCCTTACCAGATAAAAATGCTGCCAGATAGAGAAAGACTTCCAGAGAGGGATTTCTAAGAAATATATCACCTGTGTAACAAGCTAGGAAGACTGTATTCTAGTTATTTTCTTTGTGTTCTTGTATTCCATTATATGGGGAAGTGTTGCAAAAGCCATAGCATGGTTGGTAGATTAAATATTTTTCCTCATGCCTATTTCATTATTTCTCTAAAAAAAAAATCTTGAGTGCTCTCTGTGCTGGAATTAGGCCAAAAATCCAACCGACTTTTCTGGCAAAAATCAGAAAAATGCGGGAGAAAAAATCTTAGAAAAATCATACAATTTGGATTTTCACTAGATTTTTTCTAGTTTTTCCCAGATCGGATTAAATTGTGATTTTTTAATAATAAACACGGTCCAATCATGAATTCTAGTTTGGTCTGACTTTTTTTTAAATAAAAAATTTTGATAAATATGCCCCTTTGTATTTAAAATGTGTTCCAAATTAAACATTGCCAATATTTTTTTGCATCTGATTGCATGGTATTGCGAGCTATTGTGATGATCCCACGTAAGCATAGCTTGTCTCTGACATAGATATAGCAATTAGAACACACTCAGGGGCAAATTCATCAAGGGTCGAATATCGAGGGTTAATTAACCCTCGCTATTCGACTGGGAATGAAAATCCTTCGACTTCGAATATCGAAGTCGAAGGAGCTTGTGCAAACACTGCGATCTACGATCGAAGGAATAATCGTTCGATCGAACGATTAAATCCTTCTAATAGAACGATTTGAAGGATTTCAATCCAACGATCGAAGGATTATCCTTCGACCAAAAAAACTTAGCCAAGCCTATGGGGACCTTTCCCATAGGCTAACATTGGGTTCGATAGCTTTTAGGTGGCGAACTAGGGGGTCAAAGTTTTTTCTTAAAGAGACAGTACTTCGACTATCGAATGGTCGAATAGTCGAATGATTTTTAGTTCGAATCATTCAATTCAAAGTCGTAGTCGAAGGTCAAAGTAGCCCATTCGATGGTCGAAGTAGCCAAAAAAACACTTCAAAATTCAAAGTTTTTTTACTTCAATTCCTTCACTCGAAGTTAATGAATTGGCCCCCTAATGTAGATGCTGCAAGTAGATAACCCGCAAGTGGAGTTAAAATCAACAGGAGTTGATGATTTATAAATGATGTATCAATGGAATTGAAAACTATTGCCATGTCGATTATCTGTGGAGAGGTCAAGAACAGGAGTATAAAATGGATGTCAGTTTATTGCAGATTTTCTACTCAGGTTATAAAGTGCTGAAATATTTTCATATGAGCTATTCTGGGAAAATGTGTTGGAATACACAGTAAGCATTAAGGAATAATTATTGTCGACTGGGAAGCAGGAAGCTGTTATATACATTTTTGTGTGGAATTGCAAAAGTATTCACCAATGGCAAACTGTGGAATTTCAGTGCAAGGCCATGCCTGGCAAAAAATGTGTTCATTACTAATAAAGAATAATGTTATCCCTTTTGTAACATATGAGTATATTAAAAGTCACCTTGGCGTTCCATGGCCTGTATAAAAGTATTTGGCAATAGGGGGTACATTATTTCGTATGTATTGTATTTTCAGTGATGCTAAAGGAGATGTGTGGTTTTTTTTAGTCCCCCCCATCCCTTCCACCAAGACATTATATAGAATCCAAACCAACATGAATATTACCACAGTAAAAAAGCAAGACATATTTTGCAGCTGAAAGCACAGAAGTCATTAAGGTGCAATAAGAAATGCAGAAAGTTGATCACACAAGATAATTCCATCCTGCTAAAAGATAACCCAGTGATGCACGAATGAATAGCTTCTATTGATATAGTAAACTAGCTGTCAAATAATTAATAAGATAATGCTTGTGTACTAATCAATTCACTCTGCCGTAAATTCAATAACAAGGTAATTAAGTGCTGCTGCAAGGTAATGAAATAGAGCAATAAACTCTAAAACAGCAGTAGAGTAAGTTAGAAAATATGGAGGAAATCTCATGGTAGCACAATTAATTAAAAGGCCAACAATGTGTTTTTAAATAAATATACAGTATTGTATTTTCTTTCAAGAGCCCCAATGGAACAGGTTGTTCATACAGCATATGCTTCACAATTTCCTCATTGCAAATTGCTATATGGCATCAACAAAAGACATATTTAAACATATAGTTTTCAATCTGTCTGTATGCCAATAAGTGACAAAATATGCAAACTGTAAAATTAGAAACAACATAAAATTACAATGTAGCTATAATGCAGCGGGCCAAGCAACACTTGATAAACAAACAGAGAAACTGTACACTACCTACTACATAAAGCAATGGGACTTCAATTCCTAGATTCTTTGAATTCACAATGCAACAAGTTGAGTAAGGGGTTGCATTACATTGTGAGTTTAAGGAGCCCATTTACTAAAAATCGAATTTCGGTTATGTTTATGCAAATCTCAAAAAAATCCCGGTTTCCCTTTTTTTTCTCTCTAAAACTCAAAAAAAGATTTATTTATTGTAAAAACTACGAAAAACACAAATACAAAACTTCATCAAGTAAAGGTTGTCAAGGTCCTATAGAAGTGAGTGGGAGTTGTGCTGGTCCTATTGGACTATTTTAAATCAATTCTGACTTTTAGATGTTTTCAGATTTTTTTTCCTCTAGAAATTGCCCAAAATCTCAAATTTTTAGAGGTTTTAGAGGTATTCCTATTTTTTAGTGTATCATTCAGTGTTATTTTCCATTCCCATACTATTTTATTCAGATATTTTAATAAATTTCATGGCATTCGTAGATTTAGAGAAAGGTGGCAATACACTGTAAGGGCCAAACAATCACATTACAATAAAGGGGAAATGAAAAGTCAGAGCGAGGATCCCATCAATGAGCTCATGGGGTCCTCAAAAAATCAAACCTACCTGATCAAGATCTATTCTTCCCATCCTCCTTCTTTCCTCTGGAAAAACATATGTAATAGATTAAGTGAAAGGAAATGTAGAAAAACATGCCCATTATGCAATCATGAATTTCATTTGCTGGCAGGCTCAGATTTGTGGCGAGGCCACAAAGGCCCAGGCCTAGGGTGGCAAAATATTAGGAGTGGCATGCCTCCCAGCTGCTTTCTGAGGAGCACTGGGGATGCGCAGCTCCCCAGTGCTCCGGTGAATGAGCGTTGAGTGCAAGCAGGCACTAGGACCACGCAGCCTAGGGACAATCTAGCCTTGTCTGTTGGTATCCCACTCTGGCTCCCTGACATTTAGCTAACTTTTCCTTGAAGTGGTTTGAGGTGAGCCACATGTTCAATGTAAAGAAATGAAGTTGGTGCGCATGCACAAATAGCAACATGAATCTCACTCCATATAGGGGTTATTGGGTATGTGTGCTGACATTTTGCTATTGCACATAGACTTCGTTTTAATATGTGTAAGGATATGCCACAGTGTTAATTTGGGGTTTGTACTTCACCGACTCTTTGAAATGTACTTTGTCTTAAAAGCTAAATTTACCTTTTTATCCTTACTCTATGGGAGCTTGAATCAAAATACACCCTTCAGTATTTTGTATTAATGGCAACTGGTCTACTTTTTAGCAGCAATACAATGGGGTTTTCTTTTAGCTTCAGTCAAGATGAATGCCACTTCATCAAATACTCTTTTAAGTACATGATTGATGATTATTTAATCACCTGCTTTAGAAATGCAAAAATGGCCTAGAGCAGCATTACAATTTGGATGATTGCCACTATCTTAATCCTATTAATATTTTTGTAATAACAAAAAAAAAGTATAAATGTCAAATCTGACGTCACAAAACCCAAAGTCCACAACAGGAAAGATTTTTATATATATTTTTTCATTATATTTTGCCCTTTGGCATTTTATGATTGGTCTCTTACCTAATCATATTGCTTTCCCAGTGAGTCATAAAGCAGCAAAAAAAACCACAGTTTTATCTTTATCTGTTTCATTTTTATCTTGTTCTCTTCCGAGTACCAAAGTCATTTTTTAAAGAAAAAAGAAACAAGTTCTTGAAATAAGGCTAAAAAGTATATTTTGTGCTCTACAGGATACCAATTTACCAATTTTTGTGTTTGATTTCACAGTAAATTTTGCAGTGCAGAATATCCAAGGCTTGATTGAATATAAAATATATACCATTTTGCTCTTTATTTCCTTAATACAAAGCTGATATTTTTTAACAGCTATAACAAAGCTGTTCCTGTTTCTAAAACTGAATAGCATGGATGACAATGGTTTTCATTATAAAGGGTAATGCAAAATCGAGTCAAACTATGATGTAAAAAGAAAGGTAGGGTTAACTGTGTACATGGTACCTTGATATGAATATCAATGTAGGTCCACTTCCAGAGGGCACCATCTTAGATACCATGGATGTGGAGTCTCGGTATACCAACATCCCACATAAAGTTGGTATTGCAGCCTACCAATACTTTTTTGAAAAACTTCTTAGCCCACAGTGCCAACTCTACAACTGATAAACTAGATGTATACTGACACACAACTACTTCTCATTAAGAGATGCTATATACCTCCAACTGATGGGAAGTACGATGGGAAGCAAAATAGCACCTCAGTATGCCAATCTGTTCACTATATAAAATTTGGCATTTTTAGCCATACATTCATTTTTAGGATTGAGTTCTCCTTTAACCATTCTTATTCACACATCAACTTCCTGAATACCACCATCTACATCAAAAATTTAACCATACAAACATCCCTATACCAAAAACTAACAGGCCATTCTGCATATCTTAGATGGGACAGTTTTCGTCCTCATCACATAAAAAAATATATTTGTTTTTAGCCAGGCTCTGAGATACAACCAAATTTGCTCAAATCTTGATGACCATCTCCATTCCTTATGGAAAACTTTTGTTAATCAGGGATACCATCCAGGTTATTGATGATCAAATCCAGAGACACACTCTTGAACAGGGCCGGGCCGCGCCACACAGGCGCCCAAGGCAAGCCGGCGGACACGGCACCGGCTGAGCCCAAGTGCGCATGCGCAAGGTGGAGCTCGCGTGCTCATGCGCAATAAAAGCTGCAGTTTTTACTTCTTTTGCGCTTCTGCGCATGCGCGAACTGGTGCGAATGTGCGCATGCCGAGAGATATATTCGCGCGCATGCGCAGGAGCGCAAGAAGCCATAAAAACTTCAAAGAGTCGGGCACTGGACTGGGGGTAGGCGACAGAGGAGGTGCGTGCCTGGCGCCCCCCCGGCTTTGCACCCTAGGCACGTGCCTACTCTGCCTACCCCTAGTTCCGGCCCTGCTCTTGAAATACAAACAAAAAACAGAAACGACAAGGTACCTTTTGCAGTTACCTACAATCCACAATTGAACATTATTAGAAAAATAGCCAGAGACCTGCAACCCATGCTCAATATAGACACCAGACTAAAGGCGATATTCATGGAACTACTTTTCCTGTCTTATAGACAACCCCTTAATCTGAGAAAAATTATTATTAGAAGCAGTGATGAGCGAATCTGTGACGACGACTAAACAGTGAAAAATAATTTTGACTTTTGTTTTTGATTTTTACACATGCAACTTTTTTGTCCAAATGCATTAAAGTTAGTGGGCGTCCGAATAATTTTGATGGTGGCACTCTCCATTCAAAAATATCACAGCTGGGTACTAGCCATAGAAAATATAGGCAAGTAAGTCAAGTAGTTGAAAGCACTCACAGCTCATTCCATCATTTCAAAGTGGTAAATTTCTTTATTCCACACTCACATCTTCGCGTTTCATCAGGATGGTGTAGGAAAGTGAAACACACCCATTTAAACCATATCAACCCAATCAGTGCTGTGCAAACATGATAACATCACTATCCAGTAATATTAACCCATACATTCCCAATCAGAGTACAAATATCACTAGGCATTCATCCATTGATCTAAGAAGCAACTCTCACCTCCAGGGCTCTTCTCCACACTACCTTAACACCACATTTTAGTCAAGATACAAACAATTAGAGATAAAAATACTATATATATATATATATATATATATATATATATATATATATATATATATATATATATATATATATAGTGAAACAGGACAAAAACTAAGCACAAGGATGGAAAATCAACTACACAAGATCAAGACCAAAGCATGTGATAAACCAATGGGGCAATACTTATGCAATCAAAATTACAGTCTTCAGGACATAAAGGTCTTAATTCTAAAGGGGAACGTTAAAACTAAACGAGAAAGGAAGATTTATGAATTTAAGTGTATGGAGTTATTTAACACATAAAGACAGGGCTTTAATTAGCATTAGATTTTATGTCACACTCTGTGACCTGTTTGGATCCAGAGCCCTGGACTATTTACAACCCACCCTAATTACTTCTGTTATCTAACTCTATTTATCTGTAACTTCTTAATTTCTTCTCTTACACTTAGGGGCCGATTCACTAACTTCGAGTGAAGGATTCGAAGTAAAAAAACTTCGAATTTCGAAGGTTTTTTTGGGCTACTTCAACCATCGAATGGGCTACTTTGACCTTCGACTACGACTTCGAATCGAAGGATTCAAACTAAAAATCGTTTGACTATTCGACCATTCGATAGTCGAAGTACTGTCTCTTTAAAAAAATCTTCGACCCCCTAGTTCGCCATCTAAAAGCTACCGAAGTCAATGTTAGCCTATGGGGAAGGTCCCCATAGGCTTGCCCAACTTTTTTTGATCGAAGGATATTCCTTCGATCGTTGGATTTAAATCCTTCGAATCGTTCGATTCGAAGGATTTAATCGTTCGATTCGAAGGATTTAATCGTTCGATCGAAGGAATAATCCTTCGATCGTACGATCGCACTATTTGCACTAAATCCTTCGACTTCGATATTCGGAGTCGAAGGATTTGAATTCCCAGTTGAATATCGAGGGTTAATTAACCCTCAATATTCAAACCTTAGTGAATCAGCCCCTTACCCTAAGTATAAAAGAGGAGAAATCAATAGAGGAAAAACACATCAACAATGACACAATCACATGCTCTCCAGCTGGCATTTTATGTGTGGTAAAAGCCCCTAACAATAAGCTGACCCCAGAAGCTTCTTGTTAAAAAGTAAAACAGCAGTTTTCAGTCTTTCATTTTCCTTAAACATTTAAAAGCCCTATTATAAATAATTCTCGATTTTAGTTATTTGAAACATAAATATGATAAACAAAAAAATTACAAAATAAGATTTTCTGTTCAGTAAAATAAGAGGTTTAGTCAAGGTTTTGAGAACATTTGCAAAGCAATGAAAATGGCATCAGCAAGTTGCAAAGTGCTATAAAATAATGTTATAACAAACATTTCAATATTTTTTAATTCATACCAAGGTATGACCTTTTGGGTAACTATTCATCTGCTATGACAAACTAACTTACAAACTAGATTCAGCCTAAAAAAGATGAGTTACATTAACCTGAAAGTTTATAATTCCAGCCATTTGGATATCCTGTCAGAATTATTTGAGGTTAGAGAAGGGTTAAGTATATTTTATAGCAACGTGTTCAACTGCCTTAGGCAAAGCCCAATACATATCACTTGTTTAGTGTGAGGATTATTGGATGTAGCTGACCACAAGGGAAAATTCCCAATTATATTTTCCAACATAAAGTTGAAAATATAGCAAGCACAATACAACAGTTCAGATTTATTGAGGCAAAGCTCATAGATAATTATTACAAATAGTTGTTCTTCAGCTATTCTCTTTCAGCTGAATTGTAAATCTGTTTATTCTGCAGAGAGATATGCCACACATACAATAATGTTAAAAGTACTTTGTTTTGAAAACAAATTAATAAACAATGTATAGCTATAGTATTGTGTCTTCTAATTAAAGATATATAAAAATAAATTTAATTCCTTGTTTAAATTCTGTCTGAATATACAGAAAACTACAGAGTGTACTGGTTAAATCTTTAATACCTTGTAATAATAGAATTAGAAGATGCCAACATGTGTATTACCCATAATAAAACCAAAAACAGTAAGTGCATTTCTAATAATGTGTTAGAAATATCCATAAACTTTAATCATTAAGCTAATTGTAGATGATAAACTTGGCTGTAGCAAGCAATGCCAGTCAGCAGCATCAAGGGCAAATAAGGTCTTGAGCTGTATTAAAAGGGACATAGAGTCAAGGGAGGAGGGGGTCATTCTTCCACTGTATAGAGCACTTGTATGCCGTACAGTTCTGGTCTCCATCACTCAAACAGGACATAATTGTATTAGAGAGGGTACAGAGAAGGGCAACTAAGCTGGTAAAAGGTATTGAAAATCTTAGCTATGAGGAAAGACTGGCCAAATTGGGGATGTTAACGCTGGAGAAGAGGCGCTTAAGGGGTGATATAATAACTATGTATAAATATATAAGGGGATCATATAATAATCTCTCTAATGCTTTATTTACCAGTAGGTCTTTCCAGCTGACACGAGGTCACCCATTCCGATTAGAAGAAAAGAGGTTCCGCCTAAATATTCGGAAGGGGTTTTTTACAGTGAGAGCTGTGAAGATGTGGAATTCTCTCCCTGAATCAGTTGTACAGGCTGATACATTAGATAGCTTTAAGAAGGGGTTGGATTGATTTTTAGCAAGTGAGGGAATACAGGGTTATGGGAAATAGCTCATAGTCCAAGTTGATCCAGGGACTAGTCCGATTGCCATTTTGGAGTCAGGAAGGAATTTTTCCCCCTCTGATGCAAATTGGAGAGGCTTCAGATGGTTTTTTTGCCTTCCTCTGGATCAACTGGCAGATAGGTAGTTAATAATAATAAAAAAAAAAAAAGTTGAACTCGATGGACATGTGTCTTTTTTCAACCTTACTTACTATGTAACTTACTATGTAATTAATCAACAATTTAAAAAATATTGGAGTATACTCTGATTCGACCCGCTGTTGAATACTCACAACTGAACAACCATTTATGACATATAAGAAAAGCAACAATTTAGCCACACTTATAGCAAATGGGAAACAGTGTACTATGAAAGGTGCTAGAATAGGAAATACTACAAATAACAAATGAAAGTTAATTCTAGGGGGCACATTTACTAAGCTCGAGTGAAGGATTCGAAGTAAAAAACTTAGACCATCTTCGACCATCGAATAGGCTACTACGACCTTTGATTACGACTTTGATGTGAACGATTCAAACTAAAAGTCGTTCGACTATTCGACCATTCGACCATTCGATAGTCGAAGTACTGTCTCTTTAAAAAACACTTCGACTACATACTTCGGCAATTTAAACCTACCGAGGTACAATGTTAGCCTATGGGGGCCTTCCCCATCAGTTTTCTAAGGTTTTTTTGATCGTAAGAAAAATCCTTCGATCAATCGATTTCATCGTTCAACTGAACGATTTTTCCTTCGATCGATCGATCGTAGGATTTGAGGCAAATCCTTCGAATACGATATTCGAATTCGTAGGATTTTACTTCGAGGGTCAAATTCGAGGGTTAATTAACCCTCGATATTCGACTCTTAGTAAATGTGCCCCTAGGTGTTGAGGAAAATATAATGTGTAAATATATAAATCATTATATAAGCACATTCCTTGATAAAGATGAAAAGCTGAGAGATTTACACAAAAACTGCTTGCAGATTTGATATATATAAATTATATATATATATATATATATATATATATATATATATATATATATATATATATATATATATATATATATATATATATATATATATATATATATATATATATATATATAAACCAAGTATTGTACAAAAAACCGCACTCTCAGGTCTTCTCAAGGGTGTAAAAAAGAAAATATTTCTTTTCTTTTTTACACCCTTGAGAAGACCTGAGAGTGCGGTTTTTTGTACAATACTTGGTTTACATAATTTTTGAACACTGCACCCAGGTAGCTGCTTTTGCTTACATGAGTGCGCCAGTTTTGTGAATATATATATATATATATATATAAATATATATATATATATATATATATTTTATTTTTTATTTTTTAAATTGGGATGAATTTATAATTTCTCATATTTAGGTAGAACCACAAAAAGAATGAAAAAATAGGTCTATTAACAAATATGAGCTATTCAGAAGTAATCGAATAAATATACTCTACCAAATCACTTTGCAGGGTTTCATAATGAAAATCTTAAAGGAAGCGTCTTGGGTCTTAAGTATATTGATACATTTGTTATACAGAGAGATTGTCATATATTAAAAAGAAGGAAATCATAATGGACACAATAGTGTGAGTTGCTACGAAGCTTTGATTCACGAGATTAATCAAAATCTACAACTTTCTGGAGAAGAGATGGTTAATATAAATTATGAACAGTGCAACCCTATTTATATACTTAATTAAGATAACAAAAGACTTTGACAAAAATCAAGTTGTTAAATTGGTGGGTTTTTATTTACTGAACATTGATTAATAGATGTAAGTTAGAAAGTAAGAATTGATTGATAAATGGACAATTAATCATTTGACATAAAGAAGTATTGTAAAACAGAAAATAAGCAGAAGAGTAAATCTGAGGGGGTGGACACAAGTAATAAAATATATTCAAACCTTTGCAATCATCTCCTGAATACGAGTGAAGTGCAGGTTACGGAAAATCAATTTTTAAAGTCATTTTTGAATCGGTGCCGCATGGAATCTTGAGAATTTTTTGAAAAGGCTTTTTAAAGGGATTCTGTCATGATTTTTATGGTGTTGTTTTTATTTCTAAACTACACTTTTTATACTGCAAATAATTCAAATCTACCATATCCAACTTTATTACTGAACCGACAAGCGTATTTTTTGTTGTTGTAATATTAGTGTGTAGGCAGTATCTCAGGTCATTTTGCCTGGTCATGTGCTTTCAGAAAGAGTCATGGCTGCACTATTGAACTGCTTTCTGACAGGCTATTGTTTCTCCGACTCAAAGAAAATGAAAGTGTTGCAGTGGGACTTGGATTTTTACTATTGAGTGCTGTTCTTATACAGTATCTACCAGGGAGCTGTTATCTTGTGTCAGGGAGCTGCTATCTGGTTACCTTCCCATTGTTTTGTTGTTAGGCTGTTGGGGGGAAAGGTGTAAAGAACGTACCTGGTGGTCCAGTGGGGGTGCAGCAGGGACACCTGATGCACCCAAGACGGTGACACGTACTGTGCGCGTCTTGTTGAATCCGGTGCGATCGTCAATCCCAATTCTGCACACACGCCGCTTCCAGGTTTCATCGCCGATGTGCATGATGTGAATTGCTCATTGCCCAATGCAGGTCTATTTTGGTAGTTCCTGGGTGTGATTTTTCAGTGTGTTCATTTGTGTTTTGATCTAGCCTGTCCCTGATCTTGTCTTGTCTGCCACGTTTGCCTGAATCTTGACCATTCTCTCGGATCCTGTTTTGAACCCGCTACTCTGGTATTCTAACCTGGCCTGTGACCCTGACTATGCTTTGTCTTATGATTTGTATTGCACTGCCTGAATTGGTACTTACTTGGCCTGTTCTACAACCACGCTTCTATTCTCCATTCCTGTTGTCGATACGTTTCCCTTGCTTGCCCAGAACTCTCTCCTTGGCCCTCTCACATTAAGACCTGGTGGCATCTGAGTAGTGGAGGGCTCCATCTGAAGCGAAAGGTGGTTGTTAAAGGCAGAACAGTGAGCTGTGACTGGGATTCACAAAAGGGAAGAGGGAGAGATATTAATCAGACTTGCAGTATAGCAGTAAAGAGTGACTGAAGTTTATCAGTGCACAAGTCACATGTCTGGGGGCTCCTGAGAAACGGACACTATGTCTAGCTTCATGTCAGATTAAATATCAAATTAAATCTAAAGAAATAGTGTGTTCTTTTGAAAAACAGATTTCAGTGCAGAAGTCTGTTGGAGCAGCACTATTAACTGATGTGTTTTGAGACAAACATGTTTTCCCGTTACAGTATCCCTTTAAGGTATAATTTGAGCTGCAGTTGGAACCCAGGATGGAGTTACATACAGTATGCTGAGAGCTAAGTGAAAAATCCTAACATTTGTAGAATTCAGTCTGGCTTTACCCATTTACTTAGCTCGAGTGAAGGAATAGAGGAAAAAAACTTTGAATTTTGAATGGTTTTTTTGGCTACTTCGACCATCGAATGGTCTACTTCGACCTTCGACTTCGATTTGAACGATCAAACTAAAAATCGTTCGACTATTCGACCATTCGATAGTCAAAGTACTGTCTCTTTAAGAAAAAACTTCGACCCCCTAGTTCACCACCTAAAAGCTACCGAAGTGAATGTTAGCCAATGGGGAAGGTCCCCATAGGCTTTGGTAGCTTTTTTGGGTCGAAGAAAAATTGTTGGATCGATGGATTAAAACGATCGAACTATTTGTGCTAAATCCTTCAACTTCGATATTTGAAGTCGAAGGATTTAGCTTCGATGGTTGAATATCGAGGGTTAATTAACCCTCGATATTCGACCCTATGTAAATCTGCCCCCTAGTATATAACTGTACCTTGCACAGTGCTGCACATTGAAAATGCAACTGAACCATGAATTACAGTATAGTGTGATTGCATCTATATAGCAACAAAAGAGTATGTACAGCATAATGGAACCTACAACGATAAGGATTAAGGTACAGCTGTGTTTATTACATTATTTGTTACACAGCTTGCATCATGTTGCACAGGAAAAGAGCAACTGCACATAAATGTGCGTGAGCTATAGTGCAGTGTGATGACTCGTACAGCACTCAATCAGCACTCAATATGTACAGTGCTGCACATTATAACACACAGCCACACTGAAAAGAATAACCAACAATATCAATGTGTACACTTAAGCTAGCCATAGACGCAAAGATCTGATTGTACGAATCGAGGATTCGTACGATTTTCGAACCGTGTGTGGAGAGTCCCGACATTTTTCATCCGGCGGAGATCGGTCGTTTGGTCGATCGGACAGGTTAGAAAATTTCTGTCGGCTGCCGATAATATCTCTGCATGTATTGCCGATCGTACGATTTTCAGTGGGAGACTGTCACTAGCTTTGGTTGGACATAGATATCGTACGATTGCTGTCAGGGGCAGAACATTGCTGATCTGTTCTTTAACTAATCTGACTGGTAAGACTTTGATCTGAATGGTTAGTGGCGGGTCGGGAGATGGGAAAGTCCGATCGTACGATGATTCGTACGATCGGATCTTTGCATCTATGGCCAGCTTTAGGGGCAGATTTATCAAGGGTCGAATTTCGAGGTAGAAAAAACTTTGAAATTCAACCATCAATAGAATCCTCCGACATTTGAATTGGAGGATTTTATACATTGTATTTCGATTGTACTCCGATCGTACTTCAAATCGAACAATTCAAACGATTTTATCGTACGATCGTAACGATTTTCCCAAAAAATCCTTCGACTTAAAAAAACGTAGCAAAACACACAGGAGGTCCCCCATAGGCTAAACAGCAATTCGGCAGGTTTAAGTTGGTGAAGTATTGAAGTCGAAGATTTTTTAAAGAGACAGTACTTCGATTATCGAATGGTCGAATAGTCGAATGATTATTACTTCGAATCGAAGTCTAGGTAAATTCGAAGTTGTAGTATCCTATTCGATGGTCGAAGTATCCAAAAAATTACTTTGAATTTCAAATCTTTTTACTTCGAAAATTCCCTCAAATTCCCTTCCATCCTTGATAAGTCTGCCCCTTATTAAACTTAATGCAATGATTGCTTAGCTGAAGCTGGAATTGCATCATACTCACACATCTGTGTTAAGGATCCAGAGACTACATTGGTCAATATATTGTGTATAACATTCAATGGGGTTCTACTGAAGAGCTTCTTATTGACTGTAGACATACAGTATACTGTCATTTTGCGGTACATGTAAATAAACAAAAAACAAATGCATGTATTATCTTTGTTATTTTTATCTTGTAGTGTTTTGCTTATAAGGGGATTGATGCCCCACTATTTGGTTTATTATTATTTATTATTGATCATACTGCATTTATTATATGTATCTGCTATAATAATATGTACAGTATGCACTTTTTATTTATTTTATTTATTTTACCACATTAGCGCTCTTTCCTATTTGTTGTTTTTTGACTATACAGTTATATTATTGTAGGTCAGCAGAGGAGTGTTACATATAGCTTAGTGGTTATCTTAAGATAAGTTCAGAGATGTAGAGTAGGCAGTGTGATGGGCGAATTTGGGGCGCTTCGCAGAAAGGGCAAAAAATTCACGAAACGGCAACGGTGTCTCTGTTTTTTTTGACTCTGGCACAAATTCACTGGTGTCCATTTTTTTATGCCGGCAAATTTTTGCGGTGGTTTTGTGAAATTATTCGTTGCCGGTGAATCAAGGGAATTTGCGGTGAATTCGCCCATCACTAGTAGACTGAATTGATAGAGTTAGTGATGAGCGAATAAATCCGCCAGATACGAATACGCTGTGAATTTCTGTGTTTCGCCTCCAGCGAATAAATTTGCGAAGCTGCTGCAAAAATACGCATTAGCATAGTCGCGCACATAAAAATTGTCACGCGTCAAAATTATTCCGATGATCATTGACTTCAATACCCTCATTTTTCAGTAAGCGAAACTGGACAAATTTGCCAACCACTAGAGAGAGTGAATCAGAATTTTAGTGGCATTGTGAGTGACAATTTTTTTTGGAAATATTCCTTAGGTGAAGGACAAGGTTGATCCCAAGGCACTGAACCCTGGGAGATGGGGGTTGATAATGGAGTTGTTAACTATTATAGACACTTATGCAACATTATGGGTGTTGTATAGTAGGAATTAAGACTGTCTTAACTCAATCATTTCCCCTATATGCAGTATGCTAATATAACCATGTTATTTTAAATATGAAAAATAAAGAATAAATTTTACTTGTTTGTGCCTGCCTCAAGGAGCAGGGAGCCTTGGCTGCTATATTGTGCATTTGCTTCAACTTTCTGTGGACTCAAACTTCATCTATTTCAAAAGGGTTTACATGAGCAGTTCCATTTTAATACACCAATGATACCACAGGGATGTTCAGATTTTACCATCATGGGCACAATTATGGGAAGACATAAATGGTTTGAATCCATGTGTTGGCACCTGCAATAGAAAATGTGCTTCCTTTCATTTGAATATTACACTCACTGAATTTTAAACAAATTAATTCTAAGTTATAACATTTGATGTACAATATTCTTATTTCAGAGCTTGCAAAATAAAAATTCATAAGACATTAATGGTGAATCTGTGTCTATGAATACAGATTCTTTATTTTTAACTTTCTTACCTTGCTACAGTGCACTACAGGGAATTGCTAATCTGATTAACAATTTTTGTTTGCTGCATTCTGTCTCACATGCTAAAGTATAATAATATTTTGTTTTTATTAGCAGCTGGTGAAAATTCTATGTACAATAACTTTAAGGGGCCGATTCACTAAGCTCGAGTGAAGGATTCGAATGAAAAAAATTCGAATTTCGAAGTTTTTTTTGGTACTTCGACCATCGAATTGGTTAAATTCGTTCGAATACGAACTAAATCGAACGAATCGAACGAAAAATCGTTCGACTATTCGACCATTCGATAGTCTAAGTACTTTCCCTTTAAAAAAAACTTCGACCCCCTACTTCGGCAGGTAAAACCTACCGAAGTCAATGTTAGCCTATGGGGAAGGTCCCCATAGGTTTGCTAACCTTTTTTTGATCGAATGATTTTCCTTCGATCGTTGGATTAAAATCCTTCGATCGATCGAACGAACGTTTAGCGCTAAATCCTTCGACTTCGATATTCGAAGTCGAAGGATTTCAATTCGAGGGTCGAATTTCGAAGTATTTTTAAGATTCACTAAGGGTCGAATTTCGAAGTTAAAATTACTTCGAAATTCGACCCTCGAATTGAAATCCTTCGACTTCGAATATCGAAGTCGAAGGATTTAGCGCTAAACGTTCGTTCGATCGATCGAAGGATTTTAATCCAACGATCGAAGGAAAATCCTTCGATCAAAAAAAGTTTAGCAAACCTATGGGGACCTTCCCCATAGGCTAACATTGACTTTGGTAGGTTTTATCTGCCGAAGTAGGGGGTCGAAGTTTTTTTTAAAGGGAAAGTACTTCGACTATCGAATGGTCGAATAGTCGAACGATTTTTAGTTCGATTCGTTCGATTTCGTTTGAATTCGAACGAATTTAACCAATTCGATGGTCGAAGTACCCAAAAAATACTTCGAAATTCGAATTTATAGGATATGTTACCATGAAACATTTAGGGGCCCATTTACTTAGGAATAGAGGAAACAAAGTTAGAGTTTCAAATGGTCAAATATGGTTACTTCGACCATCGAATGGGCTACTTCGACCTTCGACTACGACCTTCGAATTCGAATCGAACGATTCGAACTAAAAATCATTCGACTATTCGACCATTCGATAGTCGAAGTACTGTCTCTTTAAAAAATTCTTCGACCCCCTAGTTCGCCACCTAAAACCTACCGAGGCCAATGTTAGCCTATGGGGAAGGTCCCCATAGGCTTCCTAACAATTTCCTGATCGAAGGAATATCCTTCGATCGATGGATTAAAATCCTTAGATTCTAAGGATTTAATCATTCGATCCAATGATTATTCCTTCGATCGTTTGATCGTGGGAATAGCGGTAAATCGTTCGACTTCGATATTCGAAGTCGAACGATTTTACTTCGACGGACGAATATTGAGGGTTAATTAACCCTCGATATTCGACCCTAGGTTAATATGCCCCTTAAATATGAAATGAACCCAATAGAATTGTTTAGCCTCCAATAAGGAATACTTACATCTTAGTTGGGGATCAATTACAAGGAACTGTTTTATTGTTACTGTTTCTTAAAATGGAGTCTATGGTAGATGGCCTTTCCATAATTTGGAGCTATCTGGATAACAGGTTTCTATATAACAGATCCCATGCATGTATCTGTTTTTCTTCTTTTTTTTTAAGGGTGTTTGTGTGTAAACTTTGCATTTATATTTTGGTGGGTGATATTTAATTCTTCCTTAGATAAAACCGAAACATCTGAAAATATAACAGTTCTATATATTTTAAAATTTAATTTCAGGATATAATTAACAGCATGCATGATGTTCATTATTTATTAATGCAAATCATTTATTAATTGTGCCTTAATGGTAAAGGTTCTAGTTATATTTTAATTAATATCACTTTCAGTCTTTCATAGTTCCCATATACTGCAATAATTTTGTGAAAGGAACATCATTTGTGTTTACTTTTTTTGTGTAATTTTTTGTCATTCTATTCCTGTCTCCCACAGCAGCTGTACACTGGCTAAGCAGCAAGCATGGACTGCATTCATTCATTGATAGCCTACAGTATATACTGACTTATGAAAAAAGAGAGGTTGTAACAAATTGCATGTATAATATTTTCCTATTTATACCATTAATTTGGACCCTTGTAAGATGCCATAGGAAGTCACTAGGGGTGAGCAAATTATTTGACTTGATACAGATTTGCAGCACAATTTGCATTTTTGCAAATATGTGCTAGAATTTTGCAATGTATTTTGTTTTGCCGAAAAAAGTTGTATCTTTTCGAGCTGGAAAAAGAGCGAGGGAAAAAAACAATGCATTTGCAAAAACTCAGCAAAATTTCACCATTTATCAAAATTTTCAGTGGCATCATAAATGTTATGGTGAAAAGGGCCAGTTTTGCTCATCACTTACTAATCACTATTTATTGGGGCTGTTTGCACCTCTGTTTACTTAAACACCTGATTAGTTTAATATGGATCTCAGTCGGGACCTGGTGTACAATGTATATGCATTAACTTCGGTCTTTCTGAGAAGGTCTCCTTTTCAAATTAAATAGCTTAATTGAGAAGATGTTTCTGGTGTGGTGGTGTTTTAACAACTGTTTCCTGGGAAGTATTTATTATTTTTTTATATATATTTCAGATTTTAAATATTTCATTTTTCTGGCTAACCATTTTAGTCCTTATTATCTAATTCACATGCTCAACCCAGAAACTTTGTGGAAAAACATACTGTACCCGAACATTACATATCGTCAAACATGCTACTTGCCTGAACAATCCATTTAAATACATGTCCAATTTGTCTAAGCAATATTCCTACTACTAAACATTTTTTGGATAAATATTATTTTAATAATCATTGTATTTACCTGAGCATTGCATTTCATAAAACAGTCTTTTGACCTTAGCAGTCAGTTTTATTAAATATGCCATTTACAGCAACGTTCTTGTTATGAAACATAATATTTCCTTACTCCACATTTTATTGCACTATTATTACCTGAAGTTGCTGCATAAAGGAGACTAATTATTATAATTCCTATAAAAATGTTATATAAGTGCTGTGCAGAGGAAACACTGTCTCTGAACACTAAATGACTTGTGTAATAGGGCACTTTGAAAGCATAAGATTATGAAAGATTGTATGAGTAGTATCTTTTGGTTTACAAAGGAGTCTTATAAAGGTTGATTTCCTAGGTGGTAGATACCTGTCCAACAAGAAAGGGAACAAAATGTAGGTTTCATTTATTGAGGAATTGCATTTGCCTTATGGTCTTTAGCTTCATAGACCTTACAGAGAGTATTTAAGGCAGGAGTTTCAAAGCGTTATTTTTATAACCTAGCTAAATATTACTTTTTCATCTTACATTGTTTTGATCCAGCTAAGCCCTGTAGCTGTGTATAAAAACATAATACTAAGTCAACAATGCAATTATGAACAGCCAAAAAAGTCAATAAAAAGTAGACAACTTTATACATATTTTATTACGAATTAAAATGAAAGAAAGTGGAAAAAAAACTGCAGAGTTACAGTTCATAGCAAAACAAAATAATTGTGATGGAGGACAGTTCAACCTCAATAACAAGGCAGTTGCTCACTTGAAACATCAAATGGCATACAACTGTCAATATGCAAAAACCAGTATTGCAAGATATTATCAAAACCCTTCATAAAAAACTTTTATGAAAAATAAATATAACACAACACATATTTACAGTGTATGTTTAAAGTAATTATATATTAGTACTGAATAAACACACCTACACAAATGAAAAATCCAGAAGGGTATTCTGAATTAAAAAATGAACCTGTACAACAATCCTCTTATCACATACTTTAAAAGGTCATGTAGCAAAAAAAAAAAAACAAACTATACAGCTTTCATACGGAGCCATTCCTACACATATATATATTATTCAGACCATTATCAGCACTCACCAGTCCCAAAACATCACTCCAAAAAAGCACTCACGGCACCTGGGTACAAACGTCCTTCAATATATCTTTAATATAGCATGGGGCATCCTAACGATTGTCCCATGTTTTAAGGACATTTGTACCCAGGTGCCATGAGTGCTTTCTTGGAGTGATAAATTAGACCAAATGACTTAGACAGGCAAAGCATTCCTCTACACCGGTGTTGTCCAACTTATGTGTAGTGGCCCATTTTTTTCTAATATAGTATGTTCGAGGCCAGATTAAAATGATGATGTCATACAGTGAAGTCTATAGAGTCTTTAAGCAGACTTAGGCTATACAAATCCTTTGAAGGGCCACATCTGCTCCACGGTCCTCCAGTTAGCTGTGTACTACAGGTTATCATATCTTTCAGATAAATGAGTAAGAATAATTATTGCATTATTGTTTTAAGGCCTAGTTATGAGATATATGAGATATACGTTTTAGGGCCTAGATATGAGAAATACATTTAAATTCATTGAATTTCAGTATTATTTATCTTGTACATCATTTTGCAAATGGTTGGTGTAATGTAACAAAAAGTGTAAAGTTCACTACTAGTCCAATCATGTTTAGAAACCAATAATCAGGATGCACTTACTATTCACCTGTTTAAGAGCAAACATCCTATTGGCTGCTAAGGGTAACTGCAGGCTATGGGGCAAATTCACTAACAGGCGAAAATTTGCCATGGCTTTGCGCTCATCGCAACACTTCGCCAGGCGTAAATTCGAAATTGCGCACAGGGTACTTAAATTACGCTCAGCAGTTCGAAGTTACGCTAGCGTTGGCTAATTATCATACGGCGTGCAGTTAAAGTACAATGGACATATATGCTGCAGCAAATACATTACACTACACAAGCCCAGGGAACCTTAATAAAATTATATAAAGTTGTTATAATGCCCTACACATGTGCCCACAGTATAGTTTAGGTGCCATATGTTAGCAAATGTATGGGGGGAAGGAGGATACCCCCCAAAAAAAATGTACAATCTTTTACAGTCTATAACCCTTCAAATAGGAAAAAACGCCAGTGTTTTTTGGGACTTAGAAAAATTTTCAACTTTTTTTATGAGGAACTCCTATCGACTCTATTGCACTTCGCCTGGTCTGAGGTGGCGAAGGCAAGTCTGGAGATAGAGGTAACAATCAGTAAAATCAAAACTTAGTGAATTTGCGTAGTAACGCTCTTTCACCAGACCGTAAATTCGCCTGGCGTTAGAGTGCGAAGTTGCACCAGTCTATCTCCTTGGCAAAATTACTCCAGTGAATTTAATGCCAGCTACCATTAATAAATTGGCGAAGTGCTGAAATGACGTCACGCTTGTGAATTCTCGCCATCATTAGCCACTTCGGCCTTAAGTTAATTTCCACCATGTGTAAGTGCCTTTTATTATATATGACGAAATTTAATAATTTTGGTTACATTTTGAAATTTCAATTACATTTCCATTACAATGCATATTACTTGGCCCAGTGTTTTAAGGGTCTATTTATTAAACCTTGATTTTTTTCTAGTCAAGTTTTAAAGGGGAAAACTCGAATTTTTAGAAGAAAAAACAACTTTAAGAGATTTGTTATACCCCAAAGCTGCTAAAAATCCAAAACTACTCCAGCAAAAATCTGCCGAGGTCATCTAGATGTCAATGGCAGATGTTCCCTATGGGTTTCATACAATAACCTGAAAAATGCAGGGTTTTCAGGTGACAACTCAAAAAAAACGGATGTCAAATCTGAAAAATTTGTAGGATTTGAATTTCTGATGATTTAGTCAAGAATTTTCCCACACTGACTTTTTCAAGCTGATTATTTATTAAATGAGTTACATTTGTTGATGGGAGTTAGGTTGACTTTAATAAAAAAAATTGTTAAATTAGGGTTTTAGTAAATAAAAATGGGGTTTTGACATATGTATAATCATAAAATTGACAAACCTCTTTACCACATAATTCTAAACCCAAGATCATGGTTCAAACTATTTATTCTGGCCATATTTTTATTAGGCTGACAACTTCAGGAAGAGACTAGGACTTGGGTATTCCTAATGGTCTGAATAAGCCCTATTAAAATCTGTAAATGCTTCCCTTGTTCCCCTAATGGTGGCCGATCATCCCCCACCCCTGCACTGTTAGTACACTTATTTGTTCTAATAATTTTTTAAGTATTGATTTCCATATTGTTAAGATGGTGTTATATAACAAATATAATTATTGTATGGTCAATAGGTTTTCCGTTTACACACCCACTGCGGCTTCAGTGCCTGGCATCTATGGTAACCTAGGCTTGGTTTAACTTGGCTAGGACAGGGTTATAGGTAAATATTGTTTTAATAAAAGCTGTGGCCGACCTCTACCCACAAAAAGGGAAAACTGTGTCTTGTGTTTTATTTTAATGTTCGCTAGTTCTGCTGCAATTACGGTTGTTACACACAAGCAACAGTCTCTATTGGTAAGCCAAGATATCTAATATTTAGTCATAACACCCAAGTATTATATGCAATAGAAAAAGAAAAATTAGCCTAGCCGCATAATCAAAATGAACCTGTTTTCAAGCTTAATATATACAATCCCAACATCAAACCAACTAAGTTATTATTACTTTTCATGATTCCAAGCAAGACTTAGTTGTACAATATTCTAAATGTTTTTTTGCTCTCCTAAATATTATTAGCAAAACTTAAACTCAAATGCAAAGCTAAAAACATAATAAATTTTAACAATTACATTTTAAGCAATATACTAGCTTACTAATTGCCCATTAAATCCTACTTAATGTGGCTGAATTTATTATTTATACTTTTAGTATACTTTTATATGTGTTACAGAATGGTATCTTGTATTTTCTATTAAAACGCAAATTACATTTGGTTTATATCCCAAGTGTATTTTATAGAATATTCATCCATTGTATTTCTATTGACTTTTCAACTTTTTCAGCTCACAGTTGTCTGATTGCTTGGAATCTATTTATTTTTAAGCATTGTTGTCTAGAATATATTTTACTGTGATTTTAAGTATGCCTCTGGAACTCACACTTTTATGTTTACAATATATTAAGGGCATTACAGAGAGTCTGGCATTATCCACAAAGCATATTATTGCAGAGTTTGTTGAAAACTTTTGCAAAAGAAATCTAATAAGCAGACAAATTATATATATATATATATATACACAAAAGTCCAATTAGTTCAGCACACCAACAAAATCGTACACAGTCCTGGTGCTACCCCTAAGCAGCAATATGTAGAAAATCCAAAAATACGGATGCACACAGGTATTTCCAAAATAGTTAAAAAACTTACATTTTATTCAGTACATTTAAAAAAGCAGGTCGACGTTTCGGTCTGTATCTAAGACCATTTTCAAGACCATAAACTGCTTAGTAAAATGTTACAGGTATAAATAATTAAAACCACATAGCACTCATCCAATCACAAACTGTCCAGGATGTCATGTGACAGTTAACTCTATACCCACCAGATTGGGAGGGATAGGGATGGAAAAAAAACCTCATAATGTCAATTCTAGAAGGGAACCGACATTTAAAACATAAGGATGTATGGAACTACAAAATTGTTAATAATGTTACAACTTTAGACAGATAGCAAAATAAGCTTTATAATAAATGTATCAAGTTGAAAAAATCTGCTAACACAAAAGTAACATTATCGCTGACTCAAAAAACACAGAAGGGAACAATGTTCATTAAGTCCATTAGGCTTCATAGTATTCAATTTTTTGATCCAGAACACCTCTCTCTGGAGTAATATCTTGGATCTATCACCTCCCCTCCGCAGAGGGGGGATATGATCTATAGCTATATAGTGAAAAGTAGGTAGCCTATGTCCCACCTCCAAGAAATGATTCGCCACTGGTTTATTGGTGTGGCCATCTCGAAAGGCCGTGCTAATAGCTGAGCGGTGTGCATCCATACGCAAACGCAATGTCAAATCCGTCTTGCCAATATATGGTAAACCACATGGACAAGTAATCAAATAAATAACATGGGTGGTGGTACAAGTGATGTGATGCCTAATAGCAAATCGTTTGCCTGTCTGCGGGTGTAAGAAACTAGTGCCAGGTGTCATAAACCTGCACGAAGTGCAATTGGGGCACTTAAAGCAACCTGGTTTATCATTACGTAGCCACGTGTCATGTTTCCTCTGATAACAGCCTATTGGGTCACTCTTAACGAGGAGGTCCCTCAGACTACTCCCCCTCTTAAAGCTTTTTAACACCGTATTAGGAATAATCTTGCTAAGGCCACTATCCGCCTGAATAATATTCCAATATCTCCATGGGATGTTCCTGTCAGATTATTACAGGCTGCGAAGAATCCCTCGAGGTTTCCGGATTCGTAACATACCAACGATCGGTAGATCTAACCCGGAGTTTTGTAAAAAGTGGGTCGGAGTTTTGAATAAATGCTCATTTGACCTAATGATACTTGCGATTGAAGAGGTCGCAGGTGAGCTAACAAATGTAAGGAAACAATTAGCCTCACGTGAGACAGAACATGCCCCAATCCTCACAGCCGATTCTACCAGCACAGCGCTCACCAAGTCCCGCGCCTCCATTGAGGCATATAAACAGGATCTTCTACGATTCAAAAAAGAAAAACTGAGACGGGTGAATGAGGACTATACCTACTGTCGGGTTTACCGATGGCTGAGCGGCGAAAGAGAACGAGCCCAATATGGTCCACGTAATAGACGTACCCCACGCTATAAGTTAGTGAAACCTCTTAATACAGTGGACAACAGTTCTGGGGATTCTGAGGGTGACGACCAATTTAAAAGTATACCTTGCCCAACGGATAACAGGATGGAAGAACAGGCCGTGGGTGAGCTTACATCTACTCCTTTTTTAGGGGATCCTCCACCGGCGAACGACAAACCTCCATCAGGTCGCGGCCGTACAACAAGAAATACCCAACGCGGAGGGGGCAGAAGAGGAAGGGGACACAGACTTTAGAGGTACCAATTTTTAACCTCTCTAAACATACTTTGACACCCGCTGAGGTGAGTTTGTTACACAAGGGTCTGTCTTTTGTCCCCACTTGTAAATTTGATGCACTAGAATGGGAGGTTGATCTCTTTAAATTATGTAGGAGCCTAAGTTTGAAGGATTACTTTAGTGAGACTCCATCCCAGCCTGATCTACCTCTAGAGGGTACCCGATTAAGACTCAAAAGTGTATTCACCCCCCCCCTGGCCAATCCAACGATTAGACTGTTCAAACAAGCAGTTGAACATGAAATGACTATGAATGCCCCTCTAGTAAAAACTAGACAAAATATCACTCAAGGAGAACGGGCTGCTATTAAATCTTTAACTCAGGATACAAACTTGGTTATTCGTCCGGCCGATAAGGGTGGGGGGATTGTATTGCTGAACTACACAGATTACCGTGATGAGATCTTGGGACAGTTATCGGATATCACGATCTATAAAAGGCTGCCGAAGGATCCCTTGTCAATCTTTAAAAAACAGGTAGACCAGGTGCTAGATTTAGCCCTTGAACAAGGGATAATCACCAAAGCCTTATGCGGGTTTATGAAACAAGAATACCCTATATGCCCCATTATGTATGCCTTGCCTAAGGTACATAAAAGTCTGGACAAACCTCCTGGTCGACCGATTGTTTCCGGCAGGGGCTCCCTATTACACCCTATTGGGATTTATCTGGATACTGTGCTGCAGCCAGTAGTCCAAAGTACGCCGACATACTTAAGAGACACCCCTCAACTACTGGAAAGTCTAAGGAGACTAAATATCCCGATGTCATCAACTTGTTGGCTAGCGAGTCTTGATGTGGTTGGACTGTATACCTGTATCCCGCATGAGGCGGGGTTGGATGCGGTTAAACGCTCATTGGAAGAGTGTGATCATTATGAGGGCCCTCCAGTGACTTTTGTGTTAGAACTTTTGAATATATGCCTGTCTATGAATTATTTTCGTTTCCAACATGAATTCTTTTTACAGGTTGCGGGGACGGCGATGGGGGCTGCCATGGCGCCCGCTTACGCCAATTTATTTATGCACCAATTTGAGCAACACTTTATTACACCTAAATACAAGGATAAGATCCTCTTCTTCCGTCGCTACATTGACGATATTATAATCGTATGGTGTGGCACGGAGGGAGAGTTTCTTTCTATGGTACTTGAACTCAATTCATTAGATAGCCCGGTAAAGTTTACACATGAAATACATACTGACCGGCTACATTTTTTAGATGTTGAATTATTGAGAAAAGATGACCATATTGAGTTCACACTGTATCGCAAGAGCACGGATAAAAATGTTCTTTTACATTACGACAGTTGTCATCCAGCGGCAATGAAAAAATCCTTACCCATCTCTCAATTTTGTCGTGTACTCCGAAATAATTCTAATCAGGATATTTCTGACATACAGATTAGAGATATGTGGTCCAGGTTTAGGGATCGTGGATACCCAGAGGCCATTTTGAAACAGGCTCTGGAGACAGCCAAACGCCGGCTACATACACCAACACGTAGAGAAAACAATCAGCCGAATTTTGTCTATAGTACTAAATACACTACAGGGTCTCATTTGACTGCTTCGGCGGTCAATAAACATTGGAATATTATTCAGGCGGATAGTGGCCTTAGCAAGATTATTCCTAATACGGTGTTAAAAAGCTTTAAGAGGGGGAGTAGTCTGAGGGACCTCCTCGTTAAGAGTGACCCAATAGGCTGTTATCAGAGGAAACATGACACGTGGCTACGTAATGATAAACCAGGTTGTTTTAAGTGCCCCAATTGCACTTCGTGCAGGTTTATGACACCTGGCACTAGTTTCTTACACCCGCAGACAGGCAAACGATTTGCTATTAGGCATCACATCACTTGTACCACCACCCATGTTATTTATTTGATTACTTGTCCATGTGGTTTACCATATATTGGCAAGACGGATTTGACATTGCGTTTGCGTATGGATGCACACCGCTCAGCTATTAGCACGGCCTTTCGAGATGGCCACACCAATAAACCAGTGGCGAATCATTTCTTGGAGGTGGGACATAGGCTACCTACTTTTCACTATATAGCTATAGATCATATCCCCCCTCTGCGGAGGGGAGGTGATAGATCCAAGATATTACTCCAGAGAGAGGTGTTCTGGATCAAAAAATTGAATACTATGAAGCCTAATGGACTTAGTGAACATTGTTCCCTTCTGTGTTTTTTGAGTCAGCGATAATGTTACTTTTGTGTTAGCAGATTTTTTCAACTTGATACATTTATTATAAAGCTTATTTTGCTATCTGTCTAAAGTTGTAACATTATTAACAATTTTGTAGTTCCATACATCCTTATGTTTTAAATGTCGGTTCCCTTCTAGAATTGACATTATGAGGTTTTTTTTCCATCCCTATCCCTCCCAATCTGGTGGGTATAGAGTTAACTGTCACATGACATCCTGGACAGTTTGTGATTGGATGAGTGCTATGTGGTTTTAATTATTTATACCTGTAACATTTTACTAAGCAGTTTATGGTCTTGAAAATGGTCTTAGATACAGACCGAAACGTCGACCTGCTTTTTTAAATGTACTGAATAAAATGTAAGTTTTTTAACTATTTTGGAAATACCTGTGTGCATCCGTATTTTTGGATTTTCTATATATATATATATATATAATTCTAAAAACATGTTTCTGCTATGTTAGAGATCTGAGGGGCAGATGTCGCTCTCCAAGAACATGGAACGTAGGATTTGTTCACGCTGATCACTAATGTACAAGACCTACGGCCACTTCACTGCTGCAGCTAAGGAGTGTGTCAGCAGCACATTCCGCTACATAAAAAGAGTCAGTTATTGAATTATGTTTGAATGTCAGTTCTGACTGAAATGTACCACATATAGGCAAGGCATGTGATGAGCCATAAGGAAATATTTTCAGCTCAGTATTTTGTAAAGCAGGTTTGCTTGAAAGTTCTGGTAAGTGATTTGGCTTATAACATTGACAGATGCCCCTGTATCAATAAGAGCTTCTACAGGTTTGCCATTTATGAGAATTAGCTTCAATGGATTAACAATTTATGGACTTGATGTTGTTTTGGTGTGATATTAGCCAAAGAGAATGACTGATATAGAATACTTGTAATAGTAGAGCAAATCAGTAATCAGATTTCCTATTTATAATCATATCTCTTAGTTTCTGTTGAGGTCTGACCTAGGTCAGCAGTAATCAAATTAAAAAAATATTTTTTCCAAAGGGGAAAAGAAAAGCAGCCCACAGAAACTATCATAAATCCTCGGTCACACGTCCCATTCTCCTCTACCCACCACTATAATAAATACAAATTGGGGATCAGTGAATCTTATTACAACCTAAACCGTGGTATCTACAGTACTATTGTAGGTAGTTTGATATATACTCAGGAAGAATTAGTTGGTTTCACCTTTATAAAGTGCAGTGTAACTTATATGAATTTACTAATTTAAACCCACTTCTCTAATAATAAAGTGCAGTGCTAACAGTAATCAAGTGAATAAACCAAAATTAATTATAAATGAATATATATAATTATAAAATTAATTATAAATGTATAATGCTGCAATTTAATTAACACTTAGAGGCCGATTCACTAAGGGTCGAATATCGAGGGTTTATTAACCCTCGATATTCGACTAGGAATTAAAATCCTTCGAATTCGAATATTGAAGTCGAAGGATTTAGCGCAGATAGTTCGATCGAAGGATAATTCCTTCGATCGAACGATAAAATACTTAAAATCGTTCGATTCGAAGGATTTTAATCCAACGATCGAAGGAATATCCTTCGATCAAAAAAAGTTAGCCAAGCCTATGGGGACCTTCCCCATAGGCTAACATTGACTTCGGTAGCTTTTAGATGGCGAACTAGGGGGTCGAAGTTTTTTTTTAAAGAGACAGTACTTCGACTATCGAATGGTCGAAAAGTCGAATGATTTTTACTTTGAATCCTTCGATTCGAAGTCGTAGTCGAAGGTAGAAGTAGCCCATTCGATGGTCGAAGTAGCCCAAAAAAAACCTTCGACTCCTTCACTCGAAGTTAGTGAATCTGCCCCTTATTATATATAAAATTCATCCCCATGAATTAGGATCAAAATTCATCCATATAAAGTGCCGTGTGATAAATACCCATATAATAAGAAGCCCCAATTAAAAATAAAAATTGTAGTAGGAGAATAAATAAATCAATGTGACCAGCACCAATCTAAGATACAATTAAAACCACTTGCTCAAGTTCACAAAATAAGTTGGAAAATGGAAAAGAAAGAGCAGTGAAGTTGTCCCAAAGTTTAACTGTCTAAATGTTTTCTATAAAGGGACATCACAAAGCAAAGGAAGGCAGGATAACCATGACTGTGGTCTCAAATTTTAAAACTAAACCTATGCTCGGAGGAGAGGCTATCTAAAACTAAAAAATCACAAATCAAGGTTTCAGTTCAGTTTAGATTAGAGCTGAGCAGCGGATTATGAACGGCCCCCTAACAAGACTGGTTTCAAAGCTCGGTGTATTTTATAGAATATTCATCCATTGTATTTCTATTGACTTTTCAACTTTTTCAGCTCACAGTTGTCTGATTGCTTGGAATCTATTTATTTTTAAGCATTGTTGTCTAGAATATATTTTACTGTGATTTTAAGTATGCCTCTGGAACTCACACTTTTATGTTTACAATATATTAAGGGCATTACAGAGAGTCTGGCATTATCCACAAGGCATATTATTGCAGAGTTTGTTGAAAACTTTTGCAAAAGAAATCTAATAAGCAGACAAATTATATATACAGATGAAGCCACTTGGATTTGTGAGTTAAATGCGTCATGACTCAGAGTTAATTGAAGAAACTGTGTTATCTAAAGTTATCTTAACTCATTTAATGCATTTAACCTTTTCATTAGCATACCAAAGCACCATTGTTCACAATGGTGAATGCTTTAATTAGATGGGATGTTGTGTCACAGTTTTCTGTGTTAAATGAGATAAATGGGATATCTGTGTTTAGTTATTCTGTGTCAAACAGACAAACCAAAGTGGCTGCATCTGTATACATATATATATATATATATATATATATATATATATATATAAAAAGTCCAAAGAGGTGCACACCTTCCCTGTCAGTAACTGCCCAGGTGCTGGCAAACAAATATTAATATATTGTAACAAAAAACGCACTCACAGGACTTCAAAAAAAGCCGCAAAGGCTGGGATTTATTGATCCGACGTTTCGGCTACAACTCTAGCTGTCCTCAGGAAGACTTCCTGAGGACGGCTAGAGTTTTAGCCGAAACGTCGGATCAATAAATCACAGCCTTTGCGGCTTTTTTTGAAGTCCTGTGAGTGCGTTTTTTTGTTACAATATATATATATATATATATATATATAATTCTAAAAACATGTTTCTGCTATGTTAGAGATCTGAGGGGCAGATGTCGCTCTCCAAGAACATGGAACGTAGGATTTGTTCACGCTGATCACTAATGTACAAGACCTACGGCCACTTCACTGCTGCAGCTAAGGAGTGTGTCAGCAGCACATTCCGCTACATAAAAAGAGTCAGTTATTGAATTATGTTTGAATGTCAGTTCTGACTGAAATGTACCACATATAGGCAAGGCATGTGATGAGCCATAAGGAAATATTTTCAGCTCAGTATTTTGTAAAGCAGGTTTGCTTGAAAGTTCTGGTAAGTGATTTGGCTTATAACATTGACAGATGCCCCTGTATCAATAAGAGCTTCTACAGGTTTGCCATTTATGAGAATTAGCTTCAGTGGATTAACAATTTATGGACTTGATGTTGTTTTGGTGTGATATTAGCCAAAGAGAATGACTGATATAGAATACTTGTAATAGTAGAGCAAATCAGTACTCCCGATTGCCTATTTATAATCATATCTCTTAGTTTCTGTTGAGGTCTGACCTAGGTCAGCAGTAATCAAATTAAACAAAATATTTTTTCCAAAGGGGAAAAGAAAAGCACCCCACAGAAACTATCATAAATCCTCGGTCACATGTCCCCTTCTCCTTTACCCACCACTATAATAAATACAAATTGGGGATCAGTGAATCTTATTACAACCTAAACCGTGGTATCTACTATTGTAGGTAGCTTGATATATATTCAGGAAGAATTAGTTGGTTTCACCTTTATAAAGTGCAGTGTAACTTATATGAATTTACTCATTTAAACCCACTTCTCTAATAATAAAGTGCAGTGCTAACAGTAATCAAGTGAATAAACCAAAATGAATTATAAATGAATATATATAATTATAAAATTAATTATAAACTTATAATGCTGCAATTTAATTAAGACTTATTAGATATAAAATTCATCCCCATGAATTAGGATCAAAATTCATCCAAATAAAGTGCCGTGCGATAAATACCCATATAATAAGAATCCCCAATTAAAAATACAAATTGTAGTAGGAGAATAAATAAATCAATGTGACCAGCACCAATCTAAGATACAATTAAAACCACTTGCTCAAGTTCATGAAATAAGTTGGAAAATGGAAAAGAAAGAGCGGTGAAGTTGTCCCAAAGTTTAACTGTCTAAATTTTTTCTATAAAGGGACATCACAAAGCAAAGGCAGGAAGGATAACCATGACTGTGATCTCAAATTTTAAAACTAAACCTATGCTCGGAGGAGCATAGGTTTAGTTTTCAGTTTCAGTTCAGTAAGAGGAGGAAGATGAGAGCTGAGCAGCGGATTATGAACGGCCCCCTAACAAGACTGGTTTCAAAAAAAAAATTATTAATTTTATTTAAAAAATAAATAAAAAATCAGACCAGGCAACAAAAAGAAAATAGTGGGGTTTCTGGGTGCCTGTTGTTTCAGTTCGCTGATGTGCACCCCTGTATAATCTGCATGTGAATTTCCTTGCCCATATCTGCAAATTCACATGACGCAACAAAATAACTTAGTCTCACACGATACTCATCGATACACTTAGGGGCACATTTACCTAGGGTCGAATATCGAGGGTTAATTAACCCTCGATATTCGACCATCTAAGTAAAATCCTTCGACTTTGAATATCGAAGTCGAAGGATTTACCGCTATTCCTACGATCGAATGAATCAAAGGATTTTAATCCATCGATCGAAGGATATTCCTTAGATCAGAAAATTGTTAGGAAGCCTATGGGGACCTTACCCATAACATTGGCCTTGGTAGGTTTTAGGTGGCGAACTAGGGGGTCGAAGAATTTTTTAAAGAGACAGTACTTCGACTATCGAATGGTCGAATAGTTGAACGATTTTTAGTTTGAATCGTTCAATTCAAAGGTCGAAGTAGCCTATTCGATGGTCGAAGTAGCCATATTCGACCATTCGAAATCCAAACTATTTTACCTCTATTCCTTCACTTGAGCTAAGTAAATGGGCCCCAAAGTCTCAAAAACTGGATTTTTATGTGGAGAAAAGTAGTTGGTAGGTCTGTTTTGCATAAATCATAGTCACCTCCTGTGCCAGGCAGAGTTATAAAGATACTGTACAATATACCTGCTCCCCTGAATAATGTAACAGCATTGTTTTTTTTCTGGCATTGTCAGCAATGTTTCTGGCTTGGAGAAATATTTCAAAGCGCTTTAGCCATTTATTCCAGAGATGCCAGACTGAAGGGTAGAAGTCAACTTTATTCCAGGCTGCTCTCTCCACACTGTCTGCTCCTCCCCCTTCACTTCCCCTTCCTGTGTCCATAACCTTTCTTATTATTCCACCCAGTGTTAAGCTGCTAATGCATATTAAAATAAACATTTAACATTGTCACAGGAATAGATGGAACGTCCATTAAACAGTACAGCTTCTCCATTAATGGCACAGTATAGACCTATTTTCAAAATAAGCTAAATGAATAGGGCTTAAGCTGAACATACTATTTGTCTACTGTTTTAGTTAAGAAATGTCTATGATTTCTGTGCCCTGTGGTTGTTATCCATAAAAAAGAACAAAGATTCCCAGGTCACTGGACAGACAGGTGCCCTTCTCCCTTCTCTTCAGGTCAGATCACAGACACAGGGGTCAGCCCGCGATAAAGGTCACAAGGAAAATCTAGTCCTAATCTATCTAATTACCCTCTTTACTGAAGGGAAATTTCCCAACTAATATTTTACAGCAGAATATTTCAATTAAAATACTATTGTACTATCTTTGGCATTTTCCCTTTTCTGGTCTTTTACTTTCCTGAGTGCTTGCTGTTAAAATATAATCTTTACTGTGTATTTAAATTAAGTGATTGTTGTTTATGACACCAATGTTGTCATTGATGTACTTTATTTACTTTCAGACTCCTGTTACATGCTGAGTGATCCTCAGGATACCTTTTCACTCTTATTATTCATCTTATCAACAGGGACAAAAAGACTATCAAATGCTCTTTAAAATAAAAATGTATTTAATCAAGGAAATCCAATAAAATAAATGGAGGATTTCAATAAATACATATATTTTGAATAAATGATAATCAAAGGCATCACAGCAGTTGCAGAATGTATTTTTCTACATAAACATACATACAGATTGGAGAGAGAGTGAATTCTAATCCTTCATCTGCTTTGGGTGCTTCACAGATTTTTTAGATTCAAGTGCCAGAATCTGGGAGTGGGGGTAAACCTAAGGTGGGGTTGGGAAATAGCTAATGGTTATTAAACACACATTGATTATCATGGTTTCATTTCAAACTGTGGAATCAAGTACTGTATAAACTAGAGGGTAGGGATGGGCGAATTTTACCCGTTTCGCTTTGCCGAAAATTCGCCGCTGACGCCCATTAAAGTCTATGGGCGGGGAAAAAAAAGTTGTCGCGCAGCGAAATTTTTTTGACGCTCGTCTTTTTATTTTGACACACAACGCCATACAAGTCTATGGGCGTAATTTTTTCGGGGAAACAAGGTGAAAAAATTTGCCCCTCCCTGCTAGGTGGCATATTTATCAGGGGTCGAATTTCGAATTGAAAAAACGTCGAAATTCGAATTCAAAAAGACCAACCGGAATTAAGTCGAAGGTTTTTTTGGTCGAATAGGTCCATTTTCGTGCGAATATGTCCGTATTCAGCCAAATTCTAATTGTACGTATCGAAAGTAAGATCGCATTCGATCGAATTTGATTCGAAGTTTTTCCCCAAAAAAATATGATATTTCAAAGTCCACCAATTGACTATAAATAGGTTCTAGTTCCCCTTAGGCTAAAACAACAATTCGGCAGGTTTTAGATGGCGAATGGTCGAAGTCGAATTTTTAAAGAGACAGCACATGATAATTTTCCATATTCAAATTGTTTTCTAATTCGAATCGAAGTTGGACTATTCCCTAGTCGAAGTACACAAAAAATAGCTTGAAATTCAAATTTTTTTCATTCGAAAAATTCACTTCGACCTTTGAAGTGAAAGCCGGGACCCCTGCTTTCTGAGAGCTGCTGACTTCGGGAAGGCAGGGCGGGAGCACAAGGGGAGGTATCTTCTGTCCATTACTTCCCCTTATTGGTCACTGAGTTTAAGTCCCGGTTGAGCTGCTCAGGGATTGGATAGTTGAGGTTTGAACTTCTCCTCCAGCTCATCCAATCACCATGCAGCTTTACCAGGACTTGAAATTCTGTGACCAATAAGGAAAGAAAATGCTGTCACTGGAAAAAGATGCAGCCACCTGTGCTCCCCTCCTTCCTTCTGTAGTTGGCAGCTCACAGACAGCAGGTGGGCCAAGCTAATGAAGAAAGTGTAACATGGCAGGGCCCCCCTAAAGGTAACCCTTTGTGATCCTGTTGTGTGGTGGGGCCCTGTGCACCAAATTTTTATTAAACTTCTGGGGGGGGCCCTGGCCACCAATTTTCTTATAATGTGGGGGGGGGGGCCCTGGGGCACCAATTTTTTTCACCATGTGGGGTCCTAGCCACCAATATTTTTTAAAGGGGGGCCCTAACCACAAATGTTTTTTTCAATGGGGGGGCCCTGACCAACAATATTTTTTAATTTTTTTTATTAACATGTGGGAACCATAGCCACCAATGTTTTTTTTAGTGTGTGGTGGGGGGTGGACCTGTGGGGTGGGGAGGGTGGACCTGTAGGTGGGGCTTGTGGTGGGCGCAGCCCAGGGGGCCCAGGAAATTTTTTCGTTTGGGGCCCTGCGATTTCTGATGGTTGCCCTGCCTCCGCTACTCGGGTGCTGCCAGTTCTTAGTATGAGAGGACCAAGGAGAGAGTTCTGGGCAGGCATGGGAACCGCACATTGTACAGGAAAGGAGAACAAGAAGCGTGGAGAGGGACAGGCCAGGTCAAATAACAAACGGGAGCAGGATCCAAGAGAGAAGTCATTATACAGGCTAGGGTCAGGACAGCCAGCAGACTAGGCAATATCAGGAACAGGCAGGGTCAATAACAGATCAGGAATACAGGAAAATAGCACCCAGGAACTAAGAACAGACTTTTCAATTGGGCAAGGTTCAATTGGCCCCTGCACCCGTGAATCTCGCACCAAAGCGCAATGACGTCATCCGGACCAGTTCTTACACTATATATATTTAGATATTTTTTGGAAGCTTGCATAGTTTATGCACTTTTTTTACATTAGCCCAATTGAATAAGCTTGTGTCAAAAAGAGGGTTGTTTATTTTACCTTTAAGAAGTCATGTAAAATAGATGCAATGACCAACCATAGTAACAAATTAGATGTTTGTGTCAAATAGGTCTGGATTTGGATGTAAATGTTAGAATTCTGAAAATATGTACACCTGTAGTGATTGGTTTAATCCAATTTATTGACCTAACAGTAATACTATAAGACTTTTTCGAGCACTGCCTCCATGTTTTTCTTTGCCAGATAAATCTCACTTTTTAGGCTAGCAAATATCTTAGCAAATCTACAGTACTTTGATGCATTGTTATTTTGTTAATTTATCTTGGACTGATTCATGATTCATTTTCTGGTCTGTTATTGACCTTCCAAGCTAATTTCAGTGTCCCATTGTGGTGTGGGCCCTTTAAGATGTTGTTGAAGCTTGCTTGGCAAAGAAAAATGTAGCTTTATTTCTTTAAGAATGTAAAGTGTTACACAGCCCAAGACAGCATGGCATTAGAACAATCTTTCCCTAAGTCTTTCCTTGCAGAGCGCCAAAACCAGTATGACTGTTGCTGACTGGGAGCGGCCTTTTATACCCAAGGCTCCCAGTATGCTTTGTGGTGCTGTGACATCATACATTTTAAAATAAACAAATATTCAATTTCAACAATACAGTTAGATCCATAAATATTTGGACAGAGACAACTTTTTCATTTTTTTTTTCCTAATTTTGGTTCTGTACATTGCCACAATGAATTTTAAATAAAGCAACTCAGGTGCAGTTGAACTGCAGACTTTCAGTTTTAATTCAGTGTGTTGAAAAAAAGATTGCATAAAAATGTGAAGAACTAAAGCCTTTTTTTTAAACACAACACAAACAAAAGTAATTGGACAAATTAAAAAACTGAAAATAAAATGTTTATTTCTAATACTTGGTTGAAAACCCTTTGCTGGCAATGACAGCCTGAAGACTTGAACTCATGGACATCACCAGATTCTGGTTTCCTCCTTTTTAATGCTCTGCCAGGCCTTTACTGCAGCGGCTTTCACTTGCTGTTTGTTTGTGGGCCTTTCTCTCCGAAGTTTAGTCTTCAACAAGTGAAATGCATGCTCAATTGGGTTCAGATCAGGTGACTGACTTGGCCATTCAAGAATATTCCACTTCTTTGCTTTAATAAACTCCTGGGTTGCTTTGTCTGTATGTTTTGGGTCATTGTCCATCTGTATTATGATATGCCTCCCAAGCAATTTGACTGCATTTTGACTCTGAACACCTCAGAATTCATTCTGTCTTGTGTCACATCATGGATAAACACTAGTGCCCCAGTGCCACTGGCAGCCATGCACGCCCAAGCCATCACACTGCCTCCTCCATGTTTTATAGATGATGTGGTATGCTTTGGATCATGAGCTGTTCCACACCTTCTCCATACTTTTTTCTTGCCATCATTCTGGTAGAGGTTGATCTTGGTTTCATCTGTCCAAAGAAAGTTTTTCTAGAATTGTGCTGTCTTTTTCAGATTTTTTTTAGCCAAGTCCAATCTAGCCTTTCTATTATTGATGCTTATGAGTGGCTTGCACCTTCCAGTGCACCCTCTGTATTTACTTTCATGCAGTCTTCTCTTTATGGTAGACTTGGATTTCGATACACCTACCTCCTGGAGAGTGTTGTTCACTTGTTTGGCTGTTGTGAAAGGGTTTTTCTTCACCATGGAAATCATTCTGTGTATATAATACCCTGAAGTTTCCGGGCAAAAAGCATAAGAAATCTGAGTTTTGGGGTGAAAAATCTGAATCCTGCAAACAAAATTTTCGTGAAAGTGTATTAATTAAGCCAAAAAACCCCGTGCGGATCTGGTCGTTGTTTTTTTTTTTCAGAAAAAATCGAGATAAATTTGGACTTTGATAAATAACACCCTAAATGTTTAAAGGAATAGTTCAGTGTGAAAATAAAAACTGGATAAATACATAGGCTGTGCAAAATAAAAAATGTTTCTAATATAGTTAGTTAGCCAAAAATGTAATATATAAAGACTGGAGTGAACAGATGTCTAATAAAACAGCCAGAATCCAACTTCCTGCTTTTCGGCTCTATAACTCTGAGTTAGTCAGCGACTTGAAGGGGGGCCACATGGTACATTTCTCTTCAGTGAGTTTGCAATTGATCCTCAGCATTCAGCTCAGCTTCAAAAGCAACAGATATGACCCATGTGGCCCCCCTTCAAGTCTCTGATTGGTTACTGCCTGGTAGCCAGGGTAAACAGTCAGTGTAAACCAAGAGAGCTGAAAAGCAGGAAGTAGTGTTCTGACTGACATGTTATACATCAAATCATTCCAGCCTTTATACATTACATGTTTGGCTAACTAACTATATTAGAAAAAATTTTTATTTTGCACAGCCTGTCTATTTACACAGTTTTAATTTTTACACTGAACAATTCCTTTAATGTTTGCACTCATATCCAAAAGTTTGTTGCATGTTTTAGTGGCAAGTTAGATGTTTTTCTAAGAGAACAACTAATGTTTAAATGCTTTAGCATTTCAGATCTTCAAACAGCAGGTTTTCACATGGCTTTTAACCCTATTGTTGCCATGTTGAACACAGGAAAAGTAAATGTGTTTTAATGCTGAGAATGTTGTAGGACAGACACAAGAATTAATGAAAATAGATCAAGAAGGAGATTGTTTTTGCTTGTGCTGGACAGCAGAGGTAGAAAAGACAGAAAAGAAAGAAAGAAAGTACTGTCCTCCACAGATATCTAAAAAAAATATATAATTTTAGCCACATGACTCTGTCACACCCCCATTTACCTCTTCCTGCTACTGGACCACCTACCGAATGCCATGCTCTTTCATTTGCAGACTGCATTCAGCTTATTTGGGTCTTTCATTGACAAACCTTGATGAGTTTTTCAACCAAATACTGTAAAAACTTGCAATTCCCTGGCATAAGTTTATCCATAACTATGGGAATTTAAAAAATGTGAGACCTTAGTCATCTGGGCAGATATGGAGGGTTTGTTTGATTTTCTTCTTTATGTGTCTGTTTCTACCCACTTTATATTAACATGCAAAGCTTGCAATTCAATGCACATACAAATAAATTATAAAGTACTTAATGCAGAAAGCCTATATCAGTATTAGTTTAATTTTTTATCTGTTTCTTTCATAAATGCTAGTTTATCTGTACATAGTCAGGTCATATTTTTCTAGGCGATATATACAGGTATATCTGTTAATTTCATATAATGATCTCCTATGGGAAACAATATCAAATGCATGAACAGTATGCAGTTTATTTTTCTGGTCAAAATTTTTAATTAGTTCCTTGTGGAAATGTATTGATTTCACTTGACCTTTCTGTCATAACTAAAACGACTAAATCATTTGAGTTCATTCCCCCTCAGTGAAAAAAATGCCATTTTAAGCCCAAACTATAATTTGTGTTTCTGGAATAGCACTGGACTTCCATAACATTCACAGCAGCCATATGTACTAAAACAGAGCTATCCAGCTGGGTGCTAACAGAACATATGTGACCCTCAAAAATATTTTAAATCAAGATCAAGCTTACCCTAGGACTTAAATTACTTTTATTTTGTACGAAATAGCAATTTTATAAAAATTTGCTCCTGAAAATGTGTTTTCACAAATTCTCAAGACCAGTGAATGATTCTGCATTTTAGGGGACACAGAATAAGTGAGGAAAGTGTTTGAATACACAATGCTGGACCACGAATTAAACATAAACGTCAATATATATTGTGGTAACATGATGCTTTCAGCATTTATAACATTTGGATTCTTTAAGTTCATTTTTCAGATCTAGAAATGTTATTTACAGGCACTCAAGCCTGCATTATGAAAAAAGGAGGTATTACAAAACAAATTTGAATTCTCTGGTGTATGAATACTTTTGCATCAACTTGAGAATAGTTCTCTGTCCTTGACTTCATATTTACAATGTTCTTTCTTTAGTTTCTTTCTTTAACACTGGGAGTAATTTTTATAAGAAGAATATCATCTTTTAAACTGCATACGATAAGTGTTTATCAAACTGTAGATTTTTACAGTCTAAAGAATATATTTTGGAATTATTGCTTTATATTTCCAAATGATTCATTTGCACATCTCTGAATTGGATTTAAGAACATGTTTATTAAAGGGATAGTGTCACGGGAAAATGTATTTTGTTTCCAAATGCACCAGATAACATTGCTGCTCTGCAGAATTCTGTACTGAAATCCTTTTTTTTTTAAGAGCAAAAAATGTCTACAAAAAGGATGTGAGGATCTCCAAAAATAAAGAAACAAATGTAAAAAGTAGAAAAATGTATTAGGACATAAGACCTAACGCGTTTCGTGCCTATTTTGGCACTTACTCATAGGCTGAGCCTTTGAGCCTATGAGTAAGTGCCCCAATAGGCACGAAGCGCGTTAGGTCTTATGTCCTAATACATTTTTCTATTTTTTACATTTGTTTCTTTATTTTTGGAGATCCTCACATCCTTTTTGGATACAGTGTTTTTGGACTTTGCACATTGGGACTCAGGAGAACTGTGAGTGTATTCTCCTTCATTATTTCTATCATAATTTTGTATTTTTGATTTAATACTTATTTGTTGAGTGGTACCACAGATATTTGTTGTAATGTGGCAATAGCACAAACCTAGCTTTTTTAGTTTCAAAAAATGTCTACCACTAGGTTAGGGGCTAGGAAGCAGGGCCAGAACTAGGGGTAGGCAGAAGAGGCAGCTGCCTAGGGTGCAACGATTGAGGGGCGCTGGGCAGCTACCTCTTCTGCCTACCCCTAGACCTGGCTGCGCTCCTCTAACAGCACTTTGCGTTCCATCGTTGACGCGCATGCACACACCAGCGTCATTGCGCATGCGCACACCAGGGTCATTGCGCATGCGCACACCAGCGTCGGCGTTCATGCGTGCGCCAGAGTCAGCACACATCGAGCTACAAGGGAAGGAGGGGGCGAGCTGGCCAGCTGGGTTGCCTAGGGCGCCCAGCCAGCCTGGCCGGCCTCTGCTAGGAAGCACGACTTGGGTCACACTGAAGTAAAATGAGAAGGGGAGAAACAATAATCTCAGATCAGTGCTAGCTCCTTCTCAAAGTTCAGAATCAGACACAATACACTGAGATGGCTGCCACTCTTGTTGAAGTAAAGTTGTGGCTTCTTCTGGCACCTTTTCATTTGCTATAAGTTTTTCATTCAGACTACTTATTCTCTCATAATATTATTGGTACTGGTATAGTCTGTATTGATTCTACCCTAACCCTTCTCTGATCTTTGGGTACGTCTTTTTTCCTGTTAGTCCATGTCTCTACTTTGCTTCTTGTTAGAGGAAAATGACAATATATCAAACATTGTGGGAAGTGATGTGTTAAAAATTGTATTTTATGTAAGCTGTAAACCAAAAATATAGATAGTAACGCCTTCACAGAAGTGAATGAATGTAATTAAAATTTAGAAAATCAATTGTGCTATGTTGTTTTCCCACATTGCAACATCCCAGTTAGTAATTACAGAGTAATTGCTTTCTCTAAACATCAGCACCAGATAGCAGAAGTACAAATATTTGCAATAGTTAGTAAATAACATAACAAAATAGAGCTAGTTGCACCTGTGAGGGAAAGTGAGGCATATACAGTAAGTATGACCTAACTTCTATATTGAAGAATTACAATAGTTTATTTAATTCACCTCCTTCCAGACAAAGGATTCTAGCTGACTGTATAAGCATGAATAGCATATCTTAAATAATAACTAGCTAATAGGCAGAAGAGATTTTGTTTTCTTCTTTCACTTAATTGTTCATGTCTATACGGTAGGTAATGTCATGATGGCCAATTGACCACTACTGTGCAAAAAACAGCAGCAGTCAGAATATCACAATCTGCCTGTCATGTTTCTCACAAAGATGAATGAAATACCTTTCCTAAGGGCACAGACACATGGTAGACAGATTACCTCCAATAAATGCTTACTTTAGCATTTCTAGGCAGGAAGGGGCATAATAATTCCCTTATTTCATACCTGAACACAGTGGCTGTCAAAATACCCCATGTACTACAAGTCATCCATCTTCTGGCTTCTAGTTGAAATGAGAGAGTATCTAGGCCACTGACATTTCTTAGCAAGACTGTGCTAGAATAAAAGGACTAAGAAAAAAGCAGACAATGAAATATTTAAGCACAAAGTAGCTATAAATTATTTTCACAATCAAAGTAATTCAATCCAGCACTTCTCTCATTTACGGAGCCAAATATGTCATTTCCAGGCAAAAACAAAACATTTAGGGCATATTTATCTAAATACGAGTATTTTAGTAAAAAAAAGTCTGACCAAACTAGAATCCACTACTGGACCTTATTTATTAATAAAAAAGGACAATTTAATCATACTGTATCAGGGGCAAACACCAAAAAATTGTGCGAAAATCTAAATCGTATGATTTTTTTGTAGTTTTTCCCAAAAAGCCTAAATTTTTTGGAATTTTTACCTGAAAAGTCCAAAATAGTTGAATTTTCGGGCTTATTCCAGTGCAGACCACAGAAACTTCCAAATTGGATTTCTCATTGACTTATATAGAACTATAGTAGGTCTGAGATGCTGGATTTTCAGATTCTGACTTTTTCTATCCTCAGGGTATAATAAATCTCCAAAATTGTGAGTTATTTTCCACTAAAAATTTGCATTTTATAGTAAAACAAACTAAAATTTTTCGAGTTTTTGGCATTCAGACTTTAATAAATAATCACCTTAATGCTAGAGTCCTTATATGGCAAAAATAATAGGCAGATCATACATTATAAGCCTGGCTAGGAGATAGATACACAATGACACAATAGACAATTATCAAGAATATAAGGGTGTAAATACAATAAGATAATAGATACAAAATGAAGGATACAGTAATATAAATAACAAAATATTTAATACCAATAAAGTTCAAGGTCATAGTGCAGAATAAATTGATGTGATGATGATAAACATAGATGTTCTGACAAAGCATTGAGAATATGTATATAAATAAACTTCATAAACTTTCTTTAATCTAAACTTTTTAAATTGCCATTTTCATCTGTATTAGGTAATCCCATAGACACAGCATTAGAACAGTATCTATGATGATGACATGAAAGATTAGAGTGTTGCTAAAAGCAATGCAGCGGTATGAAGAGAAGGAGTTATTTTCAAAGATAAATATACACACAATTTTCGCGGCTGGCCTCTTATTCCCTGTTGTTTGCAGAGGCTTTTATTCATACATGCCTGGAATGCTTCAAGCTCTTGCTTAGCCTTGTAAATGTCTTAAATACCTTCTGCAAAATTTCATTGGAGAAAATAAAAGGATTATATGTGTGTCCTGCATCTACATTTTTTGAACATGGCAATTTAGTAAAATAAACACAAAAGGGCACAAGGGTGTTTATAGCAGCTGGTGCACACCCCAGCGTGGGTTAGACCGAGCGCTGGCGATTTTTTTCTGTCTTCTGTGTACAAATTGTAGCCAAACATTGCCTATACACTGTAGCTGCCATTCAGCCTTTAAAACAAGGAATTACTTATATATGGATGTTAATTGGCTGGGGCTTAAAAGTTCCTTGCTTTTTCACTATAGATCCTGAGTTAAGTGCACCATGGTCTCATTACTCTGTCACATTGTCTGCTGGGGGACTTGATTTTACACGCACTACAAACTTAAAATCCTAATAGATAGTGTAGGAAGATAATTATTCACAGGTGTATGTTTGTTGGCTTGGGCTTAAAAACTCCCTGCTTTCTCACTAGAGCTCCTAAAGTAAGGCTAAGTGTGCAATGGTCTTACTACTCACTCACACTGGTTGTGGGGGGACTTTATTTTAAATGCACTACAAACTTAGAATGCTCACAAAAAGTGTAGGACTCACGTACAATGAGGGGCCTTGACGTGGCAAGTGAGCTTACATATTTCGGCCAAAGTGTGGTACTAACACCTCATTTTTTGTAATAATTATTTTTAAAGGCAAACCGTACACCGGCAATTTTTCTCTTCATGCAAATCATGCAAAACAAAAACGCAAAAATTACAAAAAAATTATTAAATGGCAACATTCTTTTTTAAAATATTAAATAGGAAATTCAATAATGCCTTCTTTTGATGCACAAAACAGGAGATCACATCAGTAACATACTGATGTATGCTTTGCTGGATAAAACCCCAGAGAGAATACAATTGGTTAACTCATTTTATTGAATATGGATTATGTACATTAAAATAAAAATGGAAGCAAAACATATAAATATGTATTGCCAAACTCTAGAACAGAGGTTTTTGCCTACAAAGTGTGCTAATTTTGCATCCAGTCAAAAAAAATAATAAATATGCTGCATAGTCCCTTTGTGCAACCCTATCCCTTTCAATACTGTGAAGGATACTCTTATCGGGGTAATGTAATAAAAGTTTTGCTCCAGTTCTAAGGAGATTAAATCAGAATTGATTTAATTGTAACTAGTTGGGTAACATTACAGTTCATACAGCAGGTGATGCCAACCCCTAAGGAGTCCAAATAAGGAAGTGCCGGAGTTGTGCACCTCCTCTTTGGCCTTAAAACATCAACAGGCAGGACAAAATACCATGTGGTCGTATCAGGTATTAGACTGTAACCTTCAGGGTTAGTAAGTAATAGAAGTTTAGTGTGAGCTCACGCTAGGCGTGAGAGTCAGATTTTTAGAGAAGACATCTGCGAAAGAGGAGTAACAGGAAGGTAACCCTTCTACAGACTTGGCAGCAAGAGTTTGGGGAGATCTTAGACATGAACCTTCACAATCCTTCACAAACTACCCGCATAGAATCTTATTAGTAGCTCAATCCACCTGGGGATTGTGTTTCTATAACCAGGAGTGTGAGGACAACTGATAATGAAAAAGAAAATTTGTTCTGAGTGATTAGATCCCAAGAACATGGTCACAAGTGTCACAAACTTTACTTACCTGAGTGTCCTCAGCAAAGCAGTTCCATCCTCCAGCATCAGTTCACGCACATCATTTGGCGAAGAGTGTTGCAGGCGTGTGCACAGTGACTCGCAAGGATCTTGGCACCTGCGCCTTGCCTATATAAAAGACGCCCAAATCTAGGATCATTGCTAATTGTTCTTTCTATTTAGCTAGACACCTAACCCTATCCTTCTGTTATTGATCTGCTACTCCTGGTTTGACTTCTGCCTGTTCCTGGTTCCTGAGCTTGCTGTCCATCCTGACCTTGGCCTGATAATAACTCACACATTCTTGCTGCCTGTCCTGACCTCGGCCGGACCCATACTTCTGCTACTCTCCATCTTCTGTGACCTCTGCCTGTTTCACGTTTTCGAGAGTATTTGACACTCCTGTTCCCAACTTCAGGGGTTCTGTGTGGTTGCTTAGTTGTCTGATTCTGGCTTCCATCTGAAATGTGCCAGTAAGATTTTTGGATTTGGAAGACCACCACCTATAGTGCTTCCATCAATAGCTAACAATTTAACCAATGGTATCTAGGGTAGTGTGGATATACTGTGTCTATGTTAATGTCTAGAAAGATCCCTGCTGCCCCAGTATCTAAGAGGGCAGAACTTTCTATGCAACCCTTATCCCAATTTAAGAGGACCGGAAGGAATACCTTGGAAGAAAATAGTTGTGGAGTAGAAATGGCATGACCCAAACAGAACTCCACAGACCTGTTTAGGTTCTGCCATTTCCCAGCCTCTTGGGACAGGTGTAGCGAAAATGCCCTTTATCCTCACAGAACAGGCACAACCCATTAGCCTGCTTGCGAACCTTTTTCTATTAGACAGTAATCATTGAATGTACTGTATTTAAATGAGCAAGTATATTCCTTAGAAACATTAATACTTATGTAGAAGACGTTATTGATGGATATGGCACACACACAGCTCACTATTAATATCAGTAGGAAATGGTTTGGAATATGTGTTTCATTTAAGCCTGAGTCATCAATACATTATCTTTCATTCAACTGCATTAATAAAACTTTGGGTCACCAGATGCTATTGGATTAGAACTCCCAGTGTTTTCCAACACACTATCAAAGGTTAACACATGTTAAAATTCTTATTCCACAAACATTTGGGACCGAAAAATAAGAAGAGGTCTCTTTTCTAAATGCTGGGAAAATCAGTGAAGCGTGTTTCAGCCAGATGTAGATAGAACAATAAATGTCACTGGTTGACATACACTGGTTGCAAATATGCCCAGTGTATATATATATTTTTTATTATTCAGTTATTCGAGAGAAAGGAGGTTTTGATTTCTGTACATTTTCAGGGAAAACAATGGACACAAATATGTGTATGGGAAGCAAACATACTTTAGCAAGGGGAAAGTTCAACATTTAAAATGATCTTTTACACTGTAGTAGTTTTTAGTAGTTTGTTAATTGGTCTTTGTGTATGTCTTATATGTTTGTCATTTAATATAGTATTTGGTTTATGGGGGCACTGACACTAGGATCCAAAACATTTTAGTTTGCTCCATTTAGGCTTCATTATTATTTCTATTATTATGTTTCTGTTGTACTTGTATTACCAATTGTAACTTGTATTATTATGTTCAAACTGACCAGATATTTATAGAAATTCCAAACTGGGGACCTGCAGAGCAGCACAAATCATCTGATCAGTTGCTATGGATTAATAGTTGTGGGCAAACTTACTACATTACCCCATAAAAGTTTTTAGACAAATTACCCTTTTTAACAATATCTTGAGATAGTACTGGCAACCACTATCTCTCATGAAGACTGACATAATTAGTTTGCTTTCAGCAGGGAATTGCTACCTGCTTTTTGGTTGTTATGGGCTAAAAAACACAAAAACAAAATAAATTGCTGTTGCTAAAATCCCATCTTTGTTTGCTATTTCTCTTTAGGGAAGTCTGGATTTTCCTCCACATAAAATGTGTTGTCCAGGCGTATTAATCATGTTTAACTGTGTCTATATACCTTTCAGCTAATGGGCAGATGGTATTTTGTTTATCTCACCTACACTGGCTGAGTGTTGTCCTACTGCTGTTCTTCTTTTGTTATTTCCAACTATGTAAATATATATGCAAATATAGTTACATTTTTTGCACAGAATATTTGATTGAGGAAATGCCTGCTGTTACAATTCTGGACTGGAGATCTTGCCTATGTTGAGTTTCGAAGAGGTTTCACTCACAGCTAACCCCAGACAGCAACACCGACGTACTGTGATACTGTATAGACAAATGCAAATTTCAGCTGATGTGCATTCATCATTTTTTTTTCAATAAAGTACAAAAATAAAACATATATAAAGTACCTCCTGTAAATGTCCCCCATACACGGGCCGATAAAAGCTGCCAACAGACCAAGTCGACAGCTTATTGGCCATGTGTGGGGCCATACGACTGGCGTCCCTGATCAATATCTGGCCGAAAGTCAGCCAGATGTTGATCAGGCAGGATAAAAAATTCTGTCGGATCCTGACCACATACGTTCGTTGATGCAGTCCCGCGTATTGCCTCCAATCTGATCCGATCATTGGGCCCTAGGGCCCACAACCGGATCAGCCCGATATTACCCACCTCAATGTGGCCATATTGGGGCAAAATCCCCTGATTTGGTGATATCGCCAAACAAGCGGATCTCCCTGTGTATGGCCACCCTAAGACATGGCTCATGTTCTGGTTCCTGGGACAACAGAGAATATCACTTTCAGGAGGAACAAGTGAGTCAGGATCTGCTCTTTGTACTCTAACAGCAGGATAAAACACCACACATCACCAGACTTCGCCATGTAAAAAATGGAGTAAAAAACAGCGTAAACTTCTTTTGCGTTTTTTCTTATAGTGACTTCCACTGGAAGCAATGTAGAATAACGGCAGTAAAATCTGGCATTTGCATGGCTTAAAATCACACACACCTTGATATATTCATCATGTTTTTTAAACAATTTTTCACACTGCAATAAATACAGTATGCCCATAAGAACCATTATAACAATGTAATGACTGGTGCAAAGTTCTGTTAAGAATCATAGTCATAACAACCAATCAGATATTTGACCAGTAAATGCTGCACACACAGTCACAATAGAAGTCACTGATAGTAATGTGCATAACATGTACAAACAATAGCAATAAGAAGCAGTATAGTCCCAACCATAACAGTTGGCTTTAGTGAAAATATAGAAAATAAAAACAATAGATATAACCCATATATTTACAGTAAAGATGGCCTTTAATAGTAATTGAAATAAATACTATGGGATATATTTATCAGAAGAGTGAAGTTAGAGATCTTCACAGTCTGCAGAGTGAAATACCGCTTCTCTCCATTCATTTCTATGGGATTTCTGAAGGCATATTTGTCAAATGGGGAACTTTCACTATCACCCTTTGATCAATATGCCTTTAAAAATCCCACAGAAATTAATGGAGAGAGGCGGTATTTCACTGTGGACTGCAGAGATCTTTATCTTCACTCTTTGATTAATATACCCCAATATATGTGAAAGAATGCCAGTGACAAAAATAATGTATTTGACAGATTACAGATTATTGCACATAAAGTAGTGAATTGGTAATCTGAGCAGATAGGATCCATAGACCTTGAACAGAAAATACAAATGCAGCATTTGAAAAGGACTCATTGAATTTTGCAGTCACAAAATCATCCGGGCTAATGATTTGAAGATATGATATGAACTCAAAAGCAGGGTCTTTAAAAAAAAGTTGACAACAAAATGACAAATTGTCATTATTAATTCCAAAAAAAAAACCCAAAGTGCTCTATCAACCCATGTAGAGACATTAGATACCCAATCCATACATGGATGTTTAATAATTTCTGTTTTTGTTTCTAAGACACTGAAGTATTGTTTTTCAAAGAAACATTATGCTTTATTCTCTATGCAAAGCATGCAATCCATTAGTGGCTTAGCTTTCTAAAAACAAAAACAATATCTACACAAAAATATGTAAAAAAAAAAAAAAAAAACTTTTTTTTTGTCAAATTCCTCAAGCACTAAACTATGATTAAGTACTTATTCCATTTTACTGCGCTGATTAAGCCTTCCATTCATTCGTAGCCTAAATACTCCTTGAACTTCAACTGCAGGTGTTTATTCAATTCCTATTCATCAAATACAGCAGTGAATACTGTACGTTGGTTTCTGATTTCTTTTGTGCTTTTTAAAGACTAATGCATCACCATACAGTATATGGAATGCATGACCTTTCAGATTCTTCAAGCTTTTGCTTCTCTGCAATTCCCTAAGGTTATCTTCAGTAGGTTACTTAGATATGGGGCTTTGCTATGTATAGTCCTCAACTCAATGATCTTCTAACAAATATGCTGGGTGAAAACAACATTAATAACTATAGCATAGTATATCAATTAAAATTAGAGCCCTGTGTTTATATGACATGGATTTTGATTAAATTAAACAGGGAGACTAAAGGATCATTATACAGTATAGTGATTAATTCTTATCTGTTTATAGCAATTGTAGGATTTACCATGGCAAATAAGGAATTTGGTTGAGTTAGATTGATTCAAAATGGGTTGTTTTAAAATCAATCTCATTCAGATTGATCAGATCAAGAAATTCTGTCCACAATTCAGTTAACATTGGTTAATAGTGATATTGATTAAATCAAGTTGGAGAAAAAGAAAAAAACATTTTTTTATACACTTGTCTATAGGATTTTAACTTACAGACCAGTTGTTCTTTCATGGGTCAGAGATGCTGAATTCCTGGGATACTCAAAATGCAAGGTAGTCAGGCAGCACTGTAAAGTTGCTTATTTTTCACTGGACGCCTACCACTGTACTTGCCAAGAAATTCCTTTTTGGTTGAATCAGATATAAATGTTTTTTTAAAAGAGCCCCTTCAAAAAGAAAATTGCACTTAAACACTTGCTTTTTATTTTAAACACCCATTATTTTATTTATTATTTAAATCCCCTGTTTTGACTGTAGTATGACTAAATTGCAAAGAGTATTTTGTGTCCCCTTTTAAAAGGAAGTGAAAGGGAGTTTATTATTTGTCCTGTAATTCAGTTTGGCATTTCAGCTGCTATTTTAATACATACTTACACCTAGAAGATCAGAGTGTTTTTGCATTCAGATAAGAAACACAGGGCAATATGTTATTTTTGTTGACATCTCAAAAATGCAAGTTTAGAAAACTCTAATTTGAAAACATTTGAATTACCATAGTGATTTTTTGCTGGATTTTCTCATATCACAATAAAAACTAAAATTTAGAATTTTAATAAATTTGCCCTTAAAACGTAATTTTCAGATTTGCTCACATAGAGCCTTTTAACAATACTCCTGCATTGCCTGTTGTATTAATTTGCCAGTTGTTTCTACTAATATACTACAATTTTCAGCCATGTTGGGTTAGTTATGTTCTTTTTATATTTTCACCGAAGAGCTATAATGTCATAATGACAGATGCATTTTCCCTGCTATGCATGCTGATCATTGATGAAAGGCTAAGTTTAGTATTTGCACAGCTATATCCAGAACTGAACATACTGTATAATTCTATTAACCCAGTAATACTTTGCTTTGCAGTCATTTGTTCAGTGGGAAACTTGACTAAAACCCCTTATACCAACACACCGGATCCAGGTAGCTGTTAACAAAAGAGCTTCTTTGTGCCAAAGAGTTGTGCCTTAAAGGGATACTGTCATGGGAAAAAACATTTTTTCCAAAATGAATCAGTTAATAGCGCTGCTCCAGCAGAATTCTGCGCTGAAATCCATTTCTCAAAAGAGCAAACAGATTTTTTTATATTCAATTTTGAAATCTGACATGGGGCTAGACATTTTGTCAATTTCCCAGCTGCCCCTGAGAATGTGTCTCAGTGAGACATGGGTTTTTACTATTGAGTGTTGTTCATAGATCTACCAGGCAACTGTTATCTTGTGTTAGGGAGCTGTTATCTGGTTACCTTCTCATTGTTCTTTTGTTTGGCTGCTGGGGGGGGGAAGGGAGGGGGTGATATCACTCCAACTTGCAGTACAGCAGTAAAGAGTGATTGAAGTTTATCAGAGCACAAGTCACATGACTTGGGGCAGCTGGGAAATTGACAAAATGTCTAGCCCCATGTCAGAATTCAAAATTGAATATAAAAAAATCTGTATGCTCTTTTGAGAAATGGATTTCAGTGCAGAATTCTGCTGACAGTATCCCTTTAAGGTATATGTGCCAAGGTAGGTGATTTTTCTAGACAGAGCCTACATGACTACTTATGAACACAGTGGAATTTTCTGTCCATGTTAACACACACTTGGGGGGTTATTTATCAAGGTCCGAATTTATCTCAATATCGGCTGCTACAAACTCAGATCTAATCCGCTCGGGTTTTTAACGCTTATTCAGGGGGTTATTTACTAAGCTCCGAATACCCAAAATTCCCAGAAATCCGAAAATTTGTGATTTTTTTGTGTTATAATAGGCTTTTAAAAAAATCACGAATCTTTCAAAATTTATTAAGCCCAGAGGGCTAAAAAGCCCAAATATAAAACCACGGCATCTCAAACCTGTCGAGGTTGCATAAAAGGGATTTTTAGCCCTCTGAGTTTAATAAATTACAAAAAATTTGTGATTTTTTAAAAAGCATATTATAACACAAAAAAATCACAAATTTTTCGTATTTTGGGGAATTTCGGGTATTCGGAGCTTAGTAAATAACCCCCTTGGTGATTCCATAAACCTTATACTTGCCTACAAATTTGAATGCTAATTTATTTTTAAACGGACATGTTTTATTAACTTTCATTGTACATGAAATGGGTCGTCCGCTGGTTGTGGTACCCTGTTAGCAATGGTTACATATTAATATACAACTGATAAATAAAGAAAGAAAAAGGAAAAGAAAGGTAAAAAAACAGGGGTGGGGCTCAAAAGAAGAAAGAATACAAAAAAAAGATAAAGAGTACATATTATTAGTATATGTTAAAAATAACGATAGTTATATGGCAGTGGGGTATTATTGCTATTACTTCTATGTTGGTTTTAGAATATTTGGGTTACTGGCTTTTCCTTGAATATGACCCCTCGTCACAAGTGTAGGGCAAGATACAGCTGGGAGTCATTCTCATGGACTAACCAAGGGAGCCATATTTTGTCATAGGCTGCCTTATCATTCTTCAATGTATATGTAATTGAATGCTAATTTAATAGTCAGTTTACATTGCCTGACCCTGACTATTGCACCATAATCCCTCTGCCTGTTTTTTTTTTCTAGCAATGAAAACTACTAAGAATTAGAGGGAAAATAAATTGTAAACTTCTACTGGGTGATTCCTTTTTTAAGTCTTAAGTAGGCCTGAGTGATAAAATACTGAAGACATTTAAAAATATCCATTTTTAAAGAATAAAAATAAAAACTTGCAATAAATTGGTTGTCTGGAGTTAATTTGGATATCATTCTAGAATTTGTTAGAGGAAAGGACAAATCATACTTAAACCGTGATCCTGCATTACAAAATAAGAACATATATTCAGTAAGGCACTCTAATTCTCGAATTTCTTGACTTGATGCTCTCTGACAAACTTTCTTTACCTATCATGTTCATTTATTTTTCACTGGCTGCTAATGCCACAGTCTTTTCATGCTACCTTCTCTGTTTCTTACCTAGCAGGAGAGGATTTAATGTTGCCATTTATATACCCCTTACTGTGATTATAGAAAAAGCACACTGTTTTGGTTATCTGACAAACTATTACTATCCTTCATTGTTTCTTTTTTTCATTTTTCATTTCCTGGAAAAAGAAATAGAAAGCCCTCTTTTGTATATCCCCCATTAAATAACCCTTTCTACCCAATGAAGACACCTAATATAAAAGCAAGAGCTTCAAGCTGCAAGACTGATGTCACTTATCATTGCAGCCTCGTGACACCACTGTGTGAGAATTTGCCTTTTCTACCACATTGTAAATTATCATCCTGTCTTGTTTGGTGAAACATTAAATGATTTAAGTAAGATAAACAACATTTCTATTGTGCTTAGGAAATGAGTTATATGCTGTGAAATGTTTGCAAATGTCAGTCATGCATTGATGAAAAGGCTGAAAAATACAAATTCGTGAATCCAGTGTGAACGTATTGAGAAAAAAGTGCATGAAAAAAGTAATTTCCTTGAGCTCTGCTCCCTGCAGTTGTCTGTGTACTCTTTTATGGATAATACATACAGCATGCTATATACAGAAGGTCGTGTCAAGGGATTTCCTTGAAAAACATGTGTAATTGAAATATTCCCTCTATAAAGATATATACTGTATATATAATCAGCTTATGAGTCAAAATTCAAATTGTCAGTGGGTGCAATTTTGTTATGGATAACAAAACGGGTGCATTCACCACACTCTTTCCCTAAAATGCAGTGTTCTCTGAGACTTTGTTAGCATCACCATAAGCTGTCAAAAAATTTCATCTGTGCTGTTAGGTGAATGTGATGCAGCAACATGGGAACACCATTTGAGCCTGTTAGTAGGGATGTAGCGAACTGTTCGCCCGCGAACTAGTTCGCGCGAACTAGTTCGCGCGAACTTCGACCGTTCGCGTCCGCCGAATGTTCGCGAACGTTTGGGAACGTTCGCATTTTGAGTTTGCGTTCAATCGTTCGACCATTCGAATTCCTTCGACCGCTAAAAATCGAACAATTTCCATTCGTTCGAACGATTGTAAGCATTCGATCGAATGAAAAGCATTCGATCGAATGGCTTCGATCGTTCGATTCGAATGAAAATCCTTCGATCGAACGATTAAAATCCTTCGATCGTTCGAATCGAACGATTTTAGCGGGTGTTCGAAGTTCGCGAACTGTTCGCGAACGTTCGCATTTTTTGCCGGTGTTCGCGAACGGCGTTCGCGAACACCAAATCGGCAGTTCGCTACATCCCTACCTGTTAGTTCATGCTGCATAAGGTACAGTATATGGAATTCTAGCTGTTTACTCTTTTGTGTGTAATTTGGCAGCAAGAGTGCACAAAGCGAGCCCTGTACCTCCCAGTGAATGTCACAACTGCACATTGTGCCTTGCAAATCATTAATAGTAAAAGTCCCAATGGGCCCTTTTGTGCTAATATCAAGCACTTTATGTATGGCTTTTTAGTATTTGTCAGCTTTGCATATACCATTAGTAAATGTGGCATATAGCTAATATTCTGCTACTATTTAATGCAGACAATTTAGGGTTTATTTACTAAGCCTCAAATTTTTTTGGTGGGGCAAAAACTTTTTTGTGGGAAAAAAACTCGAATTTTTCAAGATTTATTATACCTTCAATGCTGCAAAAAGCCAAAATCCGAAAATCCACCATCTCAGACCTGTTGAGTTCATGTATAAGTCAATAGGAGATGTCCCTATCCCAATTCAAAAATATTGTGGTTTGCACTGGTGTAACAAAGTCTCACCCTGGTGGTCTAGTGGGGGGACGCCAGGGACGCCTGCCGCCCCCTCGGCGGGGACGCCCGCCGCGCTGCGTTGTTCCTTTTCTTGTGCCGGCTCTCTCCTAGTGCGCACGCGCATATGCACTTCCGGATTTAAATGCGCATGCACGCTGATGTAATGACGTCAGCCTGAATGGCGCCAAATTCAAAAGTATTAAAGGGGCATTCCCACAGTTTGTCATTGCCCGTGATAGGATTGTAATCCTGGTGCTCCTGAGCCTTGTGCTATTTGTCTGTTTCCTTCTGAACCTGTCTGATTCCTGTTTTGACCCCTGCCTGGCTATTTTGACTATTCTGATTTCTGGATCCTGACCTTGCCTGCTTACGACTACTCTTCAGTTTAACCCCTCGATTGATCACCCGGTTTTGACCCTTTTGCCTGTTTGACGATCCTTGCTATCTGTCTGCCTCGACCCAGCCTGCCCGACTACGATTCTGCCTAATCCTTTGTACCGTGACTTTCGGCCCAAAAAGACTCTGCTAACAGCTGTGCCCCTTCGCCAGCCAGAACATCTCGCCTTGCACCCCTCGTTAAGTCCAGGTGGCACCCAAGTAAGCTGAGGGCTCCTCCCGAAGCCCAACGGTGGTCACACTACTGGTGAAGCTGAGTCGAGACCAGGGTACTTGGCATTTGTTCTGGTATAGGGTGCCGGCCGTGACAACTGGGTTAAGCAAGACAATCTTAAAAATTGGGTTTTTCATACAAAAAAAATCAAGCAATTAAGGAGAAAAGTCAGAAAATTTTATCGAGTTTTTTCCCAACCCGATTTATTTTTTATTTTAATGAAAAAATAACACACCATTGGGGATGGGAGTTTGGTCGAGCTTTTTTTATTGAAACAAAAATAAAATCGGAATATAGAAAATAACCCCCTGAATGTTAAAAATGTATGGCTAATAATATAATTCATCATTCTGAGCTGTGAATTTGGCACAAGGAGCAGAGGGTGCAATGTAGCTTTATACTATTTACAGTTACTATTTACTGCTTTCTTGATGAGCTTTGATATATTTGTGCATTTAGATCTATCCCTAACTTGCACTTGTAACGTGCAGTACAGTAAAAGTGAAGCACACCATACACACAATGATTTGTTCAGTTGAAACTGATCCAATAAGTCTTTCAGATAAAAGGCAATTGATCGCTCACAAGCTTTCTTTGGCTACTGCTATGATCCTGAGGGCACAGATAGAATTCTGGGAATAAATCAAGACAGGGTTGTATTGTAAACTAAAATTGGACACAAATTCAGAGGAATGCACCCCAAGCACAAAACAATTGTTTATTATTTTACTGTATGCAAGCAATTAACCTTTTTATTGATAAGAGTAGTATCTTAACTCAAGGTTTTAAAAATTTGTGCTTAAGTCACAACTATGAGAAAGGACCTGCTTTAGAAATGCTAAGGAAAAACTAAACATTAAAATTTAACAAATAATTAGAGAAATAGAGAAATTATTATTAATAGAGAAATAATAAGGGGGTACTAACTAAAACTCAAATTTAACCCATTTTAAAATTAAAACAAAGTCAACCCAACTCCCATCCACGAATTTATCAAATAAATAAAATTCTGTGCGAGAACAGTCTCAATTGTGCAACAATTCAAATCACATGACTTTTTCAAATTTGAAACCAAAATTGTCCCTCTTTTTAGAGTTGTCACCTGAAAACCTTGATTTTTTCGGATTATCGGACGAAAACCAGAACAGCACATCTTCAAATTGTAAAAGGGACATCTGCCATTGACTTGCACATGACCTTGTCAGGTTTTAGACAGAGTATTTTCAGATTTGGATTTTTAGCTGCTTTGGGGTATACATTTTTAACATTTTTTTTTCCTCTAAAAATGTAGTTTTCTTCCTAAAAAAAAAAACAGAAAAAAGCGAGGCTTCATAAATAGACCCCTAAGAGTCAGTCAGTATACAAAAGGTCAATGTTTTCCAAAATGACTCTTGTCTGTTCTCATCTTCCTGGGCTTATCTTCTGCCTTTGATGCTTTGAAACCTATTAATGTGAAATCTTTTCTATCTTACTCTGATAGCTCCTATTTTCCCATTCCCCTCATGGGGGATTGCTTTAGCTCCATACTCTGCTACTATTCCTCTCTACTATTCCTGCGTACACTCTTTTTAGAGGCATAATTCACTTATTCACCTTTCAGTATCACTGATGTACTAATCTGCTACTTCATTACCTATCACAAAACCATATGAAATTCCTGTCTGCTGGGGATTTCTTTCTGGATGATCCAGAGTTTTTTTCAAACAAATATTCTTTTTTCATCTTTAACTGGGATCTCCAAAATCTTCTATGCTATTCAGAACTCTGATAGGATCTTCTGCTATTCATTTTTTAACAGATTTAGCAGATTTGCAGGTAGAATGTTGGCTAAATTGACCATAGTGTGTGTAGATGTGATAGGGAAATTACAATGTAAGCTCCACTGGAACAGGGACTGATGTATGATGATGTATATGATGAATAATCTCTGTAACATGCTGCAGAATATGTCAGGCTGTATAAATAAATAAATAATAATAAAACTATTCCTGCAGATACAGACGTGCATGTTTAGGAAATATTTATAACTGTACAAAGGAATTCTTAACTGCAGCAACTGTGTTAACATAAAGCTACTGTCACATTTTGCATGCAGTGGCCAATAGATGCCAGTCACATGCATTCATTTGGTGTAGTTACGGACAATGATATTGTATGCCTCCTCTGTGCTTAGATAAAAAAAAGTGATACGTAGGTCAGTCCAAATAAAACCCTTGATCTGTTGGTCTGGAGAATTCGGATTGGCATAGGCATGTTCACAATTATTATGTATCTGTATTTCATGGGTCTAAATGCACAAAGGAGAATTGTCTGTCTGGGATGCAGGATTCCTGGTACATTATTTCCTGTAAATGCTGATGAAGGTTAAATACCACAGTAAAGTGCAGTAAACCAAAGAGAAATATTCTATATGACACAACTTAGCAATTATGAAGTTTACATATACTGTAGCAGGACTAAATCTTATACAGGTATGGGACCAGAATGCTCGGGACCTGGGGTTTTCCGGATAACAGATCTTTCTCTAATTTGGGTCGTCATGCCTTAAGTCTACTAGAAATTAATTTAAACATTAAATACACCCAATAAGCTGGTTTTGCTTCCAATAAGGATTAATTATATCTTAGTTGAGATCAAGTACAAGGTACTGTTTTATTATTACAGAGAGAAAGGAAATTTTTTTTAAAAATTAAATGGAGTCTATAGGAACTTTCTGGATATCGGGTTTTCGGATAAGGGATCCCATACCTGTACCTAAATTATCTGCTAATACTTTAATTTTTTGTTGTCTATATACAGTATGATAACACAACTGTACTAAGTAATTTTGACTTATGGCCCTGGCATCTTCCTTTTCAGCACTTCTTTGAGTGCCTTCTGATGTCCTGCTGTGCATTGAGGATCTATGAATATGAAGCTATTCCTCCACAGAGAGGAAACACAAATAAAGAAACTAACACCTAAAATTATAAATAGAGGGGGAAAAAACCAATTATTACACCTGTCAGAGTCGCTTTTTGACAAAATACACTCTGTTCCATCTTTACCGTGTTTGTTTTATTTGTTAAAGATTTTTATAATATCAAATTAATAATTCCAACCTGTTCTGCTTGTCAGACTGCTTCCCTCAACAAACACAGTTTTGACTGACACATACTTTACTCCAGGGACCTCCAACATGCAGCCATGAGGCTCTTGCAAAAATGAACATACTATTATGCTTTAGGCGCAAGGTCGTAGATTGGATGTCACTTCTGTACACTGTCATTTTCCTTTTCTTACCTGACTATCCCAGCCTTTAATAAAATGATATCATTTTTCATCTATTTTCCGTCAGTGTTTTCTCCATGTTTATTTAATTGAGTTTCAAGCACATTTCTGAATTATTTAGATTTATGAGTGTTTTCCGTTACATTTTAAATAGATGTGCAATGTAAATTTCCAATTAATAATGTATGAGCCTGTAAAGTACATTCTTTTATGGTTATAGTCATCTGCCAGTGATGTATACATGGAATTACAATATGTCAGTTAAAAACAAAAGTGACTGAAAACAATGGATCATTTTGTCAACAGCTTCAAGCATTTCTGTGTGGTTGGAAAGTTTTGTCAAAACTTTGGGAGTGATATATGTGTGGGACATGCTTTGGTTTCAATTTAAATCCACAAAAAATATGTTTCATTGTGTTGACTGTTTAAAAAAGATGGGTGTTAATTATGAACGATTCTATGTCTTTGTGATGGTGCATTCAAATTAGCAGGATTAGATCTCAGCAGGATCTTTGGCACTTTTTTTTCAATCATGGGGAGTAAGCAGAGCTGTATGTATAACTTCTGCTACCATAAGGGCTATGGCACAGTATGCATGTTATGCCTGATTTCCAGCTTCATCATGTAGCTGCCTTTTTTCTGCTGGTGCTTTTCCACAAGTTGAGAAAACTCATAGGGGGGAATTCACAAAATCGGTGCTATTGAGACAAAATAAAAATGGAGATAAAAATGTCAGATTTCCCTCCAAATTCATAAACCTCTATCTCCACTTTTGGGAATTTGTCTTTTAAAGGGATACTGTCATGGGAAAAACATTTTTTTTTTCAAAATGAATCAGTTAATAGTGCTGCTCCAGCAGAATTCTGCACTGAAATCCATTTCTCAAAAGAGCAAACAAATTTTTTTTATATTCAATTTTGAAATTTCACATGGGGCTAGACATTTTGTCAATTTCCCAGCTGCCCCTGGTCATGTGACTTGTGCCTGCACTTTAGGAGAGAAATGCTTTCTGGCAGGCTGCTGTTTTTCCTTCTCAATGTAACTGAATGTGTCTCAGTGAGACATGGGTTTTTACTATTGAGTTTTGTTCTTAGATCTACCAGGCAGCTTTTATCTTGTGTTAGGGAGCTGTTATCTGGTTACCTTCCCATTGTTCTTTTGTTTGGCTGCTGGGGGGGAAAAGGGAAGGGGTGAGATCACTCCAACTTGCAGTACAGCAGTAAAGAGTGATTGAAGTTTATAAGAGCACAAGTCACATGACTTGGGGCAGCTGGGAAATTGACAATATGTGTAGCCCCGTGTCAGATTTCAAAATTGCTCTTTTGAGAAATGGATTTCAGTGCAGAATTCTGCTGGAGCAGCACTATTAACTGATTCATTTTGACAACACTAATTCACTAAAATCTGAAGTTGTGTCCAAGGTGCCAAATGCTGGCGAAGTTGTGCTAGCGTTACAAGTGAAGAGAAGTTGCGCTAGCATTGGCTAATTTGCATACGGAGGTGAGTTAGAGTTCGATGGTTGTATATGTTGCAGCAAATACATTGCACTACACAAGTCCAGTGAACCTTAATAAAATAAAATAAAACTAGGATTTAGTTGCACATTATAGGTTAAAGAGATATATCTTTGTATCATACACTGGCAAATGACACACGACTGGAGCTTTCTGAGGATAATATCAAATCCAGATCCCAGAATACAGCCACTGTCAAAAGACCTGGCTATCTGCTGATACACATGAGATGCTTATTCAGTTTAACACAGAGCTTTATTGCTTTTTGGTTTAAGCCCAGTGTGCTTGAGCAGGCAGCTATTCACAGGGCTTCTCTTCTTGCTTCAGTTCATTCTGATATATATTCTCTCAGGATGTAGCCTGCACAGTTTCTGTACAGAGTATATTTAGTTGCATTCTTAGGTAACATTAAATAAAAATGCACAGCAGTGTTTACCTTGTTTCATGAAAATGCTTTATTTTTTTTATTATGCAGTTTGGGTGGATATGCCCCTTTGAAATGGACATATCCAAGAAACAGGATAAAATTATGTATTCATTGTATTGCTGTGAGCAAAAAAAACTTCAAGAAAGCCAATTTAAGAGATTGAGACATAGTAACGTGCAGGTACCAGTGATTAACAGGCATATATAATAAATATATTGGGAGAAACAGTATAACACAGAAAAACACTGGCTGTCAAATCTTAGATATAGCAAGAACTATATCTAAAAGTAATTTTAAAGCACACTGGAGCTCACTCTTGTCACTCTGCATGACTGGTCCCCGGGTACTTCTGCACAGGCGTCATCAGGTTTATTGGTGAAGACCATGACAGTAATGCAGTAACTTGAAGTTGATAGACATAACATCAAAATTATTTTCAATCATGTTTAATAAACTCTTACTGCATTTCTATAGTCAGGAGTCCTCTGGGTTCTTTATACTCTTGGGCCTTCTAGTATTGATTTCCAGGTCTGCTTTGATATAACCTTGCACAAAAAAATTAGACACCTAAAAATGAACAGAGTAACATAAATAACTAGAGAGGTACATTTCCTGAAGAAAATGTGAGTGGTGCTTGCCGTGGCAAAACTCAGGCCCAAATCTGATTGGCTGTTGTTGCCCCGCCCCTTTTTTTCCCTAATTGTGAACCACAGTCACTCAGTGACTAACATACCAAAGTTTGGGAATGCTGTCATTTAATGTGTAAAAATGGCAGCATTTCTATTTTTTTCTATTGAAAATCAATGAATGAAATTTGATTGGTTGTTGGTGGCTCCGCCCACTTTTTCTAAACTTGAAGTGGAAACCCCCAGCGACCACATTTGTGATATTCAAGGTCCCTGACATCAATACTGAGAGAATGGCAGCCTTCTTAATTTTTCCCATTAAAACCAATCAAAGAAATCTGATTGGTTGGTTTTGGCTCCACCCACTTTTCTTAATTTTAATCCCAGTCCCCCAGTGACCAACTGTGCCAAGTTTGAGGACCCTGCCATTAACCGTCTAAGAGCGGCAGCAGTTTAAAATTTTCCTATTTAATTGAATGGCTGAAATTTGATTGGCTGTTGTAGACTCCGCCCACTTTTTGTAAATTTTGGCTGCAGTCACCCAGTGACCCACGGTGCCAAGTTTGGGAGCTCTGGCTTTATTACTGTGAGAATTACAGCTGTTTACATTTTCTCATTGAAGTCAATAGGGAAAATCTGATTGGTTGTTTGCGGCTCCGCTCACTTTTTTGGGTCCCCAAAATAGGACAGAAAAGTCACAACACCCCATTCCCGAATAAGCTGAACGGTTTGACACCTCATTCATGGGTCTGCGACAAACTAATTATTCGATAAATTCCCCATTATAAGTCAATGGGGCAAATTTGGGGACCTCTCCTGCCCCGGGGGTAAAACTTATACCCTCGTGTGGGGTATCATCTGACACAGGTCGCAAACCTCTTCAAATGTGGTAAATTTAACGTTTCTACAAGATTCCCTCTCTGCGCTAGAATCCGTCAAAAGTTGGCCTCAATGTTAATCTATGGGACTTTTCGGGGTGGTTAATTGCCCCCGCAAGGGGCAATTAACCACCCACCCCTTAGAAAAGTCATACCACCCCATTCCCGATTAAGCCGCACGATTTGACACCTCATTCATGGGTCTAGGACAAACGGTGCGGGACTAGTTACGCGCCAAACTTTCATACGGAAGAAGAATAAAAATAAGTTTGCAAGATAACAGTAGTGATGCTTTGCTTCGCAAGCACCACTAATAACTAGAAGTTCCATGAAGTAAACATAACTAAAGTGCACCAAGTTGAGGATTTCATCTAACTAGAAAAAAGAGAACTTTTACTATTTAGACTTTTTTTTAAGGTATAAACATATTATTGAAACGATATAATACAACAACTGATCATGAACAGGAGGCCACATAGTGGACCTGATAGGCCAGTTTATAAATCTAAGCTCCTATATTGCTACCAGAAAGCTGTGCTTCTAAAACAGGGAAATAGAAGCAAAGCAAAATTAGATCTGTATGCCCTTCTTCATTTTCAATTCTTTCTATGACTGTATTCATATTTCTGTATATAATATTGCTTTAGTCTTCCTTGAATTTTTCGTCATTTATACAAGGTTAAAAGCTACAGTAGCTACTTTTTGCATGAACAAATACAGAAGACAATAAATAAATGGGTACCATAAGTATTATGTCAAAATTATATGTAAAACAACTGTATTTAACACTGGTTGTTGTGTTAATTGCATTTCATTAGACATTGTCAAATTGAATTGTGTGACTTTTTCCATTTGACATTCAAATCATACAACTTTTTCCATTTGATGCCCTAAAAACTTCACTTTTTCGGATTAACGAATGAAAACCAGCCCGAAACCCTCAACAATTATGAAGGCAAGAAACATCTTTAAATTGTAAAATGGACATCTGCCATTGACTTTAAAATTACTTTGACAGGTTTTAGCTACAGTATTTTCAGATTTTTAGCAGTTTTGGAACATAATTAATCTCGAAAAATTTGTTTTTTCTTTTTGGACAATATGCTTTATCTGTTTTGCAGAAACAAAGCACATTAATGATCATTTAACACAACTCTGAAAACCTACTTTTACAATATGATCTAGGCTAAATTTATAATATGACTCGTTTGGTTTGATTGTTAAAATAGTAAAATATGTATATAGTTCATATATCCTTTTTTTCAAATTCTATCCACGGGTAAACTGAGTATTATATTATTAGCCAAAGCAGTCATCTGCTTTGGCATCAGTAAATCTGCATTTTCTATTTGTATTATATTTTTCGCCATTCAATTTTCAGATTTTCTGAACATATCTGAAACAGTTTGGTTTCTTCTGAACTGGGGCATTTTTCTTCTCTGTTTGACATTGGAACATCTATGTTTAGCTTCTTTTCATTCCAACTTGGAAAGAATTCCAGCATTCTCCTTCTTATTTTGTTTGTATTTTGTAAAAAAAAAGTTGTCCAGTCTATTATGCCTCTAATATACAAAAACGCAAGCCCAGCCAAGCTGGTATATTGCTGTTACAGAACTGCGGCAAAATGTGTAGGTAATGATGTTTGGTCCCTAAAGATAATTTTCTTACAGTGTCCTGCATAATGCTGTAAGTGGGGACAATAAAGTAGGTCACTGGCAGTGAATAATAACAACAGATTGCCAGTTTTCTTGGATGAGCAAAAACGTCATAAATCATTTTAGATACCATTACAAAAAAATGGTTCTTGTAAAGGAAATCTTGTATTCTTTTAATATGCAAATATGCATTTTGTTTTGTTTTTATTTTATTACAGGCTCTAATAAGGTTGAAATGTATGCATTCTTATTCACCAGTAGCCCCAGCAATAAGCTTTGACTGCTCTAGTGCATCTAACAGTATTTCAGCATATTCCTGCTTGGCTGCTAAGAGCTATTCATCCAGGACAAAATGTTACCATAGCACTAGTAACTCAGAAGCAGCACCAAACTATAATGTCCAATAGATTCAGTATATCCTTAAAAAATATTGAGTATTGTGTTAATTTTAATATATTGCTTGTCTATGGGGGATTTAAACAACGTGGACAAATATTTTTTGTAGTATTACAAATTAAAAAATAATTTGTAAATCCCAAGCAGCGACTGTCTTTACTGGTAATAAGAGTAGAAGCAGAGGGAAGTAGAGTGTTATACCATTACCATATTAACCTTTGTTCAGAAAAATGTGGTGATGTGATACTGTTTATTGGCTAACTGGAGTAAGTATAGAGTTGGACAGAAAATGTCAGAATGGAGCAGAAGATGGTCTACATTCAAAGGAACAGACAGATCCGGCAGAGATTAGACTAACGGCAAGAAAAGATGGCTGAGCAGTTCAAGGAAGGACTAGGAAAGGCAGAACAGGACTAAGCAACCTAGTGATGGGCGAATTTGCGCCGTTTTGCTTCGCCGAAAAATTTGCGAATTTCGCTCGGAATTTGCGAAGCGTCTCGTTTTTGACGCTGGCGCCCGTTTTTGACGCCGGTGCCCTTTTTTGACGCCAGCGGCCGTTTTTGACGCTTTTTGCAGGCGTTTCGCAAATTTATTAGTTGGCGGAGAATCGTGCAATTTCGGCGCGAATTCGCACCTGGCGAATAAATTCGCCCATTACTAAACAGGACAGTATTTAGGTCTAATGCAGCGGACCTTAAAACACCCCCCAATGTACTGAACAATGTGACATGCATGGTTGCACATGACATCACTTCTGCAAATGACACTTCTGGATTTCACTGGGCCCTGTACCCCTTACCTTCCCAGTCTTCTAGTGAGAAAATTTTAATTTTTTTTTTTCAAAAAAATGTTCTCAATTATATAGGCACCAAAGTGGTGCCTCCTAAAAGCTGCCACACTAGGCAATGTAAAACAGGGTAGGGAAGCTAGAATAAGTACAAATAACAAATGCACACACTTAGGGGGATATTTACTAAAATCCAATTTTATCTCATGCTTTTAATAAAGAAAGCTCAACCTTATTTATAATTAAAATATATTATTTTGGACTTTGCTCCAGAATCGCTCGATTTATGGGGGGTATCGTTTAAAAAAACATAAATTTTTTGTATAATTTGGGAAAACCGAGTGCAGACCACAATATCTTGAAATTGGGATAGGCAATTTGCCATTGACTTATATACCTGTATGACTTTTTCTGATTCAGATTATTGGCGACATCTGCCATTGACTTATATATGACTTTTTCCGATTCTGGCTTTTTACAACATCGGGGTATAATGAATCTCAAAAAATTTGATTTTTTTTTGCCATGAAAATTTGAGTTTTTGCTGAAAAAACCCCAACCAGATAAACTTGTGGTTTAATAAATAACCCCCTTACACTAATGAGGGTGCTTATTCAGCCATACCCAAAGTCTCGGCAAGGCAAGGCAGAACAGGACTAGCTAGGTAGGATTACAATAGAACAAAAATTATAGTGCTCTTACCCATACAGGTATTATAATCATCCGTTGTGATGGTAGATGCTCACTTATAAGTCTCTAACCTGCAACTGGAGATGTGTTTATAGTCAGATTTAAGAATTTAGCGGCACACTAGTAGTTGTAATCAAAAGTGAAAAATTTATTTAGCCCTCAAAAATGCAAGGCAGGTAAGGTTTCGGACCCCACTGGGCCATTTTCAAGCCTATATGTTTTTTTACCAATTTTTTATCCACTCTCTATTTTGTGGAATTTTGAGGAACTATACTATAACCAAGGATATTTGAGGCTACAAGACACATACTTTGATCAGACTACACATGTTGGATTATCACTATGAACTAATGTGGACTTTTTCTTGAGATGAAAAAGGGAACTGGTAATGTGATGTCACTGATTGATGGGTTGGACTTACTGTACCCCAGCCATCGCTTGAGCTTTTAAATGTTGTATTGACCACTTGGTGTATTGGTTTGAAAAAGGACCTGCTGGGGTCCGAAACGTTGCCTGCCTTGCATTTTGGAGGGCTAAATACATTTTTTACTTTTGATTACAACTAATAGGGGGTTATTTATCAAGCACCAAATGTATCTCAGTATTTCTAAAATAAAAATCTGAGCAACCCTGAATTCCAGAATGGACCTTATTTATAGGGATGTCGCGGACTGTTCGCCGGCGAACTTGTTCGCGCGAACATCGGCTGTTCGCGTCCGCCGCAAGTTCGCGAACGTCGCGCGACGTTCGCCATTTTGGGTTCGCCTTACCTGGCGCTTTTTTTTGACCTCTCACCCCAGACCAGCAGATACATGGCAGCCAATCAGGAAGCTCTCCCTCCTGGACCACCCCCACACCCCCTGGACCACTCCCCTTCCATATATAAACTGAAGCCCTGCAGCGTTTTTTCATTCTGCCTGTGTGTGCTTGGAAGAGCTAGTGTAGGGAGAGAGCTGCTAGTGATTTCACTGATTTGAGGGACAGTTGATAGTAAGTTTGCTGGCTAGTAATCTACTTGATACTGCTCTGTATTGGAGGGACAGAAGTCTGCAGGGATTTGAGGGACATTTTAGGGTAGCTTTGCTGGCTAGTAATCTACCTTCTACTGCAGTGCTCTGTATGTAGCTGCCTGCTGTGGGCACTGATCTCTTCTGATCTCATCTGCTGACTGCTGTAATAACCCAATAGTCCTTGTAAGGACTGCTTTTATTTTCTTTTTTGTTGTTTTACTTTGCTACTTTAACAGCCAAGTGCTATTAGTCTAGCAGTGTTGGGGAGTGGGACTGGTGTGCTACTGTGCTGCTCCTAGTAGTTCAGCAGCACCAACCCGAGAATATTTTTTTTTTTAATATACATATAATTTTTTTTTTTATTTTACTTATCTTACTGTTCTTTAAGGTGTCCAGTGCTGTTTGCTGTTCTTCATAGTAGTGCACCAATAGTAGTGCACTTGCAGGCATTATTTGCCCAGTGGCCATCTAGCTGTGTGAGCTTGTTCACATTCTGTCTAAATATCAATAATAATACCGTCTCCAGAAACACCACCTGAGTGACGTTTTTCAAGCAGCAATAATATATTCCGTATCCACCACTGCTGTAGTGTATACGTTGACCTTGTAGGCATTATTTGCCCAGTGTGTTCTTCATTTTCAAACCACTGCCATCTAGCTCTGTGAGCTTGTTCACATTCTGTCTAAATATCAATAATAATACCGTCTCCAGAAACACCACCCGAGTGACGTTTTTCAGGCAGCAATAATATATTCCGTATCCACTGCTGTAGTAGTGTATACGTTGACCTTGTAGGCCTTGTTTGCCCAGTGTGTTTCTTCTTCTTCATTTTCAAACACTCCCATCTAGCTGTGTGAGCTTGTTCACATTTTGTCTAAATATCAATAATAATACCGTCTCTAGAAACACCACCTGAGTGACGTTTTTCAAGCAGCAATAATATATTCCGTATCCACCACTGCTGTAGTGTATACGTTGACCTTGTAGGCATTATTTGCCCAGTGTGTTCTTCATTTTCAAACCACTGCCACTTAGCTGTGTGAGCTTGTTCACATTCTGTCTAAATATCAATAATAATACCGTCTCCAGAAACACCACCTGAGTGACGTTTTTCAAGCAGCAATAATATATTCCGTATCCACCACTGCTGTAGTGTATACGTTGACCTTGTAGGCATTATTTGCCCAGTGTGTTCTTCATTTTCAAACCACTGCCACTTAGCTGTGTGAGCTTTTTCACATTCTGTCTAAATATCAATAATAATACCGTCTCCAGAAACACCACCTGAGTGACGTTTTTCAAGCAGCAATAATATATTCCGTATCCACCACTGCTGTAGTGTATACGTTGACCTTGTAGGCATTATTTGCCCAGTGTGTTCTTCATTTTCAAACCACTGCCACTTAGCTGTGTGAGCTTGTTCACATTCTGTCTAAATATCAATAATAATACCGTCTCCAGAAACACCACCTGAGTGACGTTTTTCAAGCAGAAATAATATATTCCGTATCCACCACTGCTGTAGTGTATACGTTGACCTTGTAGGCATTATTTGCCCAGTGTGTTCTTCATTTCAAACCACTGCCACTTAGCTGTGTGAGCTTGTTCACATTCTGTCTAAATATCAATAATAATACCGTCTCCAGAAACACCACCTGAGTGACGTTTTTCAAGCAGCAATAATATATTCCGTATCCACCACTGCTGTAGTGTATACGTTGACCTTGTAGGCATTATTTGCCCAGTGTGTTCTTCATTTTCAAACCACTGCCACTTAGCTGTGTGAGCTTGTTCACATTCTGTCTAAATATCAATAATAATACCGTCTCCAGAAACACCACCTGAGTGACGTTTTTCAAGCAGCAATAATATATTCCGTATCCACCACTGCTGTAGTGTATACGTTGACCTTGTAGGCATTATTTGCCCAGTGTGTTCTTCATTTTCAAACCACTGCCACTTAGCTGTGTGAGCTTTTTCACATTCTGTCTAAATATCAATAATAATACCGTCTCCAGAAACACCACCTGAGTGACGTTTTTCAAGCAGCAATAATATATTCCGTATCCACCACTGCTGTAGTGTATACGTTGACCTTGTAGGCATTATTTGCCCAGTGTGTTCTTCATTTTCAAACCACTCCCATCTAGCTCTGTGAGCTTGTTCACATTCTGTCTAAATATCAATAATAATACCGTCTCCAGAAACACCACCTGAGTTGTTGTTGTTTTGTTTTAAAAATAATGCCAGGCAAAGGCAGGCCGCCACGCAGAGGCACTAGGGGCCGTGCTGCTATGCTATCCTGTGGCCCTAGGAAATTGCCCAGTTTTAAAAAGGCAATGACCCTGAACTCCCAAAATGCTGAAGAGGTAGTTGACTGGCTTACACAGCACACCCCATCCTCTACCGTTTCTAACTTTACCACAACATCCTCATCCTCCACTGCTATGGGCACCCCACGTAACACTTCCTCCACCACCGGCGCCCCTTCTTCACTGGAGTCAGAGGAGTTATTTTCACATGAGTTTCTTGAACTGAGTGATGCGCAACCATTATTGGCAGAAGAAGATGAAGGAGATGAGGACGTTACACCAGATTTAATTCTGGCAGAGAACACAACAGAGATGGACATAATGAGTGATGACGAGGAGGTCCCCGCTGCTGCTTCCTTCTGTGAGCTGTTAGAAGAAATTGATGCATCTGAGGAGAATGATGATGAGGAGATTGATGTTTTGTGGGTGCCCAGTAGAAGAGAGCAAGAGGAGGATAGTTCAGATGGAGAGACGGAGAGTCAGAGAGGCAGGAGGAGAATAAGACTTAGAAGAAGCAGGGAGGACAGCTCGCAGGGAACAGTAGGGCAACAACATGTATCGGCACCTGTGGTCAGCCGGCCAACGCACCCGCCATTGCCGCCAACGCCGCCGACTTCTACTTTTACCCCCAGATTGCCAGCCTCAAAAAGGTCAGCAGTGTGGGATTTTTTTAATGTGTGTGCCTCTGACAAAAGCGTTGTAATTTGCAATGAGTGCAGTCAGAAACTGAGTCTTGGGAAGCCCAACAGCCACATAGGTACAACTTCTATGCGAAGGCACATGAACGGCAAGCACAAAGCACTTTGGGAGCAACACCTCAAAGGCAACAGGCAAACTAAAAGCCACCCTCCTTCTGGTCCAGCATCTTACTGCTCTACCTCTGCTGTCCTTGACCCGTCTGAACCACCCTCCACTCCGCCTTCCACCTTGACCACCAGTTCCCATTCCCAGTCATCTGCCCCCAGCCAAGTTTCTGTGAGGGCCATGTTTGAGCGTAAGAAGCCAATGTCTGCGAGTCACCCCCTTGCCCGGCGTCTGACAGCTGGCTTGTCTGCACTCTTAGCCCGCCAGCTTTTACCATACCAGCTGGTGGACTCTGAGGCCTTCCGCAAATTTGTAGCAATTGGGACACCGCAGTGGAAGGTACCCAGCCGCAATTTTTTTCAAAAAAGGGAATACCACACCTGTACCACCATGTGCAGAGCCAAGTCACCGCATCTCTGTCACTTAGTGTTGGGCCAAAGGTCCATATGACTACTGACGCATGGTCCTCCAAGCATGGTCAGGGCAGGTATGTCACCTACACTGCCCACTGGGTGAACTTGGTCATGGCTGGGAAGCAGGAAATGTGTGGCTCAACAACGACAGTGGAGTTGGTGTCACCGCCACGGATTGCACGCGGTTCTGCCACCACCTCTACTCCTCCTTCGCTCTCTACCTCGTCTTCTTCCTCTTCTTCGTCCTCTGCTGCTGGGTCCTCCTCCTCCTCCACACCTGTGCACCCCCAGCTCCCCCTAGGCTATTCGACGTGCCAGGTACGCCGTTGTCATGCTGTCTTGGGGATGACGTGCCTGGAAAGCAAAAACCATACCGGATCTGTACTCCTGTCATCTCTGCAGTCACAGGCCGATCGGTGGCTGACCCCACACCAACTGAAGATCGGAAAAGTGGTGTGTGACAATGGAAGCAATCTGTTGGCAGCACTGAGACTGGGCAATTTAACACATGTGCCCTGCATGGCACATGTTCTGAATTTAATAGTACAACGTTTTGTCTCAAAGTACCCAGGATTCCAGGACGTTCTCAGGCAGTCCAGGAAGGTGTCGGCCCATTTCAGACGTTCCTATACAGCCATGGCACGCCTTGCTGACATTCAGCAGCGGTACAACATGCCAGTCAGGCGTTTGATTTGCGACAGCCAGACTCGCTGGAATTCAACGCTCCTCATGTTGGAACGTCTGCTGCAACAACAAAGAGCCGTCAACGAATACCTGTTTGAACTGGGTGGTAGGACTGGATCTGCAGAGCTGGGGATTTTTTTTTCCCCGTTACTGGGTGCTTATGCGCGATGCCTGCAGGCTCATGCGCCCTTTTGAAGAGGTTACAAATATGGTCAGTCGCACCGAAGGCACCATCAGCGACCTAATACCCTTTGCTTTCTTCCTGGAGCGTGCCGTGCGACGAGTGACAGATGAGGCTGTAGACCAGCGTGACGAGGAGCAGGAAGCGCACGATTTCTGGTCGGAATCACCAGAACGAACCCAGGCACCTGCTGCAACGCAGGGAGAGGTGTCAGAAGTGGAGTCAGAGGAGGAAGGTGGCTTTGTGGAGGAGGAGGACCAACAGGAGCAGGCTTCCCAGGGGGCTGGTGGTGACCTTTTGGGGACCCCTGGTCTTGTACGTGGCTGGGGGGAGGAGACCGTGGATGATGCAGTCCTTGATAACGAGGAAGCGGAGATGGATACCTCTGCATCCAAACTTGTGAGAATGGGGTCTTTCATGCTGTCATGCCTGTTGAAGGACCCCCGTATCAAGAGGCTTAAGGAGAAGGACCTGTACTGGGTCGCGACTCTACTAGACCCTCGGTACAAGCATAAAGTGGCAGAAATGTTACCAACATACCACAAGTCTGAAAGGATGCTGCATTTACAAACCAGCCTGCAAAACATGTTGTACAATGCTTTTAAGGGTGATGTCACTTCAGGAACTCATCAACATTCCAGGGGCAGAGGTGCCAGTAATCCTGCCACGAGCGCACCTGCAAGGACAAAGCACTTTGGCCACTCTGTAACGTCAGACATGCAAATGTTTTTCAGCCCAAGGCAGCGGCAGAACCCTTCGGGATCCACCCTCAAAGAACGCCTCGACCGGCAGGTAGCGGACTACCTGGCATTAACTGCAGATATCGACACTCTGAGGAGCGATGAACCCCTGGACTACTGGGTGCGCAGGCTTGATCTGTGGCCAGAGCTGTCACAATTTGCCATGAACCTCTTGTCTTGCCCCGCCTCAAGTGTCCTCTCAGAAAGGACCTTCAGTGCAGCAGGAGGGATTGTAACTGAGAAGAGAACTCGCCTAGGTCACAAAAGTGTGGATTACCTGACCTTTATTAAAATGAATGAGGGGTGGATCTCGGAGGGTTACTGCACGCCGGAAGACTTGTTCTGAGTTTCTGATTCTGACTCCCCATGCAGCTGTCCTTCTCTGCACGCCTCATGACTCCACATACAGCTGTCCTTTAGCGTCCTCCTCCCTCCACCACCGTTACAAACTAGGGTGCAAACCCTACTGGTTTAATTTGAATCCAGGTAAATCCTGAGTTTTTCTGGCCTCTGTGCTTCAGTGGCTGCGACCAAAAAAAACAGAATATTTTCAGCATTTATATGGCATATTTTTTCTGGCCTCTGTGCTTCAGTGGCTGCGACCAAAAAAAACAGAATATTTTCAGCATTTATATGGCATATTTTTCCTGGCCTCTGTGCTTCAGTGGCTGCGACCAAAAAAATTGAATATTTTCAGCATTTATATGGCATATTTTTTCTGGCCTCTGTGCTTCAGTGGCTGCGACTAAAAAAAACAGAATATTTTCAGCATTTATATGGCATATTTTTTCTGGCCTCTGTGCTTCAGTGGCTGTGACAAAAAAATGAATATTTTCAGCATTTATATGGCATATTTTTTCTGGCCTCTGTGCTTCAGTGGCTGCGACTAAAAAAAACAGAATATTTTCAGCATTTATATGGCATATTTTTACTGGCGTCTGTGCTTCAGTGGCTGCGACCAAAAAAACAGAATATTTTCAGCATTTATATGGCATATTTTTCCTGGCCTCTGTGCTTCAGTGGCTGCGACCAAAAAAATTTATATTGTTAGCATTTATATGGCATATTTTTCCTGGCCTCTGTGCTGCAGTGGCTGCGACAAAAAAAAAATTTATATTGTTTGCATTTATATGGCATATTTTTTCTGGCCTCTGTGCTGCAGTGGCTGCGACCAAAAAAAAACAGAATATTTTCAGCATTTATATGGCATATTTTTTTCTGGCCTCTGTGCTTCAGTGTCTGCGACAAAAAAAATTATATTGTTAGCATTTATATGGCATATTTTTCCTGGCCTCTGTGCTGCAGTGGCTGCGACAAAAAAAAAATTAATATTGTTTGCATTTATATGGCATATTTTTTCTGGCCTCTGTGCTGCAGTGGCTGCCACAAAAAAAAATTAATATTTTCAGCATTTATATGGCATATTGTTTCTGGACTTCTGGTTCAGTGGCTGCGACAAAAAAAACATAATTTTTCAGGAAAGTACACATGCCTAATTTTTCAGGGTTCTGCAACAGTGGCAAAATCGCATCTTTTATGGTCACCGCAGGTGATCAATAAAGTAGACCAAAACTGGGCCCACACTGCAGAATCAGTGTTTTTTGGTTCGCTTCACTGTACATTGAATTACCTCTGCCTGACCGTGCACGTGCGCACAAGCACGGTGACTGCTAAACACACCACTACAGAAATATTGCCACCAACAGGACGAACATCCTGGAGGTGACAAGCAACTAGTAATTAAAAACTATTATTTGCTCACTTGACGGTATCATTCATTAAAGCTCTTTGCGTCTTTTTGCGTTGCAGTAAGCACCGCGTTTCGTCTTTGCGTGTGAACAGGCTGTAACTTTTACACGACTTGATTGGCATGTAGACGCCGGACGTTTTAAAGCATTTTATTACACAGGTTTAGAAATGTAGTGTGATTTCTGCCCTTTACAGCACAAAACGCAGCGCTGTGTCAACAATGGATTTTTTAGAAACATTTTTGCCCTTGATCCCCCTCTGGCATGGCACTGTCCAGGTCGTTGCACCCTTTAAACAACTTTAAAATCATTTTTCTGGCCAGAAATGTCTTTTCTAGCTTTTAAAATTCGCCTTCCCATTGAAATCTATGGGGTTCGCGACTTTCGCGAACCGTTCGCATTTTTGACGCAAGTTCGCGAATATGTTCGCGAAATTTTTTTCCGACGTTCGCTACATCCCTACTTATTTAACATTCAACTAGGTTTGTAAAAACTTCGGACCTTTGCACGAAAAGTCCAAAGTTTTTTCAGAGTTTTCAGACTTTTTGGCCCAAAATCCCCAAAACCATTGGATATCAGTACTGACAGTATCGCAGACACTGGGACTTTCCCCATTGACTAATACAGGACCCAAAAGCTTTGAGATGCCGGGTTTTCGGATTCTGAGTTTTCATACCATTGGACTTAAAAAAAAATCGGAAATTTTTCAGATTTCGGGCATTCGGAGCTTAATAAATAACTCCCTAGTGTGCAGCTAAATTCTTCAGTCTAGCTAGGTTTGGTTAGGCAGTGAACAGAAAGTTTGAGAATAAAAGTCTTCAGAATAGATGATGTGCAGGATAGTAAATGTGTCACTGTGATTTAGTAACGGTGAAATATCACTATTATATTGTAATGGTCAGCATGCTATTGGATGTGGTGTTTTATGAATAAGGGATCTTTCCATAATTTGGATCTCTATACTTTGTCTACCAATAAAAATCATTTAAACATCAATTAAACCCAATAGGATTGTTTTGCCTCCAGTAAGGATTAATTATATCTTATTTGGGATTAAGTACAAGGCACTGAGAAAAAGGAATTTATTTTTAAAAAATTTTAATTACTTGCTTAAAATAAAGTCTATGGGAAAGGACCTTCCCGTAATTTGGAGCTTTCTGGATGAGTTTACGGATTATGTATTCTATATTTGTACTGGCTTAAAAATGTGTTTGGATTTTTATTACAAGCATTTGATATGATTATAAGTAAGCATATCAAGACCTTTCTGACTACCCATGGTTTGTAGACTTTAATGATCCTGAGAGATTTAAGAGTTACAATTAAACTGAAGGGCATCCAAATAGGTTGAACTAAGCTTGACCCCAAAATGTGCTAAAATCCATTCACTTCATATCACAAATAAAAACCAAAATGTGACCCCTTTTCTTTAAAAGGTTTTTTTTTACACGTCAAGAGCTTCGGCTATTTTGGTGCATTTGTTGCTAGATGCAGACTTTTGCTGATGTTTCTGTAAATTGTATCTTACACTAGGTTTTTTTGTTGATGCTGCTTGTATATTATTCTCATTTTCCATTTCAAATATTATTAAACATAAAATAAAAATTAATCATAAAAACCATAATATTTCATTAACATGCATTATTAAGGGGGTTATTTATCAAAGTCCGGTTTTTATCTCAACATTGTCTGCTACAGACTCCAATCAAATCCACTCGGTTTTTTACACTTATTTATTATTTATATATCACATTTTCACAAAATTTTGCCTTGTGGGCAAATGTCTGAAGTTTTCACGATTTATTTTGGATTTATTACCCAAAAACTCTGATTTCTTATGCTTTTTGCCTGAGAGCTCCGAGAACTTCGGGGTATTGCACGAAAACCCAGAGCACATCAAAAAATCATTGGAACTTCTCCTATTGCCTTATATGCAGCCTCGACAGGTCTGAGATGCAGATTTACTGATTCGGACTTTTCCATCCCTGGGGTTTACTAAATTCTGACAAATTAGCGATTTTTTTTTAAAGTCTTTATAAAAAAAATTCACGAATTTTTCGGGATTTTTGAATTCAGGGTTTACTAAATAACCCCCTTAATGTCGGTTGGTTGAAATGTTATTAAGCGGGTGGCCAAACTGGCATTTGATGAACCAGTTTGTACTGTATGTATGTATGTATATAAGCACTGTATGTTTGACAATTTTCAAGAGAGATTGATTCCAATGTGATGGCGAAATCACTTTCTTGTTAGGTGCCAAAAGGGATACTTTCTGACTGAATTACATGTTACTTGATGTCTGTTTTTAGGGCCTCTATGATGTTATGTTAGTTTATATTGTATATACTGTGGTTGCTGTCTACATATAATTATTCTGATGTGAAGGGCGATTACGTTTTAGTGAGTTTTTTTCTGTATTCTGAATCACCATACATGTACAGTATTCATGAAATAAACAAATTAGCGTTTTTTACATTCAAAAAGGAAAAAAAGTTTAAGCTTAACCTCTGGTTTTTATAAGGTATTTAGCATATTTAAAGTTTTTTGGGGGTAACACAGCCCCACTCTTCTTATAATAATTCTATATGTTATTTTATATTTTTAGAAGCAACTAAATGCCTTCAACTGCCATGCTCACCCTTTTCAGCCGATGACCTGGGTGTATATACCCCAGGTCCCATGCTCCTGGGTTTGCACGATCTTCATACAATTTGTAAATATTTAGAAAAAGCCGCACTCACCAAGGTAGACGAGTGGCCTGGGTGCATCACCCCAAACCCATAGCTTTGGGTGGTGTGCAATCGAAATCAGGTATCTATACCTATGACTACATATCTGTTATACAAAACACGTCAGGATTAAGATGTTTTTAATCTACTGAAATAAACTTGAAGTTTTTACCCAACGTGTGGACTGCGGAGTGCTTGCCAACATTTATGATTTCATTAGCGTTTTTTACCACCAATATAATTATGCAACTTATTTGGAGGTAATTTTGAGCTTAATGTGCCAAAGCAGTAAAAATTATAAAACAAAATAGTGCTACAGTAATGCTTTAATTCTATATAGCAAATATTTACCATGTTACCAAATGAGTCAACTGATCTCACTAATGAAATAATGATAATGTATAAATGTCCAACTTCACCAAAGCGTAAAAAAAGACTCGGGGGCAGATTTAATAAGTTTTGAATGTTACATTCAAATTTGAATTTTTTTGTGTATCAAAACTCACATGATCAAATCTAAAAGCACCAATTCGAATGTAAATTTGAATGTGAGATTTATCACATCTCGACCATATTTGCCACCTAAAAGCTGCCGAGTTCATTTACAAGTCAATGGCAGAGGTCTGTTGAACTATTTGAATATGTTTTTTGCCTTCCTGACATTCCAGTGTTTTTCAGAGGAAAACTCAATTCAAATTTTCTGGTCGTTCCTGTTCGATCAATTCATTAACTTAGAGTGAAGGAATAGAAGAAAAAACACTTCGAATTTCGAAGTGTTTATTGGGCTACTTCGACCATCGAATGGGCTACTTCGACCTTCGACTACGACTTCGACTTAGATTTGACCATTCGATAGTCGAAGTACTGTCTCTTTAAGAAAAAACTTAGACCCCCTAGTTCGCCACCTAAAAGCTACTGAAGGTCCCCATAGGCTTGGCTAAGTTTTTTTGGTCGAAAGATAATCCTAATTCGATTCTAAGGATTTAATCGTTCAATCGAACGATTATTCCTTCGATCGTTTGATCGCAGTATTTGCTCAAAATCCTTCGACTTCGATTTTCGAAGTCGAAGGATTTTCATTCCCAGTCGAATATCGAGGGTTAATTAACCCTCGATATTCGACCCTTGATAAATTTGCCCCTAGATGTTTGAGTTTTTTCATAAATAACCTCCAATTCGAGTTGTGATTACATTTGAATTTATTAGAGTAAAAAATTTGAAATTAGACCTTTGATTAATAACCCCCTTAGTCATGCTGCGTTCTGTATGTGATATATGTATGTGCAATTGGCAATAGCTGTATCGCCAGTACAGCATAGTTCATTACTGATTTGGACAAGACCTGTAAAGTAGCCACTGTTGTCTAATGAATTTGATTTCTCAAGCTAGAAGGGATTGTCTATAAGGAGGAAACTGTTTCCATGCACAAAAACTGTAATCGAAATCTATTGGTCCCACTGTGCAGTTTAGTATAGCGCAATACATACACTTACACACACATTTTCATTATAAATTATTTATAAAGCTTTAGAGAATTCCAGGTAATTGTATAGCTTATACAAATAATGCATAAAACCTCAAGCCAGTGCATCAGAAGAAGAAAGTGGTGAAAGCCTACTCTTTATAAGGAGTAAAGAAAATCAAGACACATAAATAGGCTCATTTAGCAAAAAAAATGTTATGTTGCCTATTATCCATTTTAACATATCATAATAAATAGGCCCCACAATGTAGCTAGGCAGACTCATTGGACAGTGTCATTCATAGTAACATAGTAAGTTAGGTTGAAAAAAGACACATGTCCATCAAGTTCAACTTTTCATCTATTTTAACCTGCCTAATTACTAGTTGATCCAGAGGAAGGCACAAAAACCCATTCGAAGCCTCTCCAATTTGCCACAGAGGGGGAAAAAAATTGTTCCTTTCTCCAATATGGACTTGTACTATGTGCTATCTTCAATAACCATGTATTCCCTCACTTCTATAAAGCCATCAAACCCTTTCTTAAAGCTATCTAATGTATCAGCCTGTACAACTGATTCAGGGAGAGAATTCCACATCTTCACAGCTCTCACTGTAAAATACCCCTTCCGAATATTTAGGCGGAACCTCCTTTCTTCTAATTGGAATAGGTGACCTTGTGTCAGCTGGAAAAACCTACTGGTAAATAAAGCATTAGAGAGATTATTATATGACCCCCTTATATATTTATACATAGTTATCATATCTTCCCTTAAACACCTCTTCTCTAGTGTGAACAACCCCAATTTGGCCAGTCTTTCCTCATAGCTAAGATTTTTCCATACCCTTTACCAGCTTAATTGCCCTTCTCTGTACCCTCTTTAATACAATAATGTCCTGTTTGAGAACTGGAGACCAAAACTACTACATCTTCTAGATGGAGCCTTACCAGTGCTCTATACAGTGGAAGAATAACCCCCTCCTCCCTTGACTCTATGCCCCTTTTAATACAGCTCAAGACCTTATTTGCCCTTGATGCTGCTGACCGACATTGCTTGCTACAGCCAAGTTTATCATCTACAAGGACTCCAAGGTCCTTTTCAATACTGGATTTGCCTAGTGCAGTCCCATTTAGGGTAAAAGTTGCTTGGATATTTATACATCCTAGGTGCATGACTTTACATTTATCAGCTGCCCAGATTGCCAGTTTGTCAATATCCTGTTGCAAGGATGCTGCATCCTGGGTGGAAGATCAAAAATTGGATATGGGAAATATGTAGTTGCAGTGAACAATTTGTTTTGCTAGTACAACAAGAGGACAGGGAGACTGAGAGAAGACTTCCATATAGACAGACGACCATTTGTGTAATATCAATCAAATGCAGAATATTTTGTTTTCCGCATACCTTTAAATCACTGTTCCTTCCAACAGAGAATACAAAGTTTAAAGACAAAAATTGAACTTTGTCTTCACTAAAAGCTATTTTATGTTGTGTTTTCATAAGGAATATAATATATAACCTCTGTGTTAGGGAAAAGTTCAATGATGTATTTTAGGATATCATTATAGATCTTGCAGCTTAGTATATCACACTTCCTTTTTATGTGTCATAGGACAATACTGAAGCAGTATTCGGCTAGTAGTGTTTCAAAGTCTACCCAAAGTCCATTAATGTGCAAAAAAAATAAGAATTCCTATTACCATGCATTATTTTCTTTGAAAAACAGAAGAAAAGAAAACCCATCAAAATGGTATTTTATAATCTTAAGGGAACCAGTCCTGATCAATGTTTACAAATTCTACTAAGACTTGGACATTTTTCTTTTTAACCTCTCAATAGTAATAACATAACACAAGGTAATAACATGGTACATGGAGTAATAGGTGTTGCTGTAACTATCATGCTCCAGATAAATGGATCTATCAAAATCAGATTGAATTTTCAGCATTGCACATTAAGTTAAAAAAAAAAATACGTGGAAGGCTTTGTAAGAAGTTAGGGTAGATGTAATAAAATGATATATACAGGTATAAATAGGATGGACAAATTCAGAACATATTGTTTAAACCCTACTACTGTCTAAAACATTTGATCATTGTGTAACCATTTGGATGTGGGAGATGAATTCTCTAATCTCAGAATATAACAGTGAGGATATAGCCAATGTTGCTCCATTCAATATCATAATATCTTCTAATAGAATGACTCATTCAATTGGATGATTAACCAGGGAAATTTATTTTTTAAATAAATATGCATACCAAGAGAATTATGAAGTCACTTGGAAAATGTAAAGTAATGTTTTTAGTTTAGTATTTAAGCTATAGTGCAGGGTTTGGAACACTGTATAGTAGTGATGGGCGAATTTATTCAGGGTGAATTTCTGCATTTCTCCACCTGTGATTTTTTTTGCGAAACTGCTGAAAAAATTTGTAGGTGAAAAAATTTGCTGCAACAAAAAAGTTGGACGTGTAAAAATTTTGCACGCATAAAAATTGCCGCACGTCAAAATTATTCTGACACCTATTAGCTTTAACAGAAAATAGGACACCTATTAGCTTTAATGCATTTGGACAAAAAGTTGCGCGCGTAAAATATAACGCGCATCAAAATTATTTTGACGCCTATTGATTTCAATGCATTCGCCCATCACTACTGTGTAGTTCATTATCTAAACAAGAGAACAGATAACAAATGAGAAAGTACTATTTCATTACTTACACCTAAGTAGGTATAGGTTTATATGTGTTTGATTTCCCCTTGTTATCCTTCATGCACATACAAAAGCGATATTCTGACCAACAGGGAACTTCTAACCTTCTTGGTTATAATGTAACTCACTTTTGAAGTATATACTACAGAAGATTGTATACTATGCATGGACACATGTATATTATATCATTATTTGTAGAGAAACAAAGATGTATGATAGTTCAAGTTTTAAATTCATCATATGAGATTATGTCATGTACAACATTAGTTTTTTTCAACATTTAGTTTCTTTCCCGATTCGCTTTGCCGAAAAATACTAATTTCCCGTAAAATTTGCAAAACGGCAAAAAATTGCAAAAATATATGAAATCGAAAAGTTCACAAGGAAATCGTGAAATTCTAACATTTTGACAAAAAAATAAAGCAATTTGAATGTTTTCACAAAAAAATCGAGCAATTGACGCCGGTGAATTTTTACCAGAGAATGTTTGTGGGAGATTTTCAAATTTATTCGCCAGTGGCGAAACGCGGGAATTCGCCGCAAATTTAATATAGAACATTATTACAAGCATAGAAATGGTCAAAGCTAATGCTTTGCATGCCTTGCAGTGTACAGAAGCATAAGTTCATTAAGGTCATGCCTACTTTCCCTCCATGCCAGTTGTGAAAACTATTGTTTACCTTTCATGTTTATTCTGATATGCAGGGCAAATATGTTCAAGGAATGAGATTGATCTGAAATATCAGATAGATCCAGAGTTTATGAATAAAAGGAGGCAGATTTGCAGGCCGAGAATCCTCACTCCTTACCTAAAAATTATTAAATATAATCTATAACCATCAGTAGATAAAATACTTCAATTTCTTCTAATGTGATTTGCTTTATTAATTAGAATTATCGCCTCCCTTGCTTATGGTTTCTTTTTTCAACACAAAACATAATATTGTTTTATAACTCCAATTTGCAAGGTCCAGCACACAGGGTATAAAAGTCCAACATATAACTATCTCTTATTAGAATGTAGTGCGTTAAACCACTGGTTTAGATTTTCCTAGCCCCAGTGGAAATATATTCTCTAAAAATAATATACTTACTTTGTAATGCTGGGCTTCTAAGCATTCATTTTGAAACCATATGTGTTCCTAATTGAGACCTGTTTGGCAAACATTCCCTTTCTTTAATGCAACGGTACTACATTAGTATTTTCTAGTGGGTGGGTGTTATTTGTAAAAGTACAAGGTGAAACTGCAAAAAAAACATTTAAACTGTAGAAAACAAATTACAGTCCTGAATAACTGCATTTAGAGAACAACATATAAAGGAAAATAAATCCTAAATGGCTTTTCTTACTGTTCAGCCAATATCAAATTATTTGACAAAGTGTTTCAAATGGATATTAAGTATCATTGATTGTAACCAAGATTTAATAGGAACAAAAAAAACAGAAGACAGAAAGCCCATGGTTATAAGGTGTCTGATTAAAGCAGAGCCTCAGAATGTAGTGCTATAATTTGTTATTCTGGAGCATCAACTATTTTGTGAGGCTTTAAGGCCAGACAGCTCTGTCAAGGCTGTTGGCTGATTCATTTTAAGTAGGTTTTACCCTTGAGAATTTGTCTGTTTCTTATTGATTAATGTAGTGTCTTATACTTCCAGATTTTGTTCTGAGAAAAGTAGCCAGTTTCACGACGGGTCTTAATTATTGAGTTTATAAGAAAGCAGAAAAATGGCACTAACAACAAGTAGGTGGCTGCAGTTCATTAAGAATAAAACAAGCGGACTTACGATCCAAAACAGGGTAACAGCATATTATATTGTGTAGATTCTTAACACTTCAGAAAGTGAATAGGACTTTAAAGATTCAATTGCTCACTGCGCAATGTGACAACCTCCCTGCCAGAAAAAATTCCTCTGGCCTGATCTGTAAAATCATTTTTGAATAAAAAGGCACCATCAAAATAAATGCAGTGCAAGTATGTCATTATATGTAAGCTGTTTACTCTTTATGGATCGATAATTCATATTAAATTGGGAGTTGGAGAAGAGCTTGCTAATGTCAAAAATATATTGAAAATTCTCTGCGTGTCTAAGTATTGAAAAATGTACAATGACATAATAGTTCTTTATTTTGCCTTTGTAGAACCTTTGTACAGTCTTTGAGGGAATGCAATAACAGTTTGCCCAGGTGCAGTAAATTATAGTTACCAATAAGATGTCTGATTTTAAACAGGTGACTGGTAAATGCTACCTGCTGATAGGTTGCTATAGGGGATTACATTTTTTGCCTTTTTATAATATGACCTAAAGAGATGATCTCATAAATGCCATGCAAGCACGTTTTATGAATTTTCCAATGACAATGCCTGCTGTGCTATAGCATAACAGACCTACCTTTAAGCAGATTGCTATAACTATAAAAAAGACTCTTCTCCTCTACTATAGAGTTAAGATAGATGCCTCAGAACATTCCTTTGGTTAATAACACCACTGTGATATACATGGAGGCTTATTTATCAAAATTCAAATTTATCAATTTTCAAGATTTTTTTAAATAAAAAAATGTGAATATGCACATATTTATTAAAAACTTGGTTCTCAAAAACTCAATTGATTCAAAATGCGATTAAAAAAATTGTACTCAAGGAAGTCTGCCAACTTTCCAAAAAATTTGAAATAGTCAAACTGAAAAAAAAACTCTTTTACATGAACTAGCCAGTTTTTATATGCCAATTTTTTTCATTCAAATTTTTTGGGTTTCTGGTGTTTAATAAATCTTGGACATTCAAGTTGCTGAAACCCTAATTTGAGTTCAGCAGTTTTAGTTCAAAAAAAAAAAAATCAAACACTCCCAGTAAAAACTTGAATTTAAACTTTGTTTTAAAGTTCTGCAGTGTAGTAGCTTACTAAAACATGGGGAGAAAATTTAGAGCAATACACCAGCGCTAATATATATATATATATATATATATATATATATATATATATATATATATATATATATATATATATATATATATATATATATATATATATATATTTATATATTTATATAATATTATGTCTGACATATGGTGCAGAATTTAAACATCCCTGATTTTCAGTTTGCACGGACATAACCCAAGTGCAAAAAAAGGTATACAAATTTAAACACTAGGGGGCACATTTACTAAGGATCGAACGTCGATATTCGACCATGGAAGTTAAATCCTTCGACATCGAAGTCGAAGGATTTACAGCAATTTGTTTGATCGATTGAACGATCAAAGGAAAAATCGTTTGATCGAACGATTAAATCCTTCTAATTGAACGATTCGAAGGATTTTAATACATCGATCAAACAATTTTCCTTCGACCAGAAATTGCCTAGAAAGCCTATGGGGACCTAACATTGGTGCCCGGTAGGTTTTAGGTGGCGAATTAGGTGGTCGAAGTTTTTTTTAAAGAGACAGTACTTCGACTATCGAATGGTCGAATAGTCGAACGATTTTTAGTTCGAAACGTTTAATTTGAAGTCGAAGTCGTAGTTGAAGGTTGAAGTAGCCAATTCAATGGTCGAAGTAGTCAAAAAAAACCTTCGAAAATCGAAGTATTTTTTATTCTAATCCTTGACTCGAGCTAAGTAAATGTGCCCCTAAACTAAAATTACTGGAAAACTTACAACAACTTTATTGTTACCTACATTTATTAATTTATTTTAAACTCTTGTTTTCTGTGTTATGGGTCCCACTGATTTCAATTAATTTCAAGAATGATGTAAAATAATAAAACACACTTTAAATCTTAAGCAAGGGAAGATTTATCAACAATAGAACTCAGCATTTTTAGGTGCCCTTTGCAGAAGCAAGCAATCAATTTCATGCAGGTTTTTGTGCATTTTCTGGTGTAAAATTAACACTGCATCTTTATATAGATCAGTGAGTGTTAACATAATGAAATACATCATTCTGAGCATAGACAGTAAAGTATGCAGTGACATGAGGCCATCTGTAATAGAAAAAAGAAAGCAGATTCAAAAGGAAATTGAAGCACCTACTAAACATAACTAGAAGAATTATCACATGTAACAGAACAGTCCTATTATACAGCTCCTAAAGGTGTCCCTATACCTCTATTGTCCTCTGTTGCATCTGACATGGGTGATGAGCTATTTACAAGCCAGATGGCTGACATTTACTGAAGAGAAATTGTACATGCAAGAGGTAAACGTTTCTCAGAGTTAGTGAATGCATTCCCTTTCTATTTCAGTGCCTGATTAATGTATTTAAATTAGTATCTGCATAACATATTCAGAATTCCAATTGGTGTAGCATTCTACATCAATTAGGAACTAGTTGAGTAAGAAATCTATATTTACTAGTTCACAGAAATGCTGATTCCTTTCCACTGTAGGTTTATTTATAACCAGTGAAATGCTGTGTTTTATAGTATAGAGTATAAGCAACTTGCCTGCACGATGACCTCAGTAGAATGGACATCTAAATGGAAACATGGAGATAGAGTATATATGCAGGTTAAGAAGGAATTCTTAAATAGTGGGTGGACACACTTTACTATACAGATCCCTTGTGATAATGCTTGTGTCTAAAGATGTAGTATGTGTGGGGGCAGATTTACTAAGCTCGAGTGAATAATTAGAATGGAAAAGTATTCGAATTTCGAAGTATTTTTTTGGGTACTTCGACCATTGAATTGGTCAAATTCAATCGAATTTGATCGAATCGAATGATTCGAATGATTCAAGTAAAAATCGTTCGACTATTCGACCATTCGATAATCGAATTACGATAATCGAAATACTTCAACTTCATACTTCGCCACTTTAAACCTACCGAGGTGCAATGTTAGCCTATGGGGACCTTCCCCAGCACTTTTCTAAGTTTTTTTTTGATCGCATAAAAATCCTTCGATCGATCGATTAAAATTTCATTGTTCGATCGAATGATATTTATTTGATCGTTCGATCGAAGCTTTTGCGCAAAATCTTTCGTATTCGATATTCGAATTCGAAGGATTTTTACTTCTAGGCTCGAAATTCGACCCTTGATAAATCTGCCCCTAATAGTACATTCTTGTATTCTACAACAACCAATGCATCTTCCTTCTGTTCTGATCCATGAACTTATTAACAATGTTATTTGGTCATTAAAGTGGGTTATTAAAATAGCCACCTGCCCTGCAGTCAGATTGGTTACATAACCCTAAAATTGATCTGATCTAAATGGTCTGTAACAAAACTATAGATGAGGCAGAAAAAGTGAAGCATCTGGCACATACAGCCAGAATGGTATGCCAAGTCTGATGCCTCAAACAAATCTGCTCTGCCTCTATATACGTTACCTAATATTATTGCAGTTATACAGATAAACAGGTAACAGGTCAAACAGCAGGAAAACTGATTAGGATTCAGAAATTGTAATGTATCTGTCATAGTACAATAACAGTTTCAAATATACTTCCTTTATACTTTTTAAGGTACTGTATAATGGCTCATTTACTAAACTGGTGCAATGTGTAAAGTATTTGGGAAGCAAATTGCTATGTTTTTTTACCAACAATGCAGCCTATTTTTCTTCGATTCCAGCGTAATAGCAAGAGTCTGCATTGCTCTTTAAATGCAATTTACCAAAGCAAAAGCAACTCACTAATCCATCATCAGCTTTTCCTACCCAGTTAGTTTGCTAATAACTGTATTTGCGAATATTCACAAGGCTCAAGTCAATTGAGTGTGTAGGATAAGAGAACCCTGACCTCTTCCAGGTATGTGTTAATTGCTATTGATATTGGTAAATTGCCCTGAAGTTGCAATATATGCTATTTTTGGCTGCACACTATTATGCTGGAATTCCTGAAAAAAAAAACCCCACTGCAATCAAGGTAAAAAAAATTGCGATTTACATCCCAATTTTACATTTTGCACATTGCACTGGTTTAGTAAATGAGCCTTAGAGGGTATTACAATATTAAACTGGATACTAGCTGCAGACTGTTAGTTTATCCTTGCATCCATTTTAAAATACCCTCTACACCGATGTAGTCGCTTCACAGTGCATTCTATATTTATTGTTTTTCCTCTCCAGCTTCAGTGATATACAGTAGACAGCACAAAGCAATTATTTCACATTCCAAGTCAGATGCACTGTATACAAAAACTGGATTCCTGTCTTATGAAATGTCCCTAGTCCTGATTTAAGAAATCCATTCATTTTCTTTGTTGAGTTGGTATCTCTTTTCTTAGCTCTTATTCTGTTTTCCTATTTTACTCATGCATTCCTGGTAAAAAAAAAAAAAGATAAGATTATTGCTTACATAATTCAATACTTTAAATAACGAACACGTTTCAGAATATAGTAGTATAAAATATGGGTGCTTTTTTGAAAATAAGGCAGAACTGGATGTTAGGTTTGCCACCTTATACCTTTCAAAGCATATCCTTAATTTCAGTGTTTACTATTTATACTGCAATTACAGCATTGAAATTAAAATGACAGTCTGCTTCAGACACCTATGCTTGTTATCAGTAATGCATTTAAGATGTAAATTTGCAACATTAAATTACAACCAAGGCAGGGGCAAAAGGCTAAATACCAGTGCCAATGCCATTGCCAATACCAGTGCACAATTTCAAGGTTTTCACAATTTGAACCCAGCCCCATGCTTCAGTAGTTGGCGCCCATAGGCAAAGAGCTTTGTGCTCCCCAATGGAGATTAAAGGGGAGGTTCGCCTTTAAGTTAACTTTTAGTATGTTATACAATGTCTTATTCTAAGAAATATTTTATTTGGTCTTCATTATAGTTTTTGAATTATTTGCCTTCTTCTTCTGACTCTTTCCAGCTTTCAAATGGGGGTCACTGACCCCCATCTCAAAACAAATGATCTGTAAACCTACACATGTATTGTTATTGCTACTTTTTATTACTCATCTCATCTTTCTATTCAGGTTCTCTTCTATTCATATTCCAGTCTCTTATTCATATCAATGCATGGTTACTAAGGTAATTTAAACCCTAACAAATGGATTGTTGGAATTGCAGACTGGAGAGCAGCTGAATACTCTCTACATCATACTAAAAGTTAGTTTAAAAGTGAACAACCTCTTTAAAGACCTGCACTTCCCCAATAAACATACAATAGTTATGCCTGCGCTCAGCAGGCAGGCACTTAAAGGAAAACTATACCCCCCAAACAATGTAGGTCTCTATAAAAAGATATTGCATAAAACAGCTCATATGTAAAATCCTGCTTCATGTAAATAAACCATTTTCATAATAATATACTTTTCTAGTAGTATGTGCCATTGGGTAATCATAAATAGAAAATTGCCATTTTAAAAAATAAGGGCCGCCCCTTGGGATCGTAGGATTCTCTGTACTCACAAACATACCAACAAACCATACATGTTAGGTCACATGAGCCAATTAACAGACAGAGTTGTGTCTTTTGCTTCCACACTTCTTCCTGTTACAGTTAGAGTTGTAGTATTTCTGGTCAGGTGATCTCTGAGGCAGCACACAGACCATCACGAAATGGTGGCTCAAGGCAAGAGATGTAAAAGGGCATTATTTACTTAAATATATATTCAGTTTGGTAAGATTCTTTAATATGCCACTTAATATGATATGAACTGTTGCTTAAGTGTTCATTTTGGGGGTATAGTTTTCCTTTAAGCATCTCCAATCTTGTCCTGCCGGGTGCAAGGTGCCACAAAGCCCTGCACATACCAACTGCCAGGTACTTTGCCCCTTATAACAGATGGAGAATTCTGGTTATATTGCTCAAATGGAACATTAATGACATTATGGTTTTTGCTTAAGGGCTAGTAAACCCTGCTAGCAACATTTTATGATGTTTTTCAGTTTGTTAATTCAGCAGCAGATGCAATTTATTTGCGTAGTTTGTATATATTTTTCAAGTTCCATAGCATGGCTCTGTTTCCTTTTTAAAGGGGAATAGGGATGTAGCGAACTGTTCGCCGGCGAACTAGTTCGCGCGAACTTCGACTGTTCGCGTCCGCCGCAAGTTCGCGAACGTCGCACGACGTTAGGCGTTCGCGTCAAAATCGTTCGACCATTCGACCATTCGGTCGCTAAAATCGAACGATTTTCGTTCGATTCGAACGAAAATCGTTCGATCGAACGATTAAAATCCTTCGATCGTTCGAATCGAACGATTTTCGGATGTTCGAAGTTCGCGAACAGTTCGCGAACTGTTCGCATTTTTTGCCGGTGTTCGCGAACGGCGTTCGCGAACACATACTCGGCGGTTCGCTACATCCCTAAAGGGGAATAGTATGTTCTAAAAGCACCTATCCAACAGTACAGAGAGCAGCAATGCAGTGGAGAAAGTGCTGTGCAAATAACAATGAATTGGTGCGATTGCACTTGTGTCTTGGGCATAAGTAATTGACTCAACTGTGTTACAAACATTCGTGTCAACACACAGTATTTGTATTTTTACTGTGGTTTACTCATGTGCCTGACAATAAAAAGCTAAAGGGTGTGCTTGTGGCACAGAATGCTGCCACCAATCTATTAACACATTCATCCAGATCATGCCGTATTAATCTATGCTACTGCTCTGGCATTGCGTACAATGTCACCTTTTAACAGTCACATTCAATGCCTACTGTATATACCTATGGCAACACAAAGAAGCGCAGTACCGCCTCCACATGCACAAGAGTAGAAGGTCATTTACTTTACGTGCCATAGTGGCAAATTGCAAATTTGGATTTAATTTTTTTGCCTGCAATGTAGCATTTTCCCCATAAATCTGAATTCCTTGAGAACTGCCATTCCAGGAACACTTCCCGCATTTTTCATATTTACTGGACAATTTTCTTGACTTCAGCAGTATTTGAAGGACTTCCCTTTACAAGCCCTGTGCTGCTCCGCCTCTACACTGTGAGCGCTAGTGGCTTTGGATTCGGATGCACAAACTAACCCTGTCATAGCAATGGCAATGCACGAGGGAGCTTCCACGCTTGATCAACTGACAGATAAAATGAGTAAACCATGGCCTCCTTGGCCATGCCAGAACAATGCAAATTACTTCTGCCTTGTCCCCCACATTCTTCCACAGCACTTTTGGAATCCAAGACAGAGGACTAAAGATATAACCTAAAGTAGGACACTTCTGCAACAAAACATTCACTGCCTCTTTCATGGCTTCTTGGGAAAAGCAAAGACATTTAGGGGGCTATTTACTAAACCTTGATTTTTTCCTGGTTGGGCTTTTTGGGGAAAAAACTAATTTTAAAAGATTTATTATACCCTGATGCTGCCAAAAGCCCCAATCTGAAATCCTGGCACCTCAAACCTGTAGAAGTCAATGTCAGATGTCCCAATAATTGGGTTTAGCCCGGTAATCAGAAAAATGTTGGGTTTTGGGGCACTAACCCAAAAAAAATCGAGCCATTCGGGAGTAAAGTCAGAAAAATTTGTACAATTTAAGTTTTTGCACCATTTTATTGAGTTTTTCCCAAACCGACTTTTTCAAATTATTTTATTGATAAAAGATATAAGATAAATTTGTGGTTGGGAGTTTGGTCGAGCTTTTTTTTAATATTAAATTAGATAAATTTGGAGTGTTCCTTGCGGTGGCCATATGGTCTACCCAGGAAGTACCACAATGATGAACTAACTACCTGAAACACCATGGATGCAGCTCCCACACGTGTACCTGCTCAGAAAATCAGTGTTTTCAACTCCTGGAATGTAGACCTCAGTCAAATCTACCAACTGCTCTTCTGCCAGATAAGGAGAGGTTCCACCTCTGCCAGCTGATCTGCACTGTGCACCCCTCCTAGCATTCTTAAAAATAACACTAAAGTGGTGTTGTCTGACTGGATCTTCAGTCTCATCCCTCGCAGGTGGTCTTGAAAAAAACATGCATGCCTGAAAGATGGCCCTAACATTTGAGGATAACGCAAACTTTCCTGTGCTGTTTGGCCTGCTTCCAAACCTGTCCCCAAGGCATCTGTTATTAGAATGGACCAATCTGCTAATTATAGGTTCCATTCCCTCTCCATATGCAAAGGATTTTGACACCAGTGCAGGCCTTGCTTCATTGGCAGTGATGGGCGAATTTATTCGCCAGGCGCGAATTCGCGGCGAATTTGCGCGATTCGCCGCCAGCGAATAAATTCGCGAAACTCCCGCGAAAATTCGAAAAAACGGACGCCGGCGTCAAAAACGGGCGCCGGCGTCAAAAACGGGCGCCGGCGTCAAAAACGAGACGCCGGCGCCGTTTCGCGAATTTTTCGCCGTTTCGCGAATTTCGCGCGAAATTCGCGAATTTTTCGGCGAAGCGAAACGCCGCAAATTCGCCCATCACTATTCATTGGAATAGACAAAACAAGCCTTTGGTTCTGACCATCCCACTGTTGCAGAAAGAGAAACCTCCAGTGACTCCATTCTGAAACGCCACACCCACAGAACCTTGTTGAAGGATTTGAGATCCAACAATAAATGCCAGGACCCCGAAGTCTGTACCATGAAAAACACTCAATACACGATCTCCCCCTGAGGTACTGGAATGATTATTACCTGTTTGACCAACTTTTGGAGGCAATCTTTGAGAGTTCAGACTTAGCTGTCCTCTGTGGACTTCTCCCGGGAATCCTGACTCCATGGAAGCTTGCCCCATTTTCAATTTCTGGAAACTACCACCTTCAGAATTGTCATCGCTATGAACGTGCCAACATCCACTTAGACTGTCAGAAAAACCCCAGTTGGCCCCCTTTCTATCCTGCATACCTAACATTCTCATGCCTACTTTGAAATGGTTGTGACCTCTCTTCAAAGACTGTTTCTCTGGATACCTCCATTTCCTTTTTTGTGGCAGATCCTGTTTTTTCCCTCAGGAGGCTTTGGATATCAACTCCTCCTCTAGCGTCTTCCCAAAAAAGACCTGTTCCTGAAAGGGCAGGGAACACAATGCTGACTTGGAGGCCACATCTATGTCCCAGGCGCTTAGCCACAGAACCCTCCTGGCTGAGACTGAGAGCAAGAAGACCTAGAAGAGAAGCAAATCAAGTCAACTGTACAACTGACCAGGAAGACTGCACCAAACTTTAACTCTGTGAGACCCTCTGCAATCTCTTTATTATCTCTACCCTCTCTAAGCTCCAACTCCTTATTAGAAAGCCAGACCTCCATAGTGTTGGCCACCAACAAACTTGCCACCACAGGTTTCCCACATTCAAAAAGGCTCTTCTAAGATCGGATTCCATACCCCTATCCATCAGATCCCAAAGCAATGATTGGTCCTCAACTGGAAGCAGGGAAGAAAACATCTAAGTATCCTCCTCTGAAATTGAAACAACTTGCTAAATTGTGACTGTCTAGGGCTTCTCTTAAATAACTTCCCATTTCAATCTCAGCAATTCTGCCATCTCCTAATGCAGTTTAGAATCCTTCTTTCCTACTTTCTTCTTGCCACTTGGAAGAAATGGCATTATGAGCCACTGTCTTTTTTATTCAGGTCAGGAAATCCAGAGGAGACATAAAGGATGATCCTGCAAATGCCATCAGACAAGAATGGCATAGCTTCTTTTCCTGCAAGATGGGCTACAAGCAGCCCAGACATTGGTTTCTGCCAGAATAACTTGCTTCCTCCATTTCCGTTAAATACTCTATGCCTTTTGATGCAGCAGGTTTGATAGTACCATACACAGCCACATGGTAACACAAGCTCCCAAACTACCTCAACTTGCAGACAAGATACCTCCAAGATACCAGTAAACAAAATCATCTACCACAAGTAGTGGCAGCTCTGGGCCAGCAGTGCAAATACCGCAGGAAAAGCATCATGCTCCCAGAACTTTAAACACCTAGGTGCAGATGTCATCAAATGGCACTGACCTTTCCACAACCACGACTGCTTCTGAGAAACAAATTTGTCACTTTCCAACACCACGCAAGACACTGGAATCCTTAGGGCCAGACCTGGAGGGCCAGGAAACAGCAGGACACCAAGTGGATCGATCATTAAAGCCAAAAAGTGATGAGCAGTGCAGGATGCCAACAAAAGTGAAAAATAAGGCAACCACACTAAATATATGTAAATCAAAGCTAAAAAGTAGAAGTGAGCGAGGATCTCACAGTTCACCCCAATCGGAGGGAGTGTGCTACTAATTGAAAAATAAAGATGTGATTGATGTGAGATTCCCCACAATCAAAAACAAAAGTAATTAAAAATATATAATCATCATTTTAAGGACATGGAAAACAGAAGCCTAATGCATTCATGCCTATTGTTGCACTTACTCACAGGCTAATGGGCACACCCCTGCACAGACCTTGTATAGGGGTTGTGACCAATCAGGAGAACACACAACAATCAATCACAGTTGTGAAAACATTATAAATGTGAATAACAAAGCACACCTCCTCTAATAGGCAATATAATATATGAGCGGCAAAGGCACAACTGAGAGATGAAGAGAGATGAAGAGAAAGTCACAGTTATATATAGGACACAAATATATAAAGAATAATGTACCCCCCATTGTAAAATATAAGGATATTATAAGTCACCAAGGAGTTCCATGACCATATAAAAGCACAAGGACGAAGGCCGAGTGCTTTTATACAGGTCATGGAACTCCGAGGTTACTTCTAATTTCCTCATATTTTCCAACAAGGGTTACTTTATTTATGATAATGCAAGTTTTTTTAACTTAGAACAAGTTTTAGTGAGTCAAGTGACAAAAATGACATCGCTACTACCGTTTATAACTGATAACATCACTAGTCACTGTTTATATAGTGAATAAAGTACCCCTCTTGTAAAATATAAGGATATTAAAAGTAACAGAGGAGTTTCATGACCATATAAAAACACAAAGCCGAAGGCTGAGTGTTTTTATACAGGTCATGAAACTCCGAGGTAACTTCTAATATCCTCATATTTTGCAGCTGAGGGTACTTTATTATAATACACAAGTTTCATTGAGTCATGTGACAGAAATGACATCAGAACTCACCGTTTATAACTTATGACATCAGAACTCACTGTTTATAAGGATATCATTTACAAGAAATTCATCGCTTTTGTGTATTATAAGGATATAATTTATAAGATGTTCATGGCTTTTGTGTATCATAAAAGAATACAAACAAAATTCAAGTAAAAAGTTGCCCCAAGGGATTTTTTTTTCATACAAGGGATTTATTTACAAACACTTGTTTGTGGATTTATTCATTGTAGACGGATTGTAAATACCACTGGGCAAATTCACGAAAGGGTGAATTTTCACCTGCAAAGGCTTCGCAACGCTTCACGCCACTTTGTCAGGTGCTAAGTCACCACCGCTACACAAATTCACTAAAATGTGAAGTTGCGTCTCGGCAGCTGAACACTGGTGAAGTTTTGCTAGCGTAAATTCATCAGCATGAGGATTTCATAGTGAACTTTTGCTACCGTTCATTTCTGCCTAGCAAAACTTTCGCTTAGGTCAATTGGAATAGGGCAGGTACATAAAGGTTGTACAGGTATATATGTCTGTATTAGAGATATTGGGGAAATTGCTTGAAATGGCCACTTATTATTAAAAATGTGCAAAGAAGCAAAATAAATACAAAAAGAGAGCCTGTAATGCCCCAGGCATGAGCCCACCCTAAAACAAATGTGGCATGCCCCTCAAAAGGTTAAAAAACTTAAAACAAATTTTTTTTAACAGTTACAGCTTTTAAATACTATCCCACTTTAAAATATGAAAAAACACCAGCATTTTTTTAATTTTTAGAACTTTTCAGCATACAGGATATGATGTCACTGACATAAGACTGAGGAGGATGGAGCTTCATTCCATCAGTTCGCCAGGTCTAAGCTGGCAAACGAAACTCTGGCGAAAAAGGGTAATGTTATAGAAAATTCACACTTTAATGAATTGTGGAGTAATAATCTTTTGCCTGAGCGAAAATTTGCTTGACAAAAGGGCATGAAATTTTGTTAGCGATGTACTGTTTCTCTAGCAAATTGTCCTCTACGCCTGTTAGTAAATTGGCGATGCCCCTGCAGATTGAATTTCTGTCAAATTTTTGTCATTTTTGTGAATTTACCCCCATATACAGTATATATGTTTGTTAGATGCAGTTTTCCACTAAAGTGATGTGGGGAGAAGATAGGAAAGGAGAAAAAGAGAAGGAAAGAATGCAGTGGCTTGGCCTTGGAGATAACAAGCGTTATCTGAAAAACATAATACAGCAACATCTCTGTTGAGGCCTAATGGTTTCCTAGTCTAAAGATAAAATATCAATTTCTCTCTAAGTGGAATTAGTCTTAAAGTAATATCCGCTCCTCTCTTTCTACTCACTACTTTATCAATTCCTATGACTGACAGTTTGGTAGTATCTCCTCCATTACATTCATTAAAGTGTTTAGCTACATTAGAATCTGGATTTTCTTTTTTAATGTCCAGAACATGAACAGGAAGTGCATTCCGGTAAGTAACCACAAAAGCTATGTTACAGTTGATGAGCTATTTAATGTTGTATTCCTTACTGGTAACAGGGGATTGGAAGGTTTTTGTTTTTTTAACATATGCACAAGTGAGGCATTACAAGCACTGAATCAAGAATAGGGGTAGTTCTAGATATTTTGGATATTGTTAAATTGAGGACTATATTATGTAATAAAGTACAACTGAGTCATACTGTAGGTTTCATATTCTGTGTGCTAATATGCAGGGGCATATCTATATATATATAGGCACCCAAGGCCCTATATCCAGGGCAGCAGCTTTTGGGGGTCAAGCCTCTGGTGCCTAAATAAAACATTTTTTAAAAGAAAAATAAAAAATGCTGGGGGGGTCATTTCTAGGTCTTGGCATACAACAGGGAGGAAGAGACGTTTGGTGGAAGTGATATCACTTCATTACATTGGAGTTGCTGTAAGGTCCCGTGCCTAGTGTGGCACCAAACCCTCCAAATGAACTTATGAACCTATGAACCAATGCACATATATACACATACTTAGAAAAATCAATCTATACTCTTACATATGTATATCAATATCTGTACTAACTGTAGATCTTAATATCAAAACAGCCTTGGATATTATGCTTGTTCAACATGGTTTAAGGTGAGTGCATTTCCATAAACTGGAGCACCATGCCAAGAGGCTACGAAAATGCCATACAACTATTTTGCCATGAACATGGATTTATCATAGCCTAGATAATATCAAGTAAGCAATGGTTTCCTATCATTACAGAGAAGAACAAATGAATAAAAATGAAGAAATCTTTGTTTATTTTGGAGCAATGGATAATAATATGCATATCTATATACCACTTTTTTTTCCAATATTTTTATTTTGAACAACTGGCTGAAGACACTGATGTAATACATTGGTTATAAAAGATGAAGCTACAGACTCTATATAGTATATACATAGTTTACAAACTTTAAGAAATTCCTGCGTTTAAAAACCCAGATGCCTACATCTAAGGATCTAGGTGAAAAATACATTTCCTTTCCAAATATTTCCAAATCTGTCTTTCTTCTCGTTATTCTCGTGCCAGTGACTGCATTCCATATCATTCTTTATCATCTTCATTAGCAAAAAACAAAGCAATTGCCATTCATGAAAAAAGCCAGAAAAATTTGAGGGATTCAGTCATTCGCTCTATTTTATCGAGTTTTTCCACGATCTGATTCAATTGAGTTCTTTAATCAGTCGTGGATTTTTTAAATATAATATGAGATAAATTCTGATTTTACTAAATAACCCCCTGAATGTGCTGTAAATCTGACATTTTCATCTATCCTAATCACTTCCATAATATTTATTCATATTAGAGGGGTAGTTTGCTTGCTTTTAACTTCTACCACATGCTGTTTTACTCATATCATGGATTTCTTGAGTAATGCAATCCTGACTGATAATGTCTCCAGGCTTGTTGCAAGACACTCTTCCAACTCCCACATTTCATAAATGTCAGTTCCAGAGCTTTTTTAACAGAATCATTGAACATATTATTCTGTCCAATATTCCATTGGTTCCAAAAGCTCCTACTGTTGGCAAGTTCTTAGGAATATATTTTATTGCACTAGCTTATGTCACAGAACTTTTCTTTGTACATTTCAATAGAAAAAGACTTCATACATTATACATCACAATAACAATAGCGATATATGAAGAATCGACCCTTTGTATTAATTTATCCAAAGAAAAGAATGTGCTGCATTGTTAGAAAATGTGCGCTAGTATTTCTTCCTGTCATTGCTTTGACACATTCTAACACAACAGATGCCTGACAGTGCATTCATTTCAGTGTTACTTTAAATATGCCTGTCAGAGATGATGTTGATACAAGAACAGAATCAAGATATGAATAAAAAACAGTAAGATACAGTATATACTTTTACATTTACAGTATATAAACTGTAAGATATATACTTATACTTATATGATATAAATCAGACTTGTTTAACTTCTGCAAATTAATCGGTGTATACATGTGCATGTAATATGACAATCATCCTGTATAATACAAAATAGACTGAGATCTTTTTTCATGTTATAATACTATATTCCCCAAATAATTATTTTATTTCACACAATAACAAATCCGTTGAAATGAATATTCCGTTACCAGATTGTAATTGGGTAATGAGCATTATTGTCCTTGAACCACTTCAGTATTATTTTGGCCTTGTATTTAGGATCATTAGCCTGCTAAAAAAATAACTTTCATTAAAGCTTCATGTAGCAGTCTGAAACAAATTCTCTCAAAGTATTTCCCTGCTTTGTGCACCAAAATTGTCAAATTTCTACACATTTTTTTCAAATTTTTTTTAAAAAACTCAAATTGAAAAAATTGCTGACATGACATGAGCTCAAAAGCTTTCAGATGGCGAGATTTACATTCAAGTTTTTTGCTCTCATTAAATATGGAACATTTTGGAAATTCTAATGTGAATTAGTGAGTTTTGGTGCAAAAAAAAATGGAATCAACCGAAAAATTCCAATTTGAAAGTTGATAAATCAGTCCCTTTGTCTTGTATAACAGTTTAAACCAACTATTATCCATTTTAGTCTTGGGAAAATAAATCCATTTTAACCAAAAAAAGTCAGAAAAGTTACTATCTGTCCTATTTCTCATCAATGACCTGTGGATCATGTTGATTTTAATCAGCAATAGCAATTAATGTTGTTGAGAGGCAAGAAGGCCTGTAGTGGCCCCAACAAAATAGGTGTCCAACTATCATGGCCAAATTAATAATGGCTGAACTGCATCTTCAATTTCTTCTAGTAAAAAAATGCCAAATTATTAAAACAAGAATGTTCTAGATAATGCTATTCGGAATTACCCAGCCTAGTAATTTCACTTTATTATTGCTCCCTTTGCCTTGCACCTACAGCCCTACTGGGAATTCTCAGCACAGTGTATTTTTGTATTATATTTAAAATCTTTTCAATTTAAAATGAATTTTAATGAAACCCTTCATGTAGACATAAGTCCTCTAATATGTGAACTGGAAAACAAATGACTGACCCACTCATTCTTCATTCCAATTAGGAAGAAATGAGCAAATACACAAATTTTTATATAATCCTTTGTGCACATTATACAGATTTATAAATAACTATACAGCATAGAAAGAAGAAACAAAATGAAATCTTATTTTGCATGGCAATCCCCACTATTTAAATTGACAGACGAGAGTAGGAAATGCAAGTGCCTTGTTTTTGCTGAATATACAGGAGGATAATGATCAAAGTACAGTAAGTTTAAAAAATATCATTAAATATTGCAAAAAAACACACTAAGGGGCCGATTCATCAAGGGTCGAATATCGACGGTTAATTAACCCTCGATATTCGACTAGGAATTGAAATCCTTCGACTTCGAATATCGAAGTCGAAGGATTTAGCGCAAATTCTGCGATCGTACGATCGAAGGATTATTCCTTCGATCGAACGATTAAATCCTTTGAATCGAACGATTCGAAGGATTTAAATCCAACGATCGAAGGAATATCCTTCGATCAAAAAAACTTAGGCAAGCCTATGGGGACCTTCCCCATAGGCTAACATTGACTTCGGTAGCTTTTATCTGCCGAACTAGGGGGTCAAAGTTTTTTTTAAAGAGACAGTACTTCGACTATCGAATGGTCGAAGGATTATTCCTTCGATCGAACGATTAAATCCTTCGAATCGAACGATTCGAAGGATTTAAATCCAACGATCGAAGGAATATCCTTCGATCAAAAAAACTTAGGCAAGCCTATGGGGACCTTCCCCATAGGCTAACATTGACTTCGGTAGCTTTTATCTGCCGAACTAGGGGGTCGAAGTTTTTTTTAAAGAGACAGTACTTCGACTATCGAATGGTCGAATAGTCGAACGATTTTTAGTTCGAATCGTTCGATTGGAAGTCGAAAGTCGTAGTCGAAGGTCGAAGTAGCCCATTTGATGGTCGAAGTAGCCAAAAAAACCTTCGAAATTCGAAGTTTTTTTACTTCGAATCCTTCACTCGAATTTAGTGAATCGGCCCCTTAATATTGCATTTTTAAAAAAATAGCTTCAAAATATTACACCTATTTAAAGACTCTGCAGGCTGTAGACTGTTACACTTAAAACTTCATTTCTTTTGTTTAAAATAGTTACCTTCTTCTGGTACAGTTATATCTAGATCTATTATACTGTATTTAGATTTTTGCTGTTTCAGTTTTCTCTTTTACCCTGCAGAAACGTATAGTAACTTAGATCATTTTTTTTTCATTATTATAACACATCAATAAGGTGTAATTCTGTGAAAGGTAAATAATAATACAAAGACTGTAAATTACAGTAAATAAAATAGACCATTCCTGGCTGTTAAATTACAGATTTGGAAAATAGATGTTTTACAAAGGAAATAGAGCAGCAAGGTTAAGGAGCTCAGGTTGTTGTGGCAATGAGAAAGCTTACCAAACACCAATACTACAGTGGATGGGGGTGGGCAATGGCTGCTGTGTTTTTTGTTTTCATGAATAAGCTAACCCCATTGGCTGGCTGTTGGCGGGCAGCCAGTAATTCCCGCTCACTCTACCCACCAAGTCACTTGGGCATGGAAGAGTCTAAAGAAGGCAACTTCCCCCTTTCACTCCCATTACAAGGAGACAGATTCCAATGTTTTTATTGTCAATTGTTATTGAAATGTTTTCACCTTTCTTTTGTGTCACAGCTTTATGGTTCTTGCACTGCCAATGGACATTTCTGGATTTAAATTTGGTGAGTTAAGCCAGTAGCCTATAGCTTGCCCCCCCCCCTTTTTCAGCAGGAGACTCATGATGATTGTGTTCCTACTTCATGCCTGCTGACTTGTTCAGCAGCTGGCATAATGTGTAAGGTTGTTGGTTTTTATGTTAACAATGAATAAAGTTTTGGCCTTTATTTCCTCCAGCATGATGTAAAGTGTTTTATTTGCTATACAACTTGGCCACATCTGTGCATTGGTTTGGCTCCATTAGCAGCCATGGTGTAGAGAAAAGTAACCATACAAGACATTTTTCTGTTATTCAATAATAAAGCAAATCTTCCATTTGACCCATTTATTTATCTAGCATAAATCCCTGTTGATGGACATTCAGCTATACAGTTATTCTTGCTTTTTTAATTAGTTTATGTACTTTTCTCCCTGATTATTTAGAGTAAACAGCAATTATTTGCATCTAATGCAAATGTCATAATGTTCAGTCCATGGACCATGCAACTGTCAGGAACCATTCTTACAGCAGGATATCGGGAGGCACATTTATCAAGGGTCAAATTTCGAATTAAAATCGAAATTTATTATTATCAAATTTTTTTAAAGACGAATTGAAACAATCCGAAAACTCAATCCGAGTCTAATTTGATCAAACTCCATTTGCGTTTTTACTCTGAAAAAATGTCAGGAAGGCTGCAAACATCTCCAAATTGATCTCTGTACCTCTCCCATTGACTTAGACAAGCAGCAGGTTTTAGGCGGCGAATAGTCTAATTCAAATTTGTAAAGTATGATAAATCTCAAAAACTGAATTCAAATTTTTAAAAAAACTCAAATCAAATTTTGATAATTCCCTAGTTGAATTTGAGAGTTTTGACCGTTAAAAATTTAATTCAAATTTTCAATTCTAACATTAATAAATCTGCCCCCTAATTTATAGCAGCTGTACCGTGTGTTATGTTAGACCTTGTAATAGAATATAACTGATCCCAAGACAGTGTTTCATTGCAATCTGTTTTAAGTGGTGTTAATACAAATATCTTGTATTAACAGTCCAATTTAATGGCTTAAGAGACAGTACTTCGCCTATCAAAATATCGAACGATTTTTAGTTTGAAACGTTCGATTCGAAGTCAAAGTGGTAGTCGAAGGTCGAAGTAGCCCATTCGATGGTTGAAGTAGCCAAAAAAAACATTTCAAAATTCAAAGTTTTTTTTATTCTATTCCTTCACTCGAGCTAAGTAAATGGGCCCCCTTATGTTGGGTTCAGGCATGAGACTGCTGTAAATAAACCTGGGACTACAACATGTTTTATAGAAGTCAGTAATTACATCAGTGTGTGGCATATTTTTACTAATTTGTGAGTTGCAAATACCCACCAACTATGCGGCCTCCTAGGGATGAGTTAAATATTCCGCTGTGTTTCGTAGTGACTAAAAAACCCATAGGGGCAAATTCACTAAAGAGCGAATTTTCACCTGTGAAGGCTTTGCAAAAAACTCTTCGCCACTTGCCAGGCGCATATTCGCTACTACTACGTTAATTCACTAAAATGTGAAGTTGCATCTCAGCAGCCAAACACTGGTGAAGATTCGCTAGCGTTTATTCGTCATTGAGCATTTCATATAGAACTTTTGCAGTTAGTTTCTGCCTAGTGGAACTTCATTAGTACACTTGCGCTTAGGTCAATTTGAATAGGGCGTACCGTAGTTCGTATATATGTCTTTATTAAAAATGTTGGTGCAAATGCTTGAAGTGGCCACTTGTTATTAAAAATGTTCAAGGAAGCAAAATAAAAACAAAAAAAAGAGTTTATCTAATCCCCTAGACCCTAAAACAAATGGGGCATGCCCCTCAAACGGTTAAAAAAAGGTTAAAACAAAAATAGTTTTAAAGATGAACCTACTTTAAAATATGAAAAATAATTTTTTATCATTTTAATAACTTTTCGATATATGGGATATGATGTCACTGACATAAGATTAGATTAGATAAGATTGATTCGGATATAGCTCCATCGTATCAGTTCACCAGGTCTAAGGTGGCGATGGAAACTCTGGCAAAAGAGGTAACGTTCTGTAAAATTTACACTTTAGTGAATTTGCAGAGTAACGATTGTGTGCCTGAGCAAAAATTCGCCTGCCGATAGGGCACGAAACTGTGCTAGCAACGGTCCCTTTCACTAGCGAATTGTCCTCTACGTCTGTTATTAAATTGGCATTCTCCCAACAGATTGTGTTTCTGGTGAAGTTTTGCTAGCCACGGCCACCTTGCCCTTTAGTAAATCTGCCCCACAGTCTGTATGTGAAGCAGCGCGTCACTATGTGCCAGTACGTGTCTATTGCTAACACCTTCAGCACACAGGCAGCAGTATAGACCAAGTGGCAGATCATTTCACTAATGTGCCCAAATATTACTGCTAGGACTAGGCGATTCCTGATTGCACTGTGCTGGCGAGCCACATTATTATTAATTTCATGGTGGAGGCTGAGGACCAGTGTAAATTTGAAAATGGGCCGCATTTTGCCCCCGGGCCTGACTTTGGACATGCCTGTTCTAGGGGCACCCTTTCACCTAAAGAATAGAGTGCACTTGTACAGAGTGTCAACCAGACTCTGGTTCAATTGCATATGATCTGTAATGAATTGCAAATGCAATCACATTAGTATGGATACTGTACTGTACATCACATGCAATTGTGCCATGGCCTAATGGAATTCTGGGGGAAAATTATGTATTATGGGAAAAAACAGTGCTTGTGCTCGATAGTGCACTTTGCTCACTGCACTCATGGTCATAAACGACCTATGACATCCTCCAAGCTAATAATCTTACATATGCCATTGTTTTATGGCAATAATTCACCAGCATATCTTTCCAATACAATTGTATTGGGAAAATATATTGGCATAATTACACAAAGTATTTTTTGCCAGCCAAAAATCACCAAATTAAGCTTGCAATGCTGCAATTCTTAATAAATGTATGTCACTGTAAAGAATGCTTAAATTATTGCCAAAAACGTTGTCAGCGTTAGAGGAGGATAAAAATCACACTTAAGTAAATATGCTCCTTGTAGTTGTACTAATTTGTACCTATATTCGAAAGTTGCTCACAACTAGAGGTACATGCTATAATGCAGGTAGCCACAATTATACTGCCACGCTAGGGAAAAAAATTGCATTGTGGGAAAAAAAAACATGGCAATTGGTTTCCATTTTTGTATAGATGATAAAAATGATTTTCTGCTTTTGGTTTTAAAGCATCTTCCAGTTTCCCCCGAAGGAACGTTTCTCAAAGTAGTTTAGGTTGTACAAATTAGTTCTTTGCTCTTCTATTTTATAGACTATTAAAGAATGTAAAACATTGCACCGCATAAGTATATGACTCCAGCTGTCATCTTTTCTGCTATGGACAATTTGTTTGATGTTTGTTTTCAGCAGAATTTTTGTGGTGCTTAAATATTCTCTTTTCTCCTCGATAGATCAAAATGAAATGACAAATTCGCCAGACGATTTTTCAATCAATCATTTTCAATCAATCAATCTCCTGCAAGAGCCTGTTCAACTGTGTGTCATACCACACAAACCCTGGCAGGGGGATCTGATTAGGTAGTCAGGCTTTGTGAAGAGATCATCAGCCATTTAATTGTTTCAGTGCAAGAATCATCAGGCTGGACTGCCACATAATCTATATCAGCTCTGTTCCAATCTTTAAATTGAGCTTAAAATACACCATTTTTTTTCTTGTTCAAAGTTACTGACTCACACTGTACTGTGTCGTTATGTGTGGAATTTTATCCTGTTATTATAATAGGTGAGTATGCCTCTGGTTGAAAATAATGAGGCCAAATGGGAATGGAAAAGCCCTCCAAAAAAAAAAAAGACAATGATATTTACTGTGAACAGTTTCAATTAAGGCATTGGGTAAATCAAAGGCATGCTGCTTCACAGTAGGTGGCATTGCTCCTTCAGCTGAGGAACTGGCCATGAATGTAAATACAAGGAAATAAAGAATAAAATGTTATTGTTCTAGGTCTGCAAACTAAATATAAAGTATATCTGCTTCTCTTCTAAAGACTTGAAATAACAGTATGTGTTCTGCTCACTGCATTATCTTGGGCTTTCAGTTACATGAAAAGCTCTGGGTTTGAATACTGCAGTAACTTTATTAAAGGAATTTATATGGAATCAACATAGCATATCTTTGCTCTGCTGTAACTCTTTAGCCTTTTACAGTAAATTAACTCCTTAACCGAAGCATGCTGCCATGTAATGAAGAGCTTCTTTTGCACATGATTTGATTCATCAACCTGTTAATCTCTGAAGGAAGTAACGGATATCGATTAAATAAAAAATAAATCCAAATAAATAAATAAATGAAAACATATCTATCAAAATGTTCTCATACTTTAGTCATGTATTTTAGTTTTTTGTTATTTGAATAGCCAATTCATACATTGTAACGAATGTACAAGTGTCCAACACAAACTCTACAAGCCTATTTAAAATATGTATTATCCCTTTTATTAGGTTATTAAAAGTAGCATTTAATCTGCAGTTCATTTCTTTGTTACACTGAAATGGATATGTACATGTCTTTATCAGTTTTACTTATCTGCGAAGAGGATGTAAAGTTACATTAAACTAAGTAACAAAATAGAGAGTGGCCTTCATTGGCAAATACAAAAAAGGGGGGTTGTGGGTGCACACCTAGGGCTAAATTTTAATATATTCAGGTACAATGGAAGTGCTACTGATCTGGCCAGTCAATCAATTCATATTCTCTGATGCCCTGTCTAAGTAATTTAATAAATATGCAAGTGCATGTATTTTAAAAACAGGGTTTTTTTTGTTACAAAGTTATGATCATAAAATTGATAAGCCACCATATCACATCGTCATCAAGGCAAAACCCACACGATGGTCCCCAACTTGTTTATCTCTGGTCATAGTATAAAAGGTCTTTTACCTCTCTGCTTAATAGCATTTCTTGGAGTATATATCTCATGTGCCTTGGTTTGAACTTGTGGGCTAAATCCTCCCCCGCCATCTGCTTATGCGGCTTTTAAAAAGGAAAGACAGCCCAAACCACTGCCCATTTTTCAAAAAAAATGTGATAGTGGAAAGAAAATGAAGGCAAAGTGAAATGATATGTATAGTTACACTCTTGTGTATGTGTGTGTGTGTGTGTGGATGTGAGTGTAGGTGTGTGTGTATAGATGTGAACAAGAAATGAAAGGGAAAGCTAAATGAGGAGTGTGATAGGTGTAATATGTATAAGTTTGTGCAAAAGTGTTACCTAGTGGCAGGTGCAGCAAATGTAATGTGTATCATGAGTGTTGGTATCAAACTGGTCTAGGTCCTCCCCCGCCACTAGCTTTTGCCGCTTTGTATTTCATTGGCAAAGAACAATTTTGGAACCTGCAAAAAATTATTAGTTAAGATTATTTGTTGTTCTTGTTACTTTGGCTGATGAAAGTGAATACAATTTTGTTTATTGAGCTTTTGAAATAAAAAGTTAAATATTTATATATCTATATACCATGTATATCTGTATATATATGTAACAAACAAGGGAAAGTTGTATTTGACTATATGTATATGTACAGTATATATATATATATATATATATATATATATATATATATATATATATATATATATATATATATATATATATATATATATATATATATATATATATATATGTAAAATATATAGTGAATCATTTCTATTAATGATCTATTGTAAAATATAAGGATACAGGTATAGTATCCCTTATCCGGAAACCCGATATCCAGAATGCTCCGAATTACGGAATGGCTGTCTCCCATAGACTCCATTTTATCCAAATAATCCAAATTTTTAAAAAATGATTTTCTTTTTTCTGTAATCATCATCATCATTTATTTATATAGCGCTGTCAAGATACGCAGTGCTTTACTGCAGTTATAGCAAACAGGGAATAAATGGTGGATAACAGTAAAACAGTAGCTTGTACTTGATCCCAACTAAAATATAATTAATCCTTATTGGAAGCAAAACCAGCATATTGGGTTTATTTAATGTTTAAATGAATTTCTAGTAGACTTAAGGCATGAAGACCCAAATTACGGAAAGATCCGTTATCCGGAAAACCCCAGATCCCGAGCATTCTGGATAACAGGTCCCATACCTGTATTATAAGTCACCGAGGAGATCCATGACCATATAAAAGATTCAAGTTTTTTCTTAAATTAGAAACCATTCCAGTTGTGAGTTCATTCAGGTTCATTAGAGGTTTAAAAAAGCTCACGAAGCTCTAAAATTCAACCATTGATAAAAAAAACCCTTACTGACATTGCCTAAAATTGCAAAACCTGTTTTCCACAAAACTCCTTACTTCTCAATTAAGGAGGCCCCCAACACAGGAACACAGTGCAAAGCCTTGAACCTACAGTATTAACACTAAGGGGCAAATTCATCAAGGGTCGAATATCGAGGGTTAATTAACCCTCGATATTCGACTGGGGAATGAAAATCCTTTGACTTCGAATATCGAAGTCGAAGGATTTTGCGCAAATACTGCGATCAAACTATCGAAGGAATAATCGTTCGATCGAACGATTAAATCCTTCAAATCGAACGATTCAAAGGATTTTAATCCAACGATCGAAGGATTATCCTTCGACCAAAAAAAGTTAGGCAAGCCTATGAGGACCTTCCCCATAGGCTAACACTGGGTTCGGTAGCTTTTAGGTGGCGAACTAGGGGGTCGAAGTTTTTTCTTAAAGAGACAGTACTTCGACTATCGAATGGTCGAATAGTCGAACAATTTTTAGTTCGAAACACTCAATTCGAAGTTGAAGTCGTAGTTGAAGGTCGAAGTAGCCCATTCGATGGTCGAAGTAGCCAAAAAAACACTTCGAAATTCAAAGTTTTTTTTCTTCTATTCCTTCACTCGAAGTTAATGAATTGGCCCCTAAACCTCAGTAGGCAGTTAGTAACTCAGTTCCTCTATTTATTCAAATTCCAATAATTCTTTATTTAATCAGTACCCTGCCACATAGTAATATATCAAAAGCTTTAAACATTTTAAGTAGATCACACCCACTGCAACCCCAAAGTTAAAGTTCTCTTCATAGAAAGCAATTACATTTGTTTGGTGAGATCTATTTCAAATGTATTCCTTCTTCATCCCTTATTAATACCTCCCAAAGCTTAGCTACCACAGATGTCAAACTAAAAGGCCTTTAGTTATCAGGATGTAAATGTGAGAGATCACTTTTTGAATAATTATACAACATTAGCAATTGGCTAATTTGTTCACATCATGGTGGACATGAAAGAATCCTGGAAGATTAAACTGGTTTGGCAATCACAGAGTGAAACTATTTTAATTAATGCATTCTGGCAGGTCCTGGACATTTGTTTAGGTTTAAAAAAAACTTTGTTTAGGTTTGTCAGTTTTTTGAATAATTCCTCTATACGTTAATCAAACTGAATCTATTAAAAAATGCCTTCAATAAATGGTTTCTAAAATGTTTAAACTGAAGATTTATGGGCAGATTGATCTGCACTTTAGGATTATTGATCTGAATTTTAGGATTAGGCCATTGGTTTATTATATAGATAATAATATATAGACAAACAAACCCTGTTTTGTTTAAAGGGTAATGCATTTTTAAGTAGCTGTATAACAAATCTTTTTTCTTCACAATCATCTTCTTGCAGGTCTACTTCAAATTTAAGTAAGATAATTAATGTAATTTTTGTTATACTCCCTTGTATCACTAATAACATGTCAAGCTTCTATATAGTATAGTTCCAACATATTCTATTATACATCTAAGCAATATGTTAGGACAAGTCCATATATATATATATATATATATATATATATATATATATATATATATATATATATATATACTGTATAACCTCTACTGCATTGTAAAGTTACATTAAGAAGGAAACAAATACATAACCCTTTTTATTTCACTGTATACAAAATATACATAAACTGTATTAGAAACTTTATTAATACTTCAGTTCATTGAACAAATTTGATTTGTAGTATGAATTGAAGTATTGAGTAATACGTGTCTTTTTAAAACATTTTTTAATATGATTATACCCTTGTGAGCCACGCTCAAAATAATAAACAAACAAAAAAGGTTCTTTTCCCTTCTCCTCCTTTTCTCCAATTAGTAAAGTCGCTGATATCATCCATTTTTAGTGATGGAGCCTGATAAGAGAAAATATTAATGGGAACCTTTAGTTAAAATAAATTGCTATGTCTGTGAACGTTATATAGAAAAGTCACTGCTGACCAAGATCTGATCTTCCAATGATATTCCTGCCTACTTTGTGTATTTTATTCTTTGATCATACTAATGTGACTTCTGGCTGTAAAGACTTTTATTCCAGCACAGAACACCAATTTAGGGAAATGACTGAAGAAGTGCTTTTAGGCATATTTCTTATTGGAGCGTCCCATAGCCTCTATAATAAAGCTAGGGCTATCTGTATTGGAAATCTATCAGGTGCAGAGGAGAAATTTTACGAGTTTACATCTGCTTTAAGCAATAATATTAAAATGGCAATAGATTTTTAAATAAAGAAATAAGATGATTTCAACATCTATCACCATGGTTACAGTACAGAGAATACTTGTTTTTATCTAATATCCACATTTATCATCCAAAGATGACATAATAATATTTAGTAAACATCTAAGGAATAATAGGTCTTTATAACAGTTCCCGAAATGCAAAGACATGTATATTAAGCAATTATAAAATAATAAAAAGATAATGTTATGAAATATGTAGTTAAGGATTAAAGAGCACTTTTTACCCCCACTTGTTTGACTCTGTAAATAAAAAAGATATACTGTATATGCTAAATACATTGAATATGCATTTCATTTGGCTCATTGCATGTTATATATATGTGAACCCAAAGCTTAACATGTTCCCTTTGGCCCACAAAAGCCCCTCCATATGCTACCTTGTTGAGTAAAAATACAATCTACAAGTTGTACAATCTACAAGTTCTTACAGTGCATGCAGTTTTTTTTATTAATGAAAGGTAAAATGTTAGAGTTTTGATATACCTCAAATGAACTCAACTCAACTTGAATTTTTTTTTTTTTTAAGAAAAAACTTGAATGGCAAAAACTAGATTCAGTGAGTTCGAGTTGCGAAACACAAAAACTTGGATTAATAGAGTTTTCAGTGGGAAAAAACTTTAATCGCTCGAATTGATTGAATTTTTTCAAAAACCTCCGAAAAAAAACCCTCAAACATCATGAAGGCCATTAACATCTTCAAATGGTCCAAGGGACCTCTACCATTGACTCCTACATGACCTCAACATGTTTTAGATTCTGTTTTTTCAGATTGTAACTATTTCCAGGGTCGGGTTATAATAAATCTCAGAAAAATTTGAGTTTTTTTTTACCCAAAAATGTGAGTTTTGACCAAAAAGAATACCTTGAAAACTGGAATTTTCAAGGAACACACAACTCGAACCTTAATCAATAACCCCCAAAATATATAATCACATATAACCACTACCTCGCTAACCTAACTAACCAGCACTAGTCAATGTATTACTTGTGATTTTGACTTATCCAGGATGTCTACAGTATAATATCTAGCTACAGACCTCTTCAGTTTTGGATCACAAGCCAAAAAAAGTCTCCATCATCCAGAGGTCCTGATGTATATTCAAATACTTGAACTGCAGAGCGTGTGATTTCAATTAGAAACACATACAATAACAATTTAGTAATGTTTACATTCAATCCTCATACATAGAATAACATTTTATGGACTTCAGGCTATCAGAGGAAAAATAATTGATTAATAAACATTTCTGCTGGACCAAACTTTACTAACTATTGTTCCGTGTATAAAGTAATAAGTAGAGCCTATCATTGTTTACCTTAACTAAAAGCGTGGACAAGATAGTCCTGGGCACTTTAGTGCAAAACTGTGTTTTTAAGGTAAAAAAATAATGTCTCTTAACAGAACACAAGTACTGTTATATGAAATATGAAGTCCCATATTCATTTTAGTATTATACTCTGGGGTTTTGTTAAACAATGATCAAGCCTAGCAGTGCCAAAACAAAGGCATTGGTCTTGAAACTCAGAGTCAGTACATTTTTTAAAAATATTTCTATTGTTTTCAAAGGGATGACTATTTTTAGGCTATGAACAGAAAGTTATTTCCTTTACATGTCAGATAGCAAAGGCATGTAAAAACATTGTGCAATGTAGATCAGTTTATGTTTTAGAATATTTTCTACCAGAAATCAGATCTCATTAGTGATAATTTATAATTCTAAGGTCTTTTCAATAGAGCATTTGTCAAATGTATAATTTTTTTTAAGCAATTTACTCAAGCATAAAGATATCCAGAGAATATGTTTTCACTTTGCATGAGGTTCCTATAGTGTTCTGTAGTAATAGAAATTAAAGATTCTTGAGAAGTCCTTGAGGATGCTAAAATATTTCCCATGCTTATGTCCCCATTCCATAATGTTCAGGCTTGAAATCTGGCAAGACAAATCTAAAATTTAATGTTTAAAAGCTTTGATCTGGGATGGAGCTAAAGAGCTAAGATGAATTGTCAATTGATGATAATTCTGCCAGTGTAGTACACATTAATGAGATTCTGTCATGATTTTTATGGTTTACTTTTTATTTCTAATTACAGTTTACATTGCCAATAAATGTACTCTTAACCCAACAAGTGTATTTTTTTTAGCTGTACTATTGGTGTGGAGGAAGCCATTCTGAGCTTTGAGAAGGAGCCAGCACTTCAGGATGGAACTGCTTTGAGACAGCTATTTCTTCTCCCCTTCTCATTATATTAGATCACAACATGGGTCCTGTTTGGGTTGCTAAAAGTGCAAAAGGATTTGCTGTCCTGCTTTGGTGCTATTCTCATGTCTACCACTAGGAGAGTGCATGTTAGCAATGCAAGCAAATCATCCAGTAGAGGTGTCCGGTAGCTGCTTTCTGATTAGCTACCAAATGTTCTGTTGATAAGCTGCTGGGGAGGGAAGGTAATATCACTCCAACTTGCAGTGTAGCAGTAAAGAGTGACTAAAGTTTCTCAGAGCACAAGTCACATGACCCGAGGTCACCTGGGGTACTAACAATATGTATAACCCAATGCAAAATTTCAAAATTAAATATAAAATCTGTTTGCTTTTTAAAAAAATAGAATTCAGTGCAGAATACTGCTGGAGCAGCACTATTAACTGATTTGTTCTGAAAAAAACATGTTTTCTCGCAACAGTATCAATCTAAGATAAACTGAAGGAATTAGGTTCCTGTCCAACACAGCTTTCAGTTGAAGTGGATGCTCCAAGAGGTAGGATCTCAGTTTGGATGAGACTGACATAGAGTTCCTTAGGGCAGAGTTCAGTGATGGAAATTCAAAGGTAAGGAGCAGCAAGAGAAGAAGGACGAAGTAGTAAAAAAGTTATAATCACAACATATGATCAAGGGAGCAAGTTGGTAATGGAGAAGCTAGGAATTTTCAGACACAGGATCAAAAGAATCACAGGAGAAGGGAATTGACTGGGGGGTTAACAAAGTTAACATTTGCAGGCACTGAAAGTTAGCAAAGTCCTTGCGAGACATCCAAAATCTGAGTGACTCTATTGGTGGAGTATGTAGAAGGGAATTAAATATGGAATATAAGCATTGAGTATTTTTGTAGTCGATGAGTCTACTTTGCTAGTCTTGTTTGGCCTGGGAGAATTGAGACATAATACAAGAAGGGTATACAGGAGAAAGTCATCCATTGCATGGATATTTTTCTATATGAGTTATGCAGATTGTGTACAAAATAACACAGACTTTATCCAGGGCTGGAGTTATGATCACAAATACCCTGGACTTGTAATGGGCCACGAGAGTAAATAATAGATGACAGAATGCAGTTACTGTTTATGATCAGAGACAAACTTGAGGGAATTAAAATTACAAGATAAGTGAATCTTCTGAGTATGTGAAATCAGGACTTGGAGCATTAATGAGGTAGGGGGAGAGAGGGACAGAGAAGGTGACAAGAGATGATTCATAAATACCTTTAGCTATACATTCTGCCTTACCTATACGTTACCTAAATACCTCATTAATTTCCTCTGTTTGCCTTCATTATAGCATGGCTGGAAAAGAAGAGTGACTTGTCAGGCTGCAACTAGCCTTTCTTCAAGCTGAAAAAAGGCCAGTTGCAGCCTAAAACATCGCACTTCTTGTCCAACCATGCAGTAATAAGGTAAAATTGTATCATACTTACCATGATTTTCCTTTCCTGGACATACTCCAAAACAGAACTCACCTGGTTTTCCGCACTCCCATGCCCCATCAGAAGGACCCTCCCCAAAGCTTTAAAAGCCACCCCACCCCCTCCATGGTGTCTTTGTTACTAGCTTTAAGACAAGCATTATAGATTCCCTGGACATACTCCATATCAGAACTCACCAGGACATAGCAAGCTTACTTACTGTTGTGAAGTACAGCAACTTGTCAAACTATCAGCTCGAGGTGCAGAACCTAGTAATGTACAGGAGACATCTTATAGGATTAGCTGATCTCCTCCAATCCTAGAGGAAGAGAGCGATGAACAATGATACTAAGGGAAGAAAATCCTGCTAGGATCCAGTCCTAAAAAGGAACTCACACTGAGACTGACCATCTCACATGCCTATAATAAGAGGTGGATAATGCATGATCAATCATAGTACCAATAGCAACTTATTTATGAAAAGGCATACCAAGAACAGATTGAAATGGACACCTCCTAAGAATGAAATGCATTACAATTAGAATATACATGTTAGACTAAGCTGGTATCTAAGTCTATAAACATATAACCTAGAGAACTAGCAATTCTGTGCTAAGAATAACATATAAATGAAACTGTTTATTGAGAACAGAACCAAATCTGATAAGATATCAGGTGGGTAACAATACGATAAAAGACCCCAAAAGGTTACGGAAATATTGCCTCACAGGAAAATACTATAGGCAGAGAACCTGAACAGCCCTGTCAGACCTTGACAGGACCTATATGTGCTTATGCTAGCCTATTGACCAGTACACTGTACATCCTGCCAGGGCCCCCTAAAATGTTACTATCATGCCAAAGGTAACCTTACTCTAATACCAAAACTCCTGTGGGTAAGTTATATCTAGGAAGCTCCCAGATACAGGCACCACAATATGTAGACAAACAGTCCCTAAATTGGGCTGTATGACACATTAAGGCAACCATGTTTTGAATGATAACCGCCATAAAAGGAGACAAGCCTCATTGCCACCTGTTCTTTAGGAAAGCACCATGAATAGACTTAGTGCCCCTGCACCTACACTAATTAACTAAGCCAACATAAGCACTTGGCAAGAAAAAAGGAAACCATCTCCAACTAGTACAGCCCCCAGCTGTACAGCTATTCTCAAGGCAGTGAAGATGCAACCTAACTAAGATGTGTTTTACAAGCCTTGTAATACCCTGCTTGTAATACAGAAGATGCCCATGAGACTGGCTGCCACCTGCCAGTATTTAGGTCTACCAATTATGGAAAACCAACAAGCATTACTGTACCTTACCAAGTACTGTGGTAGACCCTAGCCATGCAGAGATTAGTGGAACACTCTGAAGAACCTGCTTCAATCCTATCATGGAGCCAACCTCTTAACTAGTGATGTGAGGGCCAGGCCGATACCTGTGGGACCCGCTGTTTAGGGGGGTTTGGGCCGACCTCTCCCCCCCCCTTTCTGGGTCATGGACGGGTCCGGGTTGAGCTCTTCTGACTGCTCTCCCTGCCTGCGACCTTGCAGATGCCGGCTTCCGATTTCAACTTTTATTGACGCGCCTTATGACATCAACCGCCGGGCAAGTCTATAAAAGGAGCCCATAAGTCGGGCGCGAGTGGCGGGCAGGCAGGATGGTGCAGGTCGGGAAAAACCCGACCCGCACAGCACCATTCTGAACCTTCTCAAATAACCTACATTCTGACTGGTCTAGCACATTGATCAAACTCTGAGAGCCTTTTAGGACACACAAGTCAAATGCTGTTTACCAAGTGTGTATACTACTAAAGTAGTGACTCTCTGCAGTGCAGAGAAAACCATGTTCAGATTAGTATAATGCTAAGCTCTAGTATATCTGCAAAACTTAAAGGAAAACAGTTAGGCAGTCTATATAAACAATAATTACTTAAGGCCCAGTGACACTACAGTTCCACTGCAACACATCACCCTACCCATTTGTTTAAGCTGCAGTTATAGGCATGATATATCCATCTTGTATATAACAGGGCATTAGAAACCTGCAGTTGGGTTACAGCTTAACACATCCATACTGCCTGGCCTTAGAAAAATTGCAAGGGCCTACAAACTCCAAACTGATAGCCAATAGAGCATACCAACAACAGGACACAACTAACAATTTGTGCTGCATATTTAGGCATGATAATACCACAGAGTTAAAACACACAGCATAGTATTAAAACATATACATAGCCTGGGTGTTAATACAATTGAATACATGTAGATAGGCAGAGTACCAATCATGAATTCTGCCTGCCACAATCATTTTTGTTACTTGCTGATAGCACACAACCCCTAAGGTCTGGAACCCCCAGAGCATGGCCAAAGAACAAAAACAGCATTGTGCAAGATCATATGGCTTTCTAAAACAACAGCCATATAACCCACCTTGGGCATCTAAAAATTGGAGAAAAGACCCACAGAGGAGGACTACTTTGAATGAAACAACAGAGCATACCACCCAGCCGCTGATGCTATATGCTGGAAGCTAAGGTTTCACCACACCTCTAGATGATCACATGATTACACCAGAGGCTGCTCAGGCATGCCCCAATTAGCCAGAGAGTTTACTGCTACAAGCTATGTTGCATAATGACATATACAGTCAATTTGCTACTTACTTGGCACATGAACCATTTTGATAGCAAGACAGTTTTTATAGCAAGAAAGAAGGGATTAAGGTTATACCCAGTGTAGCAGCAGCAGCATAACACAGGACTGGTGCTATTCTGTGTGTAGCTATATATATGTAGCACATATCAACATTCAGGTGAGGCTACTCAGGTATGCATCCAATTAGCCAGTCCCCAGATTATTACCTGAATCTAAACTACCTACTATAGCATAATGCAGAGCCAACTGAAAAGTTTAGAGCACTAGCCAGGAGTAATATACTGAAAGGTCAAGTAGTGTAGCTGATTACATTCAGTTGAGGCTACTCTGGTATGCATCTCATTAGCCAGTTCTCAGAGGCTGCCATTTAACTCTGCACTAGCTACTATAACACTTTTCATAGCAATGAGGATTCAGTGCATTACCCAGTGTAGGAGCCATAACACAGGACTGGAGATATTCTCTGGAAAACTCAGTATCAGGACTTTCGGGGTTTTGAACTCTCTGGACTTTGTGCTGAGTTACCTGTGTACTTACCTGTTGTGCCACTGGAGGTCCTTAGTCTTGTTTTGTTCTTTATTCCTGTTGTTCCTGGTATTCTATCTTCTGCTTTATCTCTGCCCACCTCGTTATCCGCATCTGTTTTTCATGATCCAATCCTGACCCTTTGTAAAATCTGCATCTGACCTCTGCCCAGTGACCTTGCTGTTGGTTCCTGTTTTGTATGGTCCAAGTTCCTCTTGCTTATTGCAAGTACTGTTCCAGATCCTGTCTTGTTCCTTTACCCCGGTGCCCCTCCTTGCTCTGCTTTTGGATTCCCCAGTTCTTACTCCTGGCCTGTCCCTTGACTTTGTTTGTCTGCCACCTTTCTTGACTCTTTGGCCTGATTCTGGACTGTGTCTCTGCCTGACACTTTCTACAAATTCAAGTTTGTACTTGTGAGCACCCTGAGTTGAAATCACTTCTCTAAGTTCATTCAAATATTCTTTCACCATGATCATGGATTCTGATCTCCGTAATGATGTGTATTGTTACACCCCGGGTTACCCAGTCTTCAGGCTCCCAACTTCCTGGTACTCCACGACGTCTCCCCAGGGAAGACATGACAACTTACCTCCCCAGGGAAGACATGACAACTTACCTCACTGTAGTGCGGTACAGAACATGTTGGTGCTATATACACAAATAACAAACTAGTCCAAAGAATATTTTTTAGCCACAATGCAGCATTTTATTGTAGAATTACAGCCTTACTATGCTCACTGCACCAGATACCAAAGGCACAAAAATCAGGGCTTGCAAGTCTTTCATTTACATTAATTCACAGCATGGAAAGGAAGTCCTTTTCTTGCCACTGATTTGAATATTAGAAAGTGAATGTGCTTTTTCTTTTTACCTTTTTCCATAGCTTCTGTGAATGTCAAATGTCTACAACCATCCTTACTAAGCCATGTTGTGTTTTGATACATTGATACATTGACGTTATAAAAGAAGGGAATGTGGCTGAACAAGGTTTTGTCTGACATATGCTTGGAGGAATTCTCAGTAGTGATAGGTGAATCTGATCTGTTTTATCCCTGAAAAGTCTTAAAAACGGGCAAAAATTTCCAAACACAGTAAGTGCAAAAAGCTTGTGCAATCTGTTGTGCTTTTGCCACTGTTTGCCCTGCCCTGCACATAGAAAAATTGCCACATTTTGTATGTACAGACAATAATTCTTCCACCCACATCTCTATATCCCAAAATACAGCAACTCTCAAAGTAACTGTACATTGCAACCATTTCAGCATCAATTATTATTATCATACCTCCCAACTGTCGTGTTGTTAGTGAGCAGTGCCGATTTTGACAACTCAGCCTGCAGTCCTGAATTGTTACTGAAATGTCCCGAGTTTCTCTTTGATCTCCAGCACTGATGCCAGAAAAAGATACAAAGTTTCTGAAACTTAATTAAATAAGAGGTTTTCGATAGACAGCCCAGAATAATTGACAGCTGTACTTACCGTATTTAAGATTAGCAAGTCTCTTGGAAAAACTGTGACATACAGGGTCAGACTGGAGTGACTTGGGCCCACCAGGGCTGCTGCTTCAGGGCCCCTAACACCTCCCCTGGGCCCCCTGCCCCAAAAGTCAAAGACACAATAGGCACCTCATGCCCCCACCACCCCAGCTGCCACCCCCTTCTGCCCACCCCATGCCGACCATTTTTCCTGCTGACAGCCACGACCGGGAGCCTGGAGGGTGGTCGGGGGGGCAGAGCCAATAGCGGGTCTGGGCCCACTGGGTTTTTCCCCACTGTCCAGCCGGCCCAGTCTGACCCTGCTACAAATGGACTTTTGCATATTCAAGGAGTGCTGGTGACTTTTGTTTTGTATGTGGTTCTGTGGTTCACCCTTGGTGATGGTTTGACACTGTGTGTGTATGTGTGTGTATATATAGTGAATAAAGTACCCCCTTTTGTAAAATATAGGGATATTATAAGTTACCGAGGAGTTTCATGACCATATAAAAACACGAGGCCGAAGGCCGAGTGTTTTTATACAGGTCATGGAACTCCGAGGTAACTTCTAATATCCTCATATTTTACAATTGGGGGTACTTTATTTATTATAATACACAAATTTCAACGAGTCATGTGACAGAAATGACATCAGAACTCACCGTTTATAACTGATGACATCAGAACTCACCGTTTATAAGGATATAATTTACAGGATATTCATGGCTTTTGTGTATTATATAGTGAATAAAGTACCCCCTCTTGTAAAATATAAGGATATTATAAGTTACCGAGGAGTTTCATGACCATATAAAAACACGAGGCCGAAGGCATACATACAGTGCCAAATTTGAATTTCAATGGATGTGTATGCAGCAGCGCATACAGAACACTACACAAGCCCAGGGAAATGTAATAAAAGTTTATTTAGGTGTTCTAATGCCCTACACATGTGCCCACAGTATAGTTAAGGTGCCACAAATGTAGGGGGGAAGGTGGGCACCCTTAAAAAAAATTGATCTTTTTCAGCCTATCACCCAAAAAAACACCGTGTTTTTTGGGACTTCGAAAATTTTTCAACTTTTTTTTTAAAACTCTACTCTATTGCACTTCGCCTGCTATAACCTGGTGAAGTAAACTCTGACGAAGGAGGTCACGTTCAGAAAAAGATCAATGTTAGTAAATTTGCGTATTTTCACCCCCTTCGCCAGAGTGCAACTTCTCCAGCGTAAGAGTGTGAAGTTGCACTAGGCTATCAGCATCGCTGGCGAATTTTTGCCAGTGTGACTGATAGCAAATTTGCAAAGTTGCAAAATGACTTCACGCTGGCGAATTTTCGCCAGCGTTAGTCACTTGCCCTTTAGTAAATTTGCCCCATAGACTTGTAACAATCTAGTAATTATTGCTACATACAGATACATTTAATATCGGAAATTATTTATTCGTAATATCTATTCAGCAGTCAATGGAAAGGGCTCTATCATTTTAATTAAAAGGGCATTTTTCTGAATATATTTTAATACATGAATTCTAATGTCATTAAATCTGTAGCATGTGCTGCATTTGAAATGGGGCCAATAAAGCATGAATGATGTTCTAAAGACAGCAAACCACTTGTAAATGATATGGTACAAAATAATAATAAAAAAACTGTATTTTTTTGTTCTTTTTATGATTTTAAACACAAATTGGTGTTCAAAGACTTAACTTCTCTGTTATGGTTGCTATCAAAATCCTTCCCCATAGAAAGTTCAATATTCCAGGGCTGCTCTACAAAAATCATTGGTCAATAACTAAGATTCTCGAAGGTCGCAAACAAGAACAGAAGCAATAAATCAATGTAAACCAGTGAGTGATATACATCTGAAGAATGGTTTGCTGTGTTTGCTATATTGTGTTACTGCTGTTAATAAAAGGAAAGAAAAAAATTGTGTAAACGTGGTATAAAAGTGGGCATTGCAGCATTGCTTTAAGCTCTAATTAGAAAGCCCTTTTGGTTCTGAATTTGACAAGCTGAACAGATTGTTGATGACTGGGTGCTGATCCTGATTTAAATAAACTCTCTGAGCAGAGATGTGTGGGTAACGAATATCTATTGAATAAACATCAGGGAATATTTTGAAGTTTTAAAAACAGAGATTGTTTACAATACAATTAGAACATATTAGTGGCAGTCCACTTAATTGCATTCAAAAGCAAAAACTTTTTTTATTCGAGCAATGGTTCAATACAATTTTTTCCATTTCCATACATATGTCTTGTTAATGTAGTTTTTGTTTTAACTCTGCATTGTACAAATGTTTGTTTACATATATCGGTAGATTACAAAGAATAGTAGCGGAAATTTGTTTTATACATGGCAGAATCAATGCTGTCAATTTCTAGCTAGTACCTTTTGGGGTTTTGTCATGTTTGGTGTATTCAGAAATGGAGGGTCAGCTGCGCAATGTAATATTGAAAGGCAATTTGTTGCTTTATGCATATTTGAGAATATAAGTAACATATAAACTTTTTCTTTAACCAACAAAAGAATGATGATCATTTTGTTTACTCTTTCTTACTCTTTATAAGTCTCTTCATGTCACCAAAGCTGCCTTGCCGGAAGCCCTACCTATTCCCTAATGTGTGTTTGGTCACAGATTGATTGGAGGATCTCCACCTATCGTCCTTGTGGTATACCATTCTGTGTAATGGAAGCATTCATGGAGTCTAGTCTTCACTGTTTGTGGAATAATGTCAATAAACGTTTCCCAGGTTTTGAAGAACTTTTGGACAATTATGTTGTTATTCAGAGATGCTTCCACCCAATCCATATAGAAAACCCTAACAAACTTCTCCAAAAATAGCTTAATAGTTGGGGGGTGTTTGTTATCCACACTTGCAATATAGCTTTTTTCGCTACTGCTGATATGATCAGCAAGAGCCTTTTCGCTCCCCGTGAGGTTCTAATATGGGCGTTTGGGATGGCGCCCCACATTGCCCAAGCTGCGGATAATGGGACAAAATTTACTAAGTGTCTACATGCATAATCTCGTATCTAGACAATTTTCTTTAATGAATGACCTTTTAAAGGAAAGATTAAAAAATTGGCAAATTATATAAAAGCAGTTCACTGTCAAGCAGCCCCTCTTTTTTCTATGTCAGACATAATATATAAAACTTTCAGCTGCCATTTAAAACAATGCATACAATGTAGTAGTGTTGCTTCTTCTGAAGACGGCCCTAGTAAAGGAGTCGAAACTTTGAAATAAATCACTTTAACTTTTCTCACTTATAAAGTTCCTGGAGTGTTGTTATTGGATATTTGTAAATAATACTATTATTAGACCAGCACCCAGGCAGATGCCGCAGAGATTGTTGTGAGTGCACCAGGTTGGACTATATATATATATATATATATATATATATATATATATATATATATATATATATATATATATATAGATATATATATATATATATATAGTCAAATACAAGAGTCCTCTGCACTCAACCCATTATCAATATATTTAAGACAGCGACATTTTGTGCATACTGCTACTGAAAAATGCCTTACCCTTTAAACAAAAACAGGGATTGTTTGTCCATATATTGCAATATATTTAAGCTGGCCAACTACGTCAAAGTCATCCCATATCTGGCCAGTCCTATGCTCAATTTCATCTGATTCATTAAGAATTCTATTGCTTCATTATACATTTTACAAAGGGACTAGGTATTACCTGCAACTTAACTTGCTGCTTTCAAAGTAAACCTCCATACTTGGCTGCCCTTTTATTAGACACCAGTGGGATCACCTGACTATAGCTGGGAAGGGTGGGAGCTACAACATGGAGCTGGTCACTGCTCCTGTATAAACTATAATGTTTAATGTTTCCATGATTTTCTAGTTGACTTAAGGTATGAAAACCCAATTTATAGATGATCTGTTTTATGGTAAACCCCAGGTCTCGAGCATTCTGGATAACAGGTCCCATACCTGTATATATTATGGGATGGATTGATTTGTCCTATAACAATAGACTCTGCACTGTCCATTCTGACTACGTATATATCTCATTGTAAATCTATGAGGTTGAAGAGGTTCATCTTTTTCCAAAACGCCATTCACATTGAGCCGGGCAAAATCAAAAAATGTTTTCTGGATCAATTAATTAGTATTGACTCTTTTTGAAAATAAATCACAAATACACATTACTTTCTATTTGCTTTTGTATATACTGTTCTTTGCAGCTGCAGTTATTGTAATTGTTTTATTGCATAGAAGCTTTGGCAAGGTTTGAAGTAGAGTAAAATAACAGTGTAGAAATACATTGAATGATCAGTGTATGTGATCCCGCCTTCATAAATATTGTGACCAATTCTTTTTTTTTTTTGCATAATTCATTCATTTAACAGGGTCCACAAAGACCTCTATTACAGTTTTAAAGTTCATCAAACAGATAGCAAATGAGCTTGTAATTTGAAACATAATGAAATGTGACACAGTTAACATGAAGTTCTGAAAACCCATTAGTATAAGACAATAGAGTATTGATAAAAAGACACTCAACACACTGCATTCGCCAAAGCCTGAAGTCATTTCAATTTGAGCTGTAGGTTGGGTGCCTGCTCACTGGCAACCCAGTAAAAATACACTTGTAGAAAACAAAAAATAGTTTGGCAACTCCAATAAAATGAATGTAGCATTGAAAATCAGAAAGTTCTCAGATCTAGGCCTGATGTGTTTTGGGCATGTCAGCCCAATCATAGCTACAATGTGACTACAAGCTTGCTTATTTTTAAAAGATCTTTTCAGAAAAAAACTAGGTCTTTGCCAACTGTAGACCTTATTATGGTCAAAATTAAATAAACATTCAAATCAAATAAATCCTAATCTAGTCTAACCTTACCTAATTAATTTAGTAAAAAATGCTTTTTCTGGTTGTATTTCTTTAAAGTGATCTCTGACTTCCAACAGGAAATGATTTGTTATATATTACAATTAGGGGCAAATTTACTTAATTAACACTCGATATTCGACTGCCGAATTGAAATCCTTCGTCTTCGAATATTGAAGTCGAAGGATTTAACGTAATTGGTTCGATCAAACGATCGAACGAAAAATCGTTCGATCGAACGATTAAATCCTTCGAATCGTTTGATTCGAAGGATTTTAATCCATCGATCGAACGATTTTTCTTCGACCAAAAAAACATTAGAAAGCCTATGGGCTAACATTGACTTCAATAGCTTTTAGGTGGCGAACTAGGGGGTCGAAGTTTTTTTTAAAGAGACAGTACTTCGACTATCGAATGGTCGAATAGTAGAACTATTTTTAGTTCGAATCGTTTGATTCGAAGTCGAAGTCGTAGTCGAAGATCGAAGTAGCCCATTCGATGGTCGAAGTAGCCAAAAAAAACATTCGAAATTCTTTTTTTCTTCTATTCCTTCACTCGAGCTAAGTAAATGGGCCCCTTTGAGTTATTAATTCTATAGGGCATTATGTTAAAATAGCATTTCACTTTTTTTTAATAAAGTTAGTTATTTTTGCAAACATTGGATATATCTTTGTCCTTCAAGGAGTATATGAGCCAATAACATGCACTTCTCCACCATGGTTTACATAATATTCATATATATATATATATATATATATATATATATATATATATATATATATATATATATATATATATATATATATATATATATATATATATATATGTATATATATATATATATATATATGTATATATATATATTTATATATATATATATATATATATGAAGTCTGGAAGCCGGCACAACTTGTATAACAGTCACGATTGCCTGGGTGCAATAAGCCAAAGGTTTAGGTATAAAAAAGGAAAAAGCTAGCACTCTCAGGTCTTAGCAATGAGTATACAGGTGTTTATTAGAAAACAAAATCGAATAACGTTTTGGCAAACACTCAAGCCTTTCTCAAAGGTTTGAGTGTTTGCCGAAACATTAGTCGATTTTGTTTTCTAATAAACACCTGTATACTCATTGCTAAGACCCGAGAGTACTAGCTTTTTCCTTATATATATATATATATATATATAGTTGTAAGTTTGTTTAGTGCAATGTTTTTAATCACTCAGTAGATGATGTCTTTCTTCTCTTAGAAAAGATGTGACCATCACATTGTGCCTATAAATTTGGGCTGACATGACAGAGATATGTCAGGCCTAGACCTGAGAACTAGGGATGTCGCGGACTGTTCGCCCGCGAACTAATTCGCGCGAACATCGACTATTCGCGTTCGGCGAATGTTCGCGAACGTCGCGCGACGTTCGCCAATTTGGGTTCGCCTTAGCTGGCGCTTATTTTTGCCCTCTCACCCCAGACCAGCAGATACATGGCAGCCAATCAGGAAGCTCTCCCTCCTGGACCACCCCCACACCCCCTGGACCACTCCCCTTCCATATATAAACTGAAGCCCTGCAGCGTTTTTTCATTCTGCCTGTGTGTGCTTGGAAGAGCTAGTGTAGGGAGAGAGCTGTTAGTGATTTGAGGGACAGTTGATAGTAACTTTGCTGGCTAGTAATCTACTTGATACTGCTCTGTATTGTAGGGACAGAACTCTGCAGGGATTTGAGGGACATTTTAGGTTAGGTAGCTTTGCTGGCTAGTAATCTACCTTCTACTGCAGTGCTCTGTATGTAGCTGCTGTGGGCAGCTGTCTGTCCTGCTGCTGATCTCTCATCTGCATCTGTTCTTCAAACAACTGCCACCTAGCTGTCTAAATATCAATAATAATACCGTCTCCAGAAACACCACCCGAGTGACGTTTTTCAAGCAGCAATAATATATTCCGTATCCAACGGCTGTAGTGTATACGTTGACCTTGCAGGCATTATTTGCCCAGTCTTTAACCAAGTGCCACCTAGCTGTGTGAGCTTTTTCACATTCCGTGTCCAGAAACATCACCTGAGTGACGTAGTGTGATTTCTGCCCTTTACAGCACAAAACGCAGCGCTGTGTCAACAATGGATTTTTCAGATACATTTTTGCCCTTGATCCCCCTCTGGCATGCCACTGTCCAGGTCGTTGCACCCTTTAAACAACTTTAAAATCATTTTTCTGGCCAGAAATGTCTTTTCTAGCTTTTAAAATTCGCCTTCCCATTGAAGTCTATGGGGTTCGCGACGTTCGCGAACTATTCGCATGTTTTGTCGCAAGTTCGCGAATATGTTCGCGAACATTTTTTCCGCCGTTCGCTACATCCCTACTGAGAACCTCCTATTTTGTTTTTGCTACATGAGTTTGGAGTTGCCACTATATTTTTGTTTTTTATAAGAAAAGGGAAAGATTAGCTCATGTGTTTAGAGGTCCATACATATGAGCCATAAGCATATTTCATATTTGTCCCATCACTTCACAGAATAAAAGAAACCCTCTGCTTTGGATCAAGCTATAGCATAAACACATATAAAGAAAAAAAGAAACTGGCTGCGGAATTTTTAGCAAATCCTAAATCAGCATCAATAAACTTTAGTGCTCTTCGTGTGTTACAAGAATTACATGAGGTCAGAGAAAAATGCTTAATATGTTTTGTGGCCAAAATGCCATTCTGATTTTCTTCTTTGGTGACCACAGCAATAGTTACTTATAGATCCCCATACTAATTTGCAATAATTGAATATTTACTGCATATTATATATATAGCCTAACCCCACCCCTTTTTAGAATCATGCCGGACAATTTAGTTTACAAGGTACGTAAGGTAAAACTAATGCTGAAGCCACCTTGTAAACAACATTGAATTGGCATATCTGTGTCTTGACTTAATGATATTCTATAAAGCAACTGTCATTCTTGGTTTGAAGATGAAAAAAAGGGTCTTGAAAAAGAAACTGATGAATGAACAAGATTGAGCCTCTTCTTTAAATATTTCTGACAAGCTGGCTATGGTCATGTCTCTGAGTGTTCAATAAGCAATACAATGCTACATAGCTCACGGCACAAAGGAAAAAGGTGAAAGAGCACAAACAGCAAGAAAAGAGACACATACATTGAAAGGATACCTTTGAACTTTTTTTTACTCTTCAATGAATTGAAAGACATATTTCATATGTCATAAAAATAATAGTGTTAGGGCTTCAATAAGAACCCTAATAATTTTACTTTTACCTAATTACTTTCCAAAAAAAACAGAAAGAAGTGGTGGTGGAGTAGTGTGTGAATTGTTTTATGCATACTATTGTATGTAATGGGGATGAACATTTTTTTCACCTCATAGAGATTTATGTTAAAATTCTTACATTCGGAGAATTTGAGCTAGAATTTCGGCAAAAAACGTAATAAAAGCCCACTGAAAATGCTAACAATGATTCTCATCTGTCTCCAAGTTCTCCAAGTTTTTCCCCTGCACCTAATCTTACCTGCGAAGGTTTGCACATGCACGCTGACTCGCACTGCATGCTCCAATTACATTGACTTGTTACACTTCATGGAGGAGGAGTAACTATAGGGATACTTTATTCTAAGTAATCATTTTTTTCCATGAACCCCACCCTCAATAATCTGTATTATATCTATAGATAGAGGGTTTCTGCATACAGACGTACTTATTTATAAGTGACTACATGTTCCCATTCTAAATAGAACTCCCATTCTTTTTGTTTTCTATAAATACTAGTTTATTGGTACACGTTTCTGTTGCGAGGGAGCCTTATTCCTTTGTATGTAATCTTAATTGATATGAGTTGCAGCTACAGTACTCTTCCTTGTCAGAGTGACTAGTGAATAAGAAAGCCTTCCTGTAATCAATTTATCATTAAATTCCCCCAACAATGCTATCTCCTACTGCTAGGGAAGACTTAAAGTAGAGTTATTGTAGGGTAAGGGTATCATCTCTGAGGCTTTCCCAGAATTACTGGTTGATAAAGAGCAAGCCAAGCATTGGCATTTATTCTTTTCCAAAAGATTGCATACACAACTTCCATGCTGCAGGTCGCACATAGCAATGTTGTGGTTATGCACATGACATCGCCTTATGCTCAACACTTTTCTCAGAGAAAAAAATGTCTAATCACCTATAGAAACCAGTCATAAGGTAGTATTTACTGGTAGTATTTGCTGATCACCAGCTATGGGTTACTGCGGCTTGGCAAACATAGAAGTTAGAGATGAAAAAGTATAGTGTCTCTTTCATTTAGTTTGCTCTCAAATAGTTTTGCAGATTTTGAGTCTTCTTTAACATTTACATTTGAGAGCAAGAGATCTTGAGAAAAGAGTAATATATAGTGGAAAAACAGGATATTAGCCTCCTTTTCCCATCCACCAGTAATATCTAAATATACAGTACTAGTGATGTAAGTATTCCATTTCTTTTGATCAATAAACTAAAACTGGAAATTGAATCTGACCACCAACATCTCTACTCACTGTTAGCAAATGCATTTAGCTTAGACAACAATGGTCTCTTTGGCAGTGTGGGAAATCAATATAGCTGAAAGTTGTCTAGTTTTAGTTTTTCTCCCTATAATATACTCTGTCTTGCTACTCTTCACCCAAACAGTTTACAATTAACAGAAATATCTCCTTCATTTCTAAAGCAAATTAATTTTAAAATGTATTCTGCCTATTACCTCTCTCAATGGTAGCCATTCTAGTGGGGGAAAGGTTCTGCCACTCATCTTTTTATAGAATACATTCTATTTTTTTTTCATATTGTTAGAAAGTATTATTTACAAATAATATGAGTTTTGTTTAAAGATCATTTTGCTGCTAAAGTGTTAAGTAACTGCAATGTGATATATTAATAATTTCACATATTCGCTCTGCTTAACAGCATTTGCCCTCTGGTATCCCACTGATAACTTTATATTTCTTGCTTCATTTTGTTTTATTAAAATTACCGTATACTTATTCATCTGCATTATTCTTTTGCAAATTTTAATTTAAATTCCTTTTACAGGCATTCCCATTGGTGTGCCAAAGACATTTTAATTATTGATGTCCACACTTGCTAAAATCCTAGCCTTTCTCTACTAAAATGTAAAATATGCCCCATCACTGCACCAAATACAAAAGTCTACAACTTTCAGTAGTGAATTCTGAACAGCATGAAAAGACTATATTACAGCTTTAATACTTGAATAATGACATTTATGCTGGGGGGAGCTAAACAATGAGATATTTGCTTTTTCTTTGACATTCTTTAACATTGTTTTCAAATGAATCAATTTAAGCTCCCAAGTTCTATAAAAATATCCATAGCAATTTTCCTTCTTGTCACAGATAGATTTTCTTTGGGGTCACTTTCTCTTTTAATAAGACAAATATACACCAACATTTCTCTAGAAATATGTTTGCAGAACATATCTGTAAAGACTAAGAATATATCTGTAAATACATTTTTGCGGGGGAGGTAGGAATTAGTTCTACAGTTGTTATGCCTTATCTATTTCATTTCATTCTGACCATGCAGTTCTACATACGAACCCTAAAATATGCCCATTGGCCACTTCTAACTGATAACATAAACAACTGGAATTAGAGAATTATAGAGCTATTTACTTAACTTCGGTTTCTTTGTTTCTTTTTTTGTGGGAAAAACTAAAATTTTTTCGAGATTTATTACCCTGAAGCTGCTAAAAGTCTGAATCTGAAAATCCGCCATCTCAAACCTACCAAGGTCATGTAGAAGTCAATGGCAGATGTCCCTTTTAAAATTTGAAGATATTGTGATCTGCTTTGGGTTTTGTTCGATAAACCAAAAAATTTGCAGGTGATAACCAAAAAAAAAATCAAGCGGTTCAACTGTCCAATCAGAAAAATTCATACGACAAGTTTTTGCACAATTGTATTGTTAATCATATAACACCAAATTTTTTGAGTTATTTTGTTAATAAATATTTTAAAATCTTGGATAGGAGTTTGGTCGTGCTTAGTTTAATAAAAAGATGAGATAAATTTGAATTTTAGCAAATAAACCCCTTTTTAACCCATATGCTTGCTTTCGTAGTTCAGAAAATCTTTAAGGATCATGAACAATTAAGTTTATGGTGTCAAATAAAGAAATCTTTTGTTGATCCTGTTCTAACTGTTCTATCCCACACTACCATGAAAGTTACATTTTAAGCTGTGAGCTCTAAGTTGTCACTCATTAATTCTTCTCTGTGTCCACATTTTATTGCAGTCTGGAAATCACCTTGGGGATGCAGGAGTTGGCTTATTTATACAATAAATAAGTATATGGGGTACCCAGTTTGGGACACTGCCAGTAATAGAGTTAGCCTTCTTGACAAGGTAGGCTTCCCATTTTTGAAAGTCCAATTATTTTTTGTCTGCTACTAAAATCTGACCTTTGTATATTACAATAGCATCTTTGGGAACCTTCTCCTGCATTTTTGAATCATTTTACAATTCAAAAGCTTCCCCAAGGTAGATGTATTATAAGACACTGGACATGTTAGCAAGGGTGACAAAACAACTTGTGTGGCAAAACATCTTGTGTGACATTACCCTTAGTCTCCCACTTTAGGGACCTACTGTACTGTATCTTGTCCACTTTGGTGGTTATTTCCTCCTTTTTAGAAGCATTTCTTTTACTTGCACTACAAATCCACAAATAATACTGATATCAATACTTCATATGAAAGAAAGGTGTTTTCTGTGTATTTATAACAAGTCATTTGTGCTTTCTTCTTTTCGTCTTTTGGTTTCATGCCAAGACAAAACAGAGTGCATCAACAGCAAACTTGTCACTCAATCTTTAATCTCAGCGGAAAAAAGCTTCCGCAGTTTGTATAAATCACACTTTCACTCCCTTTCACACACCTCAAAAGAGTTTTAATTGTAAATAAATATGACATCAATACACTGTCCACACTTACCAATGACATAAGATGTCCCCTTGATTCCATCTATACTATCCCCACTATACTTTAATACTATCTTCTTTTACTATCTACCTTATTGCTATCTTCTACTATATCTTAATTTCTTTAACTTCTTGGTTCACTTGCATTGATACCTGCTCCTCAAGAAGCAGTTCTGTGCTTACACCATACATACCTGTTCAGTGGATACCTCCCATTCTCTTCCCTTACATCCATAGGCAAGAGTAACACTTTGCTTTGGCTTCTATTACTTTTAGTTAATATCTAGGGGCTGATTTATAACCACATTATAACAAGTTTTTATACGCTTTAACAACACTTGTACAAAATACTTACAAAGAACATGGCATATGGTTTGATAAATGTTCAAATTTGTTAAAACAATTTTCATTAATGGCCATTTATAGCTTTGATAAAATTAAAACTGCAGGGTCTCTATGAGGATTCCCAAATGTGGATTTTAAGAAGTTTGCCACTTTTGATTACTGCTGTTTTATATATTGCTGACTCCTGTAGTGCTCCTGTTTTTAGAAACCTCTAATAAAAAAAATAATCTACTGTTTCCCTTCTCTTCATTGGATACAAATTAAGAAAGAATAGCTGTTATTCCTAAAAGGGGCATCAGTAAAAAGTAAAAATTTCAGCATAGAAATCTAATATGAAAGAGCAACCTGTTCCCACTCCATCCATTTGCTAAACTGCAAGCAGATATGCTATCAGCTTTCTGTAACAGTGCCATATAATGTGCAATTTAATATAGTTAAGGCATCTATTTTCCTGGTGAGGGGCAATTTGACATGTATACTAATCTTCATCTGACAGACAGCATATTTCTGGCTCTTGTCTGCAAGAACACATTGTGGCTACAAACTAAGCAATTTTTATAGACAGGACCATCATCTGGCATTTTTCCTCTTTGTGCATACCCACATGTATTTGTATATCTACTTACATACTATTAGCTATGGACTGTATTTGCAAACAAGTTTTTTTTGCAATCTGCACCCTGTACCCAGAGAAGATTTGTTAATGAACATGAACTTATATATACAGGATATTCCAGATTGGTTTTCTATAAAGAGTTTTGTGTGGCTCAGTAATGACAAATAATGAGTCATAAAGAGTCTGCACACTTGGGCAAATTCACTAAGCACCGAAGCGCCTAACGCAAGCGTCAATTCGCTAGCGGTGGGCATTTTCGTTACTTTGCAAATTCACTTACGAACGCTGGCGTAAATTCGCAAGTGTTACTTCACACCCTTATGCCTGGCGAATTTTCGCTACGGACGTAACTACGCGAATTCACTAACGCGCGCAGTGTACTGAACACTACCTTTTACGCTAGACTTCCTTTGCCACCTCAGACCAGACGAAGCGCAATAGAGTAGATAGGGATTGCTTCAAAAAAAGTTCAAATTTTTTCTAAGTCCCAAAAAACGCTGGCGTTTTTTCGATATTATGGGTGATAGGCTGAAAAAGATCGAAAAAATTTTTGGGGCTCCCCTCCTTCCCCCCTACATTTCCTAACTCATGGCAACTTAACTATACAGTGGGCACATGTGTAGGGCAAAAAAAAAAAAAATTTGATGTTTTAAGGTTTCCCAGGCATTTGTAGTGATTCTACGTATTCCTCCATTGAAATTTGAATTTGGCGCCGTATGCAAATTAACCATCGCTAGCGTAACTTTGGTTCGCGAATCAACGCTAGCGCGACTTCGCAACCTTACGTTACCCCTGTGCGCAACTTCGGATTTTAGTGAAAACTACGAAACTACGCCTGGCGAAGTGTGGCGAAGTGCGGCGAAGTTGCGCCTGGCACAACTACGAATCTTAGTGAATTTGCCCCATAGGGGCATATTTATCAAGGGTCGAATTTTTAGGGTTAATAAACCCTCGAATTTGACCCTCGAAGTAAAATCCTGCGAATTTGAATATCGAATATCGAAATTAGAGCAAATACTTCAATTCTTCAAATCGAATAAAAATCGTTCGATCGAACGATAAAATCCTTCGAATAGAACAATTTAAACTTTTTTAAGCGATCGATCGAAGGATTTTTACTCAATCAAAAAAAACTTAGAAAAGTGCTGGGGAAGGTCCCCATAGGCTAACATTGCAGCTCAGTAGGTTTTAAGTGGCGAAGTATGAAGTCGAAGTATTTTTTACTTCGACTATCGAATGGTCGAAGTACCCAAAAAAATACTTTGAAATTCAGATTTTTTTTTCATTCGAATTCTTCACTCGAGCTTAGTAAATCCGCCCCATAGAGTACATGAGTAAAATATTTTTATTGGTGATTAAGATGCACCATTTACTATGCATTTTTTCTTTCTTGATGGATTTTAATTAACCTACTGTATAATCTGCTCCTAATCAGAGCACATGCGGACAGAGATTAATCATTTTATTTGCTTCTTATTGAAAAAGAAGAAAGGCTAAAATATCAGTGTGACAAATTTGGTTTTAAGGTTTGCATCCATTAGTACCAGTAGTCATACAGTCATTTTTTTTATTGGCAGCTGAGCTAATTCATACCCAGAAACCTCTTGGCAACTCAAATAATTCTTGGCTGCTGTTAGCAACAAGGGTAAGAACCATTTTTAGAATGAAAGGTATATTATAAACAGTAAAATGTTATCAAAGACTATGCTGAGTGGGGGGCGTGGCTATGTAGGACTCCGAGGTAGACGTGTCTCCGCAACAACTTCATCCTGATTTTATACCCAGCTTTAAAAACACGGCTATTATTGGGACCTGTCTAATGAAGGTATAGTAGCTGGATGCCTCTATGACAACTAGAAATGGGAACAGTTGCAAACAGCCCCTCAAGCAGCTCCTAAGCAGCAGTGGGAGCAGGGACGCAACGCCATTTTCAGGAAGATAAAGGTAGCCAGTGACGCTCCCAATTCCCTGGCAATGACTGCAAAACCGAGCTCCGGTAAGGGGTAAACCACTAACCTTTCAACGGAAGCTATACGGGAGTAGCAAACTATGCTCTCTGCAAAAATGGACACTACAAACTGAAATGGCGCTATTCAGGGCAGATGTAGACAAGCTCCGGGGTCACATGTCGGAAGCTGGGGAGACTGAAGACTATATACATGGTAATCAGCCAGCAATTGTGGAACTGCAGCAACAAGTTAAGCAGCTTACACAGCGTGCGTAAGAAGACTCAGTGAACCGGATGAGAAGGAATAACCTACGAATTCTGGGCCTACCAGAGGGTCCTGAGGGACAGACTCTGGTTGATTTCATCGAAGCCTTGCTAACGGAATTGCTGGCACCTATATCTTTATCCCCAGCGTATACGGTGGAGAGGGTACACAGAATTCCTATGAGGCAAGTCCCTGGAGCAACAACAACGTGCACATTTATATTGCGACTCCTGAATTACAGGGATAGGGATACCATCCTTATGGCGGCCCAGAAGAAAGTAGATAAAATACCTAAATGCAACATTGCAATTCTACCCAGACTTTACGGCAGAGGTTCAAAGACAGCGTTGCACATTCCAGGAGGTAAAAAAAAACGTTTAAGACAAAAAGGCATCCAATATAGTATGCTCTACCGAAGTAAGCTCTGAGTAATTGATGGCCAAAATACCCTTTTCTTTACGGATCTAGCAGCTGCGGCCCATTGGTTGGACACTCGATAATGGCAGGGGCCGAAAGAGATCCTACAGAGGCCATTTATGTTAAGGTCCCGAGGCTCAATTCCACTGACACGAGTTGTGGGTAATACCTACCTTTAAATCTAGTCAAGCCATTTACAAAGGTTTGGTTTTAGATAGTTACGGGGTGCCTCCAGAGGTAGTTTAGGCTTAGGGATTAGGATTCTTCATGTTTCAGAAGAGTCAGGGTGGGGGGACTCTGGGCACAGGGCAGGTACTATTTTCAATTGTATTACTATGTATTATATATTTGAAATCTGAGGTAACTGTATGGTTTTTGTTATTTTACATTTCTGCTCAAATATTTTTTTGTATTTTTACTATTTTATATCTGCTGTTTTCTTTCCCTCGGGGGGGATGTTATGTGTATAGGTTGGGCAATGGCATGGTGTTTATAAATTACATATCCTCATGACTGATTTAAAAATAATTAGCTGTAATGTTAGAGGTTTGGGGTGGGTAGTACTTTTCAAGCCAACTATTTTACTTATTCTAGGGGAGTTGCTATATTGACACATAAGGTCTTCAGGTAATAATGGTCAAGCAGGATCCAAACGGATGCTATGTAATTATTCATGCCCAGGTTCATGGCCTTCCACTCACCATTGCATCTATATATGCACCTCCAGCTGCAGAATCTCAGTTATTGACACATATTACTATTCAACTTGCAGCACTACCCCCTTCCCCAACAATATTATTGGGTGAGTTGAATGCCGTCCTGAATCCGGTCTTAGATATGGTGACAGGAAAGCATTATATCAGACTTCCATTAGGCAGTTTGGGGGATAGCTGTGCCTTAACAGAGCTCTGGAGGTGGAAGCACCCGGCAGAGACAGAATATTCGTGTTACTCAGCCACATATCAATCGCACTCCCAAATAGATATGGCTTTCCCCTCCCCTGAAATTCTCCCACTCCTTAAATCGACTGTCTGTCTTTCACAAGGTATTTCATACCATTCCCCTTTAGAGGTTCGACTGACTCTTCACCCCGATGCGCCAGACAGGATTTGGAGCTTACCCTCCAACTGGATTGGCTCTACCAACGTCGAGTCTGTTGTAGAACAAGCGTTGTCCCAATAATGGCAGTTAAATCCTGGAACAGCTGAACCACGTATAGTGTGGGATGCTTTTAAGGTGATCACACGTGGTGCATATATTTCAGGCATTTTCCGGGCTAAGAAGTTATTGAGGAATACCATTAATACATTGGAGAGCTAGCATATCTATCTAGCCACACATCAGCTTTCATTGGCGAACATAGAACAGGCCTAGGCTCAAAAACAGCGACAGGCCTATAGACATTTTGAAGATGGAGACAAGGCAGGCAAACTTTTAGCCATGTTGGTCAGGGATGACCGGAAGGTAGTCACTATTCCTTGTATAAAAACTAAAACAGGAGACTTGGTAACACAGTCATTTCAAATTCTAGATACATTTAAAGTTTTTTTTATCAAGATCTATATGCCTCTAAATTTACCTGCTGTGAAGCAGATTTAATAAATTATTTGGGAGCCATTCCATTGCCCTAGCTAGCTGATCAAAGCCGAAGATGACCCTATTACACCAAAGGAGGTGGAGGGGGTGGTTAAGGCTCTTCCTACTGGTAAGACCCCAGGACCAGATGGCCTACCAGACGAATTTTACAAACGCCATCTGTCCTTGCTGTTAGGCCATTTGACTACTCTCTATAATGAAATTGCGAATAGAGGTAAGATACCAGAATCCATGTCTCAAGCATATATTACTATAATACCTAAAAAAGGGAAAGACCCCCAGCTATGTTCTTCGTATTGTCCCATTTCCCTTATTAATTGTGATGCTAAGATATTGGCCAAGGTCTTAGTGAATAGAATGCAGCCATATATGAAAGATCTTGTGCATCCAGATCAGACTGGTTTTATTCATCTAGGGCTGAGGATATAAATATATGAAGGCTATTTAGCCATTTGCAGATACAGCATGAAAATATAGGTACTAGGGCTATTGTTACGTTAGATGCCGAGAAAGCTTTTGACTGGCCTTACCTGTGGCAAACTCTATGGAGGTTTGGCTTGGGGCCCCAGCTTGAGATGGATACAGGCACTATATCACTCTCCTACTGCTCAGATAAGAACTAATAACATGCTTTCTCCAGTTTTAGCCTTGGAACGAGGTACTAGACAGGGATGTCCATTGTCCCCATTTCTTTTTTGTCTAGCCATTGAGCCTCTAGCAGATATAATACGGAATACAACAGAGATAGTAGGTCTTGTTAAGGGCAACCTCATTGAAAAAAATTCTCTGTTTGCAGACGATATGTTAGTATATCTTGATAATCCAGGTGATGCTTTGACTAGTCTTTTGCATGTGATAAACACTAATGGGAAATATTTGGGCCTTTGGGTAAATTGGCATAAGTCTACTTTGTTTCCAGTTGATCAAGGAGCCCTGGCTTGTCTATACCCGGATTCACCCCTTCAGTGGGTTGACTCCTTTGTATCGGGGTCCAGATCACCAATGAAATTACTCAATATAAAGTTCTTAATGTTGATCTCATTTTAACTGATATGAAACTTAAACTTAACACTCGACAGGGGGGCTTGCATTGCCACATTTGTATATATATTATTTAGCGGCTGTACTGGTGACTTCCCGTTGGTGGTTTGAATCAGATTGTACTAATTCAGCAGTAACTCTGGAAGCCTCTTTGTTGGGCTCTAGAGAAACTTTGAGGTTGCTACCATATAGGGGCAGGGAGGCACACCCAGAAATAACTAGATCTATGGAAACTATGCTCAGGGCCTGGAAGGCGGCTCAGAAAATTTTAACACCCCCAAGACTACAGTACTGTACTATTGTGCCACACGCTCCTGTATGGCACAATAGTACTCTCGGGCACTTAGCCCGGACTGCCAGTTTTGGGCTAAGGTGGGACTTAAGTTGGTTAGGGATTTATATCCAGAGGTTCAACTTTTAACATTTAGATAAAATGATCATTCCAGGTGAAATATACACACCAACCGGCAGAATGGAAGGTTGCGATTAATAAGGCTATACCGTATTATAAAGCAACTCATCTCTCTAGAGGATGTATGGAAAAATTCATAAATATTTGGATGCTTTGGGTTCTTAATACCGAAACCAACAGCCCTCATGTTTTCTAAGCTTAGTTAGTGGATTGACGTAATTAGGATTGATGCCTATGCAGTATTAGGGATATCCCCACCCCCTCTCTCTCTCTCTCTCTCTCTCTCTCTGTTTTTTTTTTGTTATTTTGTTATTTTATTGTTTCTTTATTGTTGTAATGTAATAAAACTAATAAAAAAAGATGTTAAAAAAAGACTATGCTTGTGTGTGTGCTGCTCATTTAATATGATCTGTGCTTACCATCTAAGGGAACTGCACCACCACTGCAGGAGTGTGTTGATTGTAGGTTGTACAGCTGTGTATGCTGTAAATTTGATATTTTATATAAGGGCCTTGAGTTTAATATTTCTAATTAACGGTTTTAATGAAGTGAATATCCTAGCTGACTTTCAGAAGGCATACAACTAAAGACATAACTAGGCAGATCAAAGACAGAATTGCATAAATCCCTTTCATCTTAGCATAGCATGAGTGCTATTGCACTTAATGTACAATGTACTTACCTTATATGCCAATGCGCATGAAAATCACTAATATAACATTATTTGTAACCTTTTGTTAACCTGCCTCATTGTATCCTGTTGGCAGCTTGACTTCATAGCCCATAGCTCCATAGCCCTTTTCACCCAATCATTGCATGGTTTCTACAGTGTCATGGAAAACCTTTGTTCTGCAAAAATATCTGTCTATTTTATATACTGTTTTATTTTTTGGTTTTACATAAAAACAGAAAAAAATCTTTATAGAAGTAGTTGTTAATTTGTGTTTAAATCTTGCTCTTCTGGGTGATAATCTATAACCAAATAATAAACAGATAAAAGCAAATTACAAATGTGAACCAGAATTATTACACAGGTCATTCTATTGCTGTATAATTCAGTTTGCTTGGTTAAATTTGGTGCATTTGCCTTTATTTTAACCTTGTCTACTGTGTACTTATAGCAAAAGTCATCAGAAAAAGAGTAAGAGAATAAAACAGAGAGAGAGTAAGAACACCACTGAACCCAGAAAATAAGCATGTTATATCTTAATATGCACCAGCTAACATTTCACCACTTGGTTAAAAATATTCCTGCTGTTATTAGATCACCCATTTCCAACTTGTGGGGCTGCTGTCCTAGGAGGTGTGATTCATGAAGGCCGATTAAAGTGAGATTTGGGTAGATGTCTATTTGCTCTCATAGATGCTCCAGGAGGTCAGTTAGGGTAAGAAATGTGGTGAAGACATTTTTGTTTCTAGATTTTTTTTTTTGAACAATGACGAACAGAATGATAATGTTTCAATACACCTGTATATTTTTATGAGCTAAATGAATGTCTGAAATCTGGACCTCAAAAAGAATGTAAAATAAATGGTTTTGTGTTCAAGTGAAAGGGAGCTAATTAAAGCTTAATTAAATATAGCCACAAGTGGCAAAATAGCAATGGGAGCTCAGAATGAATTCCCTGTGTCTACAGTCTGTATTAAAAGCCTTTTGTTCCAATGCATGACCCTTATAGGGTGTGCTCCGAGTAGAATGAACTGAAATGAATGGCCAGTGGTACGGTCACTGTTATCAACTGTTTCCAGCAATAACACAGTTAGAAAAAATCTATTATAATATATAGTTCTAACTATAAACATAAAACATATCTTTTTTATGAGAAAATATCGACTATTTTCCAATAAATTACAGAGTCATCTACTTAACCTAATTTTAAGGTCAAGTCCCCTGTGCAACAGTTGTGTGAGAAAGTTGTCCATCCATCTTAAAATAAATATTTGTAAGGTAATCAATCACCCATCAGCAGTGGTTCCCAAACTGTCATGGCCGGGAATAGGGCACAGCCTGAAGGCCATTTAGTATGAGATTTGGGAAGATGTGTAGTACCTAGTCTGAAGGTCCTCTATGATGAATAATGATTTATTGATAAACTGCTGCTAAATTTAACAGTATTTATTTCTAGAGATACAGTATAACCCAAGTGCAAAACAAAAATAGCAGTGTCCCACTGAATAGACCATTGCCACTGTATAAATCTATACATAAAAGCTACAAGTTGTAATTTAATTTTTTTAATTGTGGTTAAAATATTTGGTATTATTTTTTATTTTATCAACTGGACTAGTAAAATTTGAATAATAAATGATAATAATAACATTTTGCTGCTGAAGGACCGACAATTCTACATGAAAATTTTAATGTCTGCATTAATTGGAGAAAGGGGACCTATTAATAAGCAAATCTGTTTGGATGCAAAACCTCTTTTTTAAAAAAAATATGCCTATGGTGTAGTTTTAAAGGGCTATAAGAACATAAAACACATATAACAATCTTGCCAAACTTCATAGGTCGCATCCCAACATGAATGGATTAATCAGTCAATATCTGATATCAAATAGGGTTATTTAAAAACTGAAAATTCAATCAGGTGATGACTCCATATGGCACATGCACGAAATAATTGGAATACAGCCAGGTCCTAACTTCTCTGGTGATCAAACTCCATAGCCTGTAGGCAAAATAATTGTGATGGTACAGCTATGGGCAGCAAATATATATTTATAAGACCAAGATTTCATTTGCTTCATTAAATCAGTCTGTACAGCTGGACATGTTTATAGTATATTTGGAAAAAATCATCAAGCTTAGGAGCTTCATTAGCTACATCGATTTCCTTCACTTTAGTTGGTCTATTAATTGATTTCTTCTTGTCTTAATGTAGTTCATGAAGTGAGATTGTATATAAAAATGCAACAGTGGCTATAGGTCTTGGTGCTAAATCATACCAGTTATGCATATTCACAATATATCATCAGTTAGAATAGAGTAGAACTTTGACTTTACTTCACTTGCAGCTCATAGTTTAGTGAGGTTTTTAAATGAGAAATAAACCTCAAAATAATGCATCTGGCTAGAAATGCCAGATTTTATACATTTTGAACTTATTGAACCAGCCTAAAAGTTCAACATCCGTACAATAGTAATGATCCAGGACATCAAAGATGTCACAGGAATTACCCATCTTAGATTCTGTAAGGAAAGTCTATGACACTTACTGTACATGTTCAGTGTGCTCTGAGCAGCTGTTGAGAAGCCACACGTAGAGGTTGTTGCAAATCATCAAGCAGAAAATGAGGTTGTCTGTCATATAAACTGATACTACAGGGCTGATAAATTTGTGATGCTAATAGTGCTGGTTTCTGGGCTGTCATGTACCAATAATTTGAATAATTTACTAATCAGGCTTAAATTGTGTATTTACTGCTAAAGGACCGTGGTTACCTTGGGCTGGTATAGAAGCTCAAAATGTACATTTTGGCCTACTTCTTTAATTAATTGTCCTGATGTCCTGATCTCACTTTCTTATTCCATATTACTGAGTAATCCAGCAAGTGTTTTTTTTTTCCATGAGTGGTGTTTTGACAGCATTTGAAAGTTTATAATTTCTGACAAAAATTAAAAGCTCCCAGAAAAAATTTTTTTTTGCAGGGAGTCAAAGCAATTGAATGATAAAAAACCCACTATTAACCAGTGATGGGGTTTCCACTTAACTCATTGTCATCAGTAGGGAACTTTGAGAAGAAGGTAATAATCTACATCTTAATTTATAGTAAGTTAACATTTTTGTAATTTAATATCTGTTTAAGATGGTGGGTTAAATAGTATAGTAAATAGCTTTTCAAAAGGGTATTAAGGGATAAAATAGTTGACTTCATTGCAAATCATAATACTATGAGTTTGTGCCAGCATGTTTTTTGAGTAAACGATTTTGTCAAACAAATTTAATTGCGGAGGAGGAGGTCAGCAGGAACCTTGACTCCACAATGGCAGTAGATGTAATCTACTTGGACTTTGCTAAAGCATTTGATACTGCATCACACAGAAGGTTACTGGTTAAATTAAGGAATTTAGTATTTGTAATTGGATAGAGAAATGCTAAATGGAAAATTTTCTTATTAAAACCAGTGTTGTTAGTGTTATTACTACAAAGGTCTGTACATGATCAATTGCCTTTCAAATTGTTTATTAATGACTTGGAGGAGGGCATTGAAAGTACTGTTTCTATTTTTGCAGATGATACTAAATTGTGCAGAACTATAGGTTCCATACAGGATGCTGCCACTTTGCAGAGTCTAGATTAGAAAACTGGGCCACAAACTTGCAATGCTGATAAATGAAAGTTTATCCAATTTTGGCAGATATAATATAAATGCAAGTTATACACTAAATGGGAGTGTGTTGGGGGTTAGGGATGTAGCGAACGTCGGAAAAAAAGTTCGCGAACATATTCGCGAACTTGCGCAAAAATGCGAGCGGTTCGCGAACGGTTCGCGAACCCCATAGACTTCAATGGGAAGGCGAACTTTAACATCTAAAAAAGACATTTCTGGCCAGAAAAATGATTTTAAAGTTGTTTAAAGGGTGCAACGACCTGGACAGTGGCATGCCAGAGGGGGATCAAGGGCAAAAATGTATCTGAAAAATCTGCCTGTGTGTGCTTGGAAGAGATAGTGTAGGGGGAGAGCTGTTAGTGATTTCAGGGACAGATGATAGTAAGTTTGCTGGCTAGTAATCTGCTTGATACTGCTCTGTATTGGAGGGACAGAAGTCTGCAGGGATTTGAGGGACATTTTAGCTTAGGTAGCTTTGCTGGCTAGTAATCTACTGTTCTCTTTAAACAACTGCCATACGTTGACCTTGTAGGCATTGTTTGCCCAGTTTTTTTGGACGCAGCCACTGAAGCACAGTTGCCAGAAAAAATATGCCATATAAATGCTGAAAATAGTCATTTTTTGCCATATACGCTGAGTCAACGTATGGCAAAAAATGACTATTGTCAGCATTTATATGGCATATTTTTTCTGGCAACTGTGCTTCAGTGGCTGCGACCAAAAAAACTGGGCAAACAATGCCTACAAGGTCAACTTATACACTACTACAGCGATGGATACGGATTACGTAAAATATATTATGGCTGCTTGAAAAAAGTCACTCCGGTGTTTTTTCTGGAGACGGTAATATTATGGATATTTAGACAGAATGTGAACAAGGTCACACAGCTAGATGGCAGTTGGTTGAATAACACACTGGGCAAAAAATGCCTACAGGGCAAATAATGCCTAAAAGGTCAACTTATACACTACTACAGCGGTAGTAAAATAAAAAAAAGTAAAATAAAAAAAAATGAATATTAAAAAAAAAAATTAAAGTTGGTGCTGCTGAACTACTAGGAGCAGCAGATTAGCACACCAGTCCCACTCCCCAACACTGCTAGACTAATAGCACTGGGCTCTTATAGTAGTAGTAGTAGTAGTAGTAAAACAACAAAAAAATAAATAAAAGCAGTCCTTACAAGGACTACTGTTATTGCAGCAGTCAGCAGATGAGATCAGAAGCAGGACAGCTGCCCACTGCAGCTACATACAGAGCACTGCAGTAGAAGGTAGATTACTAGCCAGCAAAGCTACCTAAGCTTAAATGTCCCTCAAACCCCTGCAGACTTCTGTCCCTCCAATAACAGAGCAGTATCAAAACGATTACTAGCCAGCAAACTTTCAACTGTCCCTGAAATCACTAACAGGCAGCAGCTCTCTCCCTACACTATCTCTTCAGCACACACAGGCAGAGTGAAAAAACGCTGCAGGGCTTCGGTTTTTATAGGGAAGGGGAGTGGTCCAGGGGAGAGCTTCCTGATTGGCTGCCATGTACCTGCTGGTCTGGGGTGAGAGGGCAAAAAAAAGCGCCAACAATGGCGAACCCAAAATGGCGAACGTCGCGCGACGTTCGCGAACTTCCGGCGAGCGCGAACACCCGATGTTCGCGCGAACAAGTTCGCCGGCGAACAGTTCGCGCCATCTCTATTGGGGGTATCCTTAACTGAGAAGCATAACAAGTCTTATTCCAAACAGTGCCTTTCTGTGGCTACTAAGGCAAGTAAAAGTGTTGTCTTGAATAAAAAGGGCATTAACTCAAGGAATGAAAACATAATTTTGCCTCTTTATAGGTCCCTGGTGAGGCCTCACCTGGAGTATGAAGTTCAGTTTTGGACTCCAGTCCTCAAGAAGGATATAAATGAGCTGGCGAGAGTGCAGAGACGTGCAACTAAATTGGTTAAGGGGATGGAAGATTTGAACTATGAGGGTAGGTTGTCATGGCTGGGGTTGTTTTCTCTGGAGAAAAGATGCTTGTGAGGGGACATGATTATTCTAAGTACATTAGAGGGCATTGTAGACTGGTAGCGGGAGATATATTTTTCCATAAAATGGATCGCTGCACCAGAGGCCACCCCTTTAGACTAGAGGAAAAGAACTTTAATTTGAAACAGCGTTGGTGGTTCTTCACAGTGAGGACAGTGAGGTAGTAGAATACATTGCCGGATGATGTTGTGATGGCTGATTCTGTTAACACCTTTAAGTTAATACCTTTCAATGATGATTTATTAGAAAAGCATAATATCCAAGGCTATAGTGATACTAAAATCTACAACTAATATAGATATTGTTGTATATAGTTTTAGTGTGTGTGGGGGGGGTATGTGCGCTGGGATTCATTTGGAGAGGTTGAATTTGATGGACTTAGGTCTTTTTTCAACCCAACTTAACAATGTTAATTAACTCAGGAAAAGCCTTATACTGAGCCCAGGAAGAGGCCTAAACAACTAGCATCAGTACCCAAGGCTAATGCTTTTTTTAAAGAAGAAGTTACTGGCCCAAGGGTAGAAAATCTGTGATTTTAGTTACTGGGAGGGGGCTAAGAAATCGTTGCTTTTGTCCTTTGAAGGAATAATGCTGTTAGAATAAAAAGTGCTTGCTCTTTTCTGAAAATAATTTGTAATATTGTGCAAAGTAGTATAGAAAAAAATGGCCACTGGCAATGCTATGAGCATTTCTATGCTTTGCATTGAGACATCTATTTTTGGTACTTGTGACTATTTCTCTTTCCTTTGTGGCACACAACATAAGTCTTGTCTACCTTTATGGCAAGTTTCTGTGTATCAGAGCCAGTGTCCCACAGGACAACATCGGCTCACTAACTGATTATCTTAAAGACTCATCAACATTTTTTACTATGCGTGTGACTGACTTAAAAATAGGGCTTATGGTGAAGCCTGTCATTGAGTTAAATGGCAACTAACTATCACAACTGCTGGTTTTTGTTTTAAATTTTTTTATATTTGAGCATATTGAGTGGTTAGATTGGTTTTAGAGAACAAAGCCCAGAACAGATGAATAGAACAATATATATATATGTAAAACAAATCTGCACCACAAGCAGACCAAGCTCTTTTTATTATTTCATATTATGAGGTGGATCATTGTGTTCTTAGCAAAGCAACAAAGTTAATCTTTGTTGCAAATGTTCAAGCTATGCAGGGACTTAAATTATTACAGAGCTTGGAGACAGACAGTAAAAACAATTTTATTTTACAGTCAGTTTCAAGCTGGGTTCAACTAGGCATATTTGTTGCTTTATATTTTATAAATAAGCACTTGCAAATCATGATTAATATATTATCAAGTTACAGGATTTAAAAGCACGTTGCTGGTTGTCAACTGAGCTCATTAAAAGACAAACAATTGGCATGTCTGTGCTTGCTTATGATAAATTTAAATCTAATTATGTATCATTCTCAAGTCACAAAATACTGTAGCAAAGAGGTAAAATGTACTTTGTTAACCAATCCTCTACCATTAGCTACACCCTAGAGGTCTGACCAAAGTTAAAGTGGACCTGTCACCCAGACAAAAAAATCTGTATAATAAAAGTCCTTATGAAATTAAACACGAAATCCAATTTTTTTTTATTAAACCATTCATAGCTGTTGTAAGCTCATTTAAAAATCTCAGCTGTCAATCAAATATTGTCTGCCCCTCCTCTATGCCTTAGGCATAGAGACGGGGCAGACAATTACTTTAACTTTCCATTCAGCACTTCCTAGATGTTACTGATATTCTAAGATTCCACCCATTTTCTTAACCATTTAATTGTGTAGCCAGGGCATGGGGATGGACATCAGCTCCCCCATTCTGGAGCACAAACAAGATTTTGAGATGATGCAAGGCTTGCCTAATAACAGTGTCCTATCTGCTTGCTATAATTATGAGTTTCCATTCTGAAGGAAACAAGATTAAAATTATTTATTTAGTGTAATTAAAGCTCATTTTGCTTGACTAATGTGATAAATAGGATTTTGAATAATTTTTTTGGATGACGGGTCCCCTTTAATTGTGAGTTAAATTAACTTGGTTATACTTTTACTCTACAGATTATCTGGGCATATTCTATTGTCCTATCGCCAGTTAATTCTGTAAAAAAAAGCAAATAAAGGATAACAAATATAAAAGGCAGTGTTTAGTTACAGCTGTTAAACGTTCTGAGATTTCCAAGAGCAGAAACAAGATGAACGCTTTGTGTCTGGAAGTTCACCAGTGAAAGTGAGGCTGAATACTTACCTTTGTTAAATGCACATATAAATTAGTTTAGTAAATATGTTGTTGTTTTACAGAAAGAGTTTGTATTTTTTTCACAAACAAAAGGCTACATAACAATAGATAAAGTTGTGGGAATATTGCAGTCATTTAAACAAATCAGAAAAAACAAAAATATCCTTTGAACTCTGACCTGATTTCATAAATGTGGGCCAGAAGAGCATCCTGTATATAAAAACAATACAACAGCTATTGATTTTCCCTTATATACCAAACAAAAATGTACTGCATTCCCGTTAAACCTTGGTAAAATACAACATATTACTGATGGTGTGGTTTTTCAGAAATGGTTGAACATGGAACATTTTACTCATAACATGTTTTTAATATTTTTTTTATTGATTTTGAACTCTACTAGTTACCACAACTGGTCCTCCCTTTGCCCTCAAGATATGTATTTACAAATGATTCTAGTTGGTACTCTAAACCAAACTCAATCTATCTTTAGTTAAGGATTTAAGAAATTTTGTTCATCTCAGCCCCCCTTTGTGAGCAAATCCAAATAATTAAGAATTGTTGTAGCTTACCAATTGCAACTAGTGGCTTGTCCCACAGGGTATTCTGTGCTGATATCCCAAGAAAACCAAGGCAGTAGTCTTTGACTGCAATTTATTTTATTGAAGGAGTGGACACACAGTACATTTTACATGCTAGGCCCTTTATCTGCCTTGAGATAGAACTACCATTCAAGGCAGCGTCAGGTTTTGTTGGTTAAGTAACCTTCCATCAGATTTTTTCAGGACTACGTTCTTCTAAGAACAATACTTCATTTCACACAGAAAGTAGCATTCTGGTCCAATATAAATCAGGATATCTGTTTGCCTACCTTTATAACAGTACCTTCTACTCTAGAAGAAGTATGTTTACATTGCCTGGATGTTAGAAGGATTCTCAAAGAAAATATCAAGAGAACTCAAGATTTTATGAAATCTGAAAACTTGGTAATTAAATTTTTTTTTGGAAAAACAAAGGGAAGGAAGCTTCAAAATTATCCCTGGCTAGATGGATCAAAGAAACCATCCATACTAGTCATATTGCAGATGACCGTGCTCCTCCAATATTTGTCAGAGCGCATTCAACTTGTAAAATGGCTACTTCTTTGGCAGAAAAAATCCTGTCTGGATGAATCAGGTATGCAGAACTGCTTCATGATCTAACCTACATACAGTACCTTTTCGACACATTATAGACAGACATTGAGGCTTCCCAGGAGGCAACCCTTGGTAGAACCATTCTGAAGTTGGTGACAAAGAACTCCTGATTCCCATCCTTTATTGCTATGTCCAATAGGTGTATTGCAACTGGACGCTAAGGAAAGTTGAAATTTCACTTACCATAATTTCTCTTTCCCTTTCAGTCCAATTGTCAACACAATTGCTCTGACCTTCCCTATTAAAATCCTATAGAGGATGGGTCCTTATATGTGCTTAACATTTATTTGGTCCTACTGTCCTACCAATAAGGAAGGGGTGAAATACCCATAGGTTTGCTGACAGTTGGACTAAAAAGTAAAGTGAAATTTCAACTATCTTCTAAAAAATTGTATTTAAAATATCTTAGCGCTATTTATAGTTCATTTATTTCAGCTACTACTAAGATAGCACAGTGCTCAGCTGCTCACTTAAAACCATGAATAAAACATGGATAAAACATTCTCTAAAACCATGAATGCCATAGAATTTATTAGATCTGAATATAAAAGTAAAAGCTGAATGATGCGCTGATGTTTTTCTGACAAATACTAGCAAAAAACCTCAAAAACCTCTAAAAGTCTGAATTGATTAAATCAACACAGCTCCCTTTGACTTCTATAGTTTTTCATGGTTTTTACACTTACTAAATCTAAATTTTTCGAGTTTTAAAGAAATATAGAAAAAACATGAATCTTTATAGAACTGTGGAAAAGAAAGAAATTTGAATATTAGTAAATAGGCCCCTTAGTCTTCCATTGCACCTGCCATTACAACCCACATGTACTACAGGTTATTCCCAGAAGATGGCAATACCATGCAAGGGTTGCTAATATAAAAGTTTAACAGTATAAACAAATCATACTTTTTTAATGATAACTTGACTACGAATATGACATTTTGATTGATACTTTATGAAAGATCCATTAAGTGATTCTTAAATCCATTATGATAATGACACAAGTTATATTTTAAATAAATTCAGGCTGGTTTTATATGGTGGTTTTGTTGTAGACAGGAGAAATGCAGTCGTAGTACCAACATTACAGGTTTGTTATGGGTTGACTGTGAGATGCATTTAGCACAATTTACTGTATCTCTAAATCGTTCTTAACCTTTTCAACATTTAAGCTATATTTGGATTCATTTGTTTTTCCATAAATTATAAAGCCATACTTGTTGGAAGAAATTAAGTCAGATGTCTGCTTTTTTGTGTCATTGTTTTTAGTAATTGCTTTACAAACAGATGCTAATACAAAATTCCTTGCATTAAATCCTGATTTCCTATTTTAAAACTCTAGAAAAAAATGCAATGCAGCAGTCCCCGTGGTCAAACAGCCATATAGATGCAATTATTTCTGCTTACTTTTGCATTACATTACTCAGCAGTTTCCATGTCTATGAAAGCATCATATTAGGGCTAAACAACTATGCCTCATTAATATTACTTGGACTTTAAGTTTTACATAAAAAATGATTGTGACGAATGTAAGCATCCTGTGTCAGTTCCTCTGCTATATGTAACTATGGCAGCCAAGCAATTGAAAACATTAACAGCAACATTAGTCTGTGTGTTCTTGGAAAGCTAAGGCCAATGGGCATTTAACTTGGCAGGGTAATGCTGCATACACATTACCCAGACTTTGTGCACTTCACTGCAGCATAAATGCACTCGCTGGGCTTAATTTACAGCCTTTAAAAATCCATAAGGATTTGTATGTGATGTTAGCAAAAAATAAACTCATTTCATATGCCTTAAATTTGGAAGCATAAATATGGAAATTATGCATTTTGGCCGAGCTATTATTGTTACATTTCTCTGCTACTTCACACATGTAAATTAATAATTAAATGTAAGACTTAAAAAAAAATGTATTATTCATCAGCAAAGAAAAACACAGGCTGTGCAGGGATTTTTTTTGTTGGCTACGGTTCTGATGCTTCGTGTTTTTCCATTATGAACAGAACATTTAAAGGGAAAACATAATGAACAGTCCAAAAATAAATGTTCACTATGAGCTACACTTTTATAATTGACTTTGCTCTCATCCAGAGTATGTTTCTGATTAATCCCACGAGTGATGCCATGGTGTCTAAATTAGTGCATGAGTTATTCATTTTTAATGACACCCCGAGTATGTGAGCAGAGAATGTCTGTGGTCATTATGTTTCCTGTGCAGGAGGAAATTCCAGTGCATTAACATGTATGTTGTGGGAAATCCATTAGGCTGATCTGTTACCTGTCTAATCATAGATGCTGGACTTCTACTATTACTGCCAGGCCTTATATTAACATGTTTCTCTCGCCTTGAAAATTACATTGTAGCTGTATCTGTGGCTTAAACTGAAAGTCATATTAGATAGGAAATGAGTTGTATTATTTGGACATAAAGATACACTTTTGAGTCAAAGGATAAATGTAGAAGTATTGATTCAGTCAGTTCTTTAAAAAGCAGGTTTGTGCACCACTCAAAGGCACGCATAAGTACAACCACATTGTGTATAGTGGGCTAACATGTGCACATTTACCTAGTAGTTACACCACAATAGTAAAGAAGACCATCAAAAGGATATTACATGTTTAATGTTGTGTTTGAACAACAATTTGAAAGCAGTGATTTCTCAGCATTAACTAATGCTTCTATCCTTGGCTGTGCCACTGTCAGAAACTTTATATTAGCAGCTATGTCATTGGCTGATGGAAAAAGTTGGCGCACAAATACTAACCTTCATAGTTAGGCAGGACGACTGAGAGGGTACCTGTCTGTGTTTCTACAAGAAACCTTTCCTAACGGCTTTTGGTACAGTTGTCTTTCAGTTTTATTTCATTTATTTGACATAGTAACTCACTTACTTTGGGTTGAGAAATGCACTTCTTCCTCATGTTTAACCATTCAATGTATCCCAGGCATTGCCAATTTAATGAAAACTACATACATAGCACTGTGTACCTCCAGAGCAGAAAACAAATCCATATCCATTGTTGCAGGAGAATATTTTGCTAGTTTAAATTACCACTGTAGCCTATTTGTAGCCTAAAATAATATGAAAGACCCTTTTAAATATGTCAAAAGAATCTGCCACCAAATTGTCACTACCTTCCTCATGGTGAATGTTGCCAAGAAGAGTTTACCTTTTATATTTGGTTAATTAACAAATGGCTATAAATGCTGGATTTATAAGTGATGAAATGTAACTTGTCAAGGACAGGTATAAATGGTCTCTGTAATGGCCGGGGAACATACAGTCTCTGTTTAGCACCAATAATGCTTATTATTATAATAGTTGCTGCAACAAAACGTCTTACTAGTAAACAAGCATGCATCTAAATATGAACACATTCCCTGTGTGTATTATTGATGTGTTTTATATTACGTCAATCTTTTCTTTACTGGGGAAAAAAATTAAAATCATGCAATTACTTATTAACAAAACCTTATGACTTATGCTAAAAAGATTCCTGTTACTCTACCTTTCCCTATTTATAATTAATGCAGTTTTAATGTCTTTCACAGAATGCCCACATCAGTATCAGCAGGTGGTTATCATAATAATTGCAACACAGACTTAATTAACTTGACTTGCCAATGAAGTGAAGATTAACTAGCAATGTGACTATGATGGAGCAGATTTTCTGTTCTAGAAGTATAATACCATTAAAATGAGAACTTCTGTGCAAACACAAATATAGCTTGATGCACATATTAAAGGATACAAAAGTTATTAAACCCATGAGCCAAAGATATCTAAATAAATGCATTTGTTAAATGTTTTGCTACAGTATCATCTGTTTTTTTATTTTGCAAGCAATTTCCATTGCCTTCTGTTGTCTAGCAATCTGTAAAGTTAATTGAAATGCCCCCAGTTCTATGTTTACATATAGGGTAGCTGATATGAATCAGCTTTTTGCATTTACATGAACAACTTGGAAGCAAAGTATGTGTGCTATTTGTGATTAAAAATAAATAACACATATACTTTTACAGGTATAGGACATAATATCCAGAATGCTTGGGACCTGGGTTATTCCTGATAAGGAGTCTTTTTGTAATTTGGATCTCCATACGTCATAAGTTTGCTACAACACAATTTCAACATTAAGGGGGTTATGTACTAAACTTCAAATTTTTTCTAGTTGAGCTTTTTGGGGCAAAAACTAGAATTTTTCATTGGAAAAAAAAGACTTGAATTTTTCAAGATTTATTATACCCCTATGCTGCAAAAAGCCAGAATCTGAAAATCTGCCATCTCAGACCTGTCAAGGTCATGTATAATTCAATGGGAGATGTCCCTATTCCAATTGCAAGTTATTGTGGTTTGTGATGGGTTTAGCCCGATAATCCAATATTTTCTGTTTTTTTCAGGGGAAAAACTCAAAAAAATTGAGGGATTCTGGAAAAAATCAGAAATCTTACAATTCGCGATTTCTCTCAATTTTCCCGATCCGATTTATTCTAATTATTTTATTAATAAATAATGCAAAATCAGGAATGGGAGTTTGATCAAGCTTTTATAATTTAAATTATGTGATAAATTCAGGTTTTAGTAAATAACCCCTAAATAAACCCTGTAGGATTATTTTGCCTCCAATAAGGATTAATTATATCTTATTGCAAAGAAAAAGGAAATTATTTTCAAAAATTTTAATTATGTGATGAAAATGAAGTCTATGGGAGATGGCCTTCCTATAATTGGGAGCTTTCTGGATAATGGGTTTCCAGATAACGGATCCCACACCTGTACTATAATACTATAGCTATTACATTTTGGGAAAAGGGAAAGCTTGTACCCTAGGTATGGACAAGAAATATAATATCAAGACAGAATTATAATATAAGTGTGATAGAAAAATGATTATATCAATTTCTCTTGTATGACCTATCCAAAAGTCTTTTCCTTCCCTGAACTATAAAATAACATAATCAGCATTTTCTGTTGAGAAGAAATAATTATTTGGACTAAGTTTAGTTTGGCTAAAGAGAAAGGTATAGGGAAATAGGTCAGTGGTGTGCCTTGATGAGTAAGGGAACTACTTGCAAGCAAAATAATTGCCTGAACGGCATTCTATGAAATTAAGGTCATCTGATTTCAGATTTGAATAATAGTGCATCTAGAAGCTAATGTATATGAAATTATTGGATGATTGTAAATCTTGTGAGGAAACTGCAAATGTTTCCCATTATTTTCAAACTATATTTATTTGAGTAGCCTGCACAGTAAATAGCACCACTGATATTTAAATAGCATAGTATTGAATGTATCCAGCAATCAGTAAATGGAAAAGGAGAATGTACATATTATTGTACATGTTATTATTGACCCCCGAAAAGACATGGCTGCCAAAGGGTCAAACCTTGGCAAAAAACAGGTGTGGCTAGGTGCAAAAATGCAATAAGACACTAAGCACCACACTGTAGGAAATTTTTTTCAAAATGAATCCGTTAATAGTGCTGCTCCAGCAGAGTTCTGCACTGAAATCCATTTCTCAAAAGAGCAAACAGATTTTTTTATATTCAATTTTGAAATCTGACATGGGGCTAGACATATTGTCAATTTCCCAGCTGCCCCAAGTCATGTGACTTGTGCTCTGATAAACTTCAATCACTCTTTACTGCTGTATTGCAAGTTGGAGTGATATCACCCCTCCCTTTCCCCCACCCCCAGCAGCCACACAAAAGAACAATGGGAAGGTAACCAGATGACAGCTCCCTAACACAAGATAACCGCTACCTGGTAGATCTAAGAACAACACTCAATAATAAAAACCCATGTCCCACTGAGACACATTCAGTTACATTGAGAAAGAAAAACAGCAGCCTGCCAGAAAGCATTTCTCTCCACAAGTCACATTACCAGGGACAGCTGGGAAATTGACAAAATGTCTAGCCCCATGTCAGATTTCAAAATTGAATATAAAAAAATCAGTTTGCTCTTTTGAGAAATGGATTTCAGTGCAGAATTCTGCTGGAGCAGCATTAGAAAAAATGTCCCCATGACAGTATACCTTTAAATAAATGTTGTCCACTTTTTAAGTTTCCAAAATCCTTGTTAACTCAGGATGGGGTAGATTTCTTTTAGGACTATTTATATTTAATTATTAAGCATAAATCATGTATGCATTTTCACAATGAATTTTGCAGTTGCCATGTAAAATTTATAATATTTTGTAGCATTCGCATTTCTTCATTTTATTCGAGAATATCTTTTCATAACGATACAAATAAACCTAGTAGCTTCTTTTATATTTGGGGATAAACATCTCTGCATGCCCCCTCTCGTGCCACCCTCAAAGATTTAGGCATATCTCTGTTGTCACACTAAACCTCCCCAAACTAAGTTATCTAATCCTTCTCAGCAATACACCATGCAAACTGCATTCGATTCCTGAAAGGGGGGGGGGGGTTAAGGATTAGTTACTTATCAGAGGCCTTCTTCTCATAGAATAGCCAGGTTAAATTATATTGCCATCAAATGGCTGTTAATTAATGCTGCAGAACTGATGATTCAAACATTGTCAAAGGGGCAGATTTATCAAGGATCGAATTTCGTGTAAAATACTTCGAATTGAAATACTTCGACTTCGAAGTCAAAGTATTTTTTCACCGAATTTGGCCATTGAATGATCAAAATAAAATCGTTCGATCGTACGATTAAATCATTCGAATCATTTTAGCGTACGATCGAACGATTTTACTTCAATGTGTAAAGACTTCGAAAATGGTTGTAGAAGGTCCCCATAGGCTAACATGGCAAGTATTGAAGTCGAAGTTTTTTTTAAAGAGACAGTACTTCGATTATCAAATGGTCGAATATTCTAATGATTTTTACTTCGAAACGAAGTCGAAGTAAATTCGAAGTCGTAGTATCCTAATCGATGGTCGAAGTAACCAAAAAATTACTTCTAATTTTCTTACTTTGAAAATTCCCTCTAATTCACTTCGACCCTTAATAAATCTGCGAATAAATCTTCGGGTTTTTCCATGTGCCTTTCCGATAACTGAAGTTCTTCAGCGGCTTCAATAAGAAAATAGAGAACCCTCCATGCTTTGTATACATTTTAACAAAGTCCTGATTGCTTATAATATTTAGGGCATCAGTCCAAAATTATTCATATTTATGTTAGTGAATCATGTGAGTTGTAGTCTAACAAAAGCTGAAATGCTGCCAGTTGAAATTCTTTATGAAATGACAGTAGTACTGTAGTTGGACAACTAGAAAGACTAAATGCTGTTCTATTTGCACTAATCAACACTGTACATTTTAGCCCATTCTTTTCTACAAAATAGTATAAATGTGTCTTACTGTATATTTCCCAGGTAAAAAACGCTATTGGGAGATATTCCCATGGAATAGGTATCACATCAGCTTGTGCTGTTTTGTCCACATTATGCATTGCTTCTGCTTAAAGTAAAATGTGATCAGTAAGTGCTCTGCGAGGAGAGATTAAAGCCTTTTTATGTTCTTGAGCATATTTGGGATCCAGCGTATGTCTGTTCTTTGAATTTCAAAGCTTAACTTGTAAAGGGATTTTGTACAGCTATAACTTATTTATAAGTGATTTTGTATGCAAGATAGGGCTGCAGGGACAAACATCTCAAACTAAGAGTTGACATGACAGTGGCAGAGTGTGGTATAGCACTGAAGAGAGACTGTGTATAAAGGGAAGCCCACATTTTGTGTCTATATCACTCTATAACAGTAAAGGCAATACAGGTAATAAATAAAACAATATTTAGAATTGCTGGCTAAACTACTAGAAGTAGTAGACTAGGAAACTGAATTGTTAGAGGAAAGATGGAAAGGAGGCAGATGATGTCTGAGGATGTCTCTGAGGATGGGGGGTGAAGGAGAGAAAGAAATGGAAAGAAAGATAAAGGAACAACCAAGAAATCTGGCAGGACTTGAAGAGTGAGAAATTGAGGGTTCAGCAGAAGTTGCATAAAGGCTAAATTGATAAGTAAAGAGGGCAAATGGGGAGACAGCATACTTTACAAAGAGCCTTTATTCTCTGAAATGTTTGCTTTATAACATGTTGATCAACGACAATGTTAATCAACTTACTGTAGACTGCACAGCTGTATGATTAATCTGTAAGGTCCAAGAAAAATACAACGCACTATTTTATGGTAACATAAAGGGGGTTATTTATCAAAGATCAAATGTTAGAGTTTTTATACCTCAAATGAACTCACAACTCAAATGGTTTCTTATTTAAGAAAAACATGAATGGAAAAAACTTGATTCAGGAAGTTCGAGTTGCGAAACCTGAACACTTGAATTGATCGAGTTTTCAGGCAAAACCCTCCAAAAAAAAAAATTGAACATCATAAAGGCTATTAATATCTTTAAATGGTTTATGGAACCTCTGCCATTGACCCCTACATGACCTTGACAGATTTTAGATGGTATATATTCAGATTCAAGCTATTTCCAGAGTCAGGGTATAGTAAATCTCAAAAAAATTTAGTTTTTTTTTAACCCGAAAAAATCAACTCAAAAATTCAACAAGAGTCAAGAGTTCATTAATATAATTATTGCTCGTTACCAAGTTATTGTGTCATGGGTGAATAACGTGGAAGGGGGAACAGTTTGTTGTCTATTAAAATAAAATCTAGATTTTAGTAAACTTGACTAAGTTACATGAACACTGTCTAATTGGGTACAAAGGCCTGTGTTACACAATTGTGTTGTAGTTACATAATTTTTGTATTTTATTTCTTAATTATAAAGTATTTTTGCATGCCACAAAGACCTTGTTGGGGTATACAGTGAATGTCAAACAAGTCTCTCAAGCTGTCTGTTGACCTTTAGGTAGAAGCATTGCTTGGTCCTTAACAGACCTAGTCACAACTATCTAACCTTCTCTCTGGCCTTGTGTCAGAAGGGACAGTGGGAGACAAGTAGGCATCCCCCCAAACTTAGGGGGCATCAGGAAGCAACCTGCATCATGGCCTTGACCTTACCTCTTGCCCAAATTTAAGTAAGGACGGGCTAGCTGCACTCTGTTCCTTGCAACTGATTTTCAATGACCCCTAATGAATTTTAAAAAATATCACCATGGTGGAATAATAGAAATACAGTTGCCTGTGAAATGACTTGACAATATTTTTATGATCTAATTCATGAAACAAGGCTTCTCTTATATATTTAGTAGATACCTTAAACTGAGATGGTAAAGTCCTAATCGGTACCCCAACAGTGGTTTATTAGAGACGGACACCACAAGTGCAACTGTGGTCATGCTAAAATAAATGCAAATCATGTGTGTGTAGATGTCATTTATTAAAAGTCTACAATCCTTGAACTTCTGCATATTTGTGCATGTGACCTCCTCATAATCAATATGTGAGTTATGAGCGTTGAACCCTATGACAGAGGCAATATGGATCCTTTCATATAATCTATATTTTTCTACTAACTTTCCCCCTAGCAGCTTTGGCTCCTGGCTACTTTCTTTTTGATCCAGAAAATATAACTGCTATGACTCACCGCAATTATGTAGATCAAAAAGCCGGCAAACTCTCCTGTGACCGGGTGCAAGGAACTTAAGGCGTCCCATAAAACGATTTTTACTTTTAACGGATGGTCCGGTGTGTGGAATTTCTTCTCTCTTCCTCCTCTATACTTTCTTTTTGATCAACTGATCAAAGAACTGAATGACCAGCTTACTTGCCCTAATGGTGTGACTCCAAATTGTCTCAGAAGGCCGATATGGATGTCAACTTTCCACAGCCCCCTGGTTGGATATCCAATCAAGGATCTCTTTTTGCCCGAGACCAAATGTTTCCAGTGTTATCCCTATAATGTCAGCGCAATACTGTTCTGGCATGACAGGTAGTCTCAAGTTGTACCCAATTTGCAAATAATACAGCACAATTGCATTGTGATACATTATGCTCAATTGTTGTTGGCACAAAGACACTGGAACTCTGTGAATAGCCATTGCTTTATGGTTAAAAAAAAAAATAAAGATTGTCATCCAAAAATTGTACCTCACACAAATTTAAGCAAAAATGCATGTATGAAGGAAATTTTTCTGTTTAAATGTATATTAGCCCATTCATCTGGGTCTTGTATATCATTGAGACCCTCAAAGTGTCAACCACCTGTCACGTCCGGCACACAAAATCCAGAACCAATGCTAGGCTCTCGGCTCTTGCTTCTGCCTTTAACAGCCGCCTTTCATCTCAGGAGGAGCCCTCAGCTAATTGGATGCTGCCAGGAGCAAAGATAAAGGTTCAGGATGAGCAAAGAGGCACGATTGTTTCGCCAAGGATATTGGATGGAAGACAGGCCAGACAGAGAAGCGTGGACAGGCAGAATGGGCCAGCACAAGCAGATTACAAGGCAGAGCAAGGGTCAGACTCGACAGTTGAGAATAGTCTGCAGGCAGGCAAGGGTCAGATTGGAGAGTTCAGAATAGTCATCAGACAGGCAAGGGTCAGATTGGAGAGTTCAGAATAGTCATCAGACAGGCAAGGGTCAGATTGGAGAGTTCAGAATAGTCAGCAGGCAATGGTCAATATTAAAAGATAAAGCAGGATTCACAAGGAATAAACACCTAGGAAACTAACAAATAGAACCTAACAACGGGCAATGAGTTTTCATTCAAAGCCCCTTTAAATACTTTGAATTTCGCACCATTGCGGAATGACGTCATCACGCTGGCGCATAAACCCGTAAGCGTGCAGCATAGGAGAACCAGCGCCGAAGGAAACAGGATACATGCGGCGGCCGTCCCCGGCAAAGGCACGGCGGGTGCCCCCTGTCTGCCACAGGGTAAGCCACTAGACCACCAGGGTAATTATTCATCACACCACCACTGCCCAAGAGATGCCTGAAATTACACATATTTTCAGTATAAACAGCAATTAGAGGGGCACAGCACACAGCAGCCAAATTACTGAAGTGTGGTGGGTATATGCATTTACCTGCTAAAACAAGAAACCTATAAAAATGCAATGGCATCGGGAGCTGCTGTCCCAAATGAGAACAACTCTGCTTTATGATTATAATTCTCCTACATCTCTGTCATGTATGTTGACTTACAGACTAAAGGAAGTGTGTACACAAAGTACTTTGACCTCCTAGCTTGTCAAAGGAGAAACATACTTATTACAAAGGCAAACATATCTAATTTGAGAACATTCAGTCTCATTTAGGGAATGAAATGCATTTGTGTACAGAGTGTGCTATCAAAAAATCCAACAATATACTTTAATAAACATCAAGTGATGATACATGTTCTACTTTATGTCATCACATTGCAGTAGAATTCTCATTAGTAATGACTAACCTGCCTGTCTGGCTAAGCAGTTTTCTAGATGACTGTGTAGACTTATAGCGATCTATTTATTTATTTTTATTATTAGCATCATTCGTTTTTTTCCATTCTTGTCACCTAACTCATTCAATGTAATAGAAAGTCATTTCAAGGAAGTGTTGTGACAGGACAATGATCTCCTACTACAATGCATTGAAAATAGGGAAATGCGAGACTATTATCTTGTCATGATGTTTCACTCTATCGAAATTACTGTTAAAGTAGGCTGATCTTTAAAAAGGAATATATTATCTGGAAAATGTACATAATGTTCAACCTACCCTAAGCAGATGAATTCTGTTTTAAAAAGAAAGGGATAAAAGACTTTTTCATATAAACCCGATTCGTTGTTGTGCAAAAAAAAAGTTCTTTAAAAGCTGATAAAAAGGGCAATGTAAGTGGTTCAGTACTGAATATATTACAGACACAATGACAATCTGAGTCAGTGAAAATGCAGTAAACTCTACTGACAAATGAGATCCTATTTATTGTCCATGCTCTTTCCAATTCAGACACATGCGTATAAGGGAGACTGGCCCTGCTGATCTGTCTGGCCACTTTTGTATTGGAACTCAGTCAGGTTTGTCTGTCTGTCTCTTACTTTTAGTCCATCTTATACATAAAAGGCTGCACCATTTATGAAATAATCACGCTAAAACATTTCCACAAAGTGATTTCCTAGTAAAAACCTTACTAAATTAATTTAACAAGGATCTGTCATATTCATGCACTGAAAATGTCACAAAGATGTTACGTTTCCAGGACAACATAAAATATTCAAAATGTTCTAACTTAATTCTGTGCTCTTTGTATGCAAATTATAAAAATACATATGCATACACACTATGTAAAGCTCCCGTGGTTTGCTCTCCAGGCTCCAAATTGACCATCTCTCTTCTATGACTTTGTTAAAATTGAATCTAGGATTAAACAGATCAACAATCATCTTTCCTAAAAACTTAGCTCAGACACTTTACTTATTTTAAAACACTTTCCAAACAGAAATCAATATTGAACACATTTATGATATAAGGCGATATAGAGGGAGAGAAAGAGAAAAACAGGGGTAAAAGAGAGGTAAAAACTCAAAGGGAACTGACTGGATATCAATTTTGAAAAATAAATTGTTCAAAATTGGTAATCCAGTAGATTTAAACACCTCGGAAACCCTAAATATGAGATGTATTTACCATCTTTATTAAAAGCCTTTGCAAAATATATTAATTCCTTTGTGAGGAAAAAAATGATCACCATGAATGTAAAAATAACAGTACTTTTCCAAAGGAGCAAAAGAAAAAAGTAAACATTTTGGATGAAGCTTGTTTCAGATGGGGCAAGTGTGCCCTGCTACTTGGCAAAGTTTCTTTCCTTTTATCCAAATCTTCTTACAGTCGCTGTCTAATATAAAAAGGAGCCTCGCAGAACTGTTGTTACAGTTAGCAATTCGATTTTGGTAATTTTATTTTTTTTCTACTTCAAATAAACCAACATTGTAAAAAAAAAAAAAATGTTACATTATTTATTAAAATATCCAAATAAAAAACGCAATTGAATAAAACTGTGCACAAAATATGAATAATTCAAATTCATATGTTATTCATATTTTTTTTAATGGTAATAATCAAATCAAATAATCAAAACCTTGAAAAAACTCAAATTTAATAAATAGTTTTGCCTAAAATAGCTCACATTGACTTCTACATAATCTAGCACGCTTTCAGATGTTGAAGTTTTACATTAAATACAGGAATGGGATCTGTTATCCTGAGACCCATTATCCAGAAAGTACCGAATTACGTACTGAACATCTCCCATAGACTCCATTATAATCAAATAATCCAACTGTTAAAAAAGGATTTCCTTTTTCTCTGTAATAATAAAACAGTAGCTTGTACTTGATCTCAGCTAAGATATAATTAATCCTTATTGGAAGCAAAACCAGCCTGTTGTGTTTATTTAATTTTTACCATGAGCATTCTGGATAACAGGTCCCATGCCTGTACAAACATGGGGGTTACAAATAACCCCCATGGTGTATAAAGCAACATTGCTGGGTTAAAGAAAGTATGAAGAACTTTGTGTAGTTGTGAAACCAGTGCTTGAATTGGAGTGAAAAAAGTGGATGGATGATATGGGGCAAATTCAGTATGCGCCGAAGTGCCTAACGCTAGCATCAATTCGCTAGTGTTGGGCATTTTTGTTACTTCGCAAATTCACTAACGAACGATGGCGTAAATTCGCTAGTGTTACTTCGTACCCTTACGCCTGGCGAATTTGCGCAACGGACGTAACTACGCAAATTCACTAACCCGCACATTGTTCTAAACGCTACCTTTTACGCTAGACTTACTTCGCCACCTCAGACCAGGCGAAGCGCAATAGAGTAGATAGGGATTGCTTCAAAAAAAGTTCAAATTTTTTATGTCCCAAAAAACGCTGGCGTTTTTTCTATATTATGGGTGATAGGCTGAAAAAGATTGAAAAATTTATGGGGGCTCCCCTCCTTCCCCCTTACATTTCCTAACTCATGGCAACTTAAGTATACAGTGGGCACATGTGTAGGGCAAAATAAAAATTTTATTTGATGTTTTGAAGGTTTCCCAAGCATTTGTAGTGATTCTATGTATTCCTCCATTGAAATTTGAATTTGGCACCGTATGCAAATTAACCATCGCTAGCTTAACTTTGCTTCGCTTAGCCAATCAACGCTAGTGCAACTTCACAACCTTACGCTACCCCTGAGCGCAACTTCGGATTTTAGTGAATTTGCGGAGCGCTGGCGAAACTACGCCTGGTGAAGTGCGGCGAAGTGCGGCGAAGTTACGCCTGGCGCAACCCACTATGTGTGCAGTGCATAAAGTGTCATGCTTAAAATAAGTTACTCCCACAATTATAAACCACACCCAGTGGTATAATAAGTCTCACCCACAAAATTTTCTTGTTTCAGCCACTTTAAGCCAAGCCATTTTGCTATTTTCATTTTTATGAACAGTCTGGTGGTGTAAGCATAGATTTACCTAAATATGTGGCCTTAAAGGGCCCCAAAATTAAAATGGTGCGTATGACTTTTCTTGGATGCCAGTTCTCTTTTTGAAAACACAGCACCATCCCTGTTCTCTGTAACCCATTCTGCTGCCTCCATGTTTTTCGTGTGTATAATAGTTATCTGTCTATTTCTATTTCTCTATTTCTATTTTTAACCTAGAAAGCTCCAGTATTACAAAAAAAATGGCCAACTTTTCGCAGCACTTTCGCGAAAGCATTTGTGGACAGCGAAGTGCGGAAATTTGCCACAAATCCATGCCTGGTAAATACATTTGCCCATCACTACTGACAATAGGCAGGCCGAGGTCAATATCAGGAGATCCAAAAAAAAAATAAGGAATGGAGCAGTGGAACACAAGCATGGAGCAGGAACAGGGAACAAGGTGGGGACTCAGGAACTATGGCAGGAATCAAGAACTTTGGCAGGAATCAGGAACAATGGCAGGAATCAGGAACAATGGCAGGTATCAGGAACAAGAAACACAGGAACAGACCAACGCTAGATCTTGCTCTGAGGCTTCAATAATCAAGCAACCAGGAGTTGCTTCCAATGGGCTTATAAAGCCCCTTAATTAAACAATTGGCAACACTTGATGTATATGAGCTGGGTGGAGGAAGAGACCAGCAGGAAGAGAGCGAGAATAGTTGAACTGCATCAATTCTAAAAACCCCAGTGGCTGAGTAGGTTAACACAGACATAGTTCATCAAGCAGGTGTCACGAACGGCATCCAGAACCCAAGCTAAGCTTCTTGGTCTCGGTTCTCACTTCTGCCTATAACCGCCGCCTTTCACCTCGGGAGGATCCCTCGGCTAGTTGGATGCCGTCAGGTCTTATTTGAGAGAGGAGCAAAGCTAACGGGGCACGATCATCTCACCTGGAAATAGGAAGGAAGAACACACCTGGAACAGGCAGACCGGACCAGCAAAAGCAGAGAATAGTCAGACAGGCTGGATTCAGGATTGGAGAGCGTAGAATAGACAGTGGACAGGCAATCGTCGGATTGGAGAGGTCAGAGTATTCACAGGCAGGCAAGGGTCAATACACAGAGGATCAATGACAATCACTTAGAAATGGCACTAAGAACAACCTAATTGAACCTAATAATGGGCAATGTCTATTACAGTGAATTCCCCTTTAATACCTTTTGAATTTCGCGCCATTGTGCATGACGTCAGCACGCCGGTGCATAAACCCGGAAGTGCGCCAGCGCGCGCCATAGGGGAACCAGACACGGAAGGGAACGGATGCATGCCGGTGTCCCTGCCGCAGGCATGGCGGGCGCCCCCGCATGCCCAGAAGGAAGCCACTGGACCACCAGGATAAGCGGAGTTGTTCCTTATAGCAGGCCAGAGAACAGGTATACACAGGGAAGCCCAATTTATCCATTTTCAAGTTCCTGGTTTTTAAAATGTGATTGTGGGGGGAAAATCACAGCTTTTTCCCTCATGATATTGTTTTTTTCCTTTAGTACATGGTATATTTAAAAAAACATTAACACCAAAAAATAAAAGCTATGCATTGTTGCAAAAGTTATAAGACAACTATACTTTATGTAAATCAACTACTGTGTATAGGTAGCCATTCAAGTTAAAAAAGGAGAAAAGGTACAGTCTTCTTAGCAGATAACGGATAAGCACTGTAATAGAATACAATGGGATTTTGCAGAATGCATCTGGTATCTGCTATACAGTATAATTTGTGCTTTGAATTACTTCCCCCATGGCAACACAGCAGCTTGTTTATATAAACTATAGAGGTGTTTGTAAAGCAAATACACCAGTAGTACCAGTGCAGGTTAACAGTATATGCTTTGCATACACACAATGACCTCTATGGAATGAATTCTATAGATACAGCTTTCAGGTGGTAGAGTTTTTCATTTGAATTTGAGATTCCTTCCATTTGATAATTCTAAATAATTTGAGATTGAAAAATATAAACTCCGATATATTAGACATCAAGGTTTTCTCATGTAAAAAAAAAGTAATCCCATATTTTAATAAAGTTGCCTTTTAGACTCCATTTAAGTTTTTTCATGATAAAACATGACATTTCCTTATTAAACAGAATCTGCTTCTTGGATAAAATTAAAGATTAATTGTATACTTTGTTTGGGAGTATGTACTGCAAATTCATAGCCTTCAATTATAGTTTGAACTACTCGTTTCAAATAAAACTTGCTCTTATTAAACAAAATACTAATGTAGTGGTAGTAAATGTAGTCCTTGCGATGTAGACTAGTCCTAGAACACTAAGGGACTAAGTGTGTGGCCCTTAGAATGAAAATAAAGCAATGAAAATAAAAACACTGCTTCTACTTTCAATGCCAGCTTCTAAAGTTGGTCATACTCTTCGGATTTGTGCTAAATAATTTTGGGGAAACACTAAATATAAATATTATATAAGGGAACATACAGAGAGAGAGAGAGAATAAGAAAAATGAAAGAGGGGGGGAAAAAAAGGATACCAATTATTAAAACAATATTTTAATACTGCACAAGTCAATCCATTCGTCACCCATATAGTAGGCCAACATTTTTTTTTGTAGTCAAAGAACTGGATCCCACTGGCAAACATAGGATCACTAATCAAAACTATCCACCTCCATAATCCATACCAGAGCTTGCCCAGATAAGAAGCAAAGGTTTTGGTACGATCTACCAATGGTCCTCCTATTCTATCAAGACTAATAGAATAAATCCTCAACCAATATCTGCCCCCATATGACTTCTATTGATTATTGTTAAACACATTATAACATCACTAATAATAATTTAAAATGCTCAGTTATACAACCATTGAAACCTTTGCTCAATTGTATATCCTGGGTGAAAACAGGAAAGAAACAAAATATTAAATTATTAAATAATATAGAGAACAATATTTATTAAGATTTTGGATGACACATAAAACATGCTGATATAGCATGAGACTGATCAAATACCAACTAAATGAAAACAAAACTTTAATAATGGGTAATATTTTGACTTTGATATATTAAATATCTCAACAATCTTTATGCAGCATTGCAAAATTTAGATCTAATAGTGTATATATTAAATATGTTTTTCCCAGTTAAATTAATATCTCTTTCTGTTGAACCACTATGAAAGAAAATGATTCATTCTTTGTGCCACAAGTGCCAACTAAAAGAATGGCATTAGAGCCAATAGTCTGGGAAAGAAAACTCTAAAAGAGCCCAGGAGAGTACTTTTTTATGTGCATTGGGTTTATTGACAGTGCCAATAGAGTAAAGCCTCGTGAAATTCACTGAGCCTGCAAAAGTAAAGTACAGACCGCCCTTTGAGAGGTAGTCAGGACATATAGGGGCAAATGCACTAAGATGCGAAGTTGCGCTCAGGGGTAGAGTAAGGTTGCGAAGTTGCGCTAGCGTTGATTCGCTATGTAAAGCGAAGTTACGCTAGCGAAGGCTAATTTGCATACGGTGCCAAATTCAAATTTCAATGGAGGAATACTTATCAGCACTACAAATGCCTAGAAAACCTTCAAATCATCAAATAAAATTTTTATTTTGCCCTACACATGTGCCCACTGTCTAGGTAAGTTGCCATGAGTCAGGAAATGTAGGGGGGAAGGAGGGGAGCCCCAAAAATTTTTCAATCTTTTTCAGCCTATCACCCATAATGTAGAAAACACGCCAGCGTTTTTTGGGAGTTAGAAAAATTTTTGACTTTTTTTGAAACAATCCCTATCTACTCTATTGCGCTTCGCCAGGTCTGAGGTGGCGAAGGAAGTCTAGCGTAAAAGGTAGCGTTCAGTAAACTGCGCAAGTTAGTGAATTTGCGTAGTTACGTCGCTAGTGAAAATTCGCCTGGCGTAAGGGTGCGAAGTAACACTAGAGAAACTACGCCAGCGTTCGTTAGTGAATTTGCGCAGTAACGAAAATGCCAAACGCTAGCGAATTAACGCTAGCGTTCGGCGCTTAGTGAATTTGCCCCATAGATGGAAGCTTGACACTGAAGAACAGGCCAAAGTTGAAAATGCTTAATCAACATTTCGGTATACAGGCAACAGTCAGGACTGACAGTTGCAAGAATGGTGAAAAACAGGAAGAAAATTGAGGAACCAGGAAACCAGCTATGACACAAATATTAAATACATTTCGCATAAGTGGCAAACGTTGAGTATTTGTCTCCATATATTCTTAGTGCACTTGCTATATGATTTTTTAGTTTGACATGATATCAGTGTATTGACCATCATCTGCTATATACCTTCAAAGATGCATCTACAGAGAGTCACTGGGAGGCACTCATATTGTGCATTTAGATGAAAAATTTAAACAAATAGCAGTCATAAAGTGTAACACTTTTATACAGCTTAACTGCAACTGAATACTGTAAAAATATCTGAGAATGAATAATAAATGTAAATGTTCTTCAATCCATCTGGACGATCTAGTTTTTGGCAGGTGTTACATATGCTCCATTTGAGCCTGCATGTAAGTTTGTCCTTCCATCAGCCCACACAGCACTAGGTGGGGAGTAGGCTACATTGAAAAAGAATAATAATAATAATAATAATAATACTGCACTGTTATAAGTATATATACTGCATGTGGTTTGCAAAAAGAGCAAACCACAAATCGTTTCTGAATGTTACAAACTTTTTAAAAAATCAGCACAAAAGTTATATTTTGCAGTATCTTTTCTCCTAATGACATACATTTTTAGGAAATGTTTCCACTGTACACTAGAGCTAGAGGGAGAAAAGGTGTTGCAAAATTTTATTTTTTAAAGTTTGTAACATTTACAATTTGTGGTTTGCTACTTAAGCAATGCTTTTGATTAGATTTATAAAAAAACGCTTAATTTAGAAAAGATATCCTCTTAGGAGGATGAAAAATAAAAAATATTTTTCTCCATTTTGGTCAATGGCTGGTGGGGGTAATTTATCAACAATGGGCAAATTTGCCCATGGGCAGTAACACATGGCAACCAATCAGATTGTTGCATTCATTGTTCTACTTGCAGCTGACTTTAAAAAGCTAATCACTGATTGGTTGCTATGGGTAACTGCCCTGGGGCAAATTTGCCCAGTGTTGATAAATGAGACCCAGTGTATTTTCAATGAAGGTAGTTGATTGCGTTTCCTCCACTAAGAAAATGCAACGTTTGCCACTAATCTTATTTTGAGTTTGTGGTTTTATAAGTTAAATAGCTCTCTCCTGAGCACTATAAAAGGTAACTAACGAGACCACATCATAACAAAAGTTAGAAACCTTTTGGGACATCTCTACCTTTTGTATTTTCGTTTTCCAACTTTACCTTAAGGGTGGGTCTATTTAGGTACTGTTTTTTACATACTGAGATATACCTGAAGTCTCACAAGATAATGGAATGGTGATATTTTAAACTTCACAAGTCACTTTTAGTGATGGGCGAATTTGCGCCGTTTCGCTTCGCCGAAAAATTCGCGAATTTCGCGCGAAATTCGCGAAACGGCGAAAAATTCGCGAAACGGCGCCGGCGTCTCGTTTTTGACGCCGACGCCCGTTTTTGACGCCGGCGCCCGTTTTTCCGACGCCGGCGCCCGTTTTTGACGCCGGCGTCCGTTTTTCGAAAAAAAAATTTTGACGCCGGCGAATTTTTTCCGCGAATTTTCGCGGCAGTTTCGCGAATTTATTCGCTGGCGGCGAATCGCGCAAATTCGACGCGAATTCGCGCCTGGCGAATAAATTCGCCCATCACTAGTCACTTTAGGTTAAGTATTAATTAATTGTAAATTAAGGGGCAGAAATGAATTCGAGGGAATTTTCGAAGTAAAAAAATTCGAAATTCAAAGTAATTTTTTGGATACTTCGACAATCGGATAGGATACTACGACTTCGAATTTACTTCGACTTCGATTCGAAGTAAAAATCGTTGGAATATTCGACCATTAGATAATCGAAGTACTGTCTCTTTAAAAAAACATTCGACTTCAATACCTGCCGAAGTGCTATATTAGCCTATGGGGACCTTCTACAACATTTTTCTAAGTCCTTACACATCGAATAAAAATCCTTTGATCGTACGCTAAAATCGTTTGAATCTTTCGATTTTTATTCGACCGCAGGATTGCCAAATTTGCTGAAAAAACGTCGAATTCGATATTCGAATTCGAAGTTTTTTAATTCGATGGTCGAATTTTGAAGTTTTCTGCCCCTTTGTGTTTAACATCAGCATGTTGTAATGTTTGGTTGTTTCAAATTTTAATGTATTGCACAAGCCGCTTTCCTGAAGGTTTTTGTCACCCATTTGTTAGAATCACTATTGTGAAAGACACCTTTCACTTGGTTTCAATTAATTTAAATAACGTATATAAAAGGTGGATATTTGCGTGATGGGTGAATTAATTTGGCAGGCACAAATTCACGACGAATTTCCACGTTTTTACCAGTGAATACATTTGCGAAACTGCAGCAAAAAATCTGCCGGCAAAAAATCCACACGACTAGAAAAATAGTTGCGCGTCAGAATACTCAAACGCATAAAATTGACACAAATTTAGTCGGACGCCCACTGACTTTAATGCATTTGGACATTACAGTCGCTTGTTTGTAAAAATTGTCGCTCGCGTCAAAATTTTGTGAGTAAAAATTATTTTGACGCCCATTGACTTCAATGCATTTAGCAAATTTTTTGCCATTTTGCAGATTTTTCGTTTAAATTGTGGACTCTAATTATTGCATTAATAAATACACTGCCCTTAGGAATGAATAGAAAATGGGTAATTTTTCTGCCGTTTTCTATAGAAGTAAAAGTAGTTTGATCGATCGATTAGATTGTTCGATTCAAACGATTTGACAAAAAAATACTTTGACTATTCAAAACTTAGCCAAAACTTATAGGAGGTCCCCCATAGGCTAAACAGCAATGCGGCAGGTTTAAGGTGGTGAAGTGTAGAAGTCAACGTTTTTTAAAGAGACAGTACTTCGATTTTCGAAGTCAAAGTTTTTTCAATTCATATCTAATTTTGGCCTATTCGATGGTCGGAGTACCCAAAAATTACAAGTTTTTGATTTCGAAAATTTACCCTTAGTTAATGGGCCCCATATCGGCACAATTGGAAATACAATTTAAAAAGGCCTCTCCTAAGTTTATTTGATGTGCTAATTCAGGTTTCAAATACAGGTATAAGACCTGTCATCCAGAATGCTCAGGACCTGGGGTTTTACAGATAACGGATCTTTCCATAATTTGTATCTTCACACCTTAAGTTAAATTATTTAAACATTAAATAAACCCGATAGGCTGGCTCTGTTAGCAGTGAGGATTATTGATATCTTAGTTTGGATCAAGTGCAATGTACTGTTTTATTAAAATGTTTACAATTTGGATAAAATTAAGTCTATGGGAGACTGCCTTTCTGTAATCCGGAGCTTTCTGGATAATGGGTTGCTGGATAATGGATCCCATACCTGTATTGCCTTACTGCTTGCTACATTGCTACTTATTGAATTCTAGATTTTAAAAGTCAGAATAATCGATAAAAGACTTACGTTGTGTATCAAAATTATACTACATAGGGGCAGATTTATCAAGGGTCGAATTTCAAAGTAATGGGAACTCCCATAACTTCGAAAATTCAAATAAAAAAAGACCAACCGAAATTTATCAAATAAATCTAAGTTTTTTTTTCTCAGGTGAATAGGTCATTTTTGTTTGAATTCAAATCGTATAAATCGAAGTAACAGCACATTCGATCGAATTCGATTCAAAGTTTTTCCAAAAAAAACCCTTACATTTCTCTAAGTCCACCAGTTGACTCCAAATGGGTTATAGGAGGTCCCCCATAGGCTATAACTGCAATTTGGCAGGTTTTTGATGGTGAATGGTCGAAGTCAAGTTTTTAAAGAGACAGTACATGATAAATTTTGATATTCGGATTTTTGAATTTTTTTCAAATTCAAATCGAATTTGGACTATTCCCAAGTTGAAGTACACAAAGGGGCAGATCTATCAAAGGTCAAGGTGAATTTTTGAATGAAAAAAATCAAATTTTGAACTATTTTTTGTGTACTTCGACTAGGGAATAGTCCAAATTCAATTCGAATTTGAAAAAAATTCAAAAATTCATATATCGAATGTACTGTCTCTTTAAGAATTTGACTTCAACCAGTCGCCATCTAAAACCTGCCGAATTGCTGTTTTAGCCTATGGGGGACCTCCTAGAACCTATTTGGAGTCAATTGGTGGACTATGAAAAAGTTTTTTTTTTGGGAAAAACTTAGAAATTGAATTTGATCGAATGGTCTATTCCTTAGATTCGTATGATTTGATTAAGGACCTATTCGATCGAAAACTGACCTATTTGACAAAAAACCTTCAACTTAATTTCGATTAATTTTCGACCCTTGATAAATATACCCCTAAAATTAGCTCAAAATTTGAATTTTTTTAATTCGAATTTTCACTTCTATCCTTGATAAATCTGCCCCATAATGTTACAATTCAAAGGTCTTGGTGTTCACTGAAGTAATAGAAAACAGATTTACTTGTACATATTTAAAGTGATGTGTTTGATCTACTTAAAATGCATGACTACTCGGCTTACTTTGAAACATTTACAAGTCATTTCATTTAAGCCTTGCACTTTTACTGCAAAATAAATGCTATTTCAGCTAAATCTGTTTAAAGGAACATCTGGTGGTTAGGTTATTAACTTCCATTTGTGTTCTATGAATCAAGAAGGAACGGTATTGCTATTATTCATCTAAAACAAGAGCCTGATCCTAGTTATCTGAAAATACTTCTTTACATTGTCTGGTGCCCTCCAAACAGTTGTTACACTCTACCCACCATAGTTTTCATCATGATTTTATATTGCACCACAACATGTCTTGTTAAATTGCCAGTAAGATGCAAAAAATATATGTATATTTTTATAGGTGAAAAGGCACTATCAAGCTGCTAGTAAAATATTTATATGTCAATTTGTGGAGATGTTGCATTATATGACACAAGGTTTAGATAAATCATTTTAATATGAAATATTTGTGAGATCTTATGTCATATAATTAATAACTACTTTGCTTGGTATAAACATGCTAAACTAGCAAATCTATTTTTGTTTGCATACAAAGTATACATCTTCTATATGCCAAACCAAATCAGTGTATTAAGGGGCATATTTATCAAGGGTCAAATTTCGAGTTTGAAAAACTTTGAAATTCGAAATTCAAAAAGGCCAAGCAGATTAAGTCAAAGTTTTTTTGGCCGAATAGGTCCGTTTTCGATCAAATGGGTCCGTATTCGGGCAAATTCGAATTGTACGAATCAAATTAATAGTGAATTAGATCGAATTTGATTTGAAGTTTTTCCCAAAAAAAACCTTTGATTTTTCAAACTCCACCAATTGACTCCAAATGGGTTCTAGGAGGTCCACCATAGGCTAAAACAGCAATTTGGCAGGTTTTAGATGGTGAATGGTCAAAGTTGAATTTTTAAAGAGACAGTAAGGGGCCCATTTACTTAGTTCGAGTGAAGGAATAGAATTAAAAAAAAAATGTTGAATTTCGAATGTTTTTTGGGCTACTTCGACCATCGAATTGGCGACTTCGACCTTCGTCTACGACTTCGAATCAAACGATTCGAACTAAAAATCGTTCAACTATTCGAACATTCGATAGTCAAAGTACTGTCTTTTTAAGAAAAACTTCGACCCCCTACTTCGCCAGCTAAAACCTACCGAGGTGCAATGTTAGCCTATGGAGAAGGTCCCCATAGGCTTCCTAACAATCTGCCCCTAAATGATACATTTCAATACCATTTCGAACTACTTGCGGTAAATCCTTCGATATTTGAATTTTCACATTTTTTTTCAAATTAGAATCGAATTTGACTATTCCCTAGTCGAAGTACACAAAATTCGAATTTTTTTCATTCGAAAATTCACCTCGACCATTGATAAATCTGCCCCTAAATGTCATTTTACGCTCTTTTTTCAATTTCACCAATTTACAAAGCTTTTTTTGTGTCACCCTAATATGAAAAAATGTTGGCGGCAAATTTGCCAGGATGAAGAACTTCTATGCAAAATGATAGAAGTCATTTATAATTTGTGATCTTTTGATTTGGCTAATATTGCACTACTCTGACATTTCTCTGATCCATAGAAAAAAATGTAAACTCTTATCACTTTCTTATATGCTGAGATTCTCGATTCTACCAAATCAAGAGAGAAAACAAAAGCAATCCCTAAATGGGAACAAAGATTAGGAGAATCTTTAGAGGAAGAAGAATGGGAGAAAATACAAAGAAATATGGCAAAAGCCTGCATAAAAGAAAACACATACACATTATACCCCGACTGGTATTGTACACCCAAAAAACTACATAAATCTTTCCACACATCAAACACATGTCCATGAGGCTGCAGGGAGATAGAAAACAAAATGCATATGTGCTGGACATGTCCCACTAAAACCAACTATGGAGAGAGAAGTTTGGCAATGGACTTATCACTTGACCCATGGTTGGCCCTTATGCTACATAAACCAATCCAGATCACAACCAATGAACATATACTCTGTGTACAAATATGTTTGACTACAAGAGGCCAAAAAGTGGAAAGGAACACCACCAACAGTGCAAGAGATGGGCCAGGCACGAATTCGCTGTGAATTTCCTAGTTTTGTGGAAAACATACTGTACATTGTTTATTCAGTGTGTTGACATGTAAATGAAAAATTCATATTGTCAGTCAATGTGTAAAAACTTCAATAAATACAAAGTTAAAAAAAATGTAAACTCTTTAGTTACTTGCTTCTTCCAAGAAAGATAACCAACTGAGCCTGTCCATCTGATTTCCTACAAAGGCTTTCACAGTTTATTAAGCATAATAAATAACGACTGGCGAATAAATTCTCCAGGCATGGATTCGTGGCGAATTTCCACATTTAGCCGTCTTCTAATAAATTTGCGAGACTGCTGAGAAGATGGACAGGTGAAAAATCCGCCGCGACAAAATAAAATTGTCGCCCATCAGAATAGTCGCTTGCATACAAGTTGTCATGCATCAAAATTATTCGGACGACCATTGACTTTAATGCATTTGGACAAAATAGTCGCGCATATGAAAATGGTGCGCTCCTCAAAATTGTTGCTTGTCAAAATTATTTTGATGCCCATTGACTTCAATGCATTCTGCAATTTTTTTGGTAAATTTGTGATTTTTTTGGTGAAGGGAAACACCACCCATCACTAATAATCAATATATCCAGGTTCTAACTTTCCCAAGGTTTATTTAAATATGGGAAGTTTTGCTTTGCTCAATTTGCATATTAAGTAACAATCCCTATTTTACTTTTTCAGAGGACCATAAAAAATAGTGTAAAATCAGGGATCTGTTTTACGCATTATATATTGGTGGTAAACCACAAAAAAATGTATGTAAAATGTAAAATGAGGGGAAACTTAAAATCAAGGTATTTAAAATTGAAGCTCCACTGTATTGTGTTTTTTAGCCTTTCAGAAAGCTATCAAACCTACCAAATTCTTTCTTGCAAGGGAACCTAAAGGAAGGAAGCTAGGTAAAGAAACTATAAATAGTGTTGGAGCCGTAGAGAGGTTAATATAGTTTGATCTGAGTGTTGTTAGCACTACAATTTTTATGATGTACAAACTCAGGCTACAATAACCACTGAGTGATGAAAGAACATTCTATTACAGTAGTATAGCTGATCAATGTGTGCATTTAGGGATGACATAACCCGGACATTTACTAAGTGTTAATTACAATTTAGAAATATTTATTTTTGTGACCTTGCTTATTCAAAGTAAAGTAAAGAATCTTCCCAACAAATGGTGCTTTAAGAAGATGTATACTGATAACTTTAGCATATTCAAGGAATTCCAAGAATTCTTATATATTGTGTACCTTTCTTGCATGTTACAGTATGTATTGTTTTGTTTTCTCTTTCAGAGCATCTAATAATCATCTGACTGTAATATGTCCGGGCATTGTGAATGTCTTAGCCTTGATTCTGCTCAGGGAAAGTAGCAAGTTAAAGAAAATTACATTTGTAACAGGATAACTTTAATTCAATTAGAGATGCACCAAATCCACTATTTTAGAATTCGACTGAATACTGAATCCATTGAAAAAGATTCGGCCATATACCAAACTGAATCCGAACCCTAATTTGCATTAGGGAAATGAGGGGGGTCGATAGTAAAGAAGAGTAAAACATTTTTGACTACCTGGGTTGTGTGATGAAAAGTCACATGATTTTTTGGATTCCGATTCGGCTCTGCCAAGCCCTTAATTTCAGCTGAATCTGAATGCTGCTATAAAGACTGAATCAAGGCTAAATCCTGGATTTGGTGCATCCCTAAATTCAATGGAATAAAATGACTTTGCATTTTAGTGTCATGCTAACATTTTGCTATTTTTTTTAATTTGACTGATAATCGATTGGTTTGAAAAGAGATTAAAATCCAACAAATATAGTATTTGCTTCAAATAGTTGCTACCTGTCTTCTCTAGATGATCCAGAAAAGGCAAAAACTCTTGAATCAGAAGAGAGAAAACTTCTTTCTGGATTCATAATAATAATAACCTAATGTAATTAAATACAAATAATCCTTTTTCTATAGAATTTTCACAAGTCAGTATTATAAACAGTTTCTTTGAGGTATAAATGGTGAAATGACCCACTCTTTTGCCGATTATATAATTAGGTGTGTAATATATTTGGTGAAATGGATGAAACAATGGCAACTAAATTATAAACTACAATAAACTAATAACAATTCCCTTTTCTTTCCCTGTAGAAATTATATGCAGTAATTAATAACGCTTTTTAGCTCTTGTTACTTTTTGGATACTGGTTAGTGAATGCTTTCTGTAGCTGGAGTATGAGTGTGTGTACTGTAACCCATAAAAACATTAATCTGGTGCAGTAAGTTCCATCCTATGGGAAACTCAGAGAGGCCACCTATACAGTGCAGAGCCAATTAAAAAAACAGACCACTTGCACCTGGAAGCTTATGATGACCGTATCTGACCATCCTCCAGGATTTTCAGGACACTGAGTTATGGAAAGACATAAGGGCGTGGCCTGCTGTCCTACAAATGGCCCTTAAGCTGGCCATAGACGCAAAGATCTCATCGTACAAATCGAGGATTCGTCCAATTTTCGGAACGTGTCCGAGAGTCCCGACATTTTTCATCCGGCGGAAATCGGTCGTTTGGTCGATCGGACAGGTTAGAAAATTTGTGTTGGCTGCGAGTAATATGATTTTTAGTGGGAGACTGTCACCAGTTTTGTCTATCGTTCTATTGCTGTCAGGGGCAGCACATCGGCTGATCTGTTCTTTAACTACTTTATTTGGTCGGAATGGTAAGACTTTGATCTGAATGGTTAGTGGGTGGCAGGTCGGTAGATAGGAAAGTCCGTACATTGATTCATACGATCGGATCTTTGCGTCTGTGGCCAGCTTTAGGCATCTGCCTCTTCTGCCTACCCCCTAGTTCTTGCCCTGCACCTTTATATCATGTAGAGCTGGATGCCCAGCATAAAAATTTACTTTCTAAAATGTAATCTATGACAATATTCAGGATTTATCAATCGCAAAAATTTGAATAAAAACATTTAGCAACTAAAACCTGGCAACCTTCTATAGAATAGGAGTTTTTTCCACTACTTAACACGATCACATTTTATTTGCAAATATTGTAGTGATTTTGAGAAAAAAACTTCAATTGAGTTTAAACATGAAAAAACTTGAATTAGAAATTGATAATTTGGCTTTTTAGTGCACTTGTTCAATTAAACACCTAAGTTTGTAAATTTGCTTCACAGGATCATTTTAATCATTGGTAAAATAGGTGCAGCTGATCTACGTTACCTGTGCTGGTGACATGTACCTTTTGTCAGGTTCAGAGATTTTATTCTCTTAAATAATGCATTTTTAAAAATAAAGCTAGCAACTACATGTGAAACATCAACATTTGTACAATCGTGTAGGGCTATTAAGTTGACAATTCCCAGTCTCCTGGTTCATTGTAGATACAATAAGAAACATTACCAACCTTTGAAAAGTAAATGTCAGTAGCGACAATAATAATTTTGCTGTGTAAAGATTGAGAATATTAAAACATCTACTTACTTACAGTACTAGGGGACAAATTTCATAGATAAAGAAAGCACTGGCGACAGCTCATTTAAATCGTATTTCCATTAACACAAATATGCCTCTCTCTCTCTCTCTAGATGATTTATGCTGCTGTTGCTACTGCTTCTGTTGCTACTCCCAAAATAGGTACTGCAGAAGAAGTTGCTGCAAAATCAGCTTATTGTTCTAGTGACCTAAATGAAAGGAAAATTGAAGTTTACTGCCAAGGTGGAATGGGAATCCAATTGTGACGAAATAGAAAATGCGCTACTTCTGCTTTCAGATCTTGGAATGTTCAAAGCGAGTACAAAAGTATCGATATACTTGCATCTCAATATAGGTAATGATAGATAAAAATAAAGGTTGTAATCCTTATTTAAATCGAATGGATATAACGATTTAAGTTTGTTAATCCACCATACCTCGCTTCTATTCAGCCTAAATTCTCAAATCGCCCCCCCTCTTTTTAACAGAGTGACCGTTTCCAGTACCATAAATCTTAGTTGATCCGCAGTATGTTCCTTATACAGAAAATGTTTTGACACAGGTAATGTAGATGTATACTTGAGTGATGCTGAGAAATGCATGACTTCACCATCTGTGTGGTCTCATCTACATAGATGAGACTACACGGACACATCAACACATATATTGCAAATTTGGAGACACAAATATAATGTCCCCATAACTGTATAGTTTGTCCAGTATGAGGATGAATAAATTCCTTACCCTTTAATACATATGGGCACTGCACACATCCTAGAAAGGGGAACATGCCTTTCAACCTACCACCCCAAAAGCCTAATACTAATAGCCTCACTGTTTGTATGGAACTGGGAGACAAAGGGTATACAATTAGATTGCCTCACTTTATCCCAAGGATATCTGACCTTATGGTGAGCCTGTTGAATCACCTTCTCTGGGTATCCCCTTTCTCTAAATTTGTGATACATGACCTGTTCTTGCTACGTCTTTTCCCTTTGAAGTGAGTGAAGGCTCACTAATCTCTGCACCCTCGAGAGTTGGCTGATTGGAATTGATGTTTTAGTATGGGATGGGTGTAATGTAGAATTTGGTTCCTATCAGTCGGTTTTGTATATAGTAAAGTATACATCTGGCCACTCTGTCCCTTGTATATTAAAACATCTAAAAAGTGTATTTCCTGGAGATGTAAAGTAAGTATAAACGAGATAGAGGGATGCACCTTATTAATCCTACTGTGGTACCGCTGACGGGAGTCAACATCACCCCACCGATATGGTAGGGTGAAGTTGACTCCCTTCAGCAGACAGACATTAGGTGCACAACATACATTTTTTACCTGGGTGCCCGAGCTAAGAAACAACACAATCGTTGCAGAAGAACGGCACTCACAGGACTTGCTGAATCTACTAATGTTCACTAGGAATTTCACACATGTTGTCATTTCTTTTCTGGGGCTAATAAATTACTAAGTACGAATATAACATATGCCACAGTCAAAAGAATCATAAATACTATGTTCTTAGAATTCCAGATTTTAATCTAAAAAATACAAAATGTTTATTTTCCCCTCAAAATATTTTTTTTGTTACAATTAGTGGCCCATTTACTTAGCTCGAGTGAAGGAATAGAGGAAAAATTGTTTGAATTTCGAATGTTTTTTTTTGGCTACTTCAACCATCAACTACGACCTCCGACTTCGAATCTAACGATTCGAACTAAAAATTGTTCGACTAATAGATAGTCGAAGTACTGTCTCTTTAAAAATAAAACTTCAACCCCCTAGTTCGCCCCATAGGCTTCCTAACAATTTTCTGATCGAAGGAATATCCTTCGATCGATGGATTAAAATCCTTCGAATCGTTCGATTCGAAGGATTTAATCGTTCGATATTTGAAGTCGAAGGATTTCAATTCGGCAGTCGAATATCGAGGGTTAATTATTCCTCGATATTCGTCCCTAGGTAAATCTGCGTAACAATATTCGTTTAAGCCTGTATTCACCTAAAGTTTGTTTGCTTTATGTTGTAGACCTTTGATGCTGGACAACAATGTTAATGCTGCTTATAACGTGCTGAACTGTTTGTACAGTATCATGTTACTGCAATAATAACAGGAGAGAATTAAACACTTTAAATCATTATCACTGAGAAGTGTGAAATCCATTAGGAAGATTAATACTTTGGCAAATGCTGATCTTTATTTTTACTGTTATTTTTTATTGAAAACCTTAATAGAGGGAATGCATCATATAAATGTCTACTCATTAAACACATCTATCTTATTGATTCACTTTTTAATCTACAGTATATAATATCTGCAGTGGCAATAACTGCTCCATTGTATTGTCAGCTTATAAAAAAACTCCTTTTAATAAGAAGGGGTTTTTGCATGTTTAATGAAAACATGCCTATAAATATAGCATGTTTCAATTCTTTTGTGTAAAAATTAAAAATAACTAACCTTTCTTTTTGCAAGAACACTGAGATCCATTGCAGTCAGCAAAAGCTTTGAGTCTGCTACGCTTCTGGAAATTTTCCCTGTCCAAGGACCAATTATAGAAAGTTGACAAGCTCTTTTGTTGTTTGATAATTCCAGAAATGTTTGGATTAAGTGTAATGAGGGGTGCATTTTATTTCATATATACAATGTAAATAGTGTTAAAAGAAAAAATAAACTATTGCTGGATTAAAAAAATAGGCACTATTTGCTAATAAGGTTTTTGTATTCATCAGTCTGTAAATAAGGTTAAATTAGGTGTTTTAAGATAATTGCACATAGGGTTGGGATCCCATGTTTTTTCCACCTTTGGAGAAAAGTCAAACTGCTCTCCTTCATTCTCTCTGCATTGACAGCATCGCATTCACCTGAGTGCAGACACACACAGTGCAAGATTTTGGCACATAAACACAAGAATATGCATTTTTGCAACAAAACCGAGCTGCATGTTTACCAGTGGATCAGCATTCCCTGCCTCGGTAGAAAAAACACAGGCAGAAAAAAGCAGATCCATGCCCTTAGCCTTAGTCAAAAAGAGCAATTTCAGTAGGGGTAATATAACATAAGCATACAAATTGTTAGCAGAAGGGGGTGATTAAAAGAAAGTTAATAGAAACAGAGGGGGAGCCACAAATGCACATGGCTCCCCTTCAGTTCCTTACTTTGAGATTCCTGTAGGGTTCATGCAGAAGGGAATCACTGCAGCCACAAATTATAATTACGTCCAATCCAAATCAGTTTAGGTTTATGGTAATTTCCCTCATACAGTTTAAGTCTTTCTTGTATTAACACATCTATTAAAGGGGTACTATTGTGAAAATGAAAATGTAATATACATTTTATTACACTGAAATAAGAAGTTTTCTAAATATAATCAATTTAAAAATGTTGAACTGTTTCTCAAACATTCAATTTACTCTTCATGATCCCCCTCTCGCCATCTGTCTCTCTTCATTCTCTCTTCAGGAGCTGGGTGTCTGATTTTGAATGACATTTAAATCCAATATGTCTTTTAGGGAGGCTCATTTTGCCTCGAAGATGTATTAGAGCTCATTCTATTCAAATCTCCAGAAATCTAGTCTCTCCACACGCAGAATTTGTGCCAAAGGCAGTTATTTTGTTAGATTTTGTTTGTACTGGAATCAGTTATTTGAGAGAGCTCTTGTTTCAGTATGATGAAGCTTACAGTATATAAATCATAATTAGTCATTTTTACAATAGTTCCCCTTTAAACAATCTGTACCCTAGTGTTTGTCATATGACATTTAATTAAGGAAGATATACTTTTCTTTTTAAGAGCATTCAGTCCTTAAAATAGCAAGGGGTGGGGTGAGATGGAAATTGTCCTTGGAACAACAAAAACAATTATTTTTGCCAGAAATAAAGGTATAAATAAGATAAAAAAAACAACTAGGTGGCACATAAGTATGGCACTTTTAAATGAGCATGGTAGACCTATGAAAAACCTAGTAAAAAGGTATGATGCACTTGCTGCACTGCAATTAACAATATCCCTACAAAGTAACTATCTATTTATAAACATGTATGTATTTGTCTATATCTATATATAATACACAAAAGCCATGAATATCCTGTAAATTATATCCTTATAAACGGTGAGTTCTGATGTCATCAGTTATAAACGGTGAGTTCTGATGTCATTTCTGTCACATGACTCACTGAAATTTGTGTATTATAATAAATAAAGTACCCCCAGTTGCAAAATATGAGGATATTATAAGTTACCTCGGAGTTCCATGACCTGTATAAAAACACTCGGCCTTCGGCCTCGTGTTTTTATATGGTCATGAAACTCCTCGGTAACTTATAATATCCTTATATTTTACAAAAGGAGGTACTTTATTCACTATATATATATAGAGCTCTTGTTTCAGTATGATGAAGCTTACAGTATATAAATCATAATTAGTCATTTTTACAATAGTTCCCCTTTAAACAATCTGTACCCTAGTGTTTGTCATATGACATTTAATTAAGGAAAATATACTTTTCTTTTTAAGAGCATTCAGTCCTTAAAATAGCAAGGGGTGGGGTGAGATGGAAATTGTCCTTGGAACAACAAAAACAATTATTTTTGCCAGAAATAAAGGTATAAATAAGATAAAAAAAACAACTAGGTGGCACATAAGTATGGCACTTTTAAATGAGCATGGTAGACCTATGAAAAACCTAGTAAAAAGGTATGATGCACTTGCTGCACTGCAATTAACAATATCCCTACAAAGTAACTATCTATTTATAAACATGTATGTATTTGTCTATATCTATATATCTATATATATATATATATATATAGATATATATATATATATATATATACCTATTTATCAGTATACTTGTGAAAACGGTATGTTTTCTTATACAGTTTGTATTTTCATTATTTATGTTGGAACTATTTAACTAGTATGTAAAGTAATGTCACTTACATGTGAAAATGAGGATACATTACAGATAAAGCACCTTACAGAACATTTTTCACTGCTTCTGTTTGAGCTTTATGGTAATTGTAATGAATTATGTGTTCATGATAAAGCAGACAGATGAAAATAGTTGAAAAGCAGTTCCCCCAGGTGTGTATTTTCAACTGTGCACTGTTAAACCCTGTCTTTAGGATTTACATTCTGATCTCAGGCAACCATTATTTTATTCAATGCAAAAACCAAATGCCTATCTTATATCTGTTTAAAAAAAAGACATACAAATCTGAATTTATAGCAAATATAAAGTATTGTGCCCATATTTAAAGGGAAGTTCATTTTAAAACTTATTTTAGTATGATGTTCAAAATGTATACTGTACAGTAGTTCAGACAATGTGCAAATTGATATGTATATTTGTATTTCTTTATATGATTTCTTGTGCTGCAGAATACTAGAAAACACTAGAATGAAGGTACATGTCTCCCAGAATGCTCTAGATCTGAGATCCAGCAGATGAGAAGAATACTGGAGGCTGTAGAATCAGCATATGAGATAATGAATGCAGTTGTGCAGAGTGATGCCACCTTCTGGTGGAGGGAAGCTATGCCCAGGGGGAATGCAGGAAGTCTAATATGAGGCTTCTGAAGTTTGTGTGTGAAAAAAGGCTTGGTAAACAGACATATGGACTATTTACCCTAATAGGATAACATAGTAAGTTAGGTTGAAAAAAGACACATGTCCATCAAGTTCAACCTTTGAACTCTATTTTAACCTGCATAACTGCTAGTTGATCCAGAGGAATGCAAAAAAAAACGCATCTGAAGCCTCTCCAATTTGCCTCAGAGGGGGGAAATTCCTTCCTGACTCCAAAATGGCAATTCGACTAGTCCCTGGATCAACTTGTACTATGAGCTATCTTACATACCCCTGTATTCCCTCACTTGCTAAAAATCAATCCAACCCCTTCTTAAAGCTATCTAATGTATCAGCCTATACCACTGATTCAGGGAGAGAATTCCACATCTTCAAAGCTCTCACTTTAAAAAACCCTGAATATTTACGAGGAACCTCCTTTCTTCTAATCAGTATGGATGACCTTGTATCAGCTTGTCTAAACTTTGCTGCAAAGAGCAGGAACAGTGCGGCCAGTCTGCAAGTGGAACAGGCTGTTCTGGTTAATGAACAAACTCTGTAAGTTATTCTTACCTTTGTTACACACTGTTACATGTTACTACTCTCTTGAAAACTTCACTTTGAATAAAACAGATGGATTGCAGCCTTTTTACTTTGACAAGTTACTGCTAAGGTTAACATTTGAGTAAATTCCCACAATAGATTCCTGCAGTGGTCTGGTCAGGGCAGACCTGTGCCTGACTCGGGCCTGCTGACCCATAACTTGACCCACAACCCAATATATCCCCTACCCAGAACAGCTACATGACTTGCACTGCAAATAGTTAAATTACCTTCTGACCCAGGACCAGCAAAACTGGAAGTGATGCCACTGTGGGCTGGAAATGATGTTACTCTGCTGCCAGATCAGCAGGATCAGAGAAAAAAAACACATTGTAGGATGTTAGAGATCACTCCATGAGTACTTAGACAGGTTACTCATGGACTGCCCACACAGTCAAGGTATTTGGGACTCTCTATCCGAAACCCAACTGCTTTACGGATATTCCACAGACTCTCCAGTTTGGAATTGCAACTACTGTGTTGTTGTTGGGTACCGCTGACACTAGCAACCAGGCAGTGGTTTGACATGGTGGAGGAGTAGTTGGGAATTTAAAGAAACAAATATAAATAACAATACAGATGGCACTTCAACATTAATCTGCTGTCTGTTATCAAAGCAACAAGATAGCATTTTAAATTGTACTATAAAAAGACAAATAGTTGACAAACTATACAAAATACACAGTGAGAAACAAATGAATATTGTTACAGAGTATTACTTTCTATAGTATACTTAAAGTTCTTGTTATGGTAGACTACTTTTCGTTTTAACAAAGATTCTTAATTTCTCCTAAAAACAGCCCCCTAGATTGGCGTAGAGTGGTGTATACTACAACAATGCTGATGTTGTTTCATCATGAGCGCTCTTCAGTATATATGGCGCACAGCACTACATAGTCCTACAAAACAAATAATAGAAAAAAGGGAGTAAGTGCTGGATACAATGCAAGTAAATAAATAATAAGCCTACAGTTAGATCTCAGTTTAAGTGGTGAGACAAGACAAAGAAGATCACTGCCCCACAGAAGTTTTATGAAATATTTAACATTTCCAATTCTCTGCTGCAGCACTTTAATTTTACTTTACTCATGCACTTTGTATTGCCAAAAAGCTTAGCAAAGGGGATATTTATCTCGGAAAAAATGTCCTTTTAGTATCTTGTAGACTTATGTAATCTGAAGAACTTTGCATGTTTTATGTTTCTGAATTATTAACCTTTCTCTTTTGCTTCTCTCTCCAAATGTAATAGCTATTAATACTGAGGCTAGATTTGTATTGTTATCAATGTCTTTTTACACCTTTCTATTTAAGATCTCTTTTATTCAACTGCCAGTGTGTTTCTGTCAATTCACTGCCTGGTTAGAGACTCAGTGGAATAGTAATTCCATAATCGAGAGTCACAGAATAAAAACTAAATACAGTAAATTGACCACAGAAATTGAAAATAAAAGCTAATTGCACATTACTCTAGAATACAGTTGTCAATTACAAAAAATCCCTTTCAAATTCTTATTAACTACTTCATGGTAATCAATTCATTATTCATTCAATATGTCACAAGCAATTGCACACATAAATATATCAGCATAAAGAACATGGAGCACTCATGGATTTAATTTATGGGCAACGATTTAATGGTGTAAGACGACGCTTCAGTCCTGCACAGAGGATCTTTATCAAGACATCACTAAACATGAATATATATGTGTGTGTATATATATATATATATATATATATATATATATATATATATATATATATATATATATATATATATATATATAGCCTTCAAAATGGACCAGCACCTTGATAAAGGCCCCAATGTGGGCCGAAACGTTGGATACACGAGTGATATGACAATAAAACGAATTTGAATCTGGTGTGCTGGTCCATTTTGAAGGCTACATATTTCTCTGACCGTAGCACCCACAGATATAATAATGGAAAGAGCGCAGGTACTGTATGGACATTTTATATAAATATATATATATATATATATATATATATATATATAGTGACAGGGTGTTTGGCAAAAGGCACATAAAAGGGTACATTTAAACTGCATTGTATGTGCTGCTGCCAAGGAATATTTGGCTCAGGTAGGGTTAATATTCCCTCTCAGCCAGGTAATTAAGTGGCAGCAGAGAGAGGATCTACCTGGCAATGTAAAAGGGCTGTGTGAGCACAGTTCAGGGATCTCCAAACACTTCCTAGAGTGAAGGGAAGTGAGGGGCTGTGAGAGACAGAGCTGGGCAGAAGGAGCTTTGCTGCCAGCAAGAGAGTTCCAGAGCTTGGAGCCTAAATCCCTTGTGGGGAAAGAAAGAGAAAAGGACTGGCAGAGGCTAGTGAGTCTGAGTCCCAGGAGGGTAAGCCAGCAAGGCTGAGTGTGAAGCCCAAATACTTCAAAGTGCAAGAGGGTGAGAGTTTCCCTTGATGGTAAGCAACCAGAGGGGGGAAAACCCTGAAGGTATTTGCTGAACTGGACCCTGCATGTTCTACAGTGAAGTTGTTGAACTGTAAACTGAACATTTTTTTCTGTTGCCTTTTTGTTGGGAATGCCCAGTGCATAATAAACCTGTGTTTTTGTCTGAAGCCTTGGTGTCCCTGTCTCTTAGCTCAAAAAAATCCTAATAAACTGCCTACCAAACGCTAATTCCCCCATAAAAGTGAATGTGCAGGCCAGTGGCATGTCACAATATATATATAGATATATATATATATCGGTATGGTATCTGTTATCCAGAATGATCGGCACCTAGGGTTTTCCAGATAAGTGTACTAAAAAAGCATTTAAACATTAATTATAATGTAATAATAGGATTATTTTGTTCCTATACTTATATATATATATTGTGGACAATATTGATGAGTGTGTGCGATAGTGTTCTGATAAATGCAATGATATATTAGAATATTTTGAAGACCATAGAATAAACTTGCTAACCATTGTTCATTAACAGTTTTTCCCAAAGACATCCCATAAGAAATTTACACTGTCAAATGTTTAAAATTGTAGACACATAAATAGTGTAGAAAGCCCTTTCAGAAAGTATTACTTGTTACAATACAATATTAATTCTGTGACTGATCCAGCTATCAAGTATGTTTGTTTTCCCATTGGATGTTATGCAGAGACAACAGTTTTTTTGTTTGCTTCCTCTGCATAAACGTAGTAATTTGTTAAAAAAAAACAAATGAAGCTGATGCATGATTGTCTTTTTTTTTTCTACAGCCTCAGATACTACAGCGTAAGTATGCATATAATTATGTAACAACTGGCAACCATCAGGCATTCTAAATTTCACAAAGTGTTGTGCTTCTCAAACCTGCCCGAGCATTAAACTAAACCAATGATTAAAAAGACTGTAATTAGCAAAGCACTGTATTACAGTGATAAATGTAATTGTATATTGCATAAAGCTGGTAAGCAAAAGTACTGGACAGTTGTCTGGAGGCTTCATTCATGTAATCAGTAAACAACAAGGCCTCCTTTATCTGCTTTCCTTATAGCAACATTAGGATCTTTACAAAGGTTATCAAGAAATATTCTTTCACCAAAGCTCAAATTATTTTTAAACACGTATTCTTATATTTATTTTCTTGATACAGTTGAGTTACCTGAAATTCAAATTTATGTTGAAAAGACCCGATAATATGATTGTATAAAAGTCATAGGATTAAAGTCAGATCTCATCTTAAAGTTACATTTATCAATGTTACCACCAATACGATTGAAATTTGGATAATTTTCTCTTTAGTCTTCCACATGAAGGATTTTGACCATTTCTTTAAAATAAGAAACTTTAGATTGCAAGAGGTTAGAAGTGTTGTCATTTACTTGTTCTCTACTTTGTGACTCAGGTCAAAAAACATGTTTTTTCAAAAGCAGCTTTTTAAGGAATCGATTATTATCAGTAACAGTGTTAAAAAGATCCAAATCATTCTAATGGCAGAAAGTAAGTCCTTTTTTCAAGCATACTTATCTTATCTGTAGTCTGTAGTATCTTCTCTCCCTTGCGTATTTGGACATTCTCATATCTTCTTCACCCTCTCCTAACTCACTGAATGGAATACCCATTCTGTTTCTCTTAATTTAGGTCTATGTTTTTAGCTAGAAAATACTTCAACCGCTTTTTCAATTCACTTCAGGAGACAAAGAGGATGAAGAATATCCATGATTCCCAAAACTTCCTGTCAAAGTCAGTTCCTGAAAAACTCACACTCATCTCTAGACACTTTTAAGATGGATCCAGATGGAAAATGACTCCTTCTATCAGTTTTTGAGTTATCATGTCTACCAATAAACCTGGACCAAACATAAACTTTATTTTGTTCAAATTTTTTTTATCCTTACTTTCTAATTCCTTTTGCTTCCCTCACTACTACAGTATTTCTTTTTTAAAAAGTTCAATCCATCGCTTTAAATTATCAGAAAATGTATTTTATTCAAAATGCTCCATGATGTCTCAATTATTTTCTTTTAGTGTGGTAATTTGTTCCTTTGTTTCTTGTCTTCTCAACTAGAAACGTCATTAGTCATTAGAGAGCATTCTGATTTCATTGCTCAATAAAAATAAAAATTCGGTCATTATTTAAAGATGTTGGGTATTTTTTTATTCTTAGTCCTCTAGGGTAAAGCTAGATATTTTTCAAAACTAGCTTTACTCCCATCACATTCTGGTTTCTTTCTATAAAATGTTTCTCTCTAAGAGCTTCATCTATGTAGTCTATAACTATTTGGTCCCGTAATTATCAATGGGTGAAAGTTAGAACTCACTATTTGATAACTACAGCTCTAAAAATTACATAGGAATGAATAAAATGTGGGTGAGATTTTATTAAGCTCCATACATTTTCTGTATGGTACAGAGAAAAATTAATGAGTTGAGATGACATCTGTAGAAATATTAACCACCTTAGCCATTTTATTTTCCTCTTAAAACAATTTCATTAATCAGGCTCAAGCAATATTTGCCAAGTGGGAGCATTTTAGTGTGTATTACATTTTAAGTGTCCCATTCCTTAAAATTTAGTCCTCCCCTCACAATCATTATGTACCTGCAGCTGAAAATAATAGTAGTATGAAATAAGATGTGTATGTTATCTACCAACTACAATTTATGGAATAGATAATTACAATTGATTTCTTGGTACAAACAGTTTTACTTGTTTTGATGTTTTATTGACTTATTTGGAATCATTACATACATCTATGTATGATCTGAAGGCTAATCAATGTTTCATCGTTATATCTTAAAATTAAATTAAAAAAAAAAAACAAATGAAAAAATATATAATTTTTAAAAAGCACTAACATCTGTGCACAACATTAGGAGCATGGAATATAAAGCAATACAAACAAATAGATAATAGTTTTCTTTTATGTTGGCTGTTATATAAGCATTTTTATAGACTTTTTTTATAGTTGGTAAAAGCCATTATAAGATCTAGGGGACAAGTTAATTCCTTCCTACTATGGGGTATAATTATCAAAGTAAAGTTAGAGATCTCCACAGTCCGCAGAGTGAAATACCTGTACCATACAGAAAATGTAAAAATATTATCAGAGATTGGTATTACATCTGAAGGTTTTGTAGCACAATCAATGGTTAAAAAAACACTTTCAGACTTTCATGCAGTAGTATTAGAGCTTAATAAATAAAATCTCACCCACATTTTATTCATTCCTATGGGATTTTTAGCAAAGAGTGAAGTTAGAGATCACCACAGTCCACTAGAGTGAAATACAGCCACTCTACATTTATTTCTATGTGATTTTTAGAGGCGTATTTCTCAAAGGGTGAAAGAAAAAGTTCACCCTTTGATAAATATGCCTTTAAAAATCCCATAGAAATGAATGGAGAGAGGCAGTATTTCACTCCAGCATCTCTAACTTCACTTTTTGATAAATATACCCCATAGGGGTATTTTTATCAAAGAGTGAAGTTAATAGTGAAGTTCCGCCACTAGAGAGAAATTCCGCCACTTCCCATTCATTTCTATGGGGTTTTTAAAGGCGTATTTATCAAAGGGTCAAATTTCACTTTCACCCATTGATAAATACACCTTTCAACATCCCATAGAAATGAACGGAGAGCTGCGGAATTTCACTCTAGTGGCGGAACTTCAATCTTTTATAAATTTACCCCTTAATCTCTACATAGTTATACTTATTTATGTATTTATGTTAATAAATGTGTGTACTTTCTATATTATGAAATCGTACAGTGCTGTGTATCCTAGTAGCGCTTTATAAATCATACATTGATAAATTTCATACATAATACATATATACATAAAAATAGTCAGAATCATAATACTGTCACAGTATATAGAAACGCTAGTGCACAATTATATGGCTCTCAGTATGCTCAATGAGAGAACAGGGATGAGTTTTTATTTATTAAGCTCTAAAATCACATTTTGATTAATCTGCCCCTAAGTACAAGGGGCAACTTATCACTAAGACTGCCTCTTCCAAAGATCATCACTCCCCTTCCCTTCCTTTCCTTTTATTAAAAAAGGTAAATTAGGGTTCAGATTTGATTTAAAATTCCTCCACAACTTTTGTGTAGTAATGAGCATTTATCTAAATCCAAAAATGATCGATTTCGAGTTTGCCAAGTTTAATTATACTTCTTTATAGGATGCTGGATTTCTTCTGTGGATTTATTAAAAAAGAGGACAAAACAGTCATATTAAAAAGTAATTTTACAAATAATGCTACATTGTATTTTCATAAACATCTTACTTTTGAAAAGGCTATGGTAATAGCTGTACTAACAAGGAATTGTATAAAATATTACAACAAAAGCAAAAAATATCATAAATATAAATCTTGAATAAATAAATCAGCATCCAGAGAGCAAGACACAAGTTGGCTGTTTGACTTATTCAACAAAGAGCAAATTAATAATTTTCCGCAAATCCATGACTAGCGTGGACTGTAGCATCATAACTCAGACATGCCTGATGAAGAAAGCCAAGGTTCACCCTGAAATGTTTAATTGCACCCACCTGCATAATAAATAAATCCTCCTAATAAATAGTATAAATACCCAGGATAATAGTTATGCTAACATGGAGTTTATTCTTGTTTTATAGAAATTCTAGGTGTTAACTGGATTATGTAAACCAGGTTTACCTAATCCAAAGTACAGTATAGTTTTAAACTGCTTTTAGAGCATGTGTACTGAAAGTATATAATGAAGAAACAAGCATTAAAAAACAAATTGAAATATTGAACTCTAGTCGGCACAATGCCATCGCTAAAATAACAGCCCTTATACAGTACCTATAGAATTTAAATTATAGTTGCAAAATTGTACTTTTACCTTTCTAGTAATGATTTAGCATTGCATTATATTACAAGGCATATTTTTTTTAAAATCCTTATTTTGCACCCTTAAAATAATGTTATCTTTTGTTATACGTTGTACATACAGTAGTTAGTGATAAGGGAATCTGAACGATTTTACTTCTCTGAAAAAAACACAATTTTTTTTTTGTGGCAACTTTTTTTTTTTGCCTAATCCTAGCAGGATACAAAACAGAATTGGCTGGATTGGATTTCTTATGAGACAGGAGCACCAATGTTTAGGAATAAAGTACTTGGATACTTTATATCTGGGAACACAGTGGTTCATTGTTATGTATAGTTTATTAATTTTCAACAAAGTTGGATTTGTGTTGCCCAGATGAAAAATTAGGCTGAATAATGAACTATTTCGGATTATCCAATGACACATACTTCTAATATAAAATGGTATATCTGTGTTTTGCAGATGGGATATTTTTTTTGATACTTCGACCATCGAATTGGTCAAATTCAATTGAATTCGATCGATCGAATGATTCGAACAATTTGAAGTAAAAACTATTCGACCATTCGAAGTACTGTCTCTTTAAAAAATACTTCAACTTTATACTTTGCCACTTTAAACCTACCAAGTTGCAATGTTAGCCTATGGGGACCTTCCCCAGCACTTTTCTAAGGTTTTTTTGATTGAATAAAAATCCTTCGATCGATCGCTTAAAATCGTTCGAATCGTTCGATTCATATCGAATTCGAAGGATTTTACTTTGAGGGAATTTAACCCTCAAAATTCAACCCTTGATAAATCTGCCCCTTAATGTCCAGTATATGCAGTCTTACGAGATTGTAGGTAATACTGGGTGCAAGAGTCAAAATTGTTTCATACAATATTATAGAAGGACCCGCGCTCCATTTTCTCTGTGCTTTATTCAATGCATATAGGATCCTGAATGCAAAATATTTTGACTTGGTTATTTATCCATTTTTGCACTAGTGTAAACTACATTGAAAAGGTGTTAAATATTTAGCAGGAAAATAACAAAACGTAACAATAGGTTAATCCTATATGAACATTTCATAAATCATATATTGTGCTTTCCAAACCATTGAAATCAATAAAATACACATGTGGTGTTTTCCTTCCGGCTATAGAAATATAGAGATATTTAGAATTTGACCTGTCTCTGCTCCTGTCCTAAAGATTTCTTTCTGTATGTATTTCAAAGAGCGGCTAGACTGAATTAGCCAATGACCTATGCTCTTTGAGTTGAGGACATAGAAATTTCCCGTTAGAAATATTGCTGATGGTTGCTCAGCAAGGGTCACTTAAAACCCTAGAGAGCTAATAATCTTTGGAAAAAGCTATAAGACCTTCATAGAAACTGAACCATATAAGTTCAGAATATTTTAATGCTATCTGTCAAAATTGTCAGCATCAGTATAGAATAGTTTAAATGTACAAGAGCAATGAGCTATAAAAATAATTACATATTGAGATTATTAAGCAAATTAAGAAATCATTATGGTTTCCTGTTTGAATATATGGTGATCACATGATTCTGATATTAATCCAGATGTTCATTGTTCAGTTTACTTACCAACTGTGTGTGTATATCCATTCCTACTACCATAGTGTTGACCAGGTTTAATATGTGTGCATATGACCCACCAACTGCCTTTGTCGAGGGGAGGGTTTGGATGGGACTACTCAAAACCAATAAATTGAATAATTATCATCTCTAGAGCTCACAAAAACAACAGTTAGCACTTAATGATGCCTGATCATGCATAAGCCTCCCTTGACATTAAGCTGGATGGTTGTTTCAGGTGCTTGTAAGGCAAATATTCATATGTATAAATGTGCATATGTATGTATTCATATATACTGTATGAATGGATGCCTTTGATAAATGTTTAGTAATTGTGCTTGTAAAATTAAAATTCTGCAAGTCCCATGCCTGTGAAGGTCATCCGGGTCATGGTATATCTATAATAATAACTTAAATCATCTGGACGTGAAGACATTTCGCTAGTCATAAGACTGGTTTCCTAAATTAAGAAAGCCAATCGGATGACTAGAGGAAGCAAGCAAGTTCAGTTGTTTTGACTGATTACTACAGTAGTAGTTTCATGGCCCACCTTTACCCATTTTAAATGCTTAATATTCACATATCCACCAATAAAATAGTTCTTATTTTCATCAATTAAAAAAATACCTTGCCATAGAGTGTATGCCATATGGATGCCTAATGGATTTATATTTTCACCCATACAGTTTTAACTTACAGCATCTGTAGTTTAGACAGCCATCACAATCTTTCTCATTTTTCATCTGCAGCTATGCATTTTCACAATGAGCAACAGTTATTTATAAACATTCCTATATTTTGGTCACTCCAGATGACAAGGAAAATACACTCTTACACACTCTTATTATATTTATCTTGTGACGACAAATGCCATTAATGTTGTCCTGATGCTTTCAATCCCTTGCTACATAAACAATGTGATACAAAAACATTTACAGTTAATTTTTCCTGCTGGAGGAACAATAATTGATTTCAAGGGACAGTAACATTTATGATCTTGTAAAGAACATTATTAAAAAAATGGCATTTACATAAACCCAACATACTCTATAATAAATCAAGCAAAATTGTTTCACGCAAGAAGGTTTTAGAGTGTCCTTGCCAAATACAGTACATTCTCCTGTGTTTGTGAAACAATGTAGAAATCTGCAGTCCTTGTATGAAATAAAGTGAAAGAACAAGAAAGGTGTATGAAGCAGCTTGTGTGGGTGGATGTTGCATTAATAAAATGAGAAAGTTATGAACAAACCTTCCAGGCTTATTATACAATAGAGATAAATAATGAAGACTGAAACACAGTTTGCACACAAATTACCATTTAAAATTAAGTTTCTACAGTTCTGTATGTGCATAGTATGCCTCTTGTCTGACATTTCTTGTCAATAAACCATTGTATAAAATACATTTAAAGAGGGTGCTGTATGCAAGAGAATCCAACAACAACAATACATACATGCACACAAAGACATAATAAAGAAAACCTTGCACAATAATTCCATTATTCAGTAAGATAAACTTGGTACTAAAAGGTCTTCTCTCCCCTACTAACCTCTCCCCACTACTAATTTCTGCCTAAAGAATCACAGAACAAGTCTTCCCACTGCCTGGATACTTATCATGGCTTTCCAAATAACTTTCAAACTCCTACTCATAACTTTAAAACCCCTTCATTCCTACATATCTTTCTACAGTACATCTCTTCTTATGTGTCACCATACATGGCTGACTCTTCCACTCCCCCACTAGTACTGCTATTTCTCACTTCGAACCTTACTGCCTTGCTGCCCTTTACATTTGGAATTTGATCCCTGAATTCCTCCAGAGAGAATCTTCCCTCAAGAATAGACTCAAAGCATGAAGGGCACAGAAGCACCTGTGACTGTGGGGTGGATTCGGGCCAGAATAATGTGCCTTCCATCCTGTCCTTTCTTCTTCCTCCCACCTGGAGCTGATGTCACCAAGCTCCTGTGTTCCTCTCAGCTCTCATCCCCAGAGTGACATCTCTTCCCTCCACTTGCCATGAGCCACAAAATGCAAGAATATGCATAAAGAGAACCTATATCAGCTTGATATAAAAATAACTAAAGCTAAAGCTTGGACAAACATAAGGCCAAAGGACAGAAAGGTGAAAGTCCCACAATGGCCCAGTCACAAATGAGAATACTTCAGATTATTTTAATTGTTCAGTTTGCCACGTGTCCCTAAAGACCAATGTTCAGACAGTGCCAAATGTGTTATATTCACTGTTAATGCATAACAATAACCATCTTTGTGAAACTAAATGTATTCCAATCTACCCATACAAAAAAAGCCCCTCATACAATCTCTTTTTTTCTAGGGGACAATATTAGCAATATCCCTAACAAGGAAAAAATATGATTCCCACACACATCTTATGAGAAAGCATGTAGTGATGACACATGCCACTAAGTATTTACCTCATCTCCAGCCCCACATTTCAGGACTGTGGTATTTCCCTATTTGAGTTTAATGACTTTTTTATTTTGTCACGAGTCTGGCAATCAAGTTTGTACATAAAACATGTTATTTTTATCTGAACAGAGCTTATGATTCATGCTGTACAAAATACATTTATGCAATACCTGTTTTTATTTCCACCGTGTTCAGCTTTCCCATCAAATTAACAGGTCATTATTACTGAAAGATTACGGTCACATAATTTGTTTACACATTTGTGGTTCTAGATTTAAAATGTTTGTATAGTTAGAAACTAAAGCCTTGTTGGCTAACAGCCAAAAGAATTGAGGCACAAGAAAACTGCTTAACAATTATGCTAATGGTTGCAAAAATCCTAGAATATTCTTTCTGTCTGGTACAGAAGATTACACCTGATTTCAACTGGGTGGATCCCACAAGACTTAACCACAGGTACTGAATTAAAATTCCATTAAAATGTAAATAATAAAATGCAAAACAATCACAAAAAGGCATAAGAGCTTTTTAAATATGGCAAAAAATGCAAATTGCAAATATTTATGCGAATACTCTGAGTTTGAGTGACGCCACAACGTCGGTAAATAACCCACTCAATATAAGAGAGTACTAGATCAACCACTCAAAATAAGAGGGTAGGAACCATTTTCAGAGTTACTTTTTAAAATTATAATTATGAAATATTCAGTAGGGATGCACCAAATTCACTATTTTGGAATCGGCTGAACCCCCAAATCTGAATTTGCATATTTGGGGTGGGAAGGGGAAAACATTTTTTACTTCTTTGTTTTGTGACAAAAAGTCACGTGATTTCCCTCCCCTCTGCATATGCAAATTAGGATTCGGTTCAGCCAGGCAGAAGGATTCGCCCTTATCCGAATCCTGCTGAAAAAGGCCGAATCCTGGCTGAATCCCGAACTGAATCCTGGATTCGATACATCCCTAATATTCTGCTATTTTTTCAAGATACACTGACAGTGGTTTCAACAATGGGCCAACCATTATTAGATTTTAAGACAATGGGAGGAATTGTTTTGAATAACACTGTAAATACATAAGGGTAAATTAGGCTGAGGGGTACTCATCACAAAAGTCTGAACATTTTTGAGAAAGAAAACATTTTCAGACTTCATTCTTGTTTTATTGTTTTTTAGTTTTTTAAAGAAAGTGAATGTAATCACTGTTTAAATATTATATATTTTGTATTTAACTATAGTATTTTCATAGGTGTTCTTTTTTGTACCAGAAGTCCTTTTACAAAGCTAGGTTACATAACAATCAAGCTGCTCACGTATTTAAAGGTATACAAAAATATATATAATCTGATTTGTGACTAAAAATGTAGACATGCATTTACTTTTTTCTTTCCTTTCTGTACAATGTACATATAGTACCCTTGATTTACAATCATTATTCCCAGGTGAATGCTTTACAAGGCTTGTCTTTTACATTAATGCATGCATTGGGAATTCTCTGAAAATATTAATCATTTTAGATGCGGGAAAGCAAATATGTAATTTGTTAATATTCATGCCTTTATCAAGCATTTAGGCAAACCTGCAATGCATTGTGTTAGCTGTATAATACTAAAATGTTCAAGAAACCTGAATGTGGCAGCTACAGTATGTAGAAATAATGGAAGAATATTCACTTCATAGCTTTGGCATTCATACCACTGATCTGAATGTGCAACAATAGTGAATGCTTTCTTGGTTAAAAAAAAATAACAGTGTTACACTAAAAAAAAGGTTGAAAGGCATGCATATACATGGAAGTGACACAATGGATATAAAGACCAGAATGTTTGAAAAATATGTTAAGCTTGTTATTCCCTATGGTTTATGAGCTTCACAGGAGAGAAATATTCCTATGAATTAAAAAGGTACAGTAGGAAGAATGTTAATCATCATTGAAAATATGAGTTTTTATGTATGACATTTGCCATTCTTTGGCTGCATTCAGAGTTGTGCAACAACAGAAGTAGAAATCACAGCTAAGTCTCAAAATATAATTTTCTTATCTGCATGACACCAGTGGAAATGGCGTTGGATGTGGGCCCCACAGCATTACAGATAAGAATTTATATTTATATTTATATAGCATATATCTATGCCAGAGTACCTTGGATATATAACTCTGAGCAAGCTTCCGGAAATCTTGCTGTTTTCAAAAACATGGGCAGCCTGTGGTCAAAAGACACAGGGGAGGCGGTTCAAGATAATCTTAGAGTACTGTTGATGTTATCTGACTTTGTTTTATTTATGTTTTGGGGAATTAGTAAAAAAAAGGGACCTTTTCCTTATCTTCTGTATTCTTCTGTATTCTCTCTATCGTCTGAAATGAGGCTCCTCTTCTCCTGATCCACTATTAACTGACCATTAGGAACTGTGCCAGGAACTGATATTTACAGTATGAACCAGCCTGATACCCAAACCAAAAAAAAGTCAATGCGTTACAGCTTTTACACTAGCCTTTCATTTAGACCTACATAAATGAGTGAATTTCCTTCAACACATGGGTATACGGATAGATAGATAGATAGATAGATAGATAGATGATAGATAGATAGATAGATAGATAGATAGATAGATAGATAGATAGATAGATAGATAGATATTAGATAGATAGATACTGTATAACTTTTTCACAGACAGGAGAATTTTGCTTTGTTTTTCCGAGTATTTAAAAATCAAAACTTTCCACCTTCCATAGCATAACAAATACAAGCCATGTGTACATTAAAATCAAATTTGACTTCAGTCATTTTGAGACTATAGCTATAAATGCACATATCATGAGGGAGTAAGTGCACTTTGTCAGTCTGTGTTTGGGCAGTGCAACCTAGTTTTAAGATATACCAGGAATACTGCACCTATGAATATCAAATTTTCCTAATATGTGTAGTTGTTTTTCTTAATGTTTCAAAAATACATTTTTATTTTTTACATATTGCGGCATGTTCAGCGTTAAGTCTGATATGTTCAGCCATCTTAAATAAAGCATAATAAAATTCATATTCGTAAACTGCCACCAAAAGGGTAATTTACAAACCAGGGGTGCAAGTGCATTAGCACTGGGGGGCACAAAAGCATGCTCTCTAGTACTCATTTACCAGTACCCGGCATTGCTGCATGGAGCAGAGGGCAAGGCCAGGAGAAGCAGCTCAGCTCTGTCCTTACTGTCTGCCTTAGGGCCTATGTGCCTCCCCAGCCACTCAATTCTAGGCACAGTACACAGGCCTGTGCACTTTTTGCTGATTGCAGACTTTTTTTGGTGGGCCTGGCCAATATCTCCTTGAGACCCATGAAAACTAGAGATGGTGGTAGAAACTAGAAATGTTGCTAACTCACTTTTTATATCAGAAAACCATCACCTCCTTCTGCACCTCTTGTGCCCCTTCAAAGTCAAAGTCAAACTAAACTTTATTGTCATCTCAGCAGTATTCGAATACACAGTGAGATGAGACAACGTGGCTCCAGCTAGCACATATCACAAAAAGGCACTTAGAATACACAATAAATATGTAAACATTTGAAATGTGCAATATATTGGCAGAAATTGGATATATACATGTGTAAACCTTCATTTAAAATGTCTCGATATGTTACATTTATAACCTGGCATCTGTTGCATTGTAAATTCTCAACATACTTCAAGATCCTATTGGGGAGATTGCCACAGTCCTCTAGAGTTAGGGGCAGATTTACATAGGGTCGAATATCGAGGGTTAATTAACCCTCGATATTCAACCATCAAAGTTAAATCCTTCGACATAGTTCGATCGAACGAAAAATCGTTTGATCGAACGATTAAATCCTTCGAATCGTTCGATTCTAAGGATTTTAATTCATCGATCAAAGGATTTTTCTTCGACCCAAAAAAGCTACCAAAGCCTATGGGGATCTTCCCCATAGGCTAACATTGACTTCGGTAGCTTTTAGATGGCGAACTAGGGGATCGAAGATTTTCTTAAAGAGACAGTACTTCGACTATCGAATGGTCGAATAGTCGAACGATTTTTAGTTCGAATCGTTCGATTCGAAGTCGAAGGTCGAAGTAGCCCATCCGATGGTCGAAGTAGCCAAAAAAACCATTCAAAATTCTACGTTGTTTTCCTCTATTCCTTCACTCGAGCTAAGTAAATGGGCCCCTTAAATTCTGACACTCTCCATTCATTTCTATGGCATATTTATCAATGGGTGAAAATAAAAGTTCATCCTTTGATAAATATGCCTTTCAAAATCCCATAGAAATAAATGGAGAGTGGTGGAATTTCACTCTAGAGGACTGTGGGGGTCTATAACTTCACTCTTTGATAAATATACCCCATTGACTTTTAGAGCGCACACCTACTTAAAAAGTTGTTTTAATTTAAATTTGTAAAGGAATTGTGTCTGTAAATTACCCTCCCATTTAGACTGTAAGCCCTACAGTGTAGGGTCCTCCATCCTTTTGTCTCCTTGGCACTGATCACTTATGGGGAATATTATATTTATCAAAGAGTGAAGTTAGAGATCACCATAGTCCGGAGGCTTTGTAGAGCATTGGGTGGGATGAAGTTTCCATTCCTAGGTTCATTACGGATTTTGTGCCAGGAGCATGTTCAGCTGACTGAGTAGTAAAAGGAGTGTTACAAGTCAGAACAGTGAGAAGGGGGAAGCATCGAGAGGAGAGATCAGGCTCCCTAAAACCAAGCCAGCTACACTCAATGGGAGAGGTACTGGGGCTTGTAAGGAGGCATTGAAAGTTCCTGACTGTTTGGATTTATGCCATGCTGAAGTAAGCTGTTTTCATTTTTTCATTTGAACTGTGTTATTTTGCTGAATAAACGAGCAGGCCTGGTCCTGATTACAAACTCTACTTGCTGTTCACCTCATGTTATGCAAGCACTGCAGCCACCAATTGAGCAAATCCTCACTATATATATATATATATATATATATATATATATATATCCCTGTACTTATAGGACAGCCGGTCCCTTGCGGCCTGTTCTGTTTTATAATAGACTAGCTGTAATGTAAGAACAGTGCACTCTCTTTTATCTTGTAACTTCCCTCTAGGATTCCATCAGAGCTGATTGAATCTTCCCTATCAAGATACTATCCAGAGATGTCACTGTGATATCTGAATCAATTTATAACCGAACAACATCCTGTATCTACTTCACAGACAATGTTACCTGATCTCTATCTCATCTACTTAGTTGCAGTACCTTTGTACTGTTGAATACTTTACATTAAAAGGATTTTTACATGTGCTTGAAATAATCATTTACACAGAATCATTAATGATTGTAAGATTTCAATTCCTTACAATAAATAAAAGGAATAAAACAAAAAAGTGTATTATATTATACCCTGTTAACTTAATTCGTTTATTTTATACCAATTGCTGATTTATTTTACAAAATGTATTAATTTATGTACTACATATACAATGTGATTCTGTCAAAGACACCCCAATTGGAAATCATACACGTAATCTAATAATTAATAAACATGGTATCTATAAATAAGGTTATATGTTAATTAGCCTATAACTACTACTATATCAATCATCTACAGTCTTTACTACAGTAGCTTGTTGTTCCTGTATATAATAATATGGTAATAAAATACAAGCATAGGTTTTAAGTGCAGCTCTGTCAAGCTTTATTGGGCAGGATTTGGTTCTAAAGTACTGGTGCTGTATGTAAGTTATGATACCCATGTGAATCACTGCACATAAACATAAAAACCTTTGCTCAAATAGATGAATAATATATAATTGAGGATGCACTGTGTTCAGAACAGGAAGTTGGTTCTTTGGTAAAGCAGGCCCCTTCCATACAAAAAAGTTGTTATTATGGGAATAAAACTCATATTTATTTAATAATTTAATTCTTTAATTTAGAGTTACCTGCTTACTTGAAAATTCAGGGACAGGTCTAGAAAGTCCAACAAGAAGGGTTGCATGGACTGTAATTTAATATAAAATACATTCAGTGCCCTATAACATGCATTTATTAGATGCCTCTAACTATCCCAGTGATCTGGTAACCTTACTCGACTACAATTTTGAAAAAAATAACTCTAAAGTGTGGTACATAAATCATTGCTCCCAACAACAACTTTGTAGAGAGATTTGACAAATTTGGAAAACTGGGCATCAGATTGGGAAATTAAATTCAATGTTGATAAGTACAAAGTAATACACTTTAGTAGAAATAATATGCAGCAACTGTGATTTATACACTAAATGGCAGTGTGTTGGGGTTTCCTTAATTGTGAGGGATCTGTAGTTTTTTTGTAGTTAACAAGATATCTAATTACAGGCAGTGTCATTATAGGGCTACTACAGCAAATTAAGTACTGTCTTGCATAAAAATTGCATTAACTCAAGGGATGAAAACATAATTTTGCCTCTTTATGGGTTCCTACCAAGGCCTCATCTGGATTATGCATTCCATTTTGGGCTCCAGTCCTTAAGAGGGATATAAATGAGCTGGACTTTGGTCTGTTTTCGACCCAGCTTAACTATGTAACTATGTAACCATATCTCAAATGTTACAGGACAGCACTGTCCCTATTCGTAGAAGCTGTCCCCAGGGACGATCCATGGGCTGCTGCCGCCTGAGGCAGCAACCCCGATGCCGCCCCCCTCTCCCGCTCCGTGCTTAAAAGTGCTTACCTTGCCTCATGGAAGGAGGCCCTGGCTGTCCCATATAACTTGAGTTATATAACAGCAGCACACAGTTGCTAGAAACAACCTTAATGGCACATTACCTTTTTACTAAATCTTGTCTTCCTGACTGTTAACATGCATCTATTTCACCCACATAGAATTCCCAGCTGCAGACCAATCATATTGTAAAATGTTTTTTTCTGCATCCAGTGACAGATTTTGTACTGTGCCTTCACCTTCAGTAGTGTAAGGGGCTAGTCACAGTTCATGTTTGCAATAAAGGCATTTAAGAAGACTATAGCAAGCAATGCTCTATTTCTTTCAATGGATTTTCGATGAATATTCATTCATCGAAATATTAAGTGCATTGCACCATATATTAATTGTGGATGTGTGCTCATTGCTTGTCTAAGATTGCCATTCAAAACAAATAAAGCTAACATAACTGAGTAATGTGTAGACTTACTTACTTACTGCTACCATTTCATCATTTACTCGGCTTCGTTTGGGGATGTACATTTATGGAAAGCAATCCAATGAAAAAAACTGAAGCAATTTAATGAGAGGGGAATTGTGGTTTTTGCATTTTGAGTAATGGGACAAATAATACCGGAGGGTGTCACAAGGTGCCATTGCCACATTGCCATTGCTGATTTCTACTTCACTGAGGACAGAGTGATTAGAACTGCTGCAAAATGTAGGGGCTTAAAAGTTTCATAGCCATGCTGGTTTGGGGTAAGGTATTCCAAAGCCTGGTAAGGTCAACCATGCGGGTTTAGAGCTTGGATGGCTTTTTATGTGCTCACACTGGGAGCTGTAGTTCAGCAGAGCAGTACTTTGTGTGCTCGTGGAGAGTGCTGGGAGCTGTGCTGTAAGGAATAAAGGGAGTTTGTCATGCTCTCACTGTTGATAGTGTTGGGAGCAATGTCCTGAATAGGGATGGGCAAATTTGCGCCGTTTCGAAAAATTCGCGAAACGGCACCAGCGTATCGTTTTTGACACTGGCGCCCGTTTTTTGACGCCAGCACCTGTTTTTTTATGCCGGTGCCCGTTTTTGACGCCGGTGCACATCCGGGCGAGTTTTCGGCAGCGAATTTTCACGGGTGTTTTGCGAATTTATTCGCTGGCAGCGAATCGCGCAAATTTGCGCCTGGCGAATAAATTCGCCCATCACTATTCCTGAAGATTTAAAGCAAGCTGCTTAATTATTTATTAATATTACATAAAGTTATATTTATTACACAGCAATTTGTGTGTTTGAATGTTTTCCTAATGGAGCCACCTGCAGGTATATTTCCGGATCCCATTAGTTGGAGGCACTGCAATGAGAGGTAATTCCCAGTATCCTTAGCAAAGGGGACTCAGGACCTGCATTGGTAAGAAATATGTAATGTATAACCTTTGGCACAGGGGGGTGGCCAAAAAAGGGGTTACATATTTTTTACTGTAATCTGTGTGTTTAGTGTTTAGGAAACAAACGAAAAGATAATGTCAAATTTGGTCTCCTCCTTACTCGTGGAGCCCTATTCAACAAATCATAGTAACATATTAAGTAAGGTTTAAAAAAAGACACACGTCCATCAAGTTCAACTTTTTTTTTTTTCTGCCTAACTTCCAGAGGAAGGCAAAAAAAACCCATCTGAAGCCTCACCAATTTGCCTCAGAGGGGGAAAAAATTCCTTCCTGACTCCAAAATGGCAATCAGACTTGTCCCTGGATCAACTTGTACTATGAGCTATCTTCCATAACCCTGTATTCCCTCACTTGCTAAAAAGCCATCCAACCCCTTCTTAACGCTAAAATCAAACAAGCTAAAGACCACAAGACAGGGAAAAAAATGACAGAGCAATTAAAAAGTATTATTCGTGGTGTACTACAGTATTTAAAATACAATACATTGTGTAATAGTGAACTACCCCTTTAATGCATGCTGTATAATATAGTATAGTTCCAGAACAATTAAAAAACATATTATTTGTGGTGTACTACAGCATTTATTGTGTAACAGTGCACAGCCCCTTTAATGCATTCTGTATAATATAGTATAGTTACTTCCCAAAATATGTTTAATTTGCACAAAATGTAATTTTTTATTGACAATAAGCTATTTTGTTGTTTTACATGTTGTAAAATGACCTAAAATGTAGACTGAAGCTTTTTTGTTTGGTTTTTCACGCATCAAGGGACTGTAAGTAAATACAATATTTATTTCCAAGGGTGAAGGGTTCCTTTCAGAACTTTATTTACAACCCAGACTTAACCGTTTTTCTTAGCACATTAAATTTAAAAGTATTTTTAAGCTTGTTTAAAACAGCCAAGTGTAGGTAATCACAAGGTTTTTCTCTTATTCCAGTGGGGTTACAATTGCAGTCAGAAAATGCTTTATGGCAATTCTCTCTCCATAAAGGAAAGGTTAAATGGTCATTGGGCCTCTAATGTTTACAACACTGAAAATGCTAAAGGCTGTTAGATATTGAATTAGAACAGATGATAAACTAACAAAGTAACATAAACCTAAGACATAATAAAAATACCAAGGCAAAAACACAGTAATACTACATAAAATGTAAAATAAATAAAGAGTAAATTAGAGTTTTAAAAAGGTATACATTATTAAAAGGCTGGAATTAATGGTAAAATTAATTTTGTTTCCACTTTTACATATAATATTTATGCATTTAAAATACATTAGTTCATATAAATATTAATCTCTTGTAACATTGGTAAAAAATATAAAATAGAAATGTTCTTGCTTTTTGGGGTCAAAAATGTAGTTGCCCATGAATCTTGACAATCAACCCATGAATAAACCTCACAGAATGTCTGTAATTTTGTGCAAAACAATGAAATATTTCGCTAGTTGTGCTTAAACAAATTTCCAGATAAACTCCAGGAACAAAGCACTTTTATAAACATGAAAAAGTGAAATAGCTGATGTTAGAGATCGCCATGGTCCTCCAGAGTGAAATTTCGCCACTCTCCATTCATTTCTATTGGATTTTTAAGGGTAAGGCCAGGCAAGGAGATTCGGGGAGGTTTTGTCACCTCCCCGAATCTCCTCATCTGGCCTTACCCTAAAAGAGTATTTATCAATGGGTGAAAGTTCATCCTTTGATAAATGCGCCTTTCAAAATCCAGTAGAAATGAATGGAATTTCACTCTAGGGGACTGTGGCGTTCTCTAACTTCCCTTTTTGATAAATATACCCCATAGGATCTATTATCTGGAATGCTTGGGACTTGGTGGCAAATTCACTAAAGGGTGAAATGTTGCCAGGGAACGCTTCGCACACTTCGCCAGATGAAAATTCGTTAACACTATGCTAATTCACTAAAATTCTAAGTTGCGTCCTGGGTGCACAAAACTGGTGAATGTTCGCTAGCGTTACTTTGGCAGCCCGAGCATTTCAAATTGAAATTACACTAGCGATCGCTTCTGCCTAGCGAAACTTCATTAGTTCTCTTATTCTTAGATAAATTTGAATAGGGCGGGTACATTAAAGTCATATGTACATCTTTATTAGAGATGTTGGTGCAAATGCTTGAAGTGGCCACTTTTTATTACAAATGTCCAAGGAACCTGAATAAAGACAAAAGAGATCATATAATGCCCTAGACATGAGCCCACTATAAAACGAATGTTCCATGGCCCTCAAATGTCTGGGGAAAATGTTAACCCAAAAAAGTTTAAGTTAGGACTTTTGCAGGCAATCCCGCTTAAAAAAAGGACAAGTCAACAGTGTTTTTACAACTTTAATACATTTCTGGCAGACAGGATATGATGTAACTGACATAAGATTGAGGAAAATCTAGCTTCTTTTTAACAGTTCGTCTGGTCTGAGTTGACAAAGGCAACTCTGGCGAAAGAGATAACGTTCAGTAAAATTTGCATTTGCGGGGCAATGACCATTTGCCAGAGAGAAAAGTCATCTGAAGAGTGTGAACAAATGCTAGTGAAGGTCCCGTTCAAAGCGAATTGTCACCTACTGTACACCTGTTAGTAAACTGGAGATATTCCTGCGGATGGGATTTCTGGCAAAATGTCGCTAGCGTTAGCCACTTTGCCCTTTAGTAAATCTGCCCCTATGAGTGTTCTGTATGTAAAGCTAAAGCAAAATGGAGTGGTCCTTTTCTCCTGAGCTATAGGTTTTACCACCAAATTGTCTGGATGAGACTCTTTACACTCAGGAGTGAGCCCTCACATTAGTGTGGAGGCATGGTGTTGCGCAACTACAAATATATGCAGTACAGAAAAAGTGGGTAACTCTGTAAATTTTCATCACTCCATAACTAAAACATGTTAGATAAAAGTAACTACCCATGAACAGGTTTCCCTTCAGAGTGTGTCAACTTCTGGTCAGTGACAGGATCTTTAGCAGATGTTCCTAATTTAGGTTTGCTTTATATCAGATTCTTTTATAACAGGGCCTGGTTCATAACCTTTCCTTGAAGTGATATTTGTTTTTAATTCAAATAAAATGTATATCTTTTGCATTTGCCATTGCGTACAGATTAGACAAAAAAAGTTGGAAAGAACATATTTCTTTTACAAGTTATTTAAATCCCATTCTCAAACATGAACACTTTATTATTCTTAGAAATTGATGTCACAGTTTGAGAGATTCACAAAAGCTATCTGATTGTCCTTCTGAATCACCAACCTATTCATTTGAGCAAAGACTCTACATAACCAATAATTTCTTTTTTTGTCCACTGGTAGAAATGATACCTTAAAGGAACAGTTCAGTGTGAAAATAAAAACTGTATAAATAGATAGGCTGTGCAAAATAAAAAATGTTTCTAATATAGTTAGTTAGCCAAAAATGTAATATATAAAGGCTGGAGTGAACAGATGTCTAATAAAACAGCCACAATCCAACTTCCTGCTTTTCAGCTCTATAACTCTGAGTTAGTCAGCGACTTGAAGGGGGGCCACATGGTACATTTCTGTTCAGTGAGTTTTTAATTGATTCTCAGCATTCAGCTCAGATTCAAAAGCAACAAATATGACCCATGTGGCCCCCCTCAAGTCTCTGATTGGTTCCTGCCGGGTAGCCAGGGCAACCAATCATTGTAAACCAAGAGAGCTGAAAAGCAGGAAGTAGTGTTCTGACTGACATGTTATACATCAAATCATTCCAGCCTTTATACATTACATTTTTGGCTAACTAACTATATTAGAAACATTTTTTATTTTGCACAGCCTATCTATTTACCCAGTTTTTATTTTTACACTGAACAATTCCTTTAAAATGTTTTTTTTTCATTTTATTATTACAAATATATGTTGCCAATTCAGTTCAAGTTAGTGAAACCTAAATATGGCTATTACTGAAAATGCAAATATTTGTTGACATATGTATAAATACCTGAAGAATGCAATAAAACAGAACATACATAATACTATAATTCTGAGTATGATTTTACAGTTTTGCTTCCTTTGATTCAGTTAAATGGTTTTATTGTACACATAAAAGAGAACTGACTAAGCACATTTGCTTTTTACAGAATCCCTTGTAACCAGAATACTGTATTTTCGTTTTGTAATGGAATCACAATTTCAACCAGATTCTTTTTGCTGTTAATACTTAAGCCGTTTTTTTGCATTTATACTTTTCCTGTGAAGCATAAACTGCAACTTTATTCGACTATATTAAGAATAATTGCATACTACACTATGACAGGGTGCCCTTTATTTGTTTACGAGGGAAAAACCTAAAAGAAAACTTTTGTGGGTAATTGGAAATCATTACATACCTTCAGCATTGTCTCCTTTTGTGGGTCTCTTGTTCTATACAGCTAGAAAGCCATATGATACATTTCCAAATCATTTCTATTCCGATTTCAAGACTTAAAATGACTTCCATTTATTCATCTTTTCACCTTGAATTTACCATACTCACACTTATTATGATGATGCCTATTATCTAGATGAGAGAAGTTGACTTCTAGCTGCAGAACTGAAGAGACTACAGAGAAGTAATGGGAGTTAGGGGCGGCCAGTTAGTAGCCAGTTGCAGTAATCTCTGTGGGGTAGGATGAGGGGTATGGATGAGTCTTAGCTATTGCTTGTGAAAGAAAGGGATGGGAAGTTTTGAGCAAAGAGATAATGAGGAATCAGATACTAACCATAGACAACATGCTGAGCTAACGGTTTAAGGAGAATGCAATCAGTAGTAAGAGTAAAGCTGGCCATAGATTTTTACAAGATCTGATCCTTATCGTGAGACCACGATTTTCTCGGAACGATCGTACGATCATATGAATTGACCATCAACTAAAAAGACCAATTTTCCAGGAAAACAAAGGGGAGCTGCCTGCTTGGCCCTGCAAACATAGATAGATTGCACTGGGGCCGACAAAGATTTTTTGACCTGGCCGATCAATTTCCTCACAGATGTTGGCTGAAAAATCGTAAGATGTTCGAATCCCACTAACCGCACGATAATTTCGAAGGATTGGTCGGACTTCCCTAAAATCGGTCGTTCGGCAATAAGAATCGTCGCGTCTATGGGGAGCTTTAAATACAGACTAGTGCCAGGTTTAGGTGGAAAGATGATCTGTTCAGTTTTTGCAAGATGGCATTGATGGCACTGGTTCAAGATGGCATTGATTCATCCAGGATGTGATTGCTAAAAGCCAATTAAAGATTTGTGTCTCAATTTCAATAGTTAAGGAAAAGCAGATGAGGTTCAAATGATTAGAACATCATTAGAGAGGATCTTGGAGGAACCCTATTTAAAGGAACAGTAACACCAAAAAATCAAAGGGTTTAAAAGTAATTAAAATATAGTGCAGTGCTGCACTGCACCAGTAAAAGCTGTGTGCTTGCTTAAAAAAACAATACTATCGTTTATATGAATAAGCTGCTGTGTAGCCACAAGGGCAGCGATTCAAGCAGAAAATAGGCAAAAAGTCACACGTTGAATAAGAGATATACTGTAAAATAATCTCAGTAGAGTAGAATTGTGTTGTACTGAGGTTATATGTTATCTACTATGTGACCTGTCTTCATAGCATCTTATTTGTAGAAACTATAATAGTGATACTGAAGCAAGCACGCAATCTTTACCAGTGCTGGGCACAGTATATAATATTTTAATTACTTTCACACACACTTTCATTTTTTTGGTGTTACTGTTGCTTTAAAGCTCAGACATTTAGTTTGATTTGTTCTTTGTTGTTGAAGTGTGTGGCATCACTATGACTAGACTGAAAGAGTGCTTTATAAAGAAAGGTTATCAATGCCTCTGAGTCTCAGAAGGGATTGAAACAGGTTGATAAGCAAGTGAACATCTATTATTCCACTGTCCAGAAGATCCAGACATGGAGAAGATTTCAAACAATTGACAACTTGCCCAGAACATGCTGTCTCAGCAAGTTTAGCCCAAAAGCAGAACACAGAATGTTGAAAGAAGTCTCTGAAAAAACAGAATTTTGTCAAGGGACCTACCTATAGAAAGCTCTTGCCACTACTGATTAGTCTACCATTAGAATTAGGTTGCACAAATTAAATCTATATGGGAGATTGCAGGGCAAGTTTGTCCATGAATGCCTAGGGAAAGACTAGTAAGTCTTTGGTCCTGTTTAAGAATGGCCTTTTTAAGAATATGATAGACACAAGCCTGCTTGAATGGAGAGGTGAATATTCCAAAAGCCAGCAAGGAGTTGAAAATATGAGTAGAAGCTGGGGTAGCAGCACAGTGTTAAAGTAGAAAAGAAGGCACAAGAACAACAAAGAAGAAATTTTTGGTTGGGGTGATGAGCTAAGTTGAAAGACTTCAAAGATGATTACACTGTTTAAATAGTTTGTGTACTTTTTTTTAAATATTGGATCAAAAATATGTGCATGTGTCTGCAGCCTCCGTGCACAAGATTCAGTTGCATGAATTTGGGTATATATTATTACGGGTCATTGTATATATGAAAAACAATAAGCAATTGACTGCTTTAAATTATAATCAATAGATTACATATTGTATTGCTTATATATTTTTTATTTTTACTGTTTTTATTACTGTAACTGCAACTGATTGATCATCTTATAATACACACGTTTGTAATCTTTCAATGCATTTGACTTTACAGTATTCTAGCTATAATCAATCATCTCTGACATGAAAGGCATTTATACAAATGTTGCATTTAAGGCATTACTCCTGCACTTGAAATTATAGCTATCAAAGTAAGAATATGCCCAATATCCCATTGTAGTAAAACAATGCACAAACCAAAATGCAAAACCCAATGCACATTTGTGATCCCATTTCATAGGCTGCCTGCCACAGCATATTCTTTGGAAAAGTTTGTCCTTGGCTATTACATTAATTATGCACTGAATAATCTGTGCATGGATGGACTCTGTTAAAAAATAAAATAGACTAATCTAGGCATATAACGTATATAAACTTGACTGAGAAAATATTTGCAAATGCTGGTCACTCATATGCAGGACAAACCACATAAGCTTGTGGTATCTTTCTGGTTTTAAGCAGATAGCCTAAAAACTAGATCACTGAGGGTGCATAAGGATGCAAAGATTATGATCTCATCGATAGTGCTGGATGAATAAATTTGGCAGGCATGTATTTGCAGCGAAGTTCTGATTTTCGCCGCCCGCAAATAACTTTGCAAAAAATTGGCGCGCAAATTAAATTGTTGCACGTCAAAATTATTCGGACACCTATTGACTTTAATGCATTTGAGCAAATATCCGTATAAAAATTATAAAAATTGTCACTCGCGTCAAAATTGTCATTTCGCAAACGTTTCTAATTTTTTTTAGTAAATTTGCAAATTTTTCGGTGAAATGCCACAGATTCGCCCATCACCACTCATCGACAGACTGATGTGATCACTGGTTGCATAGGTTTTCCAGCCCAGGTGAAATATGACTAATCCTATAAGGATTCAAAAGTCTGATCTTGGATCCATTTAGTCTAAAAAAAAAAAAAACAAATTCAATCACAAGTTGCCAACTCTAGATGTAACTTTTAAAAGTGTTTTTTCTCTCCTGTTTTCATAGGGCGAGAAGACTGAAAGAACCAGAATAGCTAAATATAAAAAAGAACAACTGGGAAAATGTTAGAGGTATTGTAGCTTTTCTCAAAAGAAGGAACAACAAAATGCCTACATTGCTAAACAAGGGGGCTGGTGGCTGGTATTAACCAGTTCCATCTCATTTATGAGATGATGCCTGAGTCAAAAATGCTTTATAGGCATAAGATGAAAATAGTGCAAAATAAGGGTCATAAATGTCACGATCGCCACCCGGAGCAGTTCCAGGAGCTCCAGGCGGCGCGTCCTCCCCTGCCGGCGTCGCTCCCAAAATGGCAGCGCCCATGGCCGCCATGTGGGTAGTGGCGCCGGCGCGATGACGTCAGTGCGCCGACGTCGGCGCAAGAACGCCAATGACGTCACAAAGGCGCCAAATTCAAAATAAAAACGTGACCTAGACGCCAGAATGGCGTCCAAGTATAGGAATACTTTCCCTAAGTGTATCCTGGGTTCCCTGTGAGCTACTATTGCTAATCTTGTTCCTGATTATTATCTTGACCCTTTGCCTGGACTTTGGACTTTGCTGTTATCTGCCTGCCCGTGAACTCTTGCCTGGATTCTGACTACTCTTTGGATTAACCCTTTGGACACCGCGAACCTGCTCCCTCAAGAGGGCTTCCTCCTCGATCCTGACTACCTCCCTGGAGGGAGCTCCCGGCTCCCTGACAATAAACAAGTAGGAAGTGTTGGAAGGGTTACTGAGTTAGAAACATTTGTATCATCCTTGAGAGAGGTCCTAGCAGGGACCGAAACGTTGGATATTGATGTAACATAAATAAATGAGAATTTTTTAAATATGGGAGTGCTGATTCTCTTGAATATCATGATATAGATATAGATATAGATATTCTTAATCTCTCTACTATCTTAAAAAGATTTTTCCTTGTCTTCTGTTGTTTGTTATTTTCAAAATAAAATTCATTTATTTTCAATGTGTTTTCTTTATACCAGAAAGAGAGGGAGAGCGAAAAAGAGAAATGAAGTTCAAAAAGAATTGTAGCATCACAGGCTCCCACGGGTACAAGCTGTCACTGAATGCCTAATGAACAGACTTTTTTCATGTGCAGGGATGAATCAGATTCATTTCACAAATTATAAACATAACGTCCTACTATTTTTATGCAAAGACAAGTTATTTTCTTCTCCTCAGTAAAGAGGAGTGCAACCAAACAACAGACATAAATCAGTTTGGTAATCATTGTCCTGTGGAGGAAAAGCTCAATACTGATTGACTGTCAAGCATTATGCAATTTTCCACTGGCAAAGCATTGTTTCACTAAAAAAACATTCCCCATCTTGTTATAGTGTTTGACAACTTTTAGACATTAATATTCTCCTGCAAAGAAAACAGTAAACTGTTGCTTAGCAATGAGCTGCACACCTAGTTGACCTGGAGTTAATGCTGGATCCATTCATATTGTCTCATTAAACTGCAAGGCTGAAACTTAAGCAATGTTACAGGCTGCATCTGTCACTTTCTGTCAGATAATGAATAAATTATTATACAGGTGAAGATTATTTTTACCCAATGCATAATATCATTATGTAAATTGGGATGAAAATTAATCATGCAAGAACCTTGTGCACCCCACATCAGCAAGGTCCTTTCTACAACTGGAGATTTATCAAATGATCTCTTTTACCATCAACCTTTGGTTTAAAATATCAGGCTATCTACGTTGATGCTATATGGATTCCTCCCTACTTGTATATGATTCTTTCCCTTGTCTAGTTTTAGAACATGTAAACTTGTCAGCTGCTCTAGCTGCTACATCCTCATCAGATATAATGGATAGTGTTGTGGAACATGGAAACAGAGGAGAGAAGTACTGCTATAATGTATATATATATATATATTATATATATATATATATATATATATTGCATCTTGTCAAGCTTAGCCAAGTGGCTGTGATAATTGTCATGTAATGTAAAAATTCTGGGGATGGAAACCTTATAAGCCTAATAAAGTTCCACAATATGTTTATATAAGGTAACAACAGGGTGTATAATCAATGTCCATTAGCATACCTCCCAACTGTCTCATTTTTCGCAAAACAACGTTTCCATAACCTGACAAGTTTTGTAAACTTTTTGAAATTGGCCTTAGGTGTGCATCCACAATCTCCCCTAGTCTTGTATTTGCCAGGAGCTTTGGCTAAGCTCATGTGGTTATTGCACCCTCATACCCCCCCTTTTTACTTTTGGTGGTCCCCCTCACTTGTTGTGCCTTGGTTTGTGCAATCTGTCTCCTTTAAAAGCCATAGATGCTAGCGGCATGGGAGGATCTAGCCGTGAAAAAACCAACGTCCCATTAGACACTTCTCTATGTACACACACACTTATTGTGTCTTTCATTTATTTCTCTTCTACACCCTTTCATTCTATGCTTACTTTCATACATACTCCCAAATACACATACACTTTCCCTTACCACTACCATACACACCTTCACATTTCACTTACACATGTATACACACTATTGTGCAACTGCACATATCACTCTACTTTGTTTTTAATTACAACACCTGACTTCTACTTTTCTAAAATGGGCGTTGGTTAAGGCAGTCTCTCCCTCTTAAAAGCCGCTTAGCAGTTGGCGGGGGAGGATTTAGCACAGAGTTTGAAACCAAAGCACTGGAGATGTTTACATGAAGAATTGTTACTACACAGAGAGGTAATGTTCCTTTTTTTACTATGACTAAAGATAAATAAGTTAGGGACCACCATGTGGGGTTTTACCTTGACGTGGTATGGTGGCTTATCAATATTATGATCATAACTTTGTAACAAAAAAACCCTGTTTCAAAATTACATGCACTTGCATATTTACTTGAATCATTTAGACAGGGCTTTAAACTTTTTGAAATTGGCCTTAGGTGTGCATCCACAATCTCCCCAAGTTTTGTAAAATGGACATAGTATTTAGGTGGTGTGGTCTCAAAATGGGCGTGGTCCCTCTTTTTGAAAATTCAAACGTTGAACGGTATGTATTAGCAAATACCAGACACTTAAAACCTAATATTCTATGTGTTCCTATTCTCAATACAGATAAATGTACATATAGTCATATGAAAACAATTGGGAACCCCTCTCAGCCTGCATAATAATTTACTCCATTTTCAACAAAAAAGATAACAGTGGTATGTCTTTCATTTCCCAGGAACATCTGAGTACTGGGGTGTTTTCTAAACAAAGATTTTTAGTGAAGCAGTATTCAGTTTGTATGAAATTAAATCAAATGTGAAAAACTGGCTGTGCCTTTATAATTTTACTTATTTGACTGCATGTAACTGCTCAATACTGATTACTGGCAACACCAAATTGGTTCGATTAGATCGTTACGCCGTGAACTTCATAGGCAGGTGTGTTCAATCATTAGAAAAGGTATTAAGGGTAGCCAATTGAAAGTTGTGTTTCTGTTTGACATCGTTCTACAATTCAGCTCAATTTGCACACATCTGTATGGTGGGGTGATGAGAAAGAAGCCCTTTCTGCAGTCATGTAAACACAGAGATCTTGTTGTATGCAAAAGCTCATTTAGACAAGCCACAGTAATTTTGGAACAAAGGGGTATATTTATCAAAGATTGAAGTTAGGGATCGGCCCCAGTACTCTAGAGAGAAATTCCTCCATTCTCCATTTATTTCTATGGGATTTGTAAAGAATATTTATCAATGGGGGAAAGTGAAAGTTCATCCTTTGATACATATGGCTTTCAAAATCCCATATAAATGCATGGAGAGTGGCAGAATTTCACTCTAGAGAACTGTGGCGATCTCTAACTTAAATTTTTGATAATTATACCCCAAAATGCTTTGGAGTGATGAGACAAAAATTTAGTTTTTTCGACATATCAAAAAGCGCTTTGCACGGAGGAAGAAGAATACAGCATTCCCTCATGGGCTTTTATTTATTTTTTTCTGCAAGCAATTTGCTAAAAATTATGTTTGATGGGGGATAATATGTAATAACACCCATTGCACTGATCAGAGTAAAGAGTTATATAGCTGTCACCTACATTCTCTGAAGTGAGCAGTACTTCCAGGGTTTACTTTTTTCCCTGCATTTTATACTTTTTGGCTTTACTCCTTAATTTAAGTGGAGAGAACAGATGGACAGCTGTCTGGGTGAGAAAACATTGCCTGGTTTGTTCTGGTTCCGCCTAAAGGATAATGCACCACTGGAAAAATGTAAACTGAAGCCTCTGCGCTATATTAATAAATGAGCCATTGTTATTACTTCCCAAATTAACTAGCAAATTTATTTACCAAATGTATACAACAAATAGGGCTGCTGCTCAGTGCTCATATAAGATTCAATTCTCTTCTGCCATGTCATAAAACAATAAGCCATAATAGACATTGATTTAAATAGAGGCAAAATTCAGCTAAAAATATAACAAGTGCAGGCATTTGGATCCATTATTCATAATGTTTAGGACATAGGGATGTTTTTCCATTATTTGGATCACCATACCTTAAACAGATTCTGTCATGGTGGTTCTGGTATACTTTTTGTTACTAATTTATACCACTGTATATTGCAAGTAATTCATTATACCATATAAAATGTTATTCTTGAACCAGCATAATTTGTTGTTGTATTATTGGTGTGTAGTCAGCAATCTAGGCCATTATTCCTGATCGTGTGCTTTCAGAAAGAACCAGCCCTTTACTACTTTCAGATAGGCTTTTCTTTCTCCTACTCAGTGTAACTGGAGGAGTCATGACTTAGGTGAGCTGGACTTGGAGTTTTACTATTGAGTGCTGTTCGTATATCTACTATGGAGCATAGGAGCATTTTAAGCAATGCAGTTTATTTTGTTACCTTCCCATTGTTCTGCTGCTGGGGTGAAAGGGAGGGGTGATATCACTCCAACTTGCAGTGAAACTAAGGACATGTCCAGCCCCACATCCTATTTCAAAATTAAATGTAAAAAATGGAGTATTCTACCAGAGGAAGTCTATTAACTGGCAAGTTATGTAAAAACAAGACTTTTTGAAGTCTACAAAAAACAAATAAGCATAGCACAAAACAGAATAGGATTGTTTTGCCACCAAAGGTGGTCATAGATGTACAATTAAGATTGTTTGTTTTAAATACAGATGTGTTGAAGCTAAATCGTCAGATATACAGGTAGAAACAATAGAATTCTACCTGTATCTGTCGATTCAGAACTAACAGTGGCTGAGGTTCAGGTGCCATCAAAGACATCAGACCAAAATTTTATGGCCAGCCCAATTGATGAGCTGACCGATATCCAAGTCTTCTGCTGATATCAACCAGCTTGCCTCCCACCATACACGCACTGAAAATTGTATGAAAAAATTTTTGTACGATGTTATCATTTAAAACCACTAAAATCCAACCTCCACTTGTTTTGCCAGTCTAGTTTTTGTTGTAATTTTTTATTAATCAAAAGAACGCTTCCAATCCACACTTTTTAATCAAAATGTATCATTTCAAATTAATGAATCCAATGAGATTGAATTGAGTCTTTAAGAAAAGAAAAACATTATTTCATACATTTTGTGCAATGCTGATATTTATCAAATTAAATGAAAAATTCTGAGGCCTTTAGACACAAGGTTATAGATGCCTACGAGTCTGGTAAGGGATTGAAATCACCACCAAACATTAATCATTTCACTGTCTAGAAGATCATTATCTACAGAAGTGTAGAAGATTTTAAACTGCTAGCTTTCCCAGACCAGGCTACTGTAGGTCCTAGCAAGATCAGCTCCAGATCAGAATGCAAAAAGCTGAGAGAAGTCTCTAAGAACCCAAGAATAAAAAGTTCTCGCTATCACTGATGTCAAAGTCTTTCATGTTTGACAAATGGGTTGTTCCCAAAACATTGCATCATGCAATAAAAAAGAAAGGTCTTGCCCTTCTAGCAGTATCCCTGTGTGCCAGTGTATTTCTGACTTTTTAAAGTCTTTCAGTCTACCATTAGAAAAAAATGTTATCTTCTCCAGTAGGAAACCTTTGTTGTTCAGAAAGAACATCATGGCAAGAATATTTATAACAATATTTTGTTATAGTACCAGAAGACTTTTGGTGATAACCAAAAACATTAATTCACTAAAAGAACTTGACTTCATCTGTAAAGCATAGTGGTGGAAATGTAATTGTTTGGGGCAACTTTGATGCAGTAGAGCATGAGCATCCCACCATCATAGATGCCACTATGAGTTCTTCATTCTAACTAAAGCTGCTTGAGGATAATGTGAGAGCATCTATGGACCTTGCAATATGACAGTGACCCTAAACATGAAGTAAATCCACAAAGGTGAAAACAAAAAAAAGTTCAAGAGAGTTATAAAAATGTTATTAGTGGGTACTGTCAGAGTTTAATTCAAATAATGGTTACCACTGTCCTTTTTGTGTGAGACTACAACACCCAACAGTGCCTATTTTATTGACACTCACATACTATGCCCAGGGTTATGATACTCACACATATGCAGTTAGTCATGCAATTAGTATCCACATGCCAAATAAAGTCAGCCACCCTGACTTAGTACTCTAGGCAATCCCAGGAACAATGGCTCATACTGTCTATCCTAAATAGACCAATTTTATCTCCATCTCCTCATGCAAACACTCAACTCTAAGGTAGAGGTCGGACTGGGGGGGTCCAGGCCCACCTTGGCTGCTGCATAAGGGGCCAGGACACAACCCTCTGGGCTCCACACCACCCCTTTCTCCACTCCCACAGGCCCACCATGAGGTCTACACAGCGTCAGACTGGGGGGTGCAGGCCTACCAGGGTTGCCACTATAGGGGCCTGCACACAACCCCACCATCCTTCCCTCAACCACCCTTACATGCCCACTGCCCCATCTGCAATACCCCTCTGCCCCCCAACAGCACATACATTCTCTTGTCTCTTCATGTCTTCTTGCGATCGGGCAGGGGCAGGTCATGGAGTACACAATGAGTGGTGGCTGTGGGGAGTTGGTCTGGACTGGCGGGGTTTCTCCCAGTTTCCTCCTGGTGTCCCGCCAGTCCAACCCTATGTCTACACCTGCTTACTAACAAGTTATTTTTTTAAGAATCCCATACCATGAAAAACCAGAGACTTCTGGCCTCCACAGACTGTTCCCTGAAAAAATTTAGCACCTGAATTTTAATCAGGCTCTGACAAACACAGGTCACAGGCACATTTAAGATTAAGACTAGTTTGAAAACTGCATTTTCAGTTCAGAAATCTAGTTTTAGTGCAACTTATCCAGTCCAGAGATGCTCTCCGTATTTACTGAATTCAAGGAAAGCGTAGCACCTCTGTGTGTATGTTGCATTAATGTGTTTGACACTTTTTAAGCTTGATGGAAATAGGTCATAGCTAATTTAAGTTTTATGAGAATTAATCTAAAACATGTGTCACATTTAATAATGCCACTATGAAGATAATAATGTACAGCAAAAATGGAATATTCTGCAATATAGTCTTTCATGTAAAATGATCATATGTTACCTGGCTGATGAAATGCAGGACTGGTTGACCTAAGGGAAAATAATGGAAGGAATAAACTGGCTTCAGAAAGAGTGAAAAGGCAGATGAGTTACAAACAAAGAGAATGTGTCAGTTTGGTAAGAAAGAAATGCTATATATATATTGTTGATTTTTTTTTAGACTGGCACACCTATATAAAATCATTAAAATTTACTGTGAATCCCAACATACAGAAGTTTTTTTTAACTTGAAATGAAATAATTTCTAACAATGAATTAAAGCAATCTAAATACAAATGACAACATCTTCACCTTTTCACATTTTTACACTTAGAAATAAATACATTCTGCATCATTTTAGCTGGTAGAATTATCCAAATTATTCTTGCAGAACACTTATGAAGTTTTGAGGAAATTAGTGACCATCATTAATGACTCTCCCATAATTATCAATGAAATTGGATTATCAGGAAAATTAAGACAGCAAATTAAAGACAACTTTTAAAGGACAAAATCCATCTAATTTACAAGTACTTTAACCTCCAAATGGTTGTTTTATGTGGATATTAAAAGTCCTCTAGTGTTGAGCAGAAACAGTTTTATGAGCACCAGACCAGTGCAGAGAATGAAGAAATAGCCTGAAACATCCAGAGAGGTTTTCCCTGTTTCATACATCAAGTTAAGGTTTGGCATTTATGAGTTTTCTGAGGCTATAAATTCTACAGGGATATGCAAAGGATGAAAGTTCTATCTTTAGTATGGAGTCTGGGTGCCAGAATGTGGAGCATAAATGGTTTTCTTGTTTGCCTTATAATCATGATATTATATATTTAATGCCTTTATTTATATTCACAAATGTTCTCTCTCTCGCTTTGAAATTCAGTCAATATGTTTGTTCCAACACCTAAACAATTTTCAAATGAACTGCCTTGACTGTTTAGTAATGCACACTGCCAGGAGACTATTAAAATATGTAAATTATAATTACACTATTATTAAAAGGGGTTTTGCTATGAAATGTGTAGTAATGATGTAAATTGGTATAATCGGATTGCTCATTTAGAGGCGCTGAATTGAATTTTAATCTTTTCGCACACCTTCAATACTAAACTTGTTAAAGGCAAGGTACGGAACCTGAAGAACAAATTATACAGTCAATGGCCAGTGGGGGGCATAAACTGTAGATAAAGCATGGTGTTATATGCCGGGTTGAAATTCAAAAAAGGCAATTACACAAAAACACTTGGAGCAGGCATGGTGAATTTGCAAGTTTTAATGGAACTGAAGATGAACACAGAATCAGGTCAAAATCAGAAGAAAAGTCAAAATAAAGTCTTTACCAGGAAGGCAATGAAAAACTGGAAAAAAACACAGGAACAAGACTCTGGAACTTGGAATCACAGGAAAACTGAATTTGGAACAAGGAATCACAGGAACAAACAGATTCAAACACCTTCACATTACAATCAAAGACTCAGCCTTGAGCAAAGCTCAGGGCGTGGTTTATAAAGGGCAAGTAATTGGGAATAGAAAACACGTGAGGGTAACAAGAAGGGAGGAGACCAAGGAGGAGGCTAACTGGAAATGTAACAAGAAGGGAGGAGACAACTGGAAACAGACAGAATACAGAACAACAATAATACAGGATCAGGATAGCCCCAAGAGCCTCCAGTGGCTCACTCGGTAAATGCACTGACTGTGCGCTGAAAGTTCAGCAACCCCAATCCCAAGTGTTCAAATTCCGTGTTGGTCCCTATATATATACTATACTTATGTATAAAGTACTGTACAGCAGAACAATAAATTAATAGAATAAACGGGTCATTACAATAATAAATACAAAGTAGTAAGTACAGTTACATTGTAGATTATAGGGGTAGTTCACCTGTAAGTTAACTTTTAGTATTTTATAAAAGGGCTAATTCTAAGCACCTTTAAATTGGCCTTCATTTTTTATGGTACTTGAACTATTTGCCTCGTGTGACTCTATCAGCTTACAAATGGGGCTCACTGACCCCATAACAGGGTCATATGTTATGTGTCTGCCCAATAGGTAGTCTTTAAAGAGATACTGACACCAGAAATTAAACCATTTTTACATCTATCATAGTATTGGCTTTGTTTGTGACTTATAATTTTGCCATAACGTATTTGATTAAAGCTTTTACATTAACCATCTGACTCCCTATGCTAGTCTATGAGGGGGCTGCCATATTTGTGCAGCAGGAGTCCGTTAGCATTAGAAACTTTAACTGACAGGCTGAGATGGGACAGTCAGGTTGGCATCAGTTTACTAACATCAACTAAAAAGTATTTACAAAAACAGACCTCTCAGCTAAAAACGATCAACATGACCTATAAGTAACTTTTAGTGTACAATCATATTTTAAAAAGTAGTTTTTTAGGGTGAGTATCACTTTAAGTTCCTTTTTGAAGACACTGGGGGAAGGTTCTTTACAGTGGAATCCAGGGAGCCATTCTAGATTTAAGGAGCAGCAAGAGGGAAAGGTTTAAAGTGAGAAACAGTAATGGTGGGTGGTGCAACAAAGGTGCTCTCAGAGGAATGGAGGAGGAGATCAGTAATGTATGGAGACAGAAGAGAAGAGATGATGTTATGAGGTGTAGAGAAATTAATGGCTATGAGAAGTAGTTATTATTTATTCAAAGGTATTCTTTGTTTTATGGGAAGCCTTGATAAGAGGACAATCCTTGCAGCAGAATTTATTACAAACTGTGGTGGGGAGAGATTGGAGTTAGGGAGGCCAGTAAGTAGCAGGTTACACTAGTCTAAGCAGGATAGGAGGAGAACATGGAGTGTCTTAGCTGTTACTGGGGAAATGCTACCTGAAGTAGCATTGAGTTGGCCAACCAGGTAGGATTTAACTATAAATGTTCAAAGGAAAGGAAAGAATGACCCAAAAATTGCACCACCCCATTTATTATTCAGTGAATCCCATACCACAGGAGGTAAAACTTAACCTTTATTTGTATGTATTAAAATAAACCAAAGGTGAAAAAATCCCAAACGATTAAAATTACAAAAAGGAGGAGCGCATTGTTTGCTGAATTCAGTAGTCTACCCCAGATGCTTGAGGATTGATCGTATTCCAACTGATAGGATCATGTAAAAAGCATCATTATGGGGATAAGCTACATAAAGTTCTATCAATTGTGGCAAATGGCAACCGTGGTAGCACTCAATTCCCCAAAGGTTTAATTCACTAGTAAGTGCCAAAATTATTAATCAGGTCGCAACAAACTGTGGGCATCATTTCTATCAGTCCCATACAGTAGCCGAAAACACCTTCATATGACAGGAACTAGAAAGAGCAAAAACCTGTCTTAAAAGGTTACATAATCTATATATAGACGCACTGCTCTTCGCGCCGCAGATTGCCTTTGACAAAGCTCGCCGAGCGAGCGTAACGCGCATCAGGCGCCTCTTAGTAATTTTAGCTCAATTAGGCAGGGAGTTCATTTGCTGTAATCTAAGTTACTTGCGCCGCAACTTACCTCACCGCAGACCCGACAGTATCACTGGGGGTGCACCTAGGTTGGGTAGCTTAATGGCACCATAGTGGCTGCATTTGCATAACGCCGATTATGTAACCTTTTAAGACCTTTTGTATATACAGAGGATATTTATGGGAAATTGCTATGTGACGGTTCTGTGAATTAAGATGTTTGTGATAGGTGTTGTTTTCATTGGAAGGGAGCTCAACCTCAGGAAAACCTTTCCTTTTCTTACAATTATATCGTCATTAGCATACCCAATCCAATTTCATTATGGTTAATATAATTTCAATAAATGTTAAAGGCAAAACGATATTTGGCCTTGAAAGAGCTCAAACAATCAAAGTCTGGCATAGCATTTATTCAGGAAACCCATTTTTAAGATGGTAGCTCTAATAAACTTAACTCTAAATACTACTCCAGGATATATTATGCCTCAGGTCCCACTAAAAAAGCGGGAGTAGCTGGCAAATTAGCTGGTATTCCCGTATTGTTATTAAATGTTTATTCCCCTAATAGACAACAAATAAGATTTTTGAGGAAAATTATTTTCAAGATCCAGCAAACTTTATGCCGCTATATAATTTTGGGAGGGGATTTTAATATGCTCTACTCCCAAACTACTGACAGATCCTCCCCTTCGCCCAATCCTCAAGCCCATTCCAATTCTAAATCCTTTTGACAAATTATACGACAAGCATCCCTGTTTGATACCTGGTGAATCAATCATCCTACAGCACACCAATATTCATTCTGCTCCGCAATCCACAAATCTCACTCCCAGATAGATTCTTTTTTTATATCCCAACCCTGTTTACGTGTCCCATTCACTATAGATCTGCTCCCTATTACTTGGTCAGACCATGCGCCAATAATTTTAAGGATTGATTTTTCTGTCCCACTCCCCTAGAGAATCTTATTGGCGCTTGAACGCAACTAGTCTTCATAATCAAGATATATTTAACCGAATTGAAAATGATCTTAAGAACTATTTTCAACTAAATGAAGGTACAGTATCCTCTTTACCAACACTTTGGGAAGCCCATACCATTAGGGATGGATGATTTTTTTCACCTTGTTTCAAAGCAAAAATGACGCCCGCGTAAAAAAAAGATGTCTGTCAAAAAATTTCACCGCACGACAAAATGTTTTGGATGCCCATAGACTTTAATGGGCATTGGCGATATTTTGCCGGCGGTGAATTTTTGACTAAACTAAACGGGTCAAATTCGCCCATCCCTAGCTACCATTAGAGGACAAGTTATATCTCTGACCTCTCATCAAAAGAAAAAACATGCTAAAACTTTTAATACCCTACAAATACAATTACATAATCTGGAAAATCAATATAATGTTTCCAAATCTGATTTTTTACTCTCGCAGATTCTTGAAGCACTGACCTCCCTTAAACATAAAGAGGTAGAAAAGGCTATTTTATGGACTAAACAGGCCTATTATGAAAAAGGGGATAAGCAACACACATTAGCACGTAAGTTGAAAGACCAAATAGCACAGACCAAGATTACTTCTCTAAAGACCCCTACAGAACATTTACCATATGACCTGGACCAAATCGCAGCTCAATTTTATATGTACTATCAGACACTGTATAGCTTACCTACACAAAAAGTAGTAACTCCACAAGACTCTGACCACATTACACAATTCTTAACTAAATTAGCACTCCCTAAATTCTCACAAGAAGATTTGCAAATCCTAAATGCTGAAATTACTAATGAGGAAGTGACACACACTTTGAAATGTATGCCAAATTGGAAAACGCCAGGTACAGATGGTTTCCCGTATAGATATTATAAACTTTTTTCACAGATTCTCACCCCCTACTTGACTAAACTTTTTAACCAATACTTAAATGGCACCCAGATTCCTTCATCAGACTTAACATCTTTTCTAACGCTAATTCCTAAACCGGGAAAAGACATTATGCACTAATTATAGACCTATAGCACTCCTTAACGCAAAAATTTTAGCAAATCGATTGGCTCCTATTTTACTCATATTTATCAGGTTGGCTTTATAATGGGACATCAAGCAGGGGACAACACAAGACGTAAAATAGATCTTTTCGAGATTAATAACCGCCAAAAAATACCTTCATTAATTTTAAACCTTGATGCAGAGAAGGCATTTGACCACTTGTAATAGCCCTACTTATTTTCCTTATTACAACATCCCAATTTATCAGGCCCCTTTTTGCAGGCAATTCACAATCCCTACAATAGCCCTCAGGCATATTTAAAGTTACCCAGGATGGTGCAGAATCCAATCTCAATAATGAATGGGACATGAAAGGGCTGTCCTTTATCCCCCTTACTATATGCTCTTAGTGTAGAACCTTTGGCAGCGGCAATTAGAGGAAATCCAGATATCTCAGGAATTGCTTTAGGGCATATGCAATTTAAAATTGCTTTGTTTGCTGATGATGTATTATTAACGTTATCTAAACCTATGACTTCGCTCCCTAATTTGCATAAATTGTTGGATCAATACAGTGCTTTATCTGGCTACAAACTGAACTTAAATAAAACAGAAGCCCTACCAATTAATGTACCAAGCTCAACATTGGCTCTTCTTAAACTTAATTTTAATTACATCTGGAAGTGAGATTCCCTTGCATATTTGAGTATTCAAATCCCATCTGACCCACATTACCTATACAATTGTAACTTAAAACCTTTGACACAGACCACCAAAATGACATTGCAAAAAATGGTCATCAGGTTCCATTTCATGGTTTGGAAGAATTGCAGCCATCAAGATGTGTATACTCCCTAAAGTTGAAACTTTACCTATCCCGTTGTCATCAAAAATTCTCAGAACCGTACAAAGCATGTTCCATAATTTTATATGGAACCAACGTAAACATTGGATTCCACAATCAGTTTTAACAACCCCCACACAACAAGGAGGATTGGGTGTACCATTACGAAGAAAGTATTATGAAGCAGCACAAGTTCGCCAAATTTTGCCATGGGCACAATGGACCCCAATACCACCTGGGGCATTATTGAAAATGCCGTGGCGGATGACATTCATATAAATTCACTTATTTGGTCCCCGCGAAGCCACACTGAAAACTACTCCAGGCTGCTATCTACTACACAACTAACTCTACACATTTGGAAAATGCTAAAGTACAAATATGCTTTAGCCTCTAAATGGTCTCTGAATGCAATATTCCTTAAAAACCCTGCTTTTCAACCAGGTCTGGAACCCTCTTTTTATAATAGATGGTCAAACATTGACACTAGTAATGTTGGAGACCTTATGGATCAACAAACTCATACAATTATTCCATTTGCAAAGATACAGGATAGCTCTCCTACTACAAAACTTCGGATGTTTAAATTTTTTCAAATACGTCACTTTGTGACCCCTTATTACAAAACAGCAGCAACTACACCTCCCACCAAATTTGAAATTGTGGCCAGAAAGGGCCTTCCTCAAAAGGGCCTGATCTCAATCATCTACAAACTATTGCTTCAACCCCATGCGGACTCACCGCCAACACATTCTTATATGGTTAAATGGAACTCCAAATCCACTCTCCCAAGACGAATGGGAATCTATATGGATTATTGCAAAAAAAGAAGGTGATTTGTACGAGACAAAAATAAGAAATATATAAGTTGCTAACATTCTGGTACCATACACCAGACAAACTTCATAAGCTGTTTCCAGATTGCCCCTCCACCTGCTTGAGGAACTGTGGAGCGCAAGGCACCATACTCCACATATTTTCGGACTGCCAACTTATTCAACCTCTATGAAAGGCAGTATGTAACTTATTAAACCAACTATTGGGACATACTATCCCCATGGAAATTTTAACTTTTCTCTTAGGAAAACCTTTCCAAAAGACTCATAAAACTACGCAAGCTCTATTAAACAAAGGTGCTGACAGACAACTGTATAGCAATTGCATCGCAATGGACATCTGTGACAGTACCGCCATGGACAGACATACAGAGGAGAGTCAATACATAACCGAGTGGACAACTATCTCAAGATATGGTCTATTTGGGAACTAAAAGGATATGCAACTCCATAAATACCCAACTAAGTACGCAGAGAATATCTCTCAAATCGCCATTTAAGGAGATTATACTAGATATTTCTTTTCAATTGGACCTCTTGCCCATTGAATGCTTTTTATTTTTTATTGTTATTATACCATGGTGTGACTCCCATATTGTATATTGCATTTTAAAACAGCTAGCTGTCTAAATTCTTTCCTGTCTTTCTCTCTACTCTTTCCTCTTTTATGACTTATTATGTTTACAATTATCTTATGTTGTTTTTCTTTTATATCTGCAATAAAAATATAAGTTACAAAAAAAAAGACTATTCGTTTTTGTTAGGTTCAGTTTGAGGTGGTGTTGATTCATCCACCTGGAGACTGCTAGGAGGCAGTTCAGGATTTTAGTCTTAATTTCAGCTGTTAATGAAGCTGTTAATTTTTATCAGATCTTGTCAACAGGTATTATTGGAATTTGCAGTAAGTTCGAGTAAAAGCAGTGCCATTTTAACAGTTGTGCATGTCAAAATCTCTATAAGTAATATATTGTGTTTTCCTCCTTTTTAGTTGAGAGACCAGTCTTTTGACTTCTTTACTGAACTTATGTTTCAAAGAACACAGGTTGCTCAGAAGCATCTGCTCAATATAAAAAAGTAAAAAGCATTCATTGTACTCTGTAACCCATATAAAATATTTTGACTAAAGAAACTTATCCTATGCATCTCTCCAAAATATAGTTTATTTTCTATGAAGCTACAGAACCTATTAGTACACTGTACCACACTTGTAATACTGTAACTCTAAAGTCACAAAACGTATTAACTTAATTTTTCACTGGGTTTCTATACATGCTGAAATGTACTTACATGCTTATATTTAAAGGGATACTGTCATGGGGAAAAAAAAAATCAAAATGAATCAGTTAATAGTGCTGGTCCAGCAGAAACCTGCACTGAAATCCATTTCTCAAAAGAGCAAACTGATTTTTTTATATTCAATTTTGAAATCTGACATGGGGCTAGACATTTTGTCAATTTCCCAGTTCCCCTTGGTCATGTGACTTGTGCCTGCACTTTAGGAGAGAAATGCTTTCTGGCAGGCTGCTGTTTTTCCTTCTCAATGTAACTGAATGTGTCTCAGTGGGACATGGGTTTTTACTATTGAGTGCTGTTCTTAGATCTACCAGGTAGCTGTTATCTTGTGTTAATGAGCTGTTATCTGGTTACCTTCCCATTGTTCTTTTGTTTGGGTGCTGGGGGGGAAAAGGGAGGGGGGTGATATCACTCCAACTTGCAGTACAGCAGTAAAGAGTGATTGAAGTTTATCAAAGCACAAGTCACATGACTTGGGGCAGCTGGGAAATTGACAATATGTCTAGCCCCATGTCAGATTTCAAAATTGAATATAAAAAAAATCTGTTTGCTCTTTTGAGAAATGGATTTCAGTGCAGAATTCTACTGGAGCAGCACCATTAACTGATTCATTTGGAAAAAAATGTTTTTTCCCATGACAGTATCCCTTTAAGAAAGAAAGAATTAATTGTATTAATGTGATATTAAAGTCCCTGCAATCTTTAATTCTGAAAGGATTTGGATTAGCTAGAAAATTAATGCAAAAATCTGATTGGTTGCTATGGGTAACTGCATTCTTTTTAGGACATAAACTAGCAAATTAGGCCAACCATATTTTCATAGCTATTCATTTCCTGTGTAGTAGCAAGCAAAATTAGCCCTAATGTATAGCAGCAGCACCTAGGGGTTATTTATTAAAGTCCCTGCATGTAATGATGCTATAACTAATTTGTACAGTCAGGATATAAGAGAGTTAGTTTGTATGTTTGGAACCATGTAACCTGTATTACATAAGTCTGTATGCTCTGAACCATGTATCCTGTATTACATAGAAATAGGATGTTACATATGCTTGAGAAAGGGGCGGGAGCCCCGAAACGTTGCACGTTTGTTTTGCCTGCTCTGGTAAAAGTGATTTGCTTCACAAAAAACTTGTGTCTGGACTTCTTTAAAAGATATATATATATATATATATATATATATCTCAATAAATAATCAATAAATATATATATATATATATATATATATATATATATATTTCAATATATATCTATATATATATATCTATATATATATATATATATATATCTATATATATATATATATATATATATATATATATATATATATATATATATATATATATAGAGATGCAGATGTTCCGCACACCATAAGTGGCAAAAACCTGGGTGCTAATCCAAAAGATAAATGGATACAGGTGCAGGGTGGGACAGCACTCCAAGGATTTGAAGACAAGGATATAATGTCAAGAAAGTGAGCAGGTTTATTCAATCCGACGTTTCAGTTCCACACAGGAACTTTCTTCAGGGAAATACAGAACACAGTGCAGGGTTTAAAACAGCATAATGGCGCCAAATCTGGTTGCTAGGCAACCGTATGCAACATGAAACATGCTGAGCTTAGTGAAAAACTAACTGGTGTAAAACATGGTGGTTTAAAACAACAGTACAGACCTCCTCGCTGGGTATAAGGCAGAAACAGAGAGTAGGGAGTAGTATAAGCGTAAATTAATGTACACAGAGCTAGGGGGCGTGTCCAGACACCCAGGCAGTGATCAGTGGAGGTGGGGGCCCCTTGTGGCCAATCAGGAGACAGTGGGGCGGAGCGGAGAGTGTTCGACCCGAAGGGAACACCCACAGGTAGTGACAACAGTCATTCCCTGGCAACCGCAGGCCGGAATTTGCATAGCAGGTACTCGGGTGTGTAGCAGCATGACAGTAACACACTCAAATGAGTGCGAATACTCTCAGGTCTGCGCATCACTCCCCACCTACATCCTGGCACCGGAACTTTATTCTGCTAAAGTAGCCGCACCACCTTCCTGTGTGCCCACGTACTGAAAACCTTGTGTCGCTCATGTGTAAGGAGCCAAACCTTCCGCTCCTTCGCCCGATACTCCCATAGGTCTGTACCTAAGCCCAAAAAGCGAGTCATGGATCTGACTGGGATTAAAAGCAACAAAGTTGCAACACTTAGCTGTGCCATGTATCCAGCTAGATTAGGTGGAAAAGGTTACTACAATATAAGGAGGGAAAAGACAACAGATGGATAATAACAAAAAGGGAAATGTTGCAAACGTAAAAGGGACATGACAAAGTCCAATGCAGCGGATGTTCTAGATAAAACATCCAAGTGGCAATAGTTCATTAAGGCCACGTGGGGCCACAGTATCCAATGTGTAAATCCATCTGGATTCCTTCCTCAATAATGCTTGGTCCCGGTTGCCCCCCCTGGGCAAGGGTGGTTGGTAGTCAATGGCCATACATCTGAAAGTGGGCAAAGTGTGTCCCTCGGCTAGAAAATGTCTAGCCACCGGTTGAAGAGCCTTGCCTTCTTTGAGTGCTTTGCTAATAGATGAACGGTGGTTGGCTATGCGCTCCTTCAGAGTCGTGGTGGTTTTACCAATGTAATACAGGCCACAAGGGCACGTAATGAGGTACACGATATAAGTCGAACAACACCCGAGTCTACTCCGGATTTTGAACCTCTTCCCCGTATGGGGGTGAGGGAAGTCAGGTCCTGTAAGTAAGCACCGACAAGTAACACAATCCGGGCACCTGTAGCAGCCAGCCTTCTTCTGAGTGGTGAGCCATCCGGGCTCTGTATTGGTGATCCCCTTGAGGTCGGTTATTACCAGTAGGTCTCGCAAGTTTTTTCCTCTTTTATAGCCCATCAGAGGTTTCTCGGAGGAATGAAGGCAAAGTGACTCATCCATATTCAGCATGGGCCAGTGTTTGTTAATGCTGGCCTTCAGCCGCCCAGATGCTGTGGAGTAAGTGGTGGAGAAAATCAAGGGTTTTTTTAAAGTGGGCTCCTTGATGGAAATAGGCTGGAGAAGTTCAGCTTGGGTGTGTTGGAGTGCCCTCTCAAGTTGTTCATATAACATGCCAGGTGAGTAGCCTCTGTCAAGGAATCTATCCAGCATCTCTCGGAGCTGCAATACAGCTGTGGATCTGGAGCTGTTGTTGCGTATCACACGCAAAAACTGTGAGTATGGGATCCCTCGGATGGAGGGAGAGCCCTTGTATCCTCTCCCTCCATAGATGTACCCATTGAGTTCTTGATACACCTCCTAGAACTGACATTATCCAGGAACTTTTTCCGGTTTGAACACTCTTTTTACCTTCAACTGGCAGGGACCGCAATGGGAAGTGCACTGGCTCCGTCCTACGCCAATATCTATATGCTTGACTTTGAAACAAAGTACATTCTCCCGTTACTGGGACAGCAAATCCTCACCTACCTCCGCTACATAGATGATCTTCTCCTGATTTGGACAGACACGGAGGAGGCACTCATATCCTTTCATCAGGGGCTTAACATGATTGACAGCCCCATAAAATTGACCCTCAATTATAGCAAGGAAGACATTGATTTTCTAGATTTAAACATTTTTCTATCAGGCCCAGAAGTGGGCACCCGTCTCTTTAGGAAGCCAACTGACAGAAACTCGATCCTGCATGCCAGCAGCCACCATCCTCCGGCCTCCATCCGAGGGATCCCATACTCACAGTTTTTGCGTGTGATACGCAACAACAGCTCCAGATCCACAGCTGTATTGCAGCTCCGAGAGATGCTGGATAGATTCCTTGACAGAGGCTACTCACCTGGCATGTTATATGAACAACTTGAGAGGGCACTCCAACACACCCAAGCTGAACTTCTCCAGCCTATTTCCATCAAGGAGCCCACTTTAAAAAAACCCTTGATTTTCTCCACCACTTACTCCACAGCATCTGGGCGGCTGAAGGCCAGCATTAACAAACACTGGCCCATGCTGAATATGGATGAGTCACTTTGCCTTCATTCCTCCGAGAAACCTCTGATGGGCTATAAAAGAGGAAAAAACTTGCGAGACCTACTGGTAATAACCGACCTCAAGGGGATCACCAATACAGAGCCCGGATGGCTCATCACTCAGAAGAAGGCTGGCTGCTACAGGTGCCCGGATTGTGTTACTTGTCGGTGCTTACTTACAGGACCTGACTTCCCTCACCCCCATACGGGGAAGAGGTTCAAAATCCGGAGTAGACTCGGGTGTTGTTCGACTTATATCGTGTACCTCATTACGTGCCCTTGTGGCCTGTATTACATTGGTAAAACCACCACGACTCTGAAGGAGCGCATAGCCAACCACCGTTCATCTATTAGCAAAGCACTCAAAGAAGGCAAGGCTCTTCAACCGGTGGCTAGACATTTTCTAGCCGAGGGACACACTTTGCCCACTTTCAGATGTATGGCCATTGACTACCAACCACCCTTGCCCAGGGGGGGCAACCGGGACCAAGCATTATTGAGGAAGGAATCCAGATGGATTTACACATTGGATACTGTGGCCCCACGTGGCCTTAATGAACTATTGCCACTTGGATGTTTTATCTAGAACAACCGCTGCATTGGACTTTGTCATGTCCCTTTTACGTTTGCAACATTTCCCTTTTTGTTATTATCCATCTGTTGTCTTTTCCCTCCTTATATTGTAGTAAGCTTTTCCACCTAATCTAGCTGGATACATGGCACAGCTAAGTGTTGCAACTTTGTTGCTTTTAATCCCAGTCAGATCCATGACTCGCTTTTTGGGCTTAGGTACAGACCTATGGGAGTATCAGGCGAAGGAGCGGAAGGTTTGGCTCCTTACACATGAGCGACACAAGGTTTTCAGTACGTGGGCACACAGGAAGGTGGTGCGGCTACTTTAGCAGAATAAAGTTCCGGTGCCAGGATGTAGGTGGGGATTGATGCGCAGACCTGAGAGCATTCGCACTCATTTGAGTGTGTTACTGTCATGCTGCTACACACCCGAGTACCTGCTATGCAAATTCCGGCCTGCGGTTGCCAGGGAATGACTGTTGTCACTACCTGTGGGTGTTCCCTTCGGGTCGAACACTCCGCTCCGCCCCACTGTCTCCTGATTAGCCACAAGGGGCCCCCACCTCCACTGATCACTGCCTGGGTGTCTGGACACGCCCCCTAGCTCTGTGTACATTAATTTACGCTTATACTACTCCCTACTCTCTGTTTCTGCCTTATACCCAGCGAGGAGGTCTGTACTGTTGTTTTAAACCACCATGTTTTACACCAGTTAGTTTTTCACTAAGCTCAGCATGTTTCATGTTGCATACGGTTGCCTAGCAACCAGATTTGGCGCCATTATGCTGTTTTAAACCCTGCACTGTGCACTGTGTTCTGTATTTCCCTGAAGAAAGTTCCTGTGTGGAACTGAAACGTCGGATTGAATAAACCTGCTCACTTTCTTGACATTATATCCTTGTCTTCAAATCCTTGGAGTGCTGTCCCACCCTGCACCTGTATATATATATATATATATATATAGAAAGGCATAGGGAGCGCACAACCACGTGTCCATATTCGCCCTGGGTGCCAGTCAAGGTATATGTAATAAGAATTGCAGCAAGCGACGGCACTCCTAGGAATTTCACCAAAACAACTGTGATATGAATCAAAAGTGAGGTTTAATAAATCCTACGTTTCGGTTCCTAACCGGAACCTTCGTCAGGGAAACAAACAGTGCAGTACACACGGGTCACGTTTAAATACTTGTCTTGGCGCCAAAGGCCGTTGCTAGGTAACCTGTAAACAGATGTATAATACAGCTTAACTCCGATCGAGGTAACCAGCAAATAAAAGAAGTTAAAAATCACACTACCGTCCTCGTAGGGGTTTCCTTATGGCGTGACTAGTGGCACCGCTCAGACCGGTTCAGTAGATCCTCCGTGTCGCTCAGTATACGGATGTGATTACCCGTCCTACGTCCTGTAGCGGTGGAGCGGGGCCGCAAGGGTCTCCGGGAGGTACAGTGCGTAGGAAGTTTACTGCGTTGCCTAGCAACCCGCCTTGCCGGTCTAATGTCATCGCGCTTTACAGTGCCTAGGTCATTCACACAGAATGAGTCCTGCGCACAGCATCAGTCCTGCAGCGTTGGGAAGCTGGTGAGCTGCAGGACTGATGCTGTGCGCAGGACTCATTCTGTGTGAATGACCTAGGCACTGTAAAGCGCGATGACATTAGACCGGCAAGGAGGGTTGCTAGGCAACGCAGTAAACTTCCTACGCACTGTACCTCCCGGAGACCCTTGCGGCCCCGCTCCACCGCTACAGGACGTAGGACGGGTAATCACATCCGTATACTGAGCGACACGGAGGATCTACTGAACCGGTCTGAGCGGTGCCACTAGTCACGCCATAAGGAAACCCCTACGAGGACGGTAGTGTGATTTTTAACTTCTTTTATTTGCTGGTTACCTCGATCGGAGTTAAGCTGTATTATACATCTGTTTACAGGTTACCTAGCAACGGCCTTTGGCGCCAAGACAAGTATTTAAACGTGACCCGTGTGTACTGCACTGTTTGTTTCCCTGACGAAGGTTCCGGTTAGGAACCGAAACGTAGGATTTATTAAACCTCACTTTTGATTCATATCACAGTTGTTTTGGTGAAATTCCTAGGAGTGCCGTCGCTTGCTGCAATTCTTATATATATATATATATATATATATATATATATATATATATATATATATATATATATATATATATATATATATATATATATATAATGTATGATATAGAAAAACAAAGTACTACTTATTTATAATAAATTCAGTGTTCATTTATCCATACATATAATGGTGGTGCTGGGATGTTAAAATAAATAGGACTCAAAGTACTGATATACATCCATTAAGCACTCCAGACTTGCTGCATAAAAAATATTTTTATAATATATTATAAAAATTAAGAACTGAGTCAAACTACAATAATGGGGCTGTAAAGGTTAACAAGTAAAACTGCTTTTAACATTTGTCTATTTTGTATTATAGTGTGGTGCAATGGAGGTTTTGCATTTTGGGATATATTATCAACATTGGGAAAATTTGCCCATGGACAGTTACCCATAGCAACCAATCAGTGATTAGCTTTTTAATGTCAGCTTCAAGTAGAACAAGGAATGCAACAATTTGAATGGTAGCCATGGGTTACTGCCCATCGGCAAATTAGCCCAGTGATGATAAATGACCCCCAGTGGCATTAACATCAAATAAAGACATTGAATACACAGAGAAAATTCCATTTAATTGAAGCTTTCAAAACAAATAATGATAATGCTTAGCATATTTTTTTTGTTATTTGACCATATTTTTGTGTTGCATCATAGCTACTGCTGTTTTTACTTTACTTCTAGTTGTTACAGGATGTGACCCTAGCAAGCAACTAGTTTGTTTGTAATGGCAGACTAGAATAATATTATAAATGGACACAAACATAATCTATTTAGAAACCTAGCAAAATACAACCTGACACCACAAAAATGTGTGATGGCAGGATCAATTAGCAATCATGTAAACATTACATTATATTGAAATAATCATTACAATGAAATGTAAAACTGTGAAAAAGTGAGGTTGCTTTTGTACACAGTTGAGTTAACATGGTTGTCTTGTGGTTGTTAGAATTGATTTGCAAGGCCAAACATAACTGGAATAGACTTGGAGTACACAAGCACCTGCAGCATGGAGGACAAAGGCAGTCCCACAAATCTTCCAGAACAGCATCTCCTTTTTATAGAGTTGCTATGCCTGGGTGTGGTGTTAAAGTAATAACCTTTGATTGGTTGGGATGAGCCAATATAAGATGTTCCTAAAAATCTTAGGCAGCTTGGACCTTTAGAGGGTAACCAGAAGTTATTTTCCACATCAAAAAATGTAAAAGTTATGAACTTGACATATGTTGTATTACTGCAATTCTAGACAGAGTTAGAATTTTGCGTGTTACGTTGAGGCGTGATTTGCTAAAAAAAAGAGCATAAACAACAATTTCCGCAAACAACAATTGTAAAAAACAGAAATGGCAATAATGCAGATCCATAAAGTTGACCACTTCTCACTATGGGTTATATTTATCAAAAAGTGAAGTTAGAGATCGCCACAGTCCTCTAGAGTGAAATTCCACCACTCTCCATTGTGACAATCTCTAACTTGACTCTTTGATAAATATACCCATTGACTTAATTACATAACACAATGAATTGAATTAGATACCACTGCATGTAGTTTTTTAGAGGTAAACACATCTTTACTTTATAGGACATCTAGGGGCAGATTTATCAAGGGTTGAAATGAAAATTCTAATTTTAATTTTGAATTAAAATTTAAAAATTTGAATTTCAAAGTTTATTTTAGTGTAATACTAGGGAATAGTTAAAATTTGAGTTTGAATTAGAGCAAAATTTGAGTTAAAATTTGAGTTGAAATTCGAGTTTGTGGGTCGATCCCATTCACCTAAAATGAAAAATTATTTATTAAGGGTCAAATTGAAAATTCAAATTCGAATTTTGAAATTTTTTTATGGTCAAAACTTTCAAATTCAACAAGGGAATTATCCAAACTCAACTTGAGTTTTAAAAAAATTCTAATTAGATTTTGAGATTTATCATACTTATGCCCTTTAAGAATTCAAATCCAATTAATCGCCACCTAAAACCTGATAAATTACTGTATAAGTCAATGGGAGAGGTGCCGTGACCAGTTTGTAGTTGTTGTAGCCTTCCTAACATTTTTCAAAGAAAAAACTCGAATCTAGTTTGGTCAAATTCGTTTAGAATTTAATTCAAAGTCAGTAAAATTAGTCCGAGTTTTACATATTCAATTTTTTTTATAAATAATGAAATAAAATAAAAACACATGAATTTGAAATTCGACCATTAACAAAGGGCCTCCCCACTTCTATATCTGAGTACCTGACATCTACATGTACAAAACAGCATATTTATCAAGCTTTTAAGAAAATATTTTTCTGTTTAAAATTTCAAAGTAAAAATCAATAGCTTGATAGAGGGCCCAGTGGGGGGCAAAAATGTTGCCTAGTATCTACATATAGAGCCATTAAAACACTTTTGAAGCACTTATCCTAATGTTGCGTTGTGCTATAGTGTACCTTCAACTTCTAAAGAAAATGGTGGAAGCATAAAAATTTTGTGTTACAAATTGTATTTGCTCATTGCAGTATCTTACCAAGGAGTACTGCTGGGATTTAATCGCCATCTGAATTTTTTCCATTGATGTGAATGGGTTACTCCATAATTATAACCACATAAAATAACAGTGTAAAGTATGGTGATTGGGAAAATAAAAATAAATTGCACAGCTTTATAAATGTCACACTGACGCAAATAATTGTACACATTATGATAAATTGGCACCTATATGTAGTTAAACTAAATATATTGGTATGTGGAAAAAAATGTCCACTCCAATTATTTTAAACATTAAATAATGTTAATATTTAAGGTTTCCAGCAATATTTAATAGCAACCCCTGAATTACTGCATCTTTGCTATCCACATAAACCACCTACTAATTAGATTCTAAAGTCATAATAAACAGAAAAGAAGGTTTTCTTATTTCTTTTTTTATAAGATTTATTTATCCTTTGTTTGCTCTCTTAGGAAACTCGTAAAACAGCTGCTGATTTATAGTGGTCTTCAAATGTAGCAAAAGCTCTTGAAAATCTCCTTTTAGTTATAAGCTCTAACAAAATAGGACAACTTTCTGTTCTCTGATTTTTTCTTGATCCTATGAAAACATCTGTTAATCACTCAGTCTAGATTTATTTGTTCAAATTTTTGTATTGACATTTTGATGATTATTATACAGATTTTGCACAACTATTGACATGCACAAAAGCAATTTAATGAAAAATATAATAAAGCTTCCTCTCATTAAAATAAGAAAGATTCTAAACATAATAGCTCAAAAGTCTGCACCATATCTGAAATAATCAAGTTACACTTCAGTTTCCCCTTTCACAAACCTGTCTCTCTTCATTCTCTTTTCTTGCAGGAGTCAGAGTGAGAGTTTGATTGACTTCTGTAATACATCATTGGTCTGTTCTTGCTGTGCCTAGACAATGTATCACAGTAAACTGTCAATAAAACTTTGACTCCGACTCCTATATCAAAAGACAATGAAGAGAGATGGAATGGTGAGGGGGTTACAAAAGTTTATCGTGCATATTTCAGAAACAGTACAAAATTGTTCACAGATTAAATTTAGAAAGTATCTTATTTCCATGGGATGATGCTCATTTTACATTTTAATTTTTTTTAGTTCCATTTTAGTGACACTAGGGGTACAGATATTAGAATTTAAGGGGACATATACATGATATCAAAATCCCAGCTGGTTTGGTTCTTATCCTTCAACACTCTTTCATACCACCACATTCTTTCCATGTAATGTGCGATGGAAGTAGAATACCTTAGTAGAGACCACTCTTTAGTCTTTAAATAGTTCATAATGTTTAACTCTCTAAATACATAATAGAGGTATGGGACCTATTATCCACAATGCTTGGGACCTTGGGTTTCTGGATAAGGGATCTTTCTGTAATTTGGCTCACCATACATTAAGGGAGTTATTTACTAAAACTCAAGCTCGACCAAACTCCCATCCACAATTTTATCTCATTTATCAAAATAACTCAAAAAAATTGGGTCAGGAAAAAACGCAATAAAATCAAGTGAAAACCCAAATTACATCACAATATCTTCAAATTGTAAAAGGGACCTCTCCCATTGACTTGTACCTTGACAGGTTTGAGATGGTGGATTTTTGGATTTGTACGTTTTGCAGCTTTGGGGTACAGGTATGGGATCTGTTATCAGAAAATTAGAGAAAGGCCATCTCCCATAGACTCCATTTTATCCAAATAATCCACATTTTTTAAAATAATTTCCTTTTTCTCTGTAAAAAAAAAATTACCTTGTATTTGATCCAAACTAAGATATATTTAATCCTTACTGGAAGCAAAACCAGCCTATTGGATTTATTTAATGTTCATATGATTTCCTAGAAGACTTAAGGTACGAAGATCCAAATTATGGAAAGATCTGTTATCTGGAAAACCCCAGGTCCCAAGCATTCTGGATAATAGGTCCGATACCTAAATCTTGGAAAATTCAAGTTTATTTTGAGTTTTTTCACAGAAAAAAATCAAGGTTTAGTAAATAACCCCCATAGTCTACTAAAAATTGCCCTCCATAAGCCGAACAGGATTGCCTCCAATACGATTTCATATCTTAGTTGGAATCAAGTACAAGGTACTGTTTTAGTCTTACAGAGAAGAATGTGATCAATTTGAAAAATTTGCATTATAAAATTAAAATGGTGTCAATGGGATACAGCCATCCTATAATTCTGAGCTTTCTGGATAACAGGTTTCCAGGTAACAGAAACAAACAACCTCTAACTATGACATTCAGATAATAAACCTTAATTTTTGTTTTGATTTAGTAAAGAAAATTATATAATAATTCCCAGACGCAAAATAAGAGAAATTATATATATATATATATATATATATATATATATATATATATATATATATATATATATATATATATATATATATATATATATATATATATGGATGCTAAAAGTATAAGAGTGAGCTGTGACCGGGTCCTTGGCATAGTTCTGATTTTGGAATATTTTACGTTACACCAGTTTCCTTTCCACTTTCTTTAAAGTTATGATATTCTCTAAAATATCTGCAGTTTAACTCTGTTGGGTTGTCTGCTCAGGCAAAACCAGCAATATTATTAAACCCTGTCAGGATATGACTAAACATTTATTTTGATTTAATTCATTTTTGATTGAGAAAGAGTGGGCGAAACGGCGCCGTCGCCTGTTTTTGACACCAGTGTCTGTTTTTAAGCCGGCGTCCGTTTTTTTGATGCCGGCGTCCAAAAAACGAACGCCGTTGAATTTTCGCCAGCGAATTTTCATGCCCGTTCCATGAATTTATTTGCCAGCGGCGAATCGTGCTAATTCGCTGCGACTTCGCGCCTGGCGAATAAATTTGCCCATCACTAATAATACCTTTTAAAAAAGCAATCTGCTATAGAATTTGCTTATTCAAAACAATTACAGCTGAGACCAGGTGAAATGACTTATATTCCTAACATTGTAAGAGGATTTCCTGTTTCTTCACCTTATGTAAACCCTCTTAAACAACATTTTACTCAAGCTTACCTAAAAACATTTTATTAAAAATGTTCTCCCTAAAACGTTCTAAATATTTTGAACTTGTTTTTGATACAGTGTCTTGACAACTACATTACCCTTTTAACTTCCCAGTTGGCAGATTTTTAATTTTGTTACTCAACAGATTGTTGAGTAATGCATTCTCATTATTAATTATGGTGAAGAAGTATGTGTATCTACTGCTTTTATTTTGTTTTTTTTGCAGTTTGATTTTACAGCGGTGTTTTTAGCAACACAAGACAAATAGGGAGGTGCAGAAGAAAAAGAGGAGAGTTGGAACTGGATGAATTATTTTCACTCCCAATTAAAAATATATGTGCTATATTTATATTGTACACGCAACTATTCAGGTATGGGTACATTTTCTGGAAATCCAGAAAGCTCAGAAATATCAGAAGATTATCTCCTATAGAATGCATTATAATCAAATAACTTCTCTGTAATAATACAACAGTACCTTGTACTTGATCCTAACTAAGATTTAATCGCCACCAAAAACCTGCCTAGTTCATGTAGAAGTCAATGGCAGAGGTCCGTTGACCCATTTGAAGATGTTAATAGCCTTCCTGATATTGAAGTTTTTTTCATAGGAAACTCGATTCTAGATTCCTATTTGATCGGATTATAGACATTCAAGTTTTTTCTTAAATAGGATACCATTTGAGTTTTGAGGTTATGCGATTAAATTCGATGTAAAAAGAAAAACTCTAACACTCGACATTTGATAAATAACCCCCTTAAAGTATGGAGATCCAAAGTATGGATCATTATGGATTATCTGAGAAACCCTAGGTCCCAGACATTCTGTATAACACGTCCCATACCTATATTAATTTATTGCATATTTAAAGGCCTATTTAAAGGCCACCCTAAGACTGGGCCCATGCAAAAAGGTTTATTAACCAACAAAAGAGAAATCTAACAGATAAAAGTTTTGCTTCAACAAAAGATTACCTCATTGTGCATTCTAGGATGGAAGCACAACATTTCTAATTTGAGGAATTTTGTAACCAGGCCATTGTTAAATGTTAAGTCTTTGTTATCTACTTTATCAATTTTTTTATATAAATGTACATATGGTAGTCTTCCTGATTCCTGATACTATTAATTATATTATTTAGTATTCAGTTTCTTTCATTTAATTTTTTTATTTTTTTAATCAAATTATAATTCACTAACGATTTTTAGTATTTTGTCAATTTTGCTCAAGTTGATAAATACTTCAGTACAAATACTTATATTCAGATCTCAAAAAACGTTTACGTTTCTGTTTTGTTTGAAATCAGTGGTATTGATGATATATTTATGTGCTCTTCTAATCACTTATAATATTTCTGTTGTATGTTCAGTGTATCTCTTTTTTACTTTCCTCAGATTGTCTCTCGATTCCTTCATGTGTGAATATTTTTTTGTTGTTGTTGGTCTGTAAAAAAAGACAAGAATGTGTTAATCATCCATTAGCAAATGGCAGAATGTTCATAAAATCTTGATGCTATTCCTTATGCATATGCAGTTTTTGATTTAGTGTAACCAGGGGTGTAACTACAGAGGAAGCAGACCCTGTGGCTCGAGGGGGGGGGCCAGGACGTATAGGGGGCCCATGTGGCCCTAATTCATATACAGTTTCAATAAATATTGGTAAAACAAGTCAACCTCTAAACATTTTGGCTAAAAAAATAATTTGCTGTAGGCCCCTGTAAAATCTAGTTAACTTAACCTTAAAAAAAAAAATCTCACTCTCTTTCTCTCTATCTCTCTCTCCCCTCCCCTCCCTCTTTTAACATTAGACATTATTTAGGTATATATAGATGGATAGATAACATAGTTTAATTAGATTGATAGATTATATAGTTACCGAGATTATAGCGAGTGAAAAACCTAGACAGACAGACTATCACACAACTTCAATGGTTGATTGACCTTTACCTTACGTTACATAATGTTAGACCATGGTTTTTGTTTTTCTTGGGTTAAGAAATCTGACTAATTTTTTAAGTAGAAATGTTTATTTAATTTCTCACTTTTCCCAGTATTTGTTGTTTTTAAGTGGGGGGGGGGTGACTGCAACACAAACATTTGTGTGTGAGGGTCATATTTCAATGTTTTTTCAATGTTATTATGACTTTTTCAAACTTGCCTTTCTTTCTAGTACATCCTCTGTCCATATATGTGTTTCTGTTTCCAAACACTAGCTGGTTGCTAGACTCCATTTGAACCTAATGGCCAGATACATGCTACCAGTAAAATAGGTGATATGAGGCTAAAGGTTATTAGCCAAATCTAGATACAACAACACAAGTTGCAAAGTGTCAATGAGAAACAATGTTTACATCAGAATAAATGTTAGGGTTAAGGGCAAGTACTCCTTTAAAAAAATGAATCATTATTGTTTTTTTGTTGTAGGTTAAGGCAAAAAAAAAATACCAGGTGTTTGATAAGTGGATGGATCTTCTATATCCACACCACCAGGTACCCCAGGCATAGAACAAGAACTTTTCTACAGTATTAGTGATTCCCATGCAGATAACTGAACAGGCTGATATGGTCCTCCTCCAGTTATTTTACCCTGAAGGGCTTCCTCTGAAATTTTTTTTTTGACTATTCTTTTGCAGTCCTTTTTTATGACATTGATGGTTCTGCAAACACTGCTCACGCTGTTGACAGATGTTATGATTCCATTCCAGCTCCCTGTTTTTTGAGAATAGGTTGTACAGACCTTGCCAGTTCCAAATAGATCATCATATCTATTAATGATAGCCGTAATTAGTGCAAATTTTCTTCAGAGTGAAAACTGTGGCCTTGTTGTCTATCCTCATCATCCACTGGATTGACATTCATGCAATCTTAATGGATGTTGTCTTCTGACCTTGGTGGATTGACTTGGTTTGAAGAACTCCTTTTTCTTCTACTAGAACTACATGAGCTATGTCTGGAGGTGGTAGGTGACCTGCTTTCACTTGGTTCTTTAGCCACATCACCATGTGGGTTTTTCTCATCAGGGCTTCCGTGGTCTGTGTTAGCATCCATTATACTTAAAAACTATAAAGACAATTTTTCATCTATGGTTAAAAAAATATGTGTTGGCATTTGAGACACATTTATAGACACAGTGACATTAACATCAAATAATGACATTGGCTACACAGAGAAAATTCTATTTAATTAAAGCTTTCAAAACAAACATAGCATGGTGATAATGCTCAGCATAATTTTTTGTTAATTGACCAAATTTTACATCATACATCATTACATCATAACTCCTGCTGTTTTTCATTATAACACGTATGTAGTTTTTACAGTATGTGACCCTATTAAGCAGCCCAGGTTTGTAATAGCAAACTAGAATAGTATTAGAAATGGACACATAGAAACATTAAAAAATACAATAAACCACAAAAATGTGTGATGATAGGATCAATTAGCAACTGTGTAAACATTATTACATATTTCAATCAAACAAAAAGGTGATCCCTTATCAACTTTATTTATCCTGCGGTAGAAGCAGAGGTCTGACCTTAGTCAGTAAGAACTATTGAATTAATATTAATTCAATAGTCATTATTACATATTTTTCATCAGTGATTTAAAACCCTTTAAGTGCACATTCTGAAGAAATTGAATTATATTTAGACTTCAAATAAGTGAAAAATGTAGACATGGCCTGCAAATGGTTCTAAATAAGTAAATAAGTAAATGTTTGTTTGGATTGTTGTAGATGATGGATGTTTCAATTATATTTGTTTAGATGTGAAAATGAAAGTATGGTCTGTTTGGAAGGCTGGCCAGGTCCTTTTCAGCTGGTGTGGTCTACACTATAAGGTGATATAGAGAATATGGTTCACAGTGCAAGTTTAATTTTTGAAAAGTCCTTCAATAAAAATATGAGACTGAAGCTGTTTTTGAACACAGTTAAGTTGGCATGGTTGTCTTTTGGGTTGTTACAATGCACTTTTGGTATGTTTTGCAAGGCCAAACGTTCCATATTGTTCATAACCAGGCTTAATCTGTTACAATATAATGAGACAGTTGCCAAAATGAATAGTCTGAAGATTTTTTACTTTCATTATTAAGATACATGAAAGAGTAGCATTGGAGTAAGTGGCTTTCCTGGCTTTATTTCCAGGGTTCTGCATTCCAATTCGTATTAATCCGCCCTAAATTGTACATTGGTTTTGTAACAGGTAATCTCAAGATCAAGATTTCAGAAGTGAAGGTGTTCTGTCATCAGGCCTGGTTTTGTGGCAAGCCCACAAAGGCAACATTTTAGGGGCGGCATGTTGCCCAGCCACATCCTAAGGAGCACTGGGGACTCAATGCTCCGGGGGCTTGATAGCACGCTCACGCACACGCAGATGGGGGTCGCGCATTCGGCGCTAGGACCATGCAGCCGGGGTGCATGGCCCCAGGACCTGGGTGGGGGTGCCATGGAATCCGGCCCTTTCTGTCATTGTTTTCTTTGCTGTCTTAAAGACCCAATAAAGCTTCTATTGCCAAGTCTTCAAAAGGCATTCAGCAAGAGGTTCCATGATTACACACTTGTGACAGACATACAGTACATACTGTAATGTCAAATACATTTCTGGTCCCTCTAACAAGTCAATTTATGGTATCATTTCATAATTGACAAAAAAAACTGATATAGACATATGTGACAGATATAGAATAAGATTTAATAAATAGGTTTATACAGCAGGTAAGTAAGCTAAGGGAAGTAGAAATACAAAAATACATATGGCAATAAAGATAAAATATGTTTATCAGAAGTTCAATTAGATGAGAATGGGCAGGGAGACCTGGGAAGTACCAATCTAGGTTAAATATACTGTATCTATTAGAGAAAAGGATCTGTGTGCGCACCAACTGTATTACTCTGTTAGAATCATTTGTTCAAACATATGTGTTAACATTCCCCAAAAAATAAGACTCACATACAATAAGTATGGTACTAACACCTAATTTTTTGTAATAATTATTTTTGAAGGCAATTTTTCTCTTTCTCATTTTGCCCCAAAAAAAAAACCCTGTTACTAATGTTATTTTTTTTTGGTCTTCATTGTCCTTTAACATCCACTACATACAAAAATGCCCTTATAGTCTTATTTTTCAATAGTTATTTGATTTATTTTTGATGGCGCAATGGCATAACAAGTAAAGTTGTATGTACAGTATTATAGCATCATTTGTTCTATAGTAAGGTTAGTTACAGTATGTATTAGAAAAGCCTCCTTATATATGAAAGTCCCATTGAGATATGTCATGTGTAACAAATCCTTAAAATAAATATTTGCAAAAGGGAAAAAGGCAAATGGAACATTATGAAATATTTGCATATGAGGAAGCAGATTTTAGTTGTAACCACGCTGATATAACCAGATGCTGATTAGTGGCTGGGCTTAGTAGCATTTTGAAAAGCCCCTGAAAATCTGCTTTGAGCATTAATGCATCTAAATGGAAGAGATTTTTTAATTTTCATCTTTCTTATACAATACATGATCTTATAAATAAAACACATCTGTCCTAAAGTATAATTTTCTTGTTTTTTTGTGTTCATGAAACTCTTGAACATTTCTTATGAAAATGTTTGGCATTCTAAAATCAAAATGACAACCCATACAAATTATTCTCAAGTGGCAATTTGTGGATGATTGCAGTGTATCAAATTACTCCGAATTCATAGCTGAAATACTGTCACAGTGTCATACAGACAAGCCTGATGTGATCTGTTTTCAAAATATTTAGCATTTTTAAAGCACAACGTTAGCAATAATTAGATATGAAGTGCAAATAGAAACAATGTATTTGTAAATGGACAATTCATTGAACAAGTTTAGACAATTAATCATTACAATGGATTCTGCATATCTATTTAATTTTGCAAAAGATTCCAAACCCCATCTCAATCGAACTGAAATTCCTCCTCAAAAATATAGATGAATACTATAATAGTATACCAGTATAAAATCTGTATAGCAAATACATTTCAGACAGAAAGTTGTGATACTACGTCATACTTTTTCCAGTAAAATCGTATCAGGATCATTGTATACAGTTGTTGAGATTGAATTGTGAAAAGCATATAATTATACTAAATATAATTCAAAGAAAGTTCCAATCTTGAAGTTCCTTGATGCTTACTATACCATCATTTTTAGTTTGCTTGCCAACTGGAAATCTCAATAACAAATGCAAGAGTATGTGTGAATCATTTGAATGGACTCATAACAGAGTTTTTTGAGTGAGCACTAAACACTTGCCCATACATGCTCCAAAAAACTTATGATGAGTGTCAATGTGCCTCTTCAGTCTGTCTGATAAAAGTACACTAGGGTACACTGGACATACCACCAGATCCCCTAGGGAGTTTCACCTACAGACAAAAGTGACTTGAACCAAGCAGATTGGATACTAATGCAGTATTCCTACCCACTCATATTGGCATGCAGGACATGATGCAATCCCAAGTCTGAAAGAATGTGCCACAAATATGTGTGATTCACAATGATAAGCACTCAAAAATGTAATGGCAGCATTAGAATTTAGCCATGAGTTTTCTTTAGGAAGAAAAAATTGCAATTTATTGTGACAACTGTATTATTCGAATTTATCCATTCATTTTATTGCACCAGAGACAAGGGTGGGGGAAAACAAAAATGCCTATAGACTACAATGCATCTGGCAAAATGTTGCCATCTCAAAAATGTTTCTATGATTTTGTATCATTTTCAGCAAAGTAAAATGGGTAATTTTGCAATTCTGATTGGGAGCCAAACATTTGATATGATAATCTGATGAACAATACTATTATATAGCAGCACTAGTTATATATCAGTACTAAGAACAATTCAGCCGTGAGATTTTAGGGTATCTGCCCTTACAGCAATATACACTTTTATTTAACAAAGTAATAAGGAATAAAGCTCATGCAGAACACATTTATATAACATATTACATTTTATTTAATTCTTGCATCAGAAGAAGGCATTGAACCCTTTCTTGAACAACTGATTCAGAGAGAGAATTCCACAACTTTACCACCGTTCCTGAATAGAACCTCCTTTTGTCTAATAAGAATGGCTAGATACCCTTGTATCTGGTGGAAGGACCTACTTGTAAATAAAGTATTACAAAGTTTGTCATGTGGTCCCCTTATATATTTATATCATATCTCTCCTTAAGCACTTCTTCTCCAGAGTAAACAACTCCAACTTGGCCAGTCTTTTTTGTAACTGAGACTTTCCATACTGGAATGGACTCTAATTCAATAATATTCTGTTTGAGCACTGGAGACCAAAACTGCATGGCATATTTTAGATAAGGTTCTCAACAGCTCTCTGTACAGTAGAAGAACGCCCCCCTCCTCCCTCAAAGCTATGCCCCTTTTAATTCAGCTCAATACATTTGCAGTTTGCCCTTGCAGCTGCTGAATGGCATCGCTTGCTACAGCCAAGTTTATCTACAAAGTCCTTCTAAATTATGGATTTGCATAACACAATCCCATTAAGGGTATAAGTGTCTTGCATATTTTTACATACCAGGGTACGATAATTTATCAACATTAAATCGAATCTGTCACTTAACCATTCAGAGTGAAAGCATGTAACATCCTAGCTGGAACTAATTGCATATTTGCATATTTTTGTGTTATCTGCAAACACTGATTCATTACTTACAATACCCTCCCTTAAGACACTGTTGAACAAATTCAGTAAAAGTGGACCCAGAACCCTGTTGGACCCTACTAAGAACACTACTCCATGTAAAGAATGTTTGTAGAGAAAGTAGAGAAATACAGTATTTGTACATTATGACATTTTCGTTGATGAATCGTATGCAAAAAGAATCAACTGAATAACAAATGTTTATAGTTATTAGAATTATATTGATGTTCTGGAACATAGCCCAGTCAAAGTGAGCCTTCTAATGGGCCAAACCTATGTTCTTTTCTAGGTACACAGAAGAGAACTCAGTTAGCACAACATGAGGTGCATTTATGGGAAATCAACCAGGAAAATTACATAATTACATCTTTTCAAACAACCACTAGGAAAGTCTGCATAGGCCTGCATGCATTAGGCGGGTAATGACATTGATCAAACTAATGGAAAAAGCATTAGGAAAAATCAAAATCTATATCCTAGGAAATTATTTCTGAAACAGGTACAGCCTGTGTTATTGCATCAAATGGTATCTACAATGGTGATGTAAAAAGTGAGATGCGTGCCTATTATGTTAATTTCCTCTATTGGCCAATTGTTATAATGTATTAAACAAAGCCCTACTGTGAAATTCCGCATTTCACCATCTGCAAATTTTTTTGTGAAACCACTATAGTTCATATAAACAAGCTGCTGTGTAGCAATGGCAGAAACTGAAAAAGGGCTATATGGCACAGGTTAAATAGTGGATAACACCATTATGTTCTACAGAGCTTATCTGCTCTGTAACCTGAGCCTTTTTTCTTTGAATGGCTGCCCCATTGCTACACAGCAAAAATAGTATTTCTGAAGCGCGCAGATCAGTTTTACCAGGGAAGGAAAAAACTGCATTATAATTTTTATTACTTTAAAACAGTTTTTATATTTACTGTTTAAGATTTTGATTGACAATATAGCTTTTAAGAGGGGCTCCCTTTTCCTAGCAGATGTATTAGAGCTCACTTAAATAACGGACTCCAGCACAATAAAAATCTAACAAAATAACGGACTTATGCACAAATCCTGCATGTAGAGAGACATGATTTCTGGTAATTTTAAAAGGCTCTAATTCAACCCCCAAAGGCTATATTAGACCTAATTGACATGACTCCCAAATGTCTCCTGCATGAAGAAATAGATGCAGAGAGGGAAATAGTGAAGAGTAACTTGATTATTAACACATTTTAATTGATCATATTTAGAAAATATCTTATTTCAGTATGATAAAGTTTATAATCAAATGTAATTTATAATCTAATGCACACGGCCAAAGGGGGCCCCTATAATATTCCTTTAAGAGTTCATTTTATTTAAATTTCTGATGATAATAAAACATTTTGAGATGCTCTACATATTTTGAGCAATATTAACCTTAATACATCCATCTTAGAAAATGCTAGGGTATCTTGATAAATCTTTTAAGATGGTCAGTACTCCATGAGTTCTTACTGAATAAAAATTCCCTTCCCAGAATTTCATAATTTTTTGTTTTTTAATACTTGGTTGTGAGGTCCCATTTTTAAGCTAGCGCAAAAATGTGCTGTAAACCCATCAGTAAACAATCCATTATACTTATTGGATTGTCCTTTTATATTAAACTTTATTCAAAGTTTTGTCTTTATATTCCAGTGGGGAAGAGTGTATTGTAGTATGTGAGAAATTAGCATAGCAGATTGATGATTTTTGGCAAGCAGTCCAAGTCTCCGACCAGCGATTAAGCTGTCTTGAGCGGCTGTGCTCTAATTTAGGCTGGTGAAATAAAGTAATGTGCTGCCAGAGGTTTTATCAAGCACAAATTCTAAAAACTATCCCATCTATGTATCAAGCAGAAGAGGATGTATTTTTTCTGAGTATTTGCAGAAGATGTACTGTACATGCTTTTCTACACTGTCAAAACCTGGCAACCTTGTATTATTTATTAAAAGGGAAGGGATACATTTACAAAAATGTACCCATTGGGATAGTCAGGGAGAAGTCCTAATGAAATAGTTCGTGATCACTGGGGTATCATGAGACCCCATAAGTGCAGTGGTCTTGGTGGAATGATTTCACAATTTTTATCTCCAGAGTTGCTGTAAAGATGGCTGTGGGAATTAGTCAAAACAGTTTATACAGTAAATTCAGATCCCCCAACCTCTGGCTTTTGGAGTGGGAATAATTTGTACATATGCGTGGCCCACAACTGCTTATGTCCACACTGTCTTTTAGCCCCAGGGTAGAATAAAAATACGACTTTTTTAAATGCGGTGCAGTGGATATCCTGCAGGAACCATATCACCCACCTGACTATGACTTTTTACCTAGAGTGTTCAAATTGTCTAGACAATGACTACACTGCAACCAGAACTGTTTACATCCAGAAGGTTTAAGTTTGCTTTAATTTCTTACCTGCTGTCGATCATAAAATTTCATATTCCTTTTACAGTTTCTTTAATAACCTATGGCAATTCAAAAAGAGATCAAAGACACCTGGTTAGAAAATGGTTAAATATTGATGTACTGGCACATAGCAGAGGAGCAATTGAGTTGCTAGCTATCATCTCTATCATCATCATTATTTATTTAAATAGCGCCGACAAGATGTCAGTGCAGTGCTTTTCCTTAGTTATAACAAACGGAATAAATGGTGGATAACAAACAAGGGTTACAGAGGGTCCTACAAATTAGAGTTTACAAACTAAAGGTTAGGGTACAATTGAGAAATTAGGATTTTAGAAAATTTTTGTGATTTATGATACAGCAATGATTGATTAATTAAGGTACATTGAATAAGCTTCTTTAAACAGATGGGTCTTTAAGGAGCGCTTGAATGTTTGGAAAGAAGGAGAAAGTCTGACAGCTAGAGGCAGAGAGTTCCAGAGAAAAGCAGAAGCCAGAGAGAAGTCTTGTAGACGAGAATGGGCAGAAGTGACCAGAGGAGAAGCGAGGTGAAGATCAGAAGCAGAGTGAAGGTTGCGTGAAGGAGTGTATTTGGAGATCAGAGATGAAATATAGGGAGGGGCTTCATTATCAAGGGCCTTGAATGTGTGTGTTAGTAATTTGAATTTGATTCTAGAGGAGATTGGGAGCCAGTGAAGGGACATATATATGGGAGCAGCTGATGTTGTGCGGTGAGATAGATGAATGAGTCTAACAGCCACATTGCCGCATTTGGAACAGATTGGAGTTGTGAAAGGTGACTTGTTGGAATACCTGCAAGGAGTAGGTTGCAGTAATTAAGGCGGGAGATGATGAGAGACTGAATCAGTGTTTTAGTTGATTCTGAACTGAGATATGGTCGTATTTGGGCAATTTTGCACAGTTGAATACGACAAGATTTCGCAAGTGTTTGAATGTGTGGTGAAAAAGACAGATGTGAGTCTAAGATAACTCCTAGACAGCATTCTCTATTTAACTCCTCTTTAACTCATCTTCTTTGCTCTCCAATATTTTGTAGTTATTGATGCTCCTTGGGTTTCTAGCATGTGTAAGAAAGATGATGCAAAGTTTCACTGGGATCCCAGGTCTTATGCATTTTGCCAAGGGTAATTATACCCTTGAATGAAGTGAATCAGAGACAGAAATGAATTGAATATGTATACAAAATCATATCACAAATTTTACTTAGAAAAATGCCATTAAACTATATAGTAAACAGATGATCACCTTCCTGGAAAATTATTCAGTATTCAGTAATTCCTGTTACCTTAAGGAGACTTGCTTGTGTCATATCTTTATTATATACAATAAGGGTATATGTTGTGTGGTGTATTTCAGAATGTTATGTGATTTACATCTTAGATAGTATCAGGACACAACAGAGACAAACTTCAAACACATCCTATTAAGCACACAGTTGCTATGTCACCTCCCCTTTGATCAAGAGCAGTTAAGAATCCAGATCTTCCTGTCTCCAAACTGCCTTTTCCACCTTCCATTTTCCTGATTCTTGAATGAACTGCCTCAGGAATCCATGCCCTACTCCCCAAGATTAATTTATTGGTCACTGACCAATCAGAATCTGACATGTACCTGTGGTCAGTCTTTAGGTTAATACAATAGGCTAAGTTAGTCAGAGAGTGCTGGGAGTTCCTGCAGTGAGTACATAGATGCCAGACCAAATGGAAGGATGAGTATAAGGGAGGCAGTGGATTTAGATCCAACATATACATATTTGTTATACATTCTACGTAGTATAACTTGTTTATGTGTATTATTTCCTGTAGATATGTGTCAATAGTTTTTGTAAATACAGGTATATATATATTTTAATTGAACTATATATTTTGTTAAAGAACCCTTATAACCAGGAATACTTATGTACATTTGTATATGAGAATAAATATACATATTTACATAAATATATCCTTGATCAACAATTCCTACTATGAAATTGGCCACTAGCAACTAAACCTTCCTTCTTTATCAGTTTGATACAAATACACAAAGCCCTTTTTAATGCTATAAATGAGTGAATAACTTAAACAGGTTGTTGTACTCAAGCAAGGAGATGTACTGCAACCAGTGACACAGTTGTACCATGGGTCTGATAATTTTCATCAACTTGCTACAAGCTGGCCAGGTATTAAGTTTAAAATTAGGGAGGATCTGTAGCCCAGTGATTACTGGTAATTTAAAGAGAAACTTGTCACCCTAAGAAATAATTCCAAATCCTATTTTATAATGTTAGTCAAGCAAAATAAACTTCACTGATACAATATAAATAATTGGAAAATCACAGTCACTGGGCACTGTTACTAAGCAAAGCTTTGCATCATGCAAAAATCTTGTTTATGTGCCAGAATGGGGCGTCTGATGGCCATGCCAATGCACCTGCTTCAAAATTAGATGGTGAGGAGGGAGGGGTGAATGTGGGGAGGGTAATGACATCTATGAAGTTCAGAATGGAAAGTGAAAGTAATCGCTTGCCCCTACGCTATTCATTGAGGAGAGGCAGGAAATATATGATTGACAGCTGAGATTTTTAAACACATTTATAACAGACATAGATGTTTTAATAAAGAAAATAATTTGGGTTTCATGTTTAATTTGAAAAAGGACTTTTATTGTACAGCTGTTTTTGCCTGGGTGACAGGTCCCCTTTAACAAAACATTTAGGCACATCTTGTGTTAGTGCATCAGGACAGCAGCAACAATTTGCAACATTTTAGTGGTTGAACTGGCTATTATATTCTAGTGAACTGACCATTTTGAAGAAAATTATACTGCCTGAACAAATAATATAATAATATAAAAAGATATTGCATAAAACAGCTCGTATGTAAAACCCTGTGTCATGTAAATAAATCCTTTTCATAATAATAATATATTTTTTTAGTATAATGTGCCATTGGGTAATCATAAATAGAAAATTGCCATTTTAAAAAATAAGGGCTGCCCCCTGGGATCCTAGGATTCACAGTGCACACAAGCAAGCCAAACAAACCATACATGTTAGGTCACATGAGTCAATTAACAGACAGAGTACTGCCTTTTTCTTCCACAACCTGTTACATTAAAGGTTGTAGTATTTCTGGTCAGGTGATCTCTGAGGCAGCAGAGAGACCATCACAAAATAGTGATTCAATGCAAGAGATGTAAAAGAGCAAATATTTACTTAAATATATATATATATATATATATATATATATATATATATATATATATATATATATATATATATATATATATATATATAGATAGATAGATAGATAGATATAGATATATATATATATAGATATATATATATATATATATATATATATATATATTTATTTATTTAAGTAAATATTGCTCTTTTACATCTCTTGCCTTGAATCACTATTTTGTGATATATATATCAGTTAATATGCCACTGCTTCTTAAGTATTAATTTTGGGGGCATAGTTTTCCTTTACGGTAAGCTTACCAGGTTAGGTAAATTCAGGGATATATCTAGGGCTGCACTCACTGGCATAACTATAGAGGAAGCAGACCCCACAGGGGGCTGGGGACTCTTTCCTAACTGTCATAGTGCAAGTGGGCAGGAAGAGGGGGTGCTAGCAGGCAGCAAAACAACTAGAGGTTTGCTGTGTGCACCAGGCTCCCCAAAGATTTTTTACAGTGGGAAGGGTGTTTTGTAGTTACTCCATTGGCTGCACTGATTGCACTTTGAATACAATCAGTGCAGCCCAGCAACATGCATTTATTAGACATGTCCCTGAGTTTTCAAGTGACCTGGTAACCCTAATTTAAGGGTCATTGTACAGTTATATATTTGTTTCTGATTTTCTGCTGCTCCACTTGGAATTCTACTTGTTCCTGATTTGAAATATATTCTGGTTTGTCCTTTCAGCTTCAGTTGTGTCACCAGGTTGATGAAGTCATTTATCATGCTACAGAATAAAGCACATATGTCTGAAACATCTTTCCCTTGTTTTTCATACTGAAACTTACTATAAAAAAAACCTGCACTAAAAACATTTGCTTTCCGTTATATAGGATAGTTCTGCAGCATTCATTATTTCCACTTGAAAGACAATTACAATGAAAGTGGAAAAGTTATGTTCACTATTGGTAATTTTCAGCTTCAACTGAACAGCAATCTTTTTTGAAAAAGATTATACAACTGTAATGAAAGATCTTAGAGAAGCTTAAATATAATCTACCAACAGCTTCTGTAAGTTAAGCAAAGTTTAAGTATATGAGAAATTAATGCAGCTTCCTTCAAGAACACCCTATTAATGGTACTAGCAATGTTTCTAAAAAATAAGTACACCTAAAGCATTTAATATTAAATATGTAGGCACACTGGTACTAAAATCTAAGCTAAATAACTGATTAAAATGAGTACAGGTATATTAAAGCGGGAAAAAAAAACTGGATAAAGAAACTTTTGTTGCGGCACAATTCTGAACATTCTCCCTGCTGCTCCAGTCAAGATGTTTTGCTTTCTTTTATATGGGATCACAGACAGTGACCAGGGCCAGACTGTGGATTAAAGGACCATCAAGAAATTACAGAGAGGTAAAGCTTTGAGAGATTTGGGGCAATTCTGAAATGCATTTTTTTTAAAGTCTTTATTTTTGCATTTACCAATACCACAAATCATATTGTTGGATGGAAAATAAAAAAGGGGGGGAAGTGGAGTGGTTGTTTGGTGGGGTAGGGGGGTGGTGGTTGGGCCATCCATTGGCCTGTCCAGTATTTATGCTATACCAGGTGAGTTAGTTCATCTCTGTGGTGGTTTCTTGACATGTAGTCCATGCGTCCCAAATTTAAGCAAATTTTTCTGGACATCCTCTACTCATGTAGGTCAGTCTATACATGGGAAGCGCTTTAATTAATCAATTTTTTCCATAATGATACCATAGGAGTATCTTGGAGTTTCCATTAAAGTGCAATAACTTTCCTTGCATAAAAGAATAGTAACCAAAACATTTGTTGTGTGGGATTAATTGGTCTATATGCCCTAGCAAAATAATTTCCTGCGGCATGACCGGATGAAAGTCCAAATAGGTTTGCCAATACATAGCCACATCCTCCCAATAGGCATTGATCACCATACAGGACCAAAAGACATGCATAAAGGTACCTGGGTGTAGACCACATTTATAACACAGATTATCTGGGGTCAATCCCATATTCACTACACTGGCGTGTAGTACAATCTATGTATCATCTTATGCTGTATAAACCTATCGCCACTACTAATTACTGTAGGAACAAAGGTTTCTGTTATGTCATCCCAGTCATCTAAGTCCAAAGTAGGAATGTCTTGGATCCATTTACTATAGCACTTTGCGTATGGGTTACCTCTTTGGGAGTTTAGCAGGTTATATACTTTGGACAATCTTTTCTTCTTTTCAGGTGCCTTAAACAAATCTTTCAAGGCTGGTGTTTCCATTAAGGGTACACATGGGAATTGGGCATTCAGGGCATGCCGAACCTGGAGGTACCAGTAAAACATGGTACGCGGTAAGCAAAACTCCTGGAACAACTCTGTAAATGACTTCAGTGTCTGTTTTTTCTATAACTGGCCCAAATATTTGATTTTATATGTTGCCCATAGTTTGTAAGTGTGGCAGGGATGGGTTTAGCCACAGTGGTATATTGGGCGATATTTGTGGCGTGCTAGATTTATTTAAGGCCAAGGCTTTTTTCCAGGCAAGTATGCCTGTACAAAAGGTGGAAAGTGGCCACCCATTTTGAGTGATGCCACGAAATGGCAGATTAGCTAGCGATTCGAAGGAACCCGCCACTGCGGCAGCAGTTATGCTGGCAGTGTCCTCTGCCAAGGGGTTGAGCCATCCTGCCACATGGGTGAGTTGAGATGCTAAGTAGTATATAAAGAAATGAGGCAGAGCTAGGCCCCAAGCTCCTTAGGTGCGGTTAGTATTGCTAGTTTAATTCGAGGCTGTTTGTTTGCCCATATAAATGATGACACCATGGAGTCCAACCTTGAAAACAGTGCTGCCGTCATTACATTAGGTATATTCTGAAACATATACAACAGTTTATGCAAGATAATTATTTTAATCATATTAACTCTGCCTATTAGGTTGAGTGGGGATCATCTTATGGCAGATGTCAGCTATTACTGGGTCTATGGTTAAGGCTGTATATTGGGAGAGATCCGGGTGAATGACTATTCCTAGGTACTTAAATTGATCCACCTGCGATAGTGCCTGTGTTTGACTTAGAGGTCTTTGCAGGGATATACCCATATGCAGAAGTGTTGATTTGGACCAGTTAACTGTGAGACCCGATGCTTTCCCAAATAGATCGACAACCTGTAGCATTTTATTAAGTGACTGGTGTGTATCTTTCAGATAGATTAGCTTGTCATCTGCGTAGAGGGAAATTTTCTCCTCTAGCGCAGCCACTTTCCAGCCAAGGATGTCTGAGTCATTACGAATAAGGCTGGCTAATGGTTCTATGGCAATGGCAAATAAATATGGGGACAAGGGACAACCCTGCCTTGTACCTCTGCTCAGCGTCAAGGAGGGGGATATCTTACGGTTAGTTTGAATTCTAGCTGTGGGATTCATATACAATAGTTTGATAAAGTTGGGCCCGAAGCCCATGTGCTCCATAGTTGCCCATAGGAATTCCAAGTGTAGGGAGTCGAAAGCTTTCCTGATATCTAAAGCGGCTATCGCTTCATGATTTTTGTTTATTGTTAAGTATACCATATTAGTGTAGAGCCTACGTATGTTGATGGATGTGGCTTTCCCGGGCATAAACCCAGTTTGATCTGGGTGGATCAATGTCTCTATCACTTGTACTAATCTTAGTGCTAAAATTTTCGCTAATATCTTGTTATCACATGTGAGTAAGGAGATAGGCATATATGCAGCACAGTCCTCTACATCCCCCTAGGCTTTGGGATTAAAACAATTAACGCTTCTTGGGCAGACGGTGGGAGGTGACCTTTAATAAGAGCCTCTTGGTACATATTTAGCAATCTGGCACAATGTTATTCTGCTGGATTTTATATAGTTCTATTGGGATCCCATCTAGCCCTGGAGTCTTCCCTGATGGAAATGCAGAGATTGCCGCCTTTACCTCTTCTTCAAAGATGGGACTGTCCAGAAATTGTTGCTCAGGTGTTGAGAAGTTAGGGAGCTTAGCATTGCTACGAATTTGCAATGGGCAAGTAGTTTGTGTAGGGAGTGTTGGATTATAGAGTGTTTCTTTCAAGAATGTGAAGTTGTAGATCTCTTTGTGCCTGTGCAACCTTTGCATAAATGGTGGGGGGATGGATCTGACGTGAACTGGGTTTGTGCCCTTAAGACCTCTGCATTCAGATTATTTAATTCTGTGTCCAACTGACGTCTATATGTCGCTATACTGCCAATAAAGGACCCTCTAAGGCAAGGCTTAAAATGGCCATAGATGTGCAGATTTGCCTTTATATTGGACGGACGATCGTTCGGTGCCAAATACACACACACCAGGTTAAATAATTGTTGCCTCACTGAACATTGCATGACAATATATCTACCAAGTCTATCAGTATGTAACTCTATTATAGCGACATTTTCTTTTTTGTTTACTAGTATCACCACCCCTCTAGAGTAATTTGAGAGCGCAGCGTGGTACACTCTTGCAACCCATGCTTTTTTCAGGGCTAGAATGCGGCCACCTGTGAGGTGTATCTCCTGAAGGAGAACCAGGTGCGGTTGGTATTCTTTGAGATATTGGAATACCAGGCCCCTTTTAATCTTAGAATTGAGGCCTCTGGTATTCCAAGAAATTATGTCCACAAATAGAAGGCAAATAGGCATAGTCATACAGGGTGTAATGATCTTAAACTAAGGTGGCCGAATGGGTGGGGGTGGGGAAAAAAAGGTTAACCATCCATTTCTAATACAGTACACTTGCATTATATAACAACATACAAATGAAACATTAGCCAACCCTCCCTGTATATCCTTAGAACCAAGTAGACCTATTACCCTTAAATACCAACTGTGGGGTGTAGTCCAAGACCGAAGATCAAGTGGTGTTTCCTTGAGTCCAAGTTAAGTCTCTGCTGGTTTGAACTATACTATGAGCCCAGATATATCGCAACTGCTCATTGAGTTGGAATAACCCCAAAACGGATCCATATGTGTTGGGACAACCTTCAGAGGTTAACGCCTTGGGCTGTTGCGTAGGTCTGGCTGGTGTCTGCAAGGATGCAGCTTCCTCTGGAGAATTGAAAAAATGCAACTGGGTGCCTTCTACAATCTTGAGCTTGACAAGACAGCATATTTGTACTGTAAATCTCTCAGCCATCTCTTTACTGAGACAAAGGTGCTTCTTTTCTTTTGCAGAGCCATGGAGTAATCCGGGAATATCATGATTTTAGCACCATCATGTTGTAGCTCAGCTTTGTTTCTTGCCGCATTCAGTAAGGCATCTCTGTACCGGTAATTTAATAAGCGCAACAAAAAGGGCCGCGGTGGGGGACCAGGTCTAGGAAGTCTCCCATCTGAAATGCATTTTTATAGAAATGTTATGTTTTAATAAATCGTACATGATTATATTTACCAAGTAGTAATGATGCTTAGCACACTGAAAAAAAAATACCAATGGTAAAAGATTTACCAGTCTGTTTTTCATGTAGGAACAAATCATTCAAAGTCATTATTACCTTCCATTATATTAACTTTTACTTGGTGCTCGTTAATTGTCATAGATTCATTATTCCGGCAGTGTTAGAGCCAGCACTGCTGCCAAGTTCTAACACCTCACAGAACAGATAAATTGACATTCTGACAAATTGACACGTTACTGTGCTTTGATAAATGTGTTGATTCACTTAACACTAAGCCTGTGTCCGTAATGGCCTAGTTATGCTAAAAAAGACAAAAAAAAAAGATATTACTGCCTATTCTTTTAATTGAAAAAAATCATTTTTTAAATAGAAAGGAGTAACAGAACATTATTTTGCTCTCACATATAGGTGGCTATGTGTGTGCAGAACTGTTTGGGCAGTTTGGATGTTTTTAGCTGTACCCCCCACCATCTGGGCATGTATGACCAGTTCATCAAAAATTTCCACTGGAGATTTTCCAAAAGGAAGTGAAAAAAAAAGCTGCAGCTCTGTTACACATAATAAACGTATTAGAAATAAACTTTAGTTATAACCATTAGCTCAAAACCATTACTTGAGTTGACAGAATTAAATCATGACTTGCTTTTATTTCTGGACAATAGTGTTCCTAAAAATCTTTTAAAATGAGTGTTTATTTAGCAAAGCATTGGCTCAGACCACAAATGCAACATTGCAGGCATTCTGTTGCCTTTTATAAAGCTAGGAAGCACTGTGACTAGTCCTACATTTAAATTTATCAATCAAGGATGTGGTGGTGTTCACTTTTGAGTCCCAGACTTTTTTATGTGATTCCATCCTAGATATCACTGCTGTTTTTAGCGCACCTTCTCCCATTGATTTTTTACAAATTAAATATTGAATCAATCCAGAAACACACAACGAGGGGAAAACAATAATACTTTTTTAACTGTCACCAAATCCACCATCACAAATTTCACTGAATGCTATAAATTACTTTTCATCAGCAGAAGTGATAAATAAGTGAGCAAGAAACAAACGAAAAACAAGGAAGTTCTTGCCTTGCTACTGTAGACATGATTCTATAATTGCATTGATGTACAGTACATTTACTCAATTGCTTCCATACATAACTACTAAAGGTGCTCAGATTTTAGAAGGATAGCATTCATATACATTGGTTCTAGTGAATCACATGTCTGAGTTAACTGTAAAATACTGGCCTAAGACACATCTGAAAAGAAAGGTTGTGGGTGCACACCTGAGGCCAATTTCAAAAAGTCTAATTCCCTGTCTCAATGATTCAAGTAAAAATGCTAGTGCATATAGTTTTGAAACAGGGTTTTTTAGTTACAAAGTTATGATCATAAAATTGATAAGCCACCATACCACGTCAAGGTAAACCCCATACGGTGGTCCCTAACTTGTTTACCTTTAATCATAGTAAAATAGGTATCTTACCTCTCTTCTTAATAGCATTACTTCATGTGAACAACTCCTATGCCTTGGTTTTAAACTGTGTGCTAAATCCTCCCCCGCCAACTGCTATGCGGCTTTTAAATGGGAGAGACTGCCTTCAGGCTAGATCCTCCCATGCTGCTAGCATTTTCGGCTTTTAAGGGAGAGTGATTGCACAAACCAAAGCAAATAATTAAAGGGACAATAGGACCACCAAAAATCTAAAAGGGTGGGTATGAGGGTGCAACAAACCAGGGAAGTGCATTGTAAGTAGCACTTCCATTATATTTAAATATATTTTGATTTAGCCTTGAGTGCTTCCACAATTTTCCCTCTAATATAGTATATTGGCCTGAAGCTGTGGCATAGCTTCATGTGGTTTTTCAATAGCACCCCATACCCACCCTTTAAAACTATTGGTGGTCCTACGCTTTTAAATGTGGGCGTTGGTTTGGGCAATCCCTCTCTCTTAAAAGCCTTTACTGGCGGGGGAGGATTCAGCCTTCAAATTGAAACCAATGCTCAACACACACTGAACACAGGTAATGCTATTATGCAGAGAAATTTCTTTTTTTAAAATAAGTTAGGGACCGCCATATGGGGTTTACCTTGACGTGGTATGGTGGCTTTTCAATTTTATGATCATAACTTTGGTAACTAAAAACCCCTGTTTTGTAAACATGCACTTGCATTTATACTGAATTATTTATGAGACAGGGGCCCAGGGAAGTGCATTGTAAGTAGCACTTCCATTATATTTAAATATATTTTGATTTAGCCTTGAGTGCTTCCACAATTTTCCCCCTAAGACACATCTGATCCACTGAACTAGAGCCTTGTAGCTCTCATACCCCATTTTGTTCCCAACAGTAAAATTCTAATTTAAATAAAAAAAATAATCACTTGAATAAGGCTTAGTGAATGGGATTAAACCAGAAATACAATCCTGTTTAATAATTGTAAGAGTTACAATATTTACTGCCTGTTCATTGCAGTACAGTACAGTATTTTGAATAGCTATCCTCATTTTAAAGAATCTCTTAACAAAAACATTTGTGACAAAAAAATTGCGTTGTATCTAAATATTTAGCTAGTTATAACAATTAACTGTAGGGGAAGACAGTTATGATGTTCACTAACACTTTACCTACATATTGCAGTAGCTGAGCTGGCAGCCAATGAATTTAGGTTTGTGCTCTTGGCAGATTTTCTAGAAAGCAAATACAATGTGCAGAGTGGGGAAAGTGGGACACTGAGCTTATCACGTCACTCTTTGCTCTTTGCATAATCCTAGATGCAAGATATTTATCATGAATGAATACACAAATCATAAATTATGTCACAGAAAACATCTGTTCATTTGGATCATCCAGATAATATATATCCTGCTATTACATAAAAGGGTGTTTACAATTATATAAACTGGAATCGAAGGAGGTGATTAATTCTTGCATTTTTAATAGATTATCATGCAGAGAAATTGGTACATTTCCTTAAGTATTTTCTGAATATGTGTTTTCTTTTCTTTCTGAAAGATTAATCATATTTTTTTCCCAGACTATCACAAAAGGAAATTGTAATGCAGACAATGCATGTCAGGTACAAATGAGGTTTCATCATCCCAAAACAAGCAATAAAAAAAGGAAGTCTCTATGAAAAATACAGTAGTTGAATGAAAGAAAAATGTTGATATGTCAAAAAGATGTCTTTGGCCTAAAAAGAGGGTTTGTCGCTAAGTCTTGAACTTGAAATCAAGTCTTCTAGCGATGAAACACTTTCTGTTCTGTAGGTATGTTCAATTCAGGCAAAATGTTACACTTATAACTGTGATACAGATGTTGTTTTAAAGATGAAGAAAGTTCTGACCTTAATGATTAAAGAACATGTAATTGTATTTGTTACATATCTCTCAAACATAGTTAAGAATAAGCCACATATGGGGGCAGATTTACATATGGTCGAATATCGAAGGTTAATTAACCCTCGATATTCGACTGCCGAATGTAAATCCTTCGACTTCGAATATCGAAGTCGAAGGATTTACCGCAATTAGTTCGATCGAACGATTCGAAGTATTTTAATCCATCGATCGAATGATTTTTCTACTACCAAAAAAACATTGGAAAGCCTATGGGGACCTTTCCCATAGGCTAAGTAGGGGGTCGAAGTTTTTTTTAAAGAGACAGTACTTCGACTGTCGAATGGTTGAATAGTCAAATGATTTTTAGTTCGAATCGTTCGATTCGAAGTCGAAGGTTGAAGTAGCCAATTCGATGGTCGAAGTAGCCAAAAAAAAGCATTCAAAGTTTTTTTTTATTCTATTCCTTCTCTCGAGCAAAGTAAATGTGCCCCATGATGTCTACCGTTGCTTAAAATTATTAGAAAAGTAAACGAAAGGGCAAAAAACTCAATGGAGGCTCAAATGGGCACATTACTAGGAGGCAGATTTATTTACTGAAACCACATTTGAGTTCCTGAACTTATTTTGGTTTCTGTTTCAATTATCTTGACTTGTTGACGAGTGGGTTCCACCCCTCCCCCATGGTCTTTTTAGAAAATCATAAAGATTAGCACCTAAAACCTGCCAAACTTTTTATTGTTTTTCAAAAGCCCTCTCAATTAAAAAGCCTGCTCAGCAACAAGCCAAGGTGATTGGAGCAGAAACCAAAGGTAAGTTCCGGAACTCAAGCAGAGACTCATAAATAAAATAAATCATAAATCTGCCCCTAGGTGTAATTATAATACAACGTTAACATAATCCTCATAATCATCTGGAAGCTCTCTAAGGGTTTTCTATGAAGATTTCCCTTCATTCAGGTCATAATACAGTATCTAGTAGATAAAGCAACTGTTAAATTACATTCAACCCTGAAGGAAGCCTATCAAGTAACTGCAGGAATCTCTTTGTTACCAGTGGTCCACTACAACATGGCTGAAAAAAGGGCTGATTTATCTATCAAGTAAGCACTTTTTCTGGGTAAAACCATGAAAATCTGTGCTGAAATGACTATAGTGTGGTGTGGTCATACATCAAATCAGCACCAGTTTATCATAATTAATTCTTCTTGGAACCCTAATCATAAGCCTATGAAATACTTACATTAGAGTGTGATGTATCTTATCAATCACGTTGACAAGTGGGACGACGATATCAGGTTACTGGTCACAAAAGGATTTTTCTAGATTTCCTGTGAGAAAGCAGAAGTCTCGGAGTCGAATCCCTTGAACAATGATTTCTCAGCAAAGATGTAAAATCCAATTATCAAGAAGTATAAACGAATGTCACATTTGTAATTCTTTTTTATTGCACTTTATATCAGGAGGAAACTTTAATTATGCTTAAATGCCCCACATATACAGATGATGGAAAAGAATATTATGAAGTTTATTTAGCTCGCATTATATTTCAAGTGGTATTTTCTTGAGATTTCATCTCCATATGGTTTGGCAGATTGCATATGTGGGTGTATTTTTTCTGTTTTTCTATCTTTTCAATAACAGTTATTTTTCTATCTTTGTATCTTTCCTCAACAGTCATATGCATGTATGGGTGGCACATTTGTGTTGAGTTGTTTATTCCCACTTCATTTAGATCCATATTTGTTCATATCTTCATAACTTCTTTATCTTAATTCTAATACATTTTTATTCCTTATTTTTAGTCTTTTTAGAAGTTTTATTGCAGACTATTCAAGAAATACAACTTTCAGATATTACTTAATACTTATTATTGTGCCTGCGTGACCCTTGCTACATGGATAGATTTCTTTTTTCCAAAAGTCTTCCATATGTCCCCGTAGGTACAATAGTCTTTAGATATTCACCTCTTGATGCCTTTTCCTTGTGTATTTCTTGTTATTCATGACCTTACCGTTTAATGAAATTTGATGAAACTTTACTATATTTCCATCACTGCAAATATCAGCACATTATTGATTATATTATTCCATATAGTATTCAGAATGAGTTTTTACTGTATATTTCCTCTTTTGTGATCTTTAGGATCTGTAAGGGATAAGACCTGTAATACTTTGTTATTACAGTTTCAAAGCCAGCAAGGCACCAACATCTTTTTTCTTTCATATAGAATCTGTCAAAACAGATGCATAATAATTTCAAAGTGAAAAATCAACAAACATATACTGACTGAAAACAGCTTTCCAGAGCTGCATCCCTATTGTCACGTGTGCTATCTTCATGGCAGGATTGTATAAATACAGAAAGCACTGGAAGTGTGAAGTATGCACACCTAGGGGCAGATTTATCAAGGGTCGAATTGCGAGGGTTAAAAAACCCTCGAATTCGACCCTCGAAGTAAAATCCTTCGAATTTTCGAATCCGAAGGATTTTAGGGCAAAAGGATTGAATAAAAATCGTTTGATCGAACAATAAAATCCTTCGAATCAAACGATTCGAATGATTTTAAGCGATTGAATGATTTTTATTCGATCAAAAAAAAACGTAGAAAAGTGCTCTGGAAGGTCCCCATAGGCTAACATTGCACTTTGGTAGCTTTAATGTGGCGAAGTATGAAGTCAAAGTTTTTTTAAAGAGACAGTACTTTGATTATCGAATAGTCAACGATTTTTACTTCAAATCGTTCGAATCATTCGATTTGATCGAATTCGCTATCGAATTTGACCAATTCGATGGTCGAAGTACCCAAAAAAATACTTTGAAATTCGAATATTTTTGCATTCGAACTATTCACTCGAGCTTAGTAAATCTGCCTCCTACTGTATGGCGAGGCAGTAAGATCACAGATTTGGGGAACAGTTTTAAAAATAAATTCCTGCCATTTTTCCATTTTTAAAGTCAAGAGAGTGTTTAATTAGTTTAATACTTGATCAGGCTTGTCCTGCTAATCCTATCTTATCAATAACTCAAAAACCAATCAATGTTTTCCAGATGTAATTATTTTTACCACACTACAGTCTATGATTATTAGGGTTGTACGGTCACGTAAGACATGCACAGGAATTGTGCAATGAGATGGCATTGAGGACTTTGATTGGCAGGCTCAGCATGCATAAATCCAGTTTCTACTAAATTAAAAGACTACAAAACATAGCTGCTAATCCACAGAAAAATCAAAATACTATAAATGTCTGAATTTTGCCATGAGGAGACACATACTGTATTTGCTCCTACCAGGATTTCTTATTGATATTTGCTTCTTTGAACCCTTTACATTTTCTTACATTTTTTCATTACCATGATCATAAAATAATTATCATAAATCATGCAGAATTTTCCTGAAGAACCTCCTGAGAGGCAGATTTATTAGATGTCACAAGAGATTCCCATATGTTTGATATTATCCCCAAATTTTTAAGTGGTACATTCTTACATTTTAAACCAACCGAATAAATTTACCCGCAAAAGAAAGAAAAATTACCAAAATAATTCAGCCTCTGTGAATCCCTTTAAATAAGTTTGACAAAATTTGAGGTGTTGGTACTATATTTTAGCCAAAATGTGTTCACATGCCACACCAAGGCCCCTCATTTAACACGACTCCTACACTGCCTACTGTGTACTAAATATTGAAGTGCATGAAAAAAATTAAACTCCTAAAAACAATGTGCATTCCACTACAGAAATCATCTTTTTCTATCTGTAATAACGTTTCATAAATGAGCCCATTTTTTAAGATAAAATCTATTATAGATATGACCTGGTGCTACTGATATTTTAAAATGATGTACGTAATTTACAGTTTAAATACAAAATTCATCACAGACATGAACCACCAAGACAAATATTTAATGTACAGATAAAGCAAACGTTGTCTTGACACAGCCCACACAGTACACATGGAGCATCACAGCTCAGCATATTACAAGTGACAGCGAGATATTGTGAACCATCACAGACAAATGACTGAATAAAGTTGCTCCAAATTTTCCCAATATTTTAGTTGTGCTTGTTAACCCTATTAAGATTACACTGCTATTTTTTTACTAAAAAATATATTGTAATAAAAATCCCAAGTATAAATGTTGACCCTGATGTAGCATTTCTCTTTTGTAATTTACTTTAAGCAAGATGTGAAAGGACAATCAAAAACCTGCAAATGGTTATCACTGATGGCCGTTCATGGACAATCAAGTTAGTAGGTTTTGACAACATTGATTAATGAGAAATCAAAATCAATATCACTGCCAGCAGTTTACAAAAGGAAAGCACAAACTGCCTAGGGACAAGTTCTCCTCGAAAAAAATGTGATACATTTTTTTTTTGCTTCTTCTCATGTTTGTCAAGCTGTGTGAATTATCAGTCAAATGGGGTCACATCTGTAATGTGGGGAATAGATTTTTTTTCCATAAAGAATACTTCAAACCATTAACCTATGAGCTGGAGACTTTTTCAGAAAATCTGTTCTCCTTCAGATACATATACAATGGCAGTTTTAATACTGTAACATTGTATGGGTGCAACATATTTCTTCACATCAAAAAATCATTGGGATTTCTCCCATTGACTTATACGCAACTTTCGACAGGCCTGAGATGCCAGATTTTCTAATTCAGACTTTTTCATCCTCAGGGTTTAATAAATTTGTGATTTTTTTAAAAATCCAATTTTATAAAAAAAAATTTAGTCTAGTAAATAACCCCCATAAAGTTCAAGATGAGATGAAAATAATTTTAATATAAAAGTCCTTCATGTAAATATAAAATATAATAACAATGATGTACAGTTTCTGAAAAAAAGACATCCTTAACTATCCCCCAATGGGAAGTCAAGTTTTTTGAAGCTCTAGTGGAATCTATGGAGGGGGGCAAAGCGCAATCATGTATTAGAGAGGTCTGTCAATCATAAAACTGACTCAAATATCTATGTGGAGATAAAAATGTATGAGACATAGTTAAAAATAGTATGTATGAGGCATAGTTAAAAACAGCTCAATTATTTTTAGAATTTTAACATGACTATATTGAGTTTCATATTTCCATGAGATGAAGCTTATGTTTGGTTTTCACATCTGTTCTCCATTAACTAGAAAATTATTTCCTATAATGTAAATTATTTTAATAGAATATTATGTATGGCATGGGTATTAGCAGCTAGAGTTACATCATATATTTGTTTAATTAATTCACTCTGTACATTTTATATGGTTGCAGTTTTGGATTGTTGTTAGGGATAATAACATTAGCATTTCCTTCCACATACTGTATATATCCCATGGACAACATTTGTTTTTGTGCCGGCAATAATTACTTTTACTTCTATAGTATTTCCCTTCAAATAATATAAAGCAGGATAGAACAAAACTCAGTGAAAAGAGAATTGCACTTGTTTAACACTAAAAAGCATATTAAAAATAAAGGTATTGTAAACATAGAGCTTAACTGGGGTAAAAGGAACCACATATTTTCATTACAAGTTTTTGTAATTTCAGAAAGTAATACAAATATCACAATTTTTAAATTAAATATATAAATGTGTTGGTGGGCTGCATATAAGAGGTCATAAGCAAGAACACCAGAATTTACAACAAAATGAGAACAACGTTTCTTAAATGTAGTAAATGTACATTGATGTGATGGTTTCAAATTCACACGACCATATTTTTTTTTACATTATGTGTACTAGGCATCAATAATGATTAATAAGCTATCTATGGGACATAGGGAGAGTTAAATCATCTGGCCTTTCGCCCCAGCATGAGAAGGCACAAAATTATAAGAGGGAATATAGATTAAGAGGCACATTTATCAAGGGTCGAATTTTGAATTCTTTTGTGAGTTTTTTTAAACTCCCCTAAATTCGAATGAATTCGACTTGGGGAGATTTATTAAAAAATCTTATTTGTAAAAGTCGGACGAATTTAAACGACCCAAAAATGCAAATTGAATTTGTTTCGAATTCGGTCGAACTCAATTTGACTTTTTTTCTCAGAGAAAAACAGGGAAAGCTACAAACAACTCCAAATTTTTGTACTTAACGAAAAAAAAAAAACAAGACACATTTAACTTTAAATTCACAAAGTCTTTATTAAGAAATAAATATACAGATTCTCCGCTTGCGCTCCTCTTCAGAAATGTCAACAGGGCACTCGATTTCTCCTCCCTGGCTATTTCCTATAGAAGACAGGGAGGAGGAAATGAGCGTCTCACGATGGATCGTCGCCCTGTCGCTGTTTATGAAGAGGAGGGCAAGTGGAGAATTGGTAAGTTATTTATTAATAAAGACTTTGCGAATTTAAAGTTAAATGTGTATTGGTGGGTTGTTTTTTTTTGTTATGTAGAAATTTTTTTTTTTCAATTTTCTTATGTTACTGGTCTTTCAAACCGTTATTCTGCAGGTTTTAGGTGGCAAATAGTCAAATTCAATATTGTCAAAGGGCCAAAGTATAATAAATCTCGAAAATCAGATTTGATTTTTTTTTGTAAAACTCAAATCGAGTTTGGATAATTTCCTAGTTAAATTTGACAATTTTGACGCAAAAAAAATTGAATATTCGAATTTGAATTTTCAATTGCACCCTTAATAAATCTGCCCCTAAATATATGTTATACTATGAAACAATTACTAGTATAACCAATAAGCAGTGCTTGAATTGGGGCGGGATGCGGTGGGATGGCATGCCGCCACTTCTTTTTATTCAACAAAATGCATCCCGTCAGGCGGGATGCTAGTGTTTAGCATACCGGAGCATTTTTTGGGCTCCAGACAGGCGGCATGATTACACAGGCAGCATGCCGTCCAGCCGCATAATTGTCCTAAGGCACAGAGGACTGTGCGCTACAAACTTCCCCTTTACTTATTCGCACGTGCTGTCCTCAGTGCTGACGAGCCACTGAAACCCCACTGACAAGAGTCTTTTTTTCCTGTGTGTCGCGGCTGAATTACGTTGGAGAGGCTCCCTGACGTCACTATATGGCGCCGAGTGCTGGAGCTGACACAGCGTGGGCTGCTTGGGGAGCAGCTGATTGCTGGGAGTTCGTGCGAGGGAGGCGAACCTGTAGCAAATAATTTCTACCGGTTTAGAATCCTGGGATTTAAGGGAGGGGGTGGGGGAAATCTAACAGAATCTATGCCTTTGTGACACAGCCAAGTCCACCGCATTAACACATTCATTCCCAGAGAAGCCGGCACCTCACCGTTCCGTTTACTCCAATGGACTATTAGAATGTATGACACATTAATAAAGCATGGTGCCGTGTACTCTGCAAAACTGTTCCTGCAACTTGTTGCACTACTGGAACAAACAGCACAAGGACTTGGGGGCAGTGAGAGAAGACGAGACAGGCAGAGGCTTGTATGTCTCCCTCCTCAGCTCAGAATACTGCTATTCTCTGTGCATTTCCCTCAACAGACGTGACTAGTCCGCCAAATTCAGTCCATGTGTTCCACTCCGTGTGTTTGTGTGCCTCAGTGTGTGTTTGTGTGTGTGTTTGTTTGTGTGTGTGAGCCTTAGTGTGTGAGGGGTGCCAACTGAGGAATAAGAACAGGTTGAGGAATATATAAAAAGTAAAGAAATGGTGGAAGAAAGAAAACACAAACAAGACAAATAGAGGAGCAGGAGCAAGAAGAAGATGTAAAAGAAAAGCAGAGCAGAGTGTGTGTGTGTGTCCCATTATGTGTGTGTGCTTGTGTGTGTGCCTCAGTGTGTGTGTGTCCTATTGTGTGTGTGTCCTATTGTGTGTGTGTGTGTGTGTGTGTGTGTGTGTGTGTGTGTGTGCATGTGTGTGTGCCTCAGTGTGTGTGTGTGTGTGTCCTATTTTGTGTGTGTGTGCATGTGTGTGTGCTTGTGTGTGTGCCTCAGTGTGTGTGTGTGTGCCTCAGTGTGTGAGGGGTGCCAGCTGAGGAATAAGAAGAGGTTAAGGAATATATAAAAAGTAAATAAATGGTGGAAGAAAGAAAATACAAACAAGACAAATAGAGGAGCAGGAGCAAGAAAAAGATGTAAAAGAAAAGAAAAGCAGAGCATGGAACAAAAATATAAGGTTAGTATGTGTTTCTTTTACATACTGCATGACTTCTGTTCATAGCAGTGTACTTGATGATCCATTCAGTGTCAGTGAATGCTATGATAGATGTAAAAAAAAATTTCGTTCCTGGTGTCATTTTCTCTTTACAGGGGGAACCCAAAAAAAGCATCAATGGGCGTGACTTATACAAATGGGTGTGGCTTATAAATGTGGGCGTGGCTTCGTACATTTTTTGCGCCGCAATTATACCATCCCTTCACTTTTTTAAACCCAATTCAAGCACTGCCAATAAAGATGGCAAACTAAATACATAATGAGTGATAACAGGCAAAATACAAGTGCTAGTGAATAAAATTTTGGAGGCAATTTTGAGTCCCAGGGAAAATATAAAGCTTTGACTCTACACAAAAAGATATTATTGCAAGCTAGGGCCAACTTCTATTTTTTAGCCTATAGCATATTTGTCAGTTCCAGTAATGGCACCAATTAAACTCTACTCCCCCCCCCCTATAAATATACCATAAATAATACATATTGATGCAGGTTTCACTGGAAATAAAGCCAAATTAACTTTTAACATATAGATCACAATCTCTCATCAACTTTGTTTGTCTGCAAAATGCTAATTATTACAATTACATTCCTATAGGAACACTTTACCTTACAGCACTTCTTCAATATCAACTAGTTTGATACACAATTAAGCTTTGAACATGCTGCCTGAGGGTTACAGTATATAAAACATTGTAGGAGTCTGCATCATGTCTACAGGCAGTGATATCCGCCCGTTACTGTGTCTATGGGGCTGATTTTGCATGCTTGCAGACAAAGGGTAGCATTCCAGTAAGCGTATAGCCCTTATATACTCCTTTATACTCCCCTTCATACAAGCATTATATTTCATGGTTTTAGGGCTCTTACACATGAGCATTTTTACCTGCGCTCCACTGCGTTTCGTTTTTCGGCGTTCAGCCGCAGGGGAGCGCAGGAATAGACGCATTTAATTATTTCAAATGGGGCTGTACTCACACAGGCGCGTGTAGGCGCCGAACGCAGGTTGAGACGGAACATGCTGCATTTTTCCTGCTTTCGGCGCCTACATGCGCCTGTGTGAGTACAGCCCCATTTGAAATAATTAAATGCGTCTATTCCTGCGCTCCCTGCGGCTGAACGCCGAAAAACGGAACGCAGGGGAGCGCAGGTAAAAACACTCATGTGTAAGAGCCCTTAGAAAGACATTCCCAAGCAACTGAAAGAAAATAATTAAAGAACGTTGTTTAATCAAATGTGCTGCTATTAAAACTTTTGAAAAATATATTTTTTTAATTTTTGAATAACTTTTTTGCTGTTAATTGTAAATGAACAAGTTGAAGTAGTCGATTAACTTATGAGAACGCTCTTTTAGAAAACTGCATCTTGTTAGGCTGCTATTCTGCTTTATATAGTATTTTGAGGTATTTCATGGAATTTCACCATTACATGGGGGTCCAGTACTGAAATGTTGGCATATAACGACCAGTATACACATTCTTGGTATTTTTTACACTGGTAGATTGAAATAGATAACATGTAAGTTTCCAAATATTATAAAAGGATATTATATCATAGAAAATAGCTGCCCGCTGTTGCAGACATCACCATGCTCTTTCCTAAAATGACTGCTACATTTTTTTTTCCTAATACAATCTACTTCCTGAGGCTATTTAACAAGGTTTCACAATTAAATTCAGACAATTAACCTGTTGCTTCTTCTTTAACAAATTTGCATACATTTGGGAGACAGAAACAGAATATAATTTTAGGCATATGGTCAAACAGTATTGGTAACGGTGATCTGAACACAAGATAACAGAATTGGTCTAGTCAAAATAATTGTTCCGGCAGCAACACAAATATCTTTTATTTATTTATTCATGTTGAACGTACTCCAACTGTCTGCCACTGGGGCTTCTTACAAGGCTTCTCAATTGCAAAATTTATTTATGAGCTACCTACCGTTTTCTGTTTACTGTACTTTGCTGGAAACAATCAGCTGAAATTAGACTACATGCTCAGTACTGGGTTTTATACAACCTTCGAAGGAATTTTTAAAGGTGCTGCTATTGCTGCAGCTTAAAAAATGAAAATGGAATGAGTAAAAAACGAAGAGCCATAAGGATCTATGCATCACTACTTTTCCAGGTATATATATATTTAAAACACTCCATTTTTTAAAATTAAACCAAATTGCAAATACTGTTAAAATGACACTATGGGGCACATTTACAAAGGGTCGAATTTCGACAGCCGCGAAGTAAAAATCATTTGATCGATCAATTAAATCATTGGAGTCGAACGATTCGAACGATTTTACAAAAAAATACTTGACTACTCAAAACTTAGCCAAACACTCAGAAAGGTTATAGGAGGTCCCCCATAGGCTAAACAGCAATTCGGCAGGTTTAAGGTGGCGAAGTGTCAAAGTTTTTTAAAGAGACAGTACTTCGATTTTCGAATGGTCGAATTTGTGAAGTATTTTCAATTTGCATCGAATTTTGTCCTATTCGATGGTCGAAGTACTCAAAAATTACTTCGAAATTCGATATTTTTGAATTTGAAAATTCACTTCGACCCTTAGTAAATAGGCCCATGTCTATTTATTGCCCAAAACTGTTAAAAAAAGGTAAACATCCACTTTAAGACAAATGTTGTTGCAATTTGGATTTTTGCAAAGCCACAACAACACAATCTGGGATCCTCTGCTTTAAATAAAATAAAAATAAAATAAACAATAAACTAATAATATAATAAATGAAATAAACTGTTTATTGGTAGCGATTGCTCTAGTTGTTTAGATTTAAACCTATATTAGCAAGTGAACTCTGTCTAACAAATGCTTTAGTGATTATTATTATATTATATATACATACAAATGTTATATCAGCATCATCCTTCTTTTTTTCAGTAGTGACTTGCAGAAGTATATCTCATAAAACATTTTGTCTGAAAGTTTTCAGTCATGAATCTTTTAAAAAGCCCTCGTCAATCTTATGTTAAAGGGATCCTGTCATCGGACAAAAAACGCATCAGTTAATAGTGCTACTCCAGCATAATTCTGCACTGAAATCCATTTCTCAAAAGAGCAAACAGATTTTTTTATATTCAATTTTGAAATCTGACATGTGGCTATACATTTTGTCAATTTCCCAGCTGCCCCCAGTCATGTGACTTGTGCCTGCACTTTAGGAGAGAAATGCTTTCTGCCAGGCTGCTGTTTTTCCTTCTCAGTGGGACATGGGTTTTTACTATTGAGTTTTGTTGTCAGGGCTTACCCTGGTGGTCTAGTGGGCAGCGGGGTCCACCGCCGCTCCTTCGGTGTGGAGTCCCGCTGCACAGCCCCTTCCTCCTCGAGTGCCGGTTTCCCTATGGCGCGGGCGCCGGCACGCTTCTGGGTTTATGCGCCGGCGTGATGATGTCACGCGCATTGGCGTGAAATTCAAACAGTATAAAAGGGGAATTTCATTTTTCAGTAAGGTGTTAGGTTCAATTAGCTTGTTCCTGGGTGTTTATTCCTAGTGATTCCTGTTTGATCTACTGTGTTTGACCCTTGCCTGCCTGCTTACTACTCTGACCTCTCCAATCCTGACCTTGCCTGTCTGAAACTACGTTGATCTCTCCAATCCTGAAACCTTTGCCTGTCCTCCGACTATTCTACGATCTCTATCATATTCTGGCCTGTCTTACTATTCTAACTGCTTGTGCTGGCCCAGCCTGCCTGTTTCTGGTGGTGTTCTTCCTTCAGTATCCTAGTGAGACGATCGTGCCCCTTTGCTAGTCCAGAACCGTTAGCTTTGCTCCTCTCTCTGTTAAGACCAGGCGGCATCCAATTAGCCGAGGGCTCCTCCCGAGGTGAAAGGTGGCGGTTAAAGGCAGAAGTGAGAGCCGAGACCAGGAAGCTTAGCTTGGTGTCACGGTCGGCACCCTAAACCAGAACTAATGCCAAGCTCCCTGGTCTCGGCTCGGCTTCACCAGTAGTGTGACCGCCTTTGGCTTGGGGAAGAGCCCTCAGCGTACTCAGATGCCACCTGGACTTTTCGAGAGGAGCAAAGCGAGGAGTTCTGGCAAGCAAAGTGGCACGACTGTTGTAAAAGTCAGTTAGGCCGATGGTCACGGTACAAATGGAGCAGGCAGATATCGAGAATCGGCAGGCAGGCAAGGGTCAAACCGAGTTGTCAATCATGGGATTTAGCAGGAAGAGTTGTCGAAGGCAGGCAAGGGTCAGGTTCCAGAGATCAGAATAGTCAAACAGGCAGGCAGGGGTCAAAACAGATACTCCGGATCAGATTCAAACGGAATAGCAATAGCTAACAGCACCAGGAACAAATCCTATCACGGGCAATGACAAACAGTGTAAATGCCCCTTTAATACTTTCAAATTTGGCGCCATTGCGCGCTGACGTGACCACATCAGCGCGCATGCGCCTTTAAACCCGGAAGTGCGAGTGCGCATGCGCATTAGGAAAGCGGCGCAAGAGGAGCAGCGGCGCGGCGTCCCTGCCGTCCCGCCACTAGACTACCAGGGTAAGATTTCCTTACACTTGGGTTCTGGATATAGGGTGCCGAACATGACAGATCTACCAGGCAGCTGTTATCTTGGGTTAGGGAGCTGCTATCTGGTTACCTTCCCATTGTTCTTTTGTTTGGCTGCTGGGGGGAAAAAGGGAGGGGGTGATATCACTCTAAAGGTGGCCATACACGGGCCGATAAAAGCTGCCGACAGACCGTGTCGGCAGCTTATTGGCCCGTGTATGGGGGCCCCCGACGGGCTTCCCCGATCGAGATCTGGCCGAAAGTCGGCCAGATCTCGATCGGATGGGATTAAAAATCCCGTCGGATCGCGGCCGCATCTGTTCGTTGATGCGGTCCCGCGATCCGACCGCCCGTTTGGCGAACGCTAGGATCCGATCGTTGGGCCCTAGGGCCCACGATCGGATCAGCCCGATATTGCCCACCTCAAGGTGGGCATATCGGAGGGAGATCCGCTCGTTTGGCGACATCGCCAAACGAGCGGATCTATCCGTGTATGGCCACCTTAACTTGCAGTAAAGAGTGATTGAAGTTTATCAGAGCACAAGTCACATGACTTGGGGCAGCTGGGACAATATGTCTAGCCCCATGTCAGATTTCAAAATTGAATATAAAAAAATCTTTTTGCTCTTTTGAGAAATTAATTTCAGTGCAGAATTCTGCTGGAGCAGCACTATTAACTGATTCATTTTGAGAAAAAAAAATTCCCATGACAGTATACCTTTAATATAACTTATTCCGCACTTCAAAAGCAAGGTCAATTTAATTTTAAACACTAATTGAGAAATAAAATGATACTGCTTAATTTGCACGTGTCTTACTTTTGTGAACATATTAGATTAGGTACACATAATTACTTTAAGAGATTAGAGAAGAAATAGAAGATGTAGTCAGTGGTTAAGAATACAGAACAATGTGCTTGTATATTGTATATATATTGTATATAGAATGTTATATTAAATATATATATATATATATATATATATATATATATATATATATGCATGGGGCAGATGTATTAAGGGTTGAATATCAAGGGTTAATTAACCCTCGATATTCGACTGGCGAATTAAAATCCTTCGACTTCGAATATCGAAGTTGAAGGATTTTGCGCAATTCGAACGAACGATTCAAAGGATTATCCTTCGACCAAATAATGATAGCCAAGCCTATGGGGACCTTCCCCATAGGCTAACATTGACTTCGGTAGCTTTTAGGTGGCGAACTAGGGGGTCGAAATTTTTTCTTAAAGAGACAGTGCTTCGACTATCGAATGGTCGAATAGTTGAACGATTTTTAGTTCGAATCGTTCGATTCGAAATCGAAGGTCGAAATAGCCCATTCGATGGTCGAAGTAGCCAAAAAAAACACTTCGAAATTCTAAGTATTTTTTCTTCTATTCCTTCACTCGGACTTAGTGAATGGGCCCCTATGTGTGTATATATATTATATATACAATATATATATATATACAAGATTATTATTATTATCCTATCCTATCAAGCTCTTTCCAAAATTAGGGTGTGGCCAAGGAGTAGAGTTGTGTATTTACATGTATGTGAAATATTTTTACTAGTATCACTAACCAGAAAATGCTATTCTGCTTGTATTACGGTCAAATATATTAACACCATTTCCCCTATTTAGAGGATATTAGTAGAGTATTGGGCCATTTTTATGAGGTTCTTGCTCAGTTTAAATCATTTGTAATTAAATAATAAATCATGGGTTCAATTATATATTATATTAAAGTATATCCATCAGATACTGTGTTTCTAATGGACAAAATGATAAATTTAGGGGGTTATTTATCAAGCTCCGAATTTATCTAGGTATTTCTAAGATAAAAATCCGAGCAACTCCGAATTCCCGAATGGACCATATTTATCATTAAAAAAAAAATGTAAAAAATTCGGATTTTGGATATTCGGCGCTTGTTACTAAAAACACAATGATGTCTTTTCTCATTTTTCAAGTTTGTCTTTTAAAAAAGCAATTACTTGTTGCAAAGTTTTTTTTACCTTGAACGTTAGCATATTTATGGAGAATTGAATGGGTTAAAGTTGTGTGTAATTGCGATAAAAAGTCAGTACAAGGCTGTACTTTTCGATTGTTCAAAAAAAATTCAACTTGCTTGAATGCTTCAGCTGCATCCTAATTGACTTATATATAAAGATGGCAGGTGGTAATTCATTCAGATTTTTTAAAATCTTTGTGCTTGATGAATCACCAACATTTGAATTTTAAAAACTCTAATATACTTTTGTAACGTTTCCCCTTAATGTATTTGCAAATTAGCCAGTATAGGATGATTTTGGATGATAGACTGTAATAAGACCCTTGTGTCCATCTTATAACTGCTAATATACTGTAATAGTTGCAGTTTTGCAATAACAAGAGTTAACAAGAAAGCAATGTTTTTTGTTATTTATTGAGCTAAACAGAGCAAATGGAGGTGAATATCCTCCATGTTTGGTCCTTGCATGGTAGATGCACAGTCCTGAGTCCCTCACAGTGTCTCCTTATACACACCTGTGGTTTTTTGGAAGCTTTGCTTTGCTGAAGATGATCCTTCAGTTCAGGGTGTCATTCATCCCTGATTTATACAGATGGGCTCATTGGCTCCTGATGAAATTGGACATTGTTGCCTGTGGCAGGAAATCAGATTCTAATCCCCACTGAAAACTGGTGCTCTGGAGATTTAATAGTATATTTAGCAAACACATCACTTCTGACAAACAATGGAGTATGTTGTGCCAGTGATCAAATAATCAGTAACTGTACATTTTCCAGCTTTCTTTTGTTATTTATTTATTTATTTTAATGGTTTTGGCAGTTGCAGGAGCCACCAGTAGCTAGAGGTGTAATTAAGATATTTAATCAACCAAAAGCAGTTAAGCATTTACTTAATTGAATCTATCAGTTGGTTAGCTAAAGTCCAGTCTTAATGACCATATTAGCAAAAGAGCATTGATTCAATCAAGTACATCTTTTCCAACAAATATTTTCACTGTACACAATGATATAGATCCCCTGTTATGTGTTGCTGTGATAGAGTCGTCTAATTGAAAGGGGCATTATTAATTAATCACTCAATTTGAATTTGTGGTAGTTTATATTTGTAAGTAACTGTTAGTGTTCTTTGAATATTAAACAGATGTACAAAAAAAAGGATCTGCAACTTCTGGTATGTTACGGAGTGCTTTAATTGTTATGTAATATTATGCACTATATACTGCTTAACCACAGGATGAATAAAAATGTATAACATATATGTAATGATGAAAAATGCAATGTTTGCTAAAGGTCTTGTTACCTTTAGCAACCAACCAATGGTTAGAAATAAAAAGAGAAAGATTTGTAAGAAAAAGGATGGGAAGGGTAAGGACGGGACAGAGGGGAAAAGAAATAGGAAGTGTTATTGAGTTAGTCAGGTCACATTTTACCCATTCGTAGAAATACTGTTCAATCTGGAACCTTAAAGGCAGCTGGTATTCTCAGATGTGTGAGAGAACCCCTGGAAATTCAGGTGTTCACCGACACCCTTTAGGGGCCCCAGCTTTCTGCTGCGAAACCAACAAGGAATTTGTGTGTTTGGTAGTTAAAGAGTTCGTGAAGAGGTACCGGCAAGGATCAGGCAAATCATAGACACAAAACAGGCAAATGGGTCAAGGCAGGCGGCAGGGATCGAAGACAAAACAGGCAGAAGTCAAAAAAGAACAGGAAAGTCAAAATAGAATGGAACACTTCAGGAGGATCTGTGAACAGAAGCCAGCTTGGGCATTGTTAAAATGGAAAAGTGCATTTTTAAAAGTGAATTGGTGACAAAGTTCGAATCTCGTGACGATAACCGATGCCATGACAGCTTCAAAACGCTCCACATCATACACAAGCAACCCTACACCTGCGTCATTTGCGCACAGCCGATGCCCGTGTAGTCGCCGGGAGCACAAAACGGACGCGCCTCCGCCCCATTAGACCCAATCTCCCGGCGCGTCTTACAAAGACAGTATGTCATGTTCTATGTACAATATCTCTGGTCACATTAATAGTTCCAAATTGCACTCTCTCCAGGTGTTGGACACACAGATTCCTCTACAGCTCCAGATTCCACCAGATTCCACTTTCATAGCTCCTGTCTAGAAGTTTATCTCTGATGGGTTCCATTGCTCTGATCCAGTTTACTTTTGTTATCAGTGTTTGCAGTCCTGGAATACTTGGTTGTTTCCAGTTCGCTGCTAGTAGAGATCTCACTGCTGTTAAAATGTGTGGATAGTCTGTGGGATTGTTTGGAGTGTATATCTCTGGTTTTCATCCCTAGCAGAAAGTGTGTGGAGTTGCTTGTATGGTGCTCTGTATGCTATGGGTTATTGAACCTAGCCAAATTTGTTGCCTTTTATTACATACGGGGGATAAGATTTGGTATTTTAAAAGTTAGAAGTGTGCTGATATCAATTACACCATAACATAGTAACATAGTAACATAGTAACATAGTAAGTAAGGTTGAAAAAAGACACATGTCCATCGAGTTCAACCTTTTTTTTTTTTTTTTATTAACTATCTATCTGCCAGTTGATCCAGAGGAAGGCAAAAAAAAACCCCCATCTGAAGCCTCTCCAATTTGCCTTCGAGGGGGAAAAATTCCTTCCTGACTCCAAAATGGCAATCGGACTAGTCCCTGGATCAACTTGTACTATGAGCTATTACCCATAACCCTGTATTTCCTCACTTGCTAAAAAGCTATCCAACCCCTTCTTAAAGTTATCTAATGTATCAGCCTGTACAACTGAGTCAGGGAGAGAATTCCACATCTTCACAGCTCTCACTGTAAAAAAACCCCTTCCGAATATTTAGGCGGAACCTCTTTTCTTCTAATCGGAATGGGTGACCTTGTGTCAGCTGGAAAGACCTACTGGTAAATAAAGCATTAGAGAGATTATTATATGATCCCCTTATATATTTATACATAGACATCATATCACTCCTTAAGCGCCTCTTCTCCAGCATGAACATCCCCAATTTGGCCAGTCTTTCCTCATAGCTAAGATTTTCAATACCTTTTTCCAGCTATTTGCCCTTCTCTGTACCCTCTCTAATACAATAATGTCCTGTTTGAGTGATGGAGACCAAAACTTTATGGCATATTCTAGATGGGGCCTTACCATTGCTCTATACAGTGGAAGAATGACCCCCTCCTCCCGTGACTCTATGCCCCTTTTAATACAGCTCAAGACCTGTATTTGCCCTTGATGCTGCCGACTGGCATTGCTTGCTACAGCCAGGTTTATCATCTACAAGGACTCCAATGTCCTTTTCCATAATGGATTTGCCTAGTGCAGTCCCATTAAGGGTATAAGTGGCTTGGATATTTTTACATCCCAGGTGCATGACTTTACATTTATCAACATTGAATCTCATTTGCTACTTAGCTGCCCAGACTGCCAGTTTGCAAGGATGCCACATCCTGGATGGAATTAATTGGGCTGGATAATTTAGTGCCATCTGCAAACACTGATACATTACTTAACAACTACTCAACAATTAGCTTAAATCTATAAAGTGCAGACAGAAGATGGCAGGTTACTAAACTGGACTGGAAGAGGTATTTATCGATATTAGATAAGCCTATTACAATTTTAAAACAGCCTCAAGTGCCTTTGCACACATTTAATATAGCTTTTGTGAACCCAATAGATGTTTAGCGACCTTTTCCGACAGGGGGAAGGAAGTTTGTGAATTTTATCATTTGTGCCAATGCACAGTGAATGTAATAAAACTTCTTACTGAAAAAGTTGTTATGTTTGGTCCAAAAGATTACGACACCTTCAAAAATTGCTACAATATTAGCAGTGGCAAAATATACAGTTTGGTACATCTGGAGAAAGAAAGAAAGCACTGGTGAACTCAGCAACACAAAAAAACCTGGCATCCACGGAAGACAACAGTTGAACAGAACAGATGATCGCAGAATCATTTCCATGGTGAAGAGAAACCTCTTCACAACAGCCAAACAAGTGAACAACACTCTCCAGGTGGTAGGCATATTGATATCCAAGTCTACCATAAAGAGAAGACTGCATGAAAGTAAATACAGAGAGTGCTCTGCAAGGTGCAAGCCACTCATATGCATCAAGAATAGAAAGGCTAGAAATCTAAAAAAGCCAGCACAGTTCTGGAAAAACATTCTTTGGACAGATGAAATAAAGCTCAACCTCTACCAGAATGATGGCAAGAAAAAGTATGGAGTAAGGTGTCCACATCATCTTTAAAACGGTGGAGGCAGTATGATGGCTTGGGCCATATGTGACACAGGACAGAAGCAGCCGAATTAATTCTGAGGTGTTCAGAGACATACTGTCTGCTCAAATCCATCTAAATGCAGTCAAAGTGATTGGGAGGCATTTCATAATGACTCACAACATACAGCCAAAGGAACCCAGGAGATTATTAAAGCAAAGAAGTGGAATATTCTTGAATGGCCAAGTCAGTCACTTGATCTGAACCCAATTGAGCATGTATTTCACTTGTTGAAGACTAAACTTCGGACAGAAAGGCCCACAAACAAACAGCAACTGAAAGCCGCTGCAGTAAAGGCCTGGCAGAGCATTAAAAAGGAGGAAACCCAGAATCTGGTGATGTCCATGAGTTCAAGACTAAGATTGTCATTGCCAGCAAAGGGTTTTCAGCCAAATATTAGAAATGAATATTTTATTTTCAGTTTTTTAATTTGTGCAATTACTTTTGAGCCCCTGAAATGAAGTGATTGTGTTAAAAAAGGGCTTTAGTTCCTCACATTGTTATGCAATCTTTTTGTTCAACCCACTGAATTAATCTGAAAGTCTGCAGTTCAACTGCATCTGAGTTGTTTCATTTAAAATTCATTGTGGTAATGTACAGAACCAAAATTAGAAAAAAGTTGTCTCTGTCCAAATATTTATGGACCTAACTGTAGCTCCTTCAATTTAAAAAATACATTTCCAACTTGCTGAATTAACCTTCCATTTATTAATGAATTAGAAGTGGATATAAAAGCCAAATAGTCAGTTCCTAGGCTAATATAATGTTCATTTACTGAGGATCTTGGAGTCAGCATGTAGACATGTAGGCATGAACAAAAGAATCAATAGCTGTTATTCAATAAATGTATTATTGTTGAAATTAGTTTTTTTATTTATAAGTCCTCATTTATATTTAAGGTTTACTACTAAAAATATGGCTGTAGTCTTTTGTAAGAAATTCGAGCTTTTTTCCCTCTATTCATTCACCCGAGCTTGGTGAATGGGCCCCTATATGTATATTGATAGGTTCTTAGGTTAGTGTGTATTGTATTATATGGATGTCTTACAACATGCTTACAACTTACTTACAACTTTAGTAAGGTAACTTCCTTATGATCCACCAGTTATAAGAATTATAAATGATTAAGGCAATGGAACCAATCTTCTCACAGTTGTTTCCCTACTTTGTTCTATGCATGGCATATCAGAACATTCATTCCCAGATGAAAAAAGTTCAGGTGCTATGGACAAGATAATACATCAGTGAGTTTCTTAGAAGTCGAGGACAGCTTTTGTTGTTTGTGCAGCATCAGACCACTGGGTGATGAATATTTCAAAAAGATATACGAAAAAGAGAATGGGCATCTGTTATAGACTGAATCTTGGATAAATCACAAAAACTGCAGCACACTATCAAAACAAGTCAATTTATGTATTTATTTATTGGGTATCATGCCACAGTTACTGCTTCCAATTAATTACTTTATTGTTTATACAGAAGCCATGTTAATTATATGCATAAAAATGGTTTTATATTAAGAGCATATTTTTAAAGCACTGGTGTATAAATAATCTGTCAAATACCCTTGTGTGTGAGTTTTTTGCACAGTATTGTTTGCCATAAAGTCATATTTGTTTAAAATACAATGCTATCAATTTAGCAAAAATCAACAGGAACACAAAAACTTCAGTGTAATGGGACAAATAAAGTTAAATGTATATTTCTATTGAGTCTACATGTCCTTAAAAGCCTTATGCATTTCCTGAAATGCGTAAAGCTTTTAAATACACCCTCAGATGCATATGTCTCAGTTTTGTATTTCAAATAATCAAATATGTGACCATGTAAATGTAATTAGCAGGACACCATTATTATAAGATTTATGAAGTAAGAAATTGACATATATATGCATTTGAGCTAGCAATAAATCTGATACCATTGCATTTGCATATTATTTTAACGTATGAAATAGGGCCCTTTCTTATTGGCTTAGGCATATATCAATTTATTAATTTTCTATTTTACAATACTGTGCATCTTGCATTGCAATGTTTATTTTATGCTTTATTCTCCCTCCTCTTTTTAAATGCGATACCATATTTAATAACAATGCAACAGATTCTAACACTTGTTGCAGGATTTGGGCTCAGATTTCAGATAGTGTGTCTTGTTCCCAGCAATGTAGTAATTTTTAGATTACCAACAGTAGCCGCAGCCTAACCAGGCATCCCATGTAAAGTGAAGAGTTACTGACACAGCTCCTCACTAACTGAAAGAGTGCAGAAGATCTTCCCCAGTAAGCAGACAATAACAAGACACTTTTAAGAAGATGTAAACACTGTTGCTTTCATCCAATTTTGATGGACTACAACTTCTATAATATTCCAGCATATTATCGGGATAAGGCAACTCTATTCCAGTAAAATGTTATCTGTCTCTCAAGGTCCAGTGGCCAAATACTTCAAAATTAACCCTACCATAAATGTTTAAAGCTGGCCCAATATGTTTTATTCCTCTAGATGCAAGTAAAAGCTCTAGTTTTCTAGCATGGTAAAACCAAGTAGCAATATGTCCTCTCTTTCGATTCTTCTGATTAATACTGATAAGCCAAACTGTAAAATGATCTCTGTAGTCTTGCATGCAGGTTTCTAATAGAAGAATTTCTCTTGCATCTATTATGTGTTTGGACCACCAAGAGCTATGAGGGTGTAGTTTTAACGATGGTTTATATCTCCTTTTTATAAAGGCATACGGGAGCTTTTGAGAAGTATCTTGTTTCACATACAAAAGTTATTTGACTGATACACAGGATTCTTCTCAGAAAAACTGTTTAGTCTTTCTCTTCTCAATATGGAATCAGCCCCTCTCAGTTTCTTTTGTGTGCACTGCATGGCAAACCTGACCTTAGTCTAGGCAGGGTACACCTGTGGTTTCCCATTCTGATGTCTGACATTCTCATGAACAGGAATGATTACTACCTTCCCAGCTTGTATCATAGTAAGTCAGTAACTTAAAGCATTGGGCAAGCCTTGAAATCTAAAAGGACAGTTAACAGGGAATTTGTGATTAAGCTGTCCAAGCTGCTATGCTATTATATTTTTTAATTAATTTAAACTAGAACTAACTTGAAGATGTTGAGAAACTATCTCTTTATCCCTTCACAGACTCACAGCACACACAAAATTCTACTTCCTATATCTATAATAAACACTTTATGCAACTCTATGTTTCTGGATATGAAATTCAGTGTAGTGCAACTTGTTTCTCAATTATAAATCATGCTTTCAGTGCATGTGACTTCTAGATACAAAGTAGATATTTTGCATTTAAAAAACAGTACCTTCTTGGGCCATTAATATGTATCACGTAATAAATGTTGAAGTTCACATATTTCAAAAAATATAGAAAAATGACATGGCTTCCCCAACAGGTCATTTCCACTTATTTAATTGATTATGAAACATTGATGAAAGAAGTGTTATGGTTGAAAGGAATTATATTAAAAAATGAGCAATACAATACAATAAAAGATAGATCTTTACCTGGGAAAGCTGAATGGGGCACATCAGAAAGTTGTGCTCTGGTTATTATTTACTGCAATTTTGTGCATTTTGGAAAAAGTCTCATTTGACTTGGAGGGAAAATATATATCAAAGTCAACTATGTTGTTCTGAATCGAAACAAAGATGGAAAATTATAAAGACACTTGATAATTGTGAAAAACATGGGTGACATATTATCAGAATCTGTTTTAAAAATATTAAATAAAGTAACCATAATGTAAGAACTAAGTGAATGCTACCAACTTCCTTCTCCATGTGTTAATGTTTGAGCAAAGGAACCAACTGTTAATAGAAATATACACAATCCATGATGCTGATCCAACTTCTATCTCGTATCTATTTTGCTTATTCCTTTGATATATGTAATGTTCAATGCATAATTGTAGAAGTGTTATTTCTAAACAAACGGTTTCCTATATTCAGAGAACCATCCAGTAATGTCCCATTTTGTTGAATTCTAATGTCTGTATAAGATCATACAGTAAAAAAAAATAAAATAAACCACCATGGATTCTGCATTTGGTAGAAAATGTAGGTATAACTTTCCTCAGACTCAAAGTGATTTAGGATCACTTAACAACAAATTCTGCAATTTATATGGTGCTAGTGTTAACCCTCACGTTGTCAATTAACATGCTTTGTTAGTATCTCAAATACTTGTTTAGATTAAAGGGGCAGTATGCCCAATTATTCAGCACACATTCAATGACAAGGACTTCTACTGAACATGTATTGTGCCTTGTGTTTTAATCATGAAAAATCTGTGGTTTGTGTAATTTCTTGAGTTAAATGGAGCAAACTGGGAAATTGAAGCTACTCCATGTTTGGCCCCTGGGAGGTAGCTAATTAGATTACCACACATGGCGCAGATAATCCCCCTGCATAATGGACTACTGCTAACAAAACTGTCACAATAATGGAATGTGGGGATGGTGCAATTTAGCTGCTTATCTAGCAAGGGACAAACATGGAGTAACTTTGGTTTTTATGTTTACCCTGTTTAGCTTAAGAAATATTAAAAACCATAAATTTATTGTGATTAAAATAATAGGCAAAATGTATGTTAGGCAAAAGCTCTATTCATTACACTACCCCCTTTATTAAAGGGATCCTGTCATCGGAAAACATGTTTTTTTCAAAACGCATCAGTTAATAGTGCTACTCCAGCAGAATTCTGCACTGAAATCCATTTCTCAAAATAGCAAACAGAGGTTTTTATATTCAATTTTGAAATCTGACATGGGCTAGAAATTTTGTCAATTTCCCAGCTGCCCCTGGTCATGTGACTTGTGCCTGCACTTTAGGAGAGAAATGCTTTCTGGCAGGCTGCTGTTTTTCCTTCTCAATGTAACTGAATGTGTCTCAGTGGGACATGGGTTTTTACTATTGAGTGTTGTTCTTAGATCTTACAGGCAGCTGTTATCTTGTGTTAGGGAGCTGTTATCTGGTTACCTTCCCATTGTTCTTTTGTTTGGCTGCTGGGGGGGAAAAGGGAGGGGGGTGATATCACTCCAACTTGCAGTACAGCAGTAAAGAGTGATTGAAGTTTATCAGAGCACAAGTCACATGACTTGGGGCAGCTGGGAAAATGACAAAATGTCTAGCCCCATGTCAGATTTCAAAATTGAATATAAAAAAAATTTGTTTGCTCTTTTGAGAAATGGATTTCAGTGCAGAATTCTGCTGGAGCAGCACTATTAACTGATTCATTTTGAAAAAAATTTTTTTCCCATGACAATATCCCTTTAAGCTTTTCTAGTAGTGATGTTTGATCAATAGATGACCAATTCCTGTGCAGGTTTTTCCCTTGAGACTAAAGGCCATTTTTACTACAGGGTGAAATCTGAAATATTTATGCCAAAAGTAAACATTTTTCATAACATCATAAATTTACTAAAACATGTTTAGACATTTCTATATTATTATGTGCTACCAAAATGAAGAACTGTTATACAACTTAGTAATAAATCCTACAGGCCTCTGGCTTCCAGGGTAGAGTAGTAATTTAGCTGCATGATGTTTCAGTTTCGATTTAAAGGGGAAGTAAAGTCTAAAATAGAATAAGGCTAGAAATGCTGTATTTTGATATACTAAACATAAACATGAACTTACTGCACCAGAAGCCTAATAAAACAAATGATTTGTGCTTTCGAAGTTGCCCACAGGGGTCACCATCTTGTAAATTTGTTAAACATCTTTGCAAGACCAAGACTGTGCACATGCTCAGTGTGGTCTGGGCTGCTTAGGGATCGTCATAAATTATCAAAACAACACAAGTCAAATAATATCTGCCAGATGCCGATACAGCAAGACTGATTAATACTCAAAATATGCATATTGAACTGGGTCCTGTGTTGTCATGTAATCTAATGTGGACTTTATAGTGTTTGTATTGTTTAATACAAAATTTCTCCAACTTTGCAGAACCAATGGCTGCAGCAAAATAATCCTCCAAATAGAATCCTAGTTTATCTGTTTAAATCTGGCTCCCTGCACCTGGAGTTGGAAACAGTAAAGGGGAAGTAAAGGCAAAAATAAAATCCAATACCATTCTCTACCCCATCGCCAACTGCTCTACAGGGAAACAAGCAAAGCTGCTTGAGTTCTGCACCACTGGGAAGTAAGGCACCCCCTGCTAGGGGCCATCTGACAATTCCTATCCACAGCAGTAAATGAAGGGAGAATTTCACTGCATAAAGTCAGGTTTCTTATAAAAACAGTACACATTTTTTAATTAAAGTATATTGGAGATTGGGTTCTTTTTCATTAAAGAAAGTAAAAATGGGATTACATTTTTTTGCCCTTACATGCCCTTTAAATATGGATTAAAGAACTAATATATTAATATTCAAATATCTCATATGCATACACGAGACAACATTTTTAAAACACTTAAAGAAATGCAGCATGTTTAATTAGCTAAGAATGCATCACAAGAACCATTTGCTATTTTTGTATATATTTAAATGAAATCTTATTATTTCAAAATTATGTGAGCAATTAACATCTAATTAGATTTTTGCAACAAATTAACATATCATTTCATGCTTACGCATTTAATTGGAACTCAGGGGGGTAGCAAAATCCTTATAATAGTTGCCAGGAAAATTATATGGCTACTTAATACTGTAAAAAGCATGCTTTTACTACAATGTATAATGTATACCATATAAAAAAAGAAGTCTTCATGATTTTTCCTAAAACATATGCAATTATTTTAGTTTCAATAGAATTTCAACTAGAACTAAAAAAATTTCCTCGGTAATAGTTATTTTCATCAAACAAGGTTATTAGGGCTCAATTATTAAGCATGTGCAAAGTACAAAAGAAAAAACAAAAATTGCAATAATTTTATACATGCAGTATACCCGTTTGCCAGAATTCCAGCATAATTGTGCCTATTGCATTCATCCACATATCTTTGCACCAAATGATGAAGCCAAGTTGATGCCCACCATAGAGCTAGCACAGGGACATGAGACTCCAAACTTGTTTGCTATTAAGTAGGTTCAATAGCAGGGTCCTATAGGTGCAACATGCAGCTCAAGGCAGATATCAAAGGGGGTTATTTACTAAAACTCGAATTGATCTAATCTTTTTAGTAAACCAAGCTCGACCAAACTCCCATCCACGATTTTAACTTATTCATTAAAGGGGAACTCCAGATTCCAAACTAAAATTTGATAAAGAGGCACACATAACACAGAAACCCCTAATATACCCATCACAGTTACCTGTTTCTTCCAAAAGTATGACTAAACTCCCCTTTCTATGCTATCATTTGAAATCCTGGCAGGGAAGGAGGGACTAAACATTGATGTTACAAATTGATATTACAACTTCTCTACAGCTTACAGACAGCATACAGGAACTACATAACCCACAATGCATTGCACTATGATGTTCCTTTCCTTATTGAAATCATGTGTGCAGGGAATTGTGGGGTTTGGAGGATGCAGGCTAAGGACAGCTGGCTGTTGGTACAAAGCAGGTCCAGACTGAGAATTAAAATAGGCCCTGGCATTTCAGGTACACAGAGGCCCAATCAGCCTACATTGAGGCCCAAACAGCCCCCACCAGCCCACAAAATACTGACTTTCCATGGGACCTTATAGCAGCCCCTCTGGCATTTGCCAGAACCCACAGATTGCCAGTCCGGGCCTGGTACACAGTAACAGTAGTCAGCCAGCTTAGCAAAGTAGTCAGACAGATCAGCAGGAGAGCAGGGGGCTAGTCTTAGGGAACTGTTCCAAACCATTAAAAATCATGAAAAATCTGCATTTTTTTTAATTGATGTATATTGCAAAGGTGCTTGAAATTATGTTTACTTTTCAAAAAGGTTAAGTTATGTTTTTAATAAAATAACTCCAAGAATTTGGTGCAGAAAAAGAGAATTTTATGGGTTTTACGCCCGAATCGTTCAATTTTCTAAGATTATTGTATGAACCCCAGATTGGATCATGATAATTGTAAAAGGGATATCTGCATTAACTTATACAGGCTTGAGATGGCGGATCTTTGGATTTGGACTTTTAGCAGCTTCAGGGTATAATAAATCTAAAAATATTTAAGTTTTTTTTCACAAAATATTCATGTTTTTCCCCCAAAATACCACAACCAGAAAAAAAATTGAGGTTAAGTTAATAACGCCTAAATGTACCCAAAATGTGCTTAGCAAAGTGTCTTATGGACCAGGCACAGCAGAACATGTTGAAAGAAGGCAGTATCTGTAGGTACAAGTGTAAGGAGCATAGCATGTAAGGAGTACAATTTTGTACTGATGATGACTAGTACTGCAGGGAATGAAAAAGATTTACAACAAAGATAATAGATAAGTGAATTTTAACTTTCAGTTTCTTTCCCTTGCCTATATTTTACAGTTTCTCGGTTGTGTATGGCTTAGCCTTAGTCAAAAATTAATCAGCGCAACCATTGAGAATGAATATTTTGCTCACATTTTTTATCCCAACTAAGATAATCTAACTGATAGCTAATCAATTTTGCATACATTGATATGGAACAAAAAGACAATATAGGTTTAATAATGGGCCAGAACAGAAAATGTTCTGTTAGTAACCCATATTGCTGAGTCTATATGCATTTCAAAAGCCCCTGGTGCCTCCCAGACGCTTTATGTTACATGGCCTCACATTTCCAACTCTTACTCCTTCATTGTGATGGGCAAAATATGGACCCAGAAGTTATGACAATTTTTTTTTTTGTTGAATTTCTCAAATTAAAAACCTTTAATACAGTTCTGGGGAAAGACGTCACTGCTTTTATCTAATTTATTAGATCATTATCTAACTGATATTTTTATTCAGAGGCTATTGCTTAGACATCAGGATTTACTTTATTGATCGTTAGTTTAACAAAGTTTTTTTTATCAATTTACCACACGCAGTAAACTTTTTTTTATCATCAGCACAAAAGAGGGCACCCCTTAGTGCTCACATACAGAGCACTTCTACCTATGAAATAACTGCCCTCCAACCAGCTAGAAAATATCCAGCATGGTGGGGATAGGCCAGTCTTGCCCTTAGCATCTGCCATAAGGGCCCTATTGCGTCCTGTTTACTATGCTGTGTCCTAAATTGTATGTCTGAATAATGAAAAAGTTATAGGGCAAATAGTATAAAAATAATAGGCTCATAAACCAGAGAACATTAATTCAGTTTTGTATGTATCATATCAGATCTAATTACAGAAAATGAGAAGCTGAAACTTAAAGTAAGTCATCTGAATAAAGATATTTTTAAAAGTTAAAGAAAATGAGAAAGAATTGATTATAATACAGTGATGCATGCACAGTATAAATATAAATGTAATTATCTGAGCCAGCATAATGATGAAAACAGTGAAGCTCATCACACACACACACACAATTACTGTGATACCACAAAGGGAAAAGAGACATGGCTGCAAATAGTACATATATTAATCAAAAATACTTACAGGTACCCACAGGACGTTATAGTAAGTAAGTTATAATAAATGAAAACAAATTCATTTTAAGATTGCTAATAATTAATTTGAAAAAAAAAAATGTGATTGCATTTTCAATATGTATCACATAAAGTATAAATGAAAAGGCATTTTAACTGACATCCTTCAACTTCAACCCTACCAAAGCAGAGAATTAGTAAATTTATACTTACTGTAAATACTTTTCCCTTAGTCCCTTTCGGCAGCAACCATGAGATATTTTGTTCCCTTACTGGTAGGACAAGCGGAAAAAAAAGAGTTAACAACCTCATAGCATTTGGTTTGGGTACTAAAAAGACCTTTGAATAGGTTCCTTGGAATCTCTCTGCAAGAGGGACAGGTTTGAGTACCATGGAGACTATGAAGTCCATAACTGCTTCTTCGATAGCCAATTGTTTCTCTGGCTAAAGAAGTGAGGAGAAATCTCTGAGGTGGAAACTGCTGAAATTCTTTTTGATATCCCTGCTGTAAGAACTGAAGAGCCTAACTGTCTGGGATGGTCTCTTCCCATTCATAAAAAAATTCCTTTAACCTTCTTTCCACTGGAAGAGCACTCCTGGCATCAGAAAGACGACTTCTTATTCTGGAAGGATGACCCATAGCCTCCCCTGTTAGATCTGAATGAAGTCTTTCTGAGGTGGAAAGGAATCCTTATCTGGCTTTCTTTTATCTTTCTGTGAAGATGAATCACGAACCGGAGACCTTCTAGCTCTAAAGAAGGATTTTCTGTTCCTTCTGAAGTTCTCCTGAGGCAAACATTTTCCTTTAGAACTTGACAAAGATTCACGTAACATCTAATTCTGCTCCAAACAAATGCCCTGGCTCAAATGCCATTGTGCAGAGACTATTCTTTGAAACGGCATCAGCTGAACAATTTCTTAGCCATAAGGCATTTCTAGCTGCAGTAGATAAGGCCATAGCCTTAGTGGATAATTTAATACCTTCCATGGTAGCATCACACAGGAAATCTATGGCCATATTGATCCTGGACAGAGAGTCAGACAAATCTTCTCTGGCTATTTGGTTTGTAATATCTTCATCCAGCTGTTTCAGCCAAAATATAGTAGAGCGTGCAACCCAAAAGGCTTACATGCTGCGACAGCTGTGGCATAAGACCTTCTCAGAGTTCAATCCACCTTTCTATCCATTGGCGCTCTTAATCCTGAACCATCTTTCACAGCTATAGCTATATCCACTTTGGGAAGTACTTCTCATGACTGAAGTTCCTCTTCTTGTATCGGAAATAAAAGTTTATTTCTCTTAGTTATGGTAGGTGCCTTCCCTGGCTCCTTCCATTCTCTTTTCATAAGATCCTTCATGACAAGATGGACCGGACCGGACCTGAGAAGTTGAAGGTTGTGCTTCTATTTCCTCAAAAGAATCAAAAGTAGATCTAACACTCCTAATCAACCTAGCCCTATTCTCCATAGCTAATAATGCTTGAGACTCCTCCTCTGAAGATGAATCTTCCACGGAAAGTTCTGGAGAACTTAAAGGACCCTCTGGTGACCCAGAATCTTGTAGTTCCGACATCATCTCCCGCATTGTGGATGTTATGAAATCCTTTATACCTGGGAAAAGTGCAGCCTCCAAACACTGTTTCTGGGCAATACAAGTCACGCAATCTGTGCAAAATCAGTTATAATAGCCTTCAGGAACAGGTTGATCACATGCTCTACATGGTAAATGTTTAGACTTCTTAAGTCTTTTAGCAGCAGGATCATCCTGAGTAGGAGTGGACATCTGCAACAAAAGAAATTATATATATCAGAATATAGCTTATGCATAAACAAGTTACAGCGACCAAACTCATTCACACTACCTTACCCAGCCTAGGCAGGGAAGAAACGCCAGATATTCTACGTCCGCTAAGTCCAATTTTGGCAACAAGAGAAACAAAACCGTCGGTTTAATCCCCTCACTTCCGCATCTGCACTAACATCTGACGTAAGAGGAACCCACAATAACCAAGCGCACGCTCTTAGCATTGCGTCATATTACAAGGCTGTCATTTTGGATTAGGGCAGACCTGGGCTACCCAAACTCTACTGCGACCAAACCTCAAGGAACCTCCTGCATTCCCTGGATCTTTTTCCCCTGGGGCAGCCAATCCTATGGTCCTAAATTCCCCTAGGGACCTGGAAACATTATCCTTGATGCTCCTTACCTAAAGAAAAAAGAACAAACCAGGATTAGAATAAAAATCTGCTTGCCTACCATATAGGACAAAAAAAACACTACGGATTATTGAGGTAACTCCTACTTATAGGTGGGGCTATGAGATTGTTAACTATTTTTTCGCTTGTCCTACCAGTCAGGAAACAAAATATCTCATATTTGCTGCCGTATAGGACGTAAGGGGAAAATAGGAATGCTAAATGATAACTAAATGATCAATAAATCAGAATTTATAGCACAAGATTGGTGGATTAAAAACAACTATCCACAACTCAAATTTCAGATGTGTGGGTTCCAAATGGAAATACATGGATCTTGATTTTCATGAAAAACTGTTAAGGAGCCTTTTGCACATGATTGGCCAGTCCCCTTGGCCAGAAATTTATAGGATTTAAAAAATATTGTTAGAATCACCACTGTCCTCTATACAAAGCACAATATACAGTAGTTATTAAAATTCATCATTGCTGCTTTGAGTTTTGGCGTTTCATTCTTATCAAGAACATTTGATTATTTATTTTTTCTTAATACGGTTGGGACTTCTTCTAAAGTCCATTCAAAGCTAAAGTCCACAAACTTTGCCCTGTGGTTTTCTTCAGTCATGTTTCCTTGCATCCTTAGCCTTATCTCTCTTTGTAGACCATTTTAAGCTAACATTTATAGCAATACTCCTAATTATTAATTTCTTCCATTTTTAAATAGATATATATTGTTCAGATATTTGATTCAAAATGTATGGGTTTATTTCTATATTTTTTGAATATACAGCATAAAACACATTTTAGTTAGGTCTTGTGAATGTCAGAAAAAATCCACATGCATGCAAGCTGTTGCCTCAGGTTGAAAGAGATAATGGTCTTCCTTTCTCTGCTGGCCTTGATTTTCCCAACAAATCTTTTCTCTCTTCTGCATATGATACTTCTCAGTTCTGTAGTGTATTTAAAAATGCATGAATTCACGTCCCAAATTCATTGGTAACAAATGAACCTTGCGTCTTATACACTGGATGTGATAGTCAGTATGAAGATAAGAGCTATTTTTCATGCTTACAAATTGGAAACCCTTAAATTATTAATTTATCTGATCTAGTCCATCCTTTTTAAATGTGCCAAACACCAAACCAAGGTGGAAAGAAATGTGTTTTGGTCAGCTATACAGAATCTGGTCCCTTGCATGAGTCCCAGTACCAACCAACAGAAGGCAAGGGGAGACATAAAATAAACCTTTTTAGAGAGACTGGCCTAGTGGCATCCCTGCAGAGATGTACCCAAATCGTTATAGTATTTTTCACCATACAATCTGAAAGAATTTCAGATCTATCACTGCTTAAGTCTGCAGAGTTTCAAACAAGGTGTTTTGTGTGGACATCTTTTTGTTATAAAAGGCTGTTAGATTTAAGTCTTACACCAAATAATACAACATGTAACATCTGTTATTTCTCTGGCTCACAGAGAGAGTAATTTCCTTGTTCCTTCTCTTCCGGTAACATGAATTGCACCACAGGCCTAATCACAAAAATGATTTATGCTTTCAAAGTTGGCCACAGGGGGTCACCATCTTGTAACTTTGTTAAACATCATTGCAAAACCAAGACTGTGCACATGCTCAGTGTGGTCTGGGCTGCTTAGCGATCGGCATAAATTATCAAAACAGCACAAGTCAAATAATATCTAACAGAAGCCAATAGGACTGATTAATAATCAGAATATGCAGACTGCACTGGGTCCTGTGTTGTCATGTAATCTAATGTGGATGTTATAGTTTTTGAATTGTTTAATACAAACTTTCTCCAACTCTGCAGAACCAGTGACTGCAGCAAAATAATCCTCCAAATAGAATCCCAGTTTATCTGTTTAAATCTGGCTCCATTATTTTTGTCCCTGCAGCTAGAGTTGGAAACAGTAAATGGGATGTAAAGGCAAAAATAAAACAATTCCTAACCACAGCATTAAATGAAGGGGGAATTCCACTGCATACAGTCAGGTTATTATAAACGGTATACATTTTTTAATTACACTATATTGGAGATAGGTTTTTTTTCATTAAAGAAAGTAAAAATTGGATTTTATTTTTTTTGCCTTTCTATGCCCTTTAAAAAACTCTTTACATTTGACATAGACACTCCCATTTACTTCTGCGTGAACCTTTTAGATACTGACATTTTACATTTGAGTTTGCTCTTAGTAAATTTCTTAGTAAATTTCTTAAACACAAGTTTTTGAAAGAATAATTCAAAATGATGGGTTTTAGCACAAAATTGATTTGCAGTAAAACATTTAATTCTAACATTGATAAATCACCCATTAATCACTTTTAATTAAAGGTACTTGTGTCTAAACATACTCCTTGTACTTCCCTGTAGCTGCACCAAGCAACATTGCATGCAACCTGTCTGCTGTAATGAATCATGCACAAGATGGAGCTAACACTGCTCTGAATATAATTCCAAGGTTCCTGCAGCAGGTTGTGTCAATAGGTGCTGCAAATCTCACACTAATGGAGTTTTAAACTGTGCGCACCAAAAGTAATGCAAATTTCACTCTGAAATTGTTAGCCACCAATTGCAATTGATTTTCAAAGACAAGCAAATACAATTGCATTTGCTTAGACAAAACAGGTGCAATTGTAATAGATGGTTCATGTCACAAAGACTTTCTGAAATTCTGGGAAAAAACATAGCCATGTAATAGATGGTTCACGGTCACAATGATTTTCTGGGGAAAAACAAATATTTGTCACAAATAAGTGGATCTCAACTTCCGGATCTTCAGTCTTCACCTGTAACGGAGTGCCGTATTGGCACATGCATAGTTGGAGCAGTCTTCAAGTTCATGGCAACTGCACATGCACCAAAAGTGCCGTGAATTGCGGAAGGGAAGGAAGAGAAACCAGAAGATCCAGAAGATTGCACCCAAGAGCTCCACTGCACTTACTCTGGGATGACTGCTCACCTTACCTCATTACAGAAGCAACACTGCAGAGATTTTGTCCAGCACCAATTAGAAATACATATACCATGAAATGGACTTTCTTAAATGGGAAATTGGGGATTTTTGATAAAAGGGGGAATTGTGGGAGTTGCATGTGAGAACAGAGGGCTCTGCCTAGGTTTTAATGCTTTTTTGGAATTAATTTAATTCCAGAAAAGGTGTCCATTTGAGTTATTTATCATTAGATCACCATCTTGTGTCTGTCATGATGTTTTTGTCCACCACTACAGGGGTAATGGTGTGATGGGCTTTTGGGTGGGGCATATATAGCAATCCTTGAATTGGGTGTCAAAGCAATTTCACCTAGCTTTGGCTACACTGTTTTAGGACTGCATACACATTTTCATTAAACAAAGATGTGGATTAAAACGAAGCCTGCACTTCAAGATATAAGGCAAATGTCTTAAATTATTTGATTCTACTATTTAATTTCATGTATTTATATCAACATATACATTTTTGATGTCTTGCATCTGAAAATATTGCAAACTTTGATGATTTGCATTTTATTTCGACTTACAGTATTATTTAACAAGATACTGAAGAGCCTAAACATTCGTCCATGCTTCAGTTTAGATTTGTATTCACCATGTCTCTTAGAAGAACTATTGTTTATTCATCTGGATCTGCTAATTTTTATAAACTTATCCTTGAACCAAGGCTTTCTTTATGTCCCTGATTTAACTGAATTCATCACACAAATCCAACTCATTCTCATTATGACAATAATTAGTTATGAGTAAAGGTTTAGTTACAAAATGTTAATTCACAATACTGACTCTTTTCCTTATATTTTAATCTTTTTCTTGAGGGATTTCTGCCACCATTTAATCTAATTCCTTTTGACACTTCATCCATTTGAACACTGAGCAGTTTGAGAACAAAGAGAGGAAGCTGCTGGAATCTTTGAAAGCCGAGAACAAATTGCAATACGTATTCAAACAGCTTTCTGGGGTGAGTCAAATATATATTATCTACTGAAAGCACAAAGACTGTTTTAAGCATAATTAGGAGTAAAGTTTCTAGAGAAACCTTACATAAGGATTGCTAGGATTGGATCTTGTTTCATTTCAGGGAAAAAAATATTTTAGTGTTATGTCATAGAGTAGTTTGAAGAATTTATTTTATTAATCACTAAAAATAAAAAGCCAAAAAGTTTTCAGATATGAAAGGAAAATCTATTATATCTTGTTACATTTACATATTGCTGCTTTGGTTTCTTGAAAGATTTTTTTAGCAAATATGAAACACACACTCATAAATGTATATATATATATATATATATATATACAGTGTTTACACACATCAGTGTTTATTGTATATTCAGACTAAATGCCCAACTCTTTCATTTTGCTTTTGCATAAATCTTAGGCAGGGACTTGGAAGATAGGGACTAGTCACTGGATTTGATTGAAGACAGGCAGCAAAAGGAGAGATGAATCTACAGGTATCATCAAAGTTGTGATATAACTGACAATTCTGCTAAAGTTCTAATTCAGTTATACTGGGAGCTCTGCATAGGTCCAAACAGTGTTGGAGCCATTGGATCATTTATACTGGACTTGGCCCCATCGCACCATGCATGCAATAAAGTCCAGGGGAGGGAAACCTTAACAACTCCACTTATAGGATTTTGAGGAATACTTACTTGTACACAGATTTCTTTATCAGATTCAGGTGCTGTTTGCAATAGTCCTGAAGTTGTCAAAATGCTCATATTGTGCATAAAACGTAATAATAATATAGCTCCTAACCTATACACGTCATGTCAAAGATGCACATGCACACAAAAAAAAAAAAAATTCTTATCTTAATGAAAGGGTTATGTAGTAACATGGATAATATTTCTGTCATGACCAGTGGCCCAAACCCCACATAGACATGAACAGAAGGGCCACTGGGTTAATATTTAAAGTATAAATAAGAAGGAGTAGACTGGCAAGGATGCTTGCAGACTAAGGGGGTTATGTAATAAAAGGCACTAAGTTTGCCCTGGTGCAGTAACCCATAGCAACCAATCAGCAGGTAGCATTTACTGGTCACCTGTTTAAAAGCAGACATCTTATTGGTGGCTATGGGTTATTGCTCCTGGGCAAACATTATACCATTTATTACATTTGGGGGATAGAGTTTATTAGCCAACATAAAGTAGTTCAAAATAAAACAAAAGTCCAAGAACAGGTACACTTTAACCAAAAAGGAAAACAAGAACAAGAATCGGGAACATCAGCACGAGAGCACATAAACATTAAGGATTCAGTTTAGGTCATCACTTTCATTATTTGACTGAATCTGAATCCTGAAAGTGCCAGGATTTGGCTAAATCTGAACCCAACACAGGATTTGGTGCATCCCTATTTTATCATGCAAGATCAGCCAGCAATACCTTCACTACAAGTAGGGAGGGAAATAATGAATAATTATACAGTTATACAGAAATCTAATTAATCAAGTATTAATTAAATATTAATTCATTTAATTATTAGCAATTACAGAGGGAAATGGTGTGCTTTATGTATTGAGATTACTGAATCAGCCCTAATTCACAAAAAAGTCTTTGACAGTAAGGATTTAGGTCTTCTAACTGTTCCTGATATCTCCCCATGTCTTTTATCAGTAGTGTTTGCGACAATCTACATGCTCACTGTTCTCTGGGCTCCTGTAAAGAAGTTAAGCGTAGGGATCAAATCATCAAAACATTAGCAGAAAGTCAGGTTACATTTGTCAAACAAGCAAACAACCAGAAGGGCTGAGAAAGAATGGATTCCCTGCACTGTTTTCTAGGTCGATATACAAAGTACATCCGACTTAGTACTACTGAACCTTGTAACGTGAATATTATAGATTTTTAGTTTTAAAGTTATAGTGTTAAAGGGTCATCATTATTCTTAAACTTTACATGTCTAAAATAAACACAGTTAATGGTTAATTTAGTTATTAGTGATGAGCAAAAAATATTTTGCAATTGTACAGATATTTTGCAAATGTACAGGTTCAGTTTTTTGCCAGCGGCGAAAACTTTCTGAAAACTGTTGCTGGTCAGATTTATTATTAGTTGTGCCTGTGTTTGTAAGTAACATATTGTTGTAGTAGATACCATTACCAGTCGACCAGAAGTAATATCAAAAAATACAGACATGTTTATAAAAAATTGGCACCATGGGAAAAAGCAGATGTAGCATAGTGGATAGGAGGTCCTCTAGCAATGTAGGGCCTGTGTGTATTAGTATACTGAGCTTAAAATGCATTGGAGTTTGCCCTCCCAAAGATGAAACAAGGTGCAACGAAAAAAACACCCATAGACTCTAATGCAGTTTGCTAAAAAAAAAAAAATTACATGCAACAAAAAAAAAGAACTTTTGCAAATTTTTCGGCTGTTACGCAAATCTTTCAATCTTCTTGCAAAGCGAAATGGGACGGATTCGCTCATCACTATTAGCTATGTCTACTATAAATCACTCCTAATTAAGCCATGCCTAATCTAACCCTGAGTTAGTCAGTAGTAATGGGTGAATTTATTCGCCAGGAGTGAATTCTCTGCGAATTTGCCCGGTTCACCACAATTAGCGAATTTGATTCGAAATTTTTTTGACGCTTCTGGTGGCTGTACTATATTAAAAACATTTATTTTACACAGCCTATTTATTTACCCAGTTTTTATTTTTACACTGAACAATTCCTTTAAAATATCTACAAAACCTACATTCTGCAGGCTAATGTGTATTGCGTGGCCACATAGAAGCAGTGCAGCCAGCAGTATGTATCAGTGCTACAGAATAATGAAATTTGGGTCTTTGCTTGTATATTGATTGATTGCACAGGTTGAAACTTTAATCCTGAACTCGTTCTAATTATTAATTAGGATTAACAGAAATAACCTTGTTTCTGCTAAATATATATTATGTGCAGGTCTTTATGGTTCACAGTGGGTGATTTGGTAGTAAGATATATTATTATTATTCATTGTGGCAAAACTTTCTTTATTTTGCTTTAATGCATTCTTTATTCTAAAAATAAATCAATCCTTTTGATAACTTTCATTATAGTGTTATTTTAAAAGCCTTAGAAAAATGAGAATTTCAGGGTCTGAATACTGAGCACCTAAGCACAAAAGTATTAATAGTTTCAAAAGTGTTTTATCTGGTGCTACTTTATCCAGACTGAACATTGCTATGGGTTTTCTTTGGTTATGTAGTACCTTTAAAGCAACATTACTCAATAAAATAATTTTCCTACATTCTAGAGACAGAAGTGCAAGAAATGTTCCTGTAAATATAGGGTTTCTAGCATAAACAACTAAAGGTTTCACATTCCCCCTTCTTATTACAAGGGGATATTGGGATGCCAGGAATATTTATATTTTACGCAACAACAAAATTAATGATTTAGTGTTGGTAAGCGTTATATTTATTGGTAAAGCCTTTTAAGTTAAACTACTGGGGTGCAGATGAATAGTGTTTGCATCCCCCTTAAGAAACGTAGTTCAGAATATATTACATTCCCTCAATGTAAAACATGCTCCTCCACCATCCTAAAAAAATTGCTTGTTTCCCATTTCTTTTCAAAAGTGTTGCATATCTCTCTTATTTCGTGCTAACTGCGTTCAGCTGTATTCAGAGTGGACAGTAGATGATGGACACTTGGGTGTCTTATGAAATGCCCCCTGGCTTATCTACTGTCAGACATAAAAAGCTATGAAGCAAGGCAATAGGAAGACATGACCTTTCATCTGCCTACAACTTTGAGCCAAGGAATTTCTGCTCTTTATAAAATGATTAAATAAATCTTAGAGCTAAACGACACAGGAGATTTTGTAGGATTTTGTCGGCAAATCGCATCCTACAAGTTGGATGTAGATGCATTGTTAAAAAATAATGGAACCAATAGAAAAATCTGATGTGTGACCAACATAAAAGCTTTTCCATACAACATGCCTGTTGGAAGGGAACACTGCATGCTGCCTGTTCATCTGACAGCATCAAATCTGATGGTGTCTGATTTTCTTCTTCTCATTTAAATACATTGACTGTCACACACGAACAAAACCCACCATATGAGGTTTCAAAGTTACAAAAAACAGATAATTGGTATGCAAGCAGTGTCCAGCACAAGCAGTTATGATGATCCTGTAAGGGCTTTGCCACAAGGCAAAATTTCCAACAGTTTGAACTCCATCCAAGTTTCCAAGCAACAACCACCTTACAAGAGGCATAATGTTATAACAAGAGATGAAAAGGGTATTATTTATGACTGCTGAAAAGTCAACCAGGGTCATTTGCACCTGGTAAGTAAACCAACAACTAATGTAATTTTTGCTTTCATTGTTCTACCTGCAGCAGGCTGAAAGAAAACTCATCACTGACTGGTTGCTTTGGGTTATTGGTCCACTGCAAATTTGTTCACTGTTGGAACCTAGTGCTTGCCTACTGCCAATAAATACTCCATCAAATTCCAATTAAATTATATGTAGTTGTGGTTTACAACGCTATTATAATTTGGAAAACAAACAAAATTCTGCTAGTCTTCTGTGAGAATATGTGGTGGTCTAGTGGGGTGATAGGGACACGTTGCCTCTTCTTCTGCTTGCTGATGCGTAATGCTTCTGGGATGCTGCAGTTGACGCCATTGTTGGAGCAAAATTCTATTATTTAAAGGGCCCACAGCAAATTACTCATTGACCAACATAGGTCTATTTCTTGATAGTTCCTGGGTATGATTCAAGTTTGATTTCTGTGTTTTGACCCCTGCCTATCCCTGACTACTGTTATTTGCTGCCTGTGCAAACCATCACCTGTTACTGACCATTCTCTCAGATCCTGACTTTGTACTTTGTTACTGTTTGGTTGACCCTGGCCTGTGTCCTGACTATAATCCCGGTTCCCGATTTTGTACTGCACTGTATTGACCTCAGCCTGACCTTAGACTATTCTCACTGTTCCCCATACCTCCTGTATATGTTACAGTTCCCTTGTCTGCCCAGAACTCCCCCCCTTGGTCCTTTCACTTTAAGACCTGGCAGCATCCGAGTAGTGGAGGGCTCCACCTGAAATGAAAGGCGGTTGTTATGGGCAGAAATGTGACCTTGGCCTTTGTTCTGGGTTTTTGGATACCATAAGTTACATCTTCTCTTGCCTTCTACAATATCTTGCCTTCTATAATAAATGGCTGCAAATAATGTACTGATCTGAGAATTGATTTTACCTGTTCAGAGACTGTGCCCCATTCATTAGTGACAACCGGCAGACAACATAAATAATTAGATGTGCGCAGTAGATTCAGGTAAAGAGTAGGTGGCATTTTCAACAAAGGATGATAGTCTGTTTTATGGAATAAAGGAGGTCACCTTTATGAGAAACAGAAATCTTATGAGCAACCTTATATAGTAGGGCATAGCAAGATGCTAGTAAAGTAAAATACAAAAATATAACAAGCCTACAGGTCATAATGTACTGGGATAATAGTTTAAAGGCTTTTTACTTTTAGAGCTAGTAAAATACTTTGTTCTGGTTACTATTTTTAGGATCATAATTGCATGCACCCTATCTCAGTGGCGTAACTAGAGTGTGCCGGGCCTCCCCGCAAAAAAAATCTTGAGAGGGGCACGGCGCACTCCGATCCTCATCCTCCCACCCACTTCCTGTTCTGCCTCTGCCCTGCCTGACTCCATCCACTCCCCCACCGTCCATGCCCACTCAGTGCCAACTTGAGTCCCCCTTCCTCGCTGCAGGTTAGCGAGCGGCTGGGGAAGAGGGGGTTTTCTTATTAGCTATAGAAAAAGCAGACCCCACAGTCTGGGCCCTCTGTTCCCCCAGGCCCCCCTGCGACTGCAGGGTCTGCTTCCTCTATAGTTACATCCTATCCTAAATGTGTTATGACTTAAGCCATAGGGATGGTTGTGTGATGTATGTATCTTAGGGGGTACCTAGTGTTAAAGATAAATGAATGACTAATACAGAATGGTTGTTTATTTTGCAGTGGCAGATGAAGCTACCAGGTTATCAGATTACCAAACAAATGGCAGGCAACCATTTTCAATCAGCACTGATATGAGCTTACATGCAGAATATACATTAAACCAAATTCACTGACTGACAGTAGGGTACTGCATCATATTTGAAATAAGTATCTTCACAATAAGCACAGACACATAAGAAAATGTACATCTCAGAACAGCGCTTTCAATATTAATATGGTTTACATTATTTATAGGTAAGACAGAAAAGACATAATATGAAATAATGGCACATCTCATTTTCCCCCAGCATTCGATAATGGGCATTCTGGTAAAGGTGTACACTGTGTTTATGTCATCATTACAAAACTAATACAATACCTGGGATTGTATTTTTAATAAGGGTACATGAGTTTACCTTAATATAAGTAAACAAAGCTCTCTAAGAGGCAGATTTATCAATTTTCGTGTTCGAGGGGAACAAAAATTCAATTGTGGGAAACTCTACAAAATGCCCCGGTTTGAAAAAAGGTCGCATGGATTGAAAAGTTGCTGTGATGCCCTTAGCTGAAATAAAGGCTTTTTAAATAAGAAGACTTCCAGTCTGGTGCTGTTCTATAAACATTATTTCATGTGATATCAGTGGAGAGTGACCACTGAAGGACATGCACCATTTCTCTAAAAGAGAGATAATCAATGTGCTGACTGCTTTTACTAAGCAGAAGAAAAGTCACAAAAATCAAATAGTTTCATTCATTCATAAACTAGAGAAAATAAAGTTCTTTGAGACAATTGCCATTAACATATAAAAGAACTTGCTAGCGTTTACGTTTTTGTTTTTTTTAATAAATCATGACTATTTAAAGTAACAAAATTTGCTTTCGCATTTATTTGTCTGAGTTTTTTTCTGCACGATTTTTTTCCAATCAAGTAGAAAAACTCAAGACTAAATTTTGGTTAATCTGTTTCCTGGTCTTTACTGAATGTCTTGATATTTTATAGGTGTACAATTTGTTACATTTTACAGGATTTCAGAATGAGTATTATTTTAGAGTCTCCAGTGTGTAGCTGCTGTAAAGGGAAAGCCAAGTCAGCACCTACTGTTTTTCCCGGATGGAACAACTACAGTTTATGTCTAGAATCCTTGTCCTTCTGAAAACTTATACCTACTAGATGTGATGGTATGCTTCTCCAAGAATAGAATCGTACGTCTGTTGGCCTGTGTGCAATCGATTCTCTGCAAATCATTAGCTGCAGAACAGGTAAAATATCCACACACCTCAATATTTCCACCACCATATTTCAACTTTGGGTTTTATGCACTGTTACTTTTATCTCTCATATGAACTGCAGAACACTTTCTTCCCATCTTCAATGTGTTGCTGTTTGGCCAATGCTAAAAATTTGCTCTTAACTGGAACATTTTTTCCTTTTAATCAGCTTGAATCCTTGTATACATGTGCTATTTTGTCTTGTAGTGAAATTAGTTCTACAGATGTGGTTACTTCAGGACCATCTGGATAAAAATTGTGTGAAAGTCTCTTCAGTGCACATTGTACTGCTCCCTTGGAAATCTTCCATTTACCTGTAGAAATGACTTGACTGAGCTCCTTAAACATACAATCAGTTAGTAATTATCCTTAAGTATTTCAGTGACAATAATATTTCGAGGACTATTGGTTATCTAAGCAATCTCTGTCAAAATCCTCACTTACTCTCTGATATCTGTTCACCACATGATACCATGCTGCATAGGTCATAAAGCTAAAGAAGTTTTATGTTTGCCGTCTCAGTTGCAATAGCATGACATTGTGATGAAAGTGAAGTACAATTTCCAGCACTCACAGACTGCCTTCAGTTGATGGAATGTTGGGACCATGCAGGTTTACCATGCCTGAGTTTTACAAAATTGCCACATTATGAATGTCAATGAATGTAGTTGATTTATTTAATTGTTATATTTAGTTCTCTTCCTTTAGTATGATTTCTATTTTTTGTATTCCTACTAGATTTAACATTATATATGTTTTCTGATGAGACATAAAAATCATAACTGCATCTTAGCAGTGAGCCCCAGTTTGGAAACATTTACTTGTTTAGGAAAGGGTGTAAAAAGGTGCTATTAATGGTCTTTCCTCGGAGCTGAATAAAAGCAAAATGCTGTGCACATTTGAATGTCCATAAAATGTGTTATGCTCCACTGCAGAATCCATCATACATAGGCAATGAACTGGGAAATTCACAAAACACTACCAACTGTGCCAAGTTTTACATTCCCAGAAAGTCACAGTCAGTGATTCTCTGAAGAGTTTTTTGCAGACAGTTTTTCACAATTCTGGCTGTACACAAACATATACAGCACCTGGGAATTATACTACAGTGCCATGTGCCATATGACAAAATCTAGGCCAAAGGGATCAAGCTTTTATCTCCCAACCATAAGACATTTGCATAGGCCATAGCATTGTTTATTCATGCTGCAGTGTTAATGCTAGGGGTTTATTGGGTACATTTACCAATTTATGTTAATTAACATATTTTTCGTTTTGGTTTGAAATACATAAATAGGGCAGAGTAAGACAGCTTTACCTCTGTAACAGTAATGAATCTCCCATGATTTTTATTTCATGCTCAGCATTTCTAATTCATTTGTGGGACTGGTGAGAATTTTAATTTTTTTATTAAAATAAAGGAAACATGCAAATACTCATGATTTGTCCTACCCCTGGGCGACATAATAATAATATATTGACACAGAAGAGCATGAGGTTGATGAAAGGTATTTTTGTTTAAAAGGGTTTATGTGACTTGTACAGAACCAATTCAATTTACCTCAGAGTAGTGATGGGCGAATTTCTCCCATTTCGCTTCGCCAAAACAGAGAAAAATTAGCAAAAAATATTGAAGTCAACGGGCGTCATTATTTTGACACGCATCAATTCCGTGCCTGCGACAATTTTTATATGCGCAACTATTTTGTCTAAATGCATTAAAGACAATGGGCATCCGAATAATTTTAAAGCACTGCAATTCTTATGCACATTCTGATGCGTGCCCAAATTTTTTTGACGCATCTGGCTTTTTGTCAACGAATTTTCTCTGCAGTTTCGCAAATTTATTCGCCCATCACTACACCAGAGCAGAAAGGCAAATTAAAGCTTGTTTGGGTTTTATTTGACTGGGATTCTCTGTATGAAATCACTTAAGTGCTAGTTTTAGTCCATGGCAAGGGAGAACTATTAGGTATTAAGTACTTAGGAAATAGCTGTTTTAGTCAGATATCTGATAAATACAGTTAGATTTATTATAATAAGAAGAGATCTCTTTTCTAAAAAGAAACCCTATATAAAAGGAACCATGAATATAACTATTACATGTGAACTGCAGCTAAGGTTGCCACCTTTTAACTTAAAACCAGCCTTCAGGTTGGGGCGTTGGTGGTGAAGTCATATGGGGTGAGGCGGTGACATCACTTGGCAGGGAAATTGGTGGTGTGGGCAGGGAATAGGTGGATCTGTCCATATAACTGGTTATATTCAACAGAGAGGGTCAGGGAAGGAATGATCAAATACAAGCCCGGTGGCAACTATAACTGCCGCTAAACATGTTTGCATATATTGTGAATAAATTCTATACAGATATTTATGTTTTGCTTGATTCTGCTTCAAGATATCACTGCCTACGTGCCTCGTATTGCAAAATGTATGAAAAAAGTATTGTTGAGATACTTCCCACAGGCAGGTAAGGACGCCAAATGTATACTCTGTGGAGGGAGCTGGTAAGGAAGGATGTAGTCAGACAGGCCAGGCCAGAACCAAATAACAAAAGCAGAATCATGAAGCAAACTCAAGAAGAATTCGGGATCAGAACCAGGAAGTCACACAGGGGACAGGAGCAAGTAGCAGGAATCAAGGAACAAGCAAATCAGTATTCAGAGCGCCTATGACCAAGCAAACTACCTAACAGGCAGTGAGTTAGTGCAGAGCAGGGAGTTACAGTATAAAGCCAGACTAATAGCTAGTACTAAGCACATGAGGCCAGATTAGCTACAGTTGAGTTCACCATGCCTACCAGGGAATACAATAATAGCAATAGCAGAGCAGTATCAAAACCTGCACAACAAACTACAGGTTATAGGTTGAAGCCCAGGCAGGATATTACAGCTAGTAATAAATGAGGTGCATAATTAAATATATAGCAATTCTTAGGTTGTGATGCTGACTACCTAAGAGCAGAGTGGAAAAAATACAACAAACCTTTTGTGTGTGTCATAATAGCTATATACCAATATTTTTCAGGCACAAACCAATAGTCTGACTGTTGCACAACAATGAAGAAAGCTACAAAAAGACTAGTGAAATTGGCATCTAATGAACCGAGTTTGGCAAAACTCATCATTTCTGTTTGAGAAACTATGGACAATCTGAGGGGTGCAACAAAATATAACGTCTCCCAACTAAATCACCTAACTGTGGGCCTAACATGGACACTTACAACACATATACCTGTAGCTGTGTTGAGCCAATTTAAACCAATTATAGATAAAACACTGGAAAATATTTCACATTCTGTTTTTCTTTGCAAAACAGATTTCTGCTTACTTATCTGTAATGAAAATTATTTGTGAAAGGTCTCTCATAAAAAGAAAAAAAATGTACTACAAACAAAATTTACAGTCTAGAGAAATAACAAATGACTTACACATATATTGTTTCACTCTGTGTTGTACACAAGTGAATTGGTTATATGGCTATTACTAGAATGAAAGCATGATGTCTCGAAAAATGAACAAGTTATTTATTGAAAAAGTTTCTTTTTGAATTGTAGATGAGTATTATATAGAAAGTAAATATCCTCTGATGTTATTAAAGAAAAAATCATTAGCAGTGAAAGTTAATTGCAAACTAACAAATGCTGATTTATTATGTGTTAGGATAGATGAACGAGGTTTTATTAATGCCATGAAAATAGGGAAACATACATTTTAGAGTTAATAATGCATCAGTTCTGAAGCAGTCCTTCGAAGATCTTAGGAAATGATCACAGCAGAGGTCCTCACAGGAGCAGTTTCTTGGAATGAATATTCATTAGCAGCCTTCTTAAATTAACAGTGATCTTATTTTATGTGTTATTAAGGGAAGCCTGCTGATACTTTTTTTTTTACCATTCTTGCTTTGGCATTAGATTTGCAGCTTAGTATCTACACGCAATATATATACTATATATGGTATGTAAAGCAAGCTAAAACGTGGCAACTTTTAATTAAAATGCACAATTAAAGCAATCCATTTAATACATTTAATACAACAAATGTTTGCTTACGCGTGTTATTTATTGAATACTATACAATACTAACAGATTTTTACAAACTGACAATTACAAATGTTACAGTTGCACAGCTAATGACAATGTTAATCGGACAGATGAAATTAATGATGTACATCTGTTGCCTGTTATTCTCATAACAAGATGGGGGATGGCATGCTGATGCCCTTACTCCATGGGAATTCAAACTCGAAAGGGTAGACCCAAAAGGTGTATGGGTGAGAAGAGTAGCAACAGATGTCAGGATACAATAAATATGGTAAGGGTAATGTTTAGAAAATAGAAGCTAGAAAAACTATATATTAGTGAATTGGTAGGAGATATAGTAGCCTAGGGTCATGGAAATAATTTTATGACATGTCTGCTCTGTTGACTATTACTGTTTATTTATTAAAAGAGTGAACCCAAGATGCAAAATAATTGCACCCCTAGCACCCATATCAGAACAAGTGTGCATGTAGCATGAATTGACACATGAGTTGCTACATGTGACATGTCTAGAATCATACGTATATTAGGAGTCTAAATACTATAGGGTTCATTTACAAAGTGCAGTGAGGCTGCAAAGTGCAAAAGGCAACCTCAAAATTCCATGTTGTGTGTACATTTGTATTGTGCCCTATACTCCCCTAAATAACGGCAGGTCTCTGCGCCCATTATTGCTCTAGCACTTGCCACTGGGGTTTTATAAAAAATATTAGGATTATAAATCTTGTGAATGGGGCTTCCTGAACACCAAAAGCTTTAGGAAGGTTCGTGCCTTGCCCTGGTTAAGAAGCCCAGGTTTTAGGTCAAGCGTGAGGGGAAGGAAAAAAGGAAAATAGGGGGATGGAGCGTAATCAGAGAGATAGTATATGGAAGTGTTACAGGGAGTTGCACTGCCTCTTCCATTGATGGCAGTGCAGGGGGCAACATCCCACCCTTCTACATTTATTTTAGTTTGGGGGGATAACTTGGTTTCGTCACAGCTGAGATATGAAGTTGGGATGGAATGCTTGCTAGGTGGGAAGGGCCCTGCTTAGAGTGCATGTCAGTACGTCCTTGAGTAGTGGTGCCCAGAGGTAGCAGTGTGGAGTGAGGCTTATCTGCTTTCACTTTCCCATTGGAGCATGGCTACATCTGGTGCCTGTCATAGCAAGTGGCCTGTCAAGTCCTGTGGAGTCTTTGTTGTCAAACACTCCATGGGTGCTGGTTAATATTTTATATATCATACAGTCTGTTCATTATTGTTGTGTAAATGAAAGCTTTGCCTTTAACATCCATCTTGGACTAGGTGTAATCAGGATTTGTAAGGTAATAAAAAGGGTTCCTTTGCATAATTTCTAAATAGAAAGACGGACAAAAAGCTTTTTGACTATGCCCATTTTATGACCACACCCCCTAAATACCATGTCCATTTTACAAAATTTGGCAGGCTATGGAAAGTTTGAACACATTTCTGGTAGTTTAAGGGCCATGTGTTGTGTGTTATTACAGTTTTGCTAATGAAGGTGAATTGCCCTTTAAGCTGAACGTCTCAGCTTTCCCAAGAGACCTGCTTATCTTAAATAATTACAAATGTATCTAAGTGCAGGTGCCGAGTGCTCTGGGGTCTCTGCAAAAAGCCATTATTTAATTTAGTTTTAGAAACTTTGAATCTTATACTGGCATCAGTGCATGACATCAAAGATTTCAGATTTCAGTAAGAGACTGCAGGCTGAGCTGTCAAAATCTGGACTGTCCTGCGAAAAAAGGGACAGTTGGGAGGTATGCAGTTCATCTAAGAGGTTACATTTTTACAAGTCTGGGTAATACCTTGATTAGGCAATGGATATGCCAAAATGGTTTAAATAGGTCTCCACCAGAAACCCTTCATCAAAGATAACTATAGAGAGTTGTGGGTTAATTAGAAAAGCAGATGAAACAAGATGTACAAGTTGCCTGTTCTAAAGGGTGGTTTGTTTGCAGCAGAACGACTGTATTATTCTGTTTTATAATATTTTACAGAGATTTATGCCAAGATGCACCTTTTGACTGGTGACGAGTAATTTTTCACCAAGTTTCGCAGTGAAAATGACGCCCAATGGTTGAAAAAAATTGTTGAGCATCAAAAAAAAATTGTCACCCATACACTTCAATGCATTTCAGCAAATTTTTGCTGTTTCACAAATTTACTGTGCCAATAACTACTGTGAGTCTTATTTGATTTATCTGACTTTGGGGTATCATCCTTGTTGATGTTGTTGTAGATGGAAGGATTTTTCTGTCCGTAGGAACCCATGTTCCTTTTTTATGAGATTGGGAGCTAGAGTAGCCGCGATGGGCTCTGATTACATTTTGTAGAGGTTAGGAAACATGTCACAACCAATAGAATTCTATTGTCTGTCCACAATGCCCACTCTTTTTGGGGGGTTAAGTAATAAAAGACACTGTGAGGCTGATTTATCGAGTTTTTTTCAGAATTCGAGAAAAAAATGCAGTGAAAAAATGGGAACATGAATACACTCGAGAATGTTTTTTGGAGCCTCGAATAGTTGGGATTTATTAAAAGAATAACACTGCAAAAAGTCGCCAGAAAAAAACTTGGTAAGTAAAAGCTGGCTAGGTTCAACCGGAGTCTAGGGAATTGTCTTTAACAGTTTTAATTATATATTTCCCCTGCTCATTAAAATGTTCATTGAGAATGAACAGAACAATGTGATTGTTGCTGGCATGCTACTTTTTTTTTGAGAAAAAGCACATGCAGGAATATTCTGCTGCTTTTTTATTCTTAAATAAGCTACCATTCAAGGAAAAAATCATGTTTTGTTGCAGTTTTTTTAGCGCATGTGATTTTTTTTCTCAACCCAATCTTGCCCATTGCAACTAATCAGCAGGTAGCATTTCCAGGTCACCTGCAAACATCTTATTGGTTGCTATAGGCTACCGCAACTGGGAAAATTGTATTTAATATTATTATATTTTTTAAATGTGTATGAATTCATAGATAGGCTGGCGAGCCTTTAAGTTTCAATATTTTTTTATAAATAATTGAAACCAGCAAAAAGGAGTGCACCTCCTATTTTTATTCCTTACTAAGGGGCTTAAAAGAATTCTGTAAGTGCATTCTGCTGTTAAAACAGTTTTCTGACAAATCTTTTTCTGCTAGAATGCAGGCAAACACACTATATACATAGCAATGGGTTTAAAATATACTGTGAGTATCTTCTGGATGGTGCACTGTAGTGTTGCTTGAGCATCAATGACCTCAAGTAATCTGGTAACTGCCCCATCTAGTGACCAAAAGTCATAGAACAATTCATTTCTGTTAATGCTGATTCTGAAAATAAACTGACTTTGTCCATGTGCACAGTCTGGTGTGTTTTCAGACAAAAGTTATGTGGCTGTTGGCTGTGCAGAATTGCTTAGTTCATTTCCAAAACAGACGGTTGTGCATTTTTCTAAGATTCCCTTTGGAATGCGCCTTAAGCATGAGTTCTAAACCTAATCCCATTTGTGCATAAAGCTACTAGAAAATCCACAAAAATCCAAGCAGTTTTGTGTTTTCATGTATAATAACTTGTACTACATTAAGATGGAAAATTGGATTTTCTTGTTAATTTCAACACTGGCAAATCAAGACTTTTTTCTTGGAAGAGCTGTGATGCTTGAAGTAATGTTGAAGTAAAAGCAGAGCTTCCAATGAGCATGGCATTTAGATTTTTTTGTGATTTTAAGCGTGCAGCAATGACTGCTGAAAAGGAGTACTCGGATTAAAACAGCTGGTAAAATTAGACACATTTGGCTTTTCTCACCTAACCATTGCCCATGTTTCTATTGTAATATCCTCTAAATCTGCCTTCCTCTTACTCAAAGCCATTTGTATAATATGCTTTCCCCTTAACTCCTATTTCTAAACAGTAGGTAGATGTATATAAATGCCTTCTGGCCCTTTCTAATTAGCAATAGAAATGGCAACTGTGTTGAGTATATCCAGTGCTAGAGTTGATGACACATATAAAATTCCATGTTTAATGTAAGCCTGAAGAGTAGTTGGCAATCTATCTTATTTTTCCTGAGGGGGTCCTTGAATCAATAGTCTATTTAATACAGGATAACAGACTCATTTACCAATGGTAGCAGTGCAAGTGTTGGAGCTCTAAGAGCGGCAAATTGGCAACCCTACAGGGGTGGATGTGTGCCCCTAGGGGGCCCTATGTAGTCTCTTCAGCAGTATCACTTGCAAAGGAGCCCTGTATCTAATGCCTCTCATGCACAGAGCCCCAAGCATCTTTTGAGCCCCTGGCCCTTCCTAGCATGCACATATGGAGGGGGCGGGGAATCCAGGTGATGCCCAGAATAAACCCACAAAACAATGCATATCTGTTGAATGTAGGCATTTGTAGAGGGGCACATGCATTTGAAATTAATTTTAAAAGCACCTAAGGGCACAAGCACCATTGCCTATCTTGTGTATATGCAGAACATCTTGCTTGTGTTTGCTGATACTGACTGGCATCATAATTAGAAAATTGCCATTTTAAAAATGAAGGGCCGTCCCCTGGGATCGTACTATTCACTGTGCACACAAACATACCAACAAACCATACTTGTTAGGTCACATGAGCCAATTAACACACAGAGTTCTGTCTTTTGCTTCAACACTTCTTCCTGTTACAGTTAGAGTTGTAGTATTTCTTTTTTTTTTGTAACTTAAATTTTATTTTTCATCAAAGAAAGATACAGCAATAACATGTCTGATACAATTCTGGCACAGACCATTGAAAAAATGATATGAGCTTCAAATAACATGTTGGGGTCCAGTGCATACATGCATGATACGTGTTATACATGTTACATCATACATATAACAATGAGTATTGAAAAATGTATATAAAGTCAAACATCATGAGAAAGGAGGAAAAAAAAGACAGATAGAGTTCAACTAAAGAGGAGGGGTGGGAGTAGTAGGAGAAGGGGTCCTAAGTTCACTGATTGTTTTCTGCAGTGTGTACACTCAGTTTAATAATTATCAAATCATAAAAGAGAAAAAAATATTTTCATAACTGGGAATTGTGTAAGCAACTGTGAGATACTTTATTTATGCTTTACAACTAATGAAAAGCCGGCCTTAAGAGCCTCTAGGGGAAATATTTGGGATTATTAGTTTTTATGTTGATACCAGATATTTCATATCATCATAATATATATATATATATATATATATATATATATATATATATATATATATATATATATATATATATATATATATATATATAGAGAGAGATATATATATATATATATATATAGAGATATATATATATACAGTATGTGTGTGTGTGTGTGTGTGTGTGTGTATGTAAATTGTATTGAGAGGAGATATGGTGTAAGGATTGTTAAATCCACTTGATGTTAGGGAGGGGCCCCTCCACTTATAGGTACTGCACTTGTTTTTAGGGGCTTGATTTTAAACATTTGCTGGCAGAGATGTTAATAAATATTTCCTTATATTTATACACTGTATATACGTATGACGGGTATTTATCACTACACGGGGTGAAGTCCGCTCATTTTTTATCTCGTTGTCTAACTGTCCTGAAAATAAACCTATATAATACACAAGAGCCATGAATATCCTGTAAATTAGATGTGTATAAACAGTACTTGGTGATGTTATTGGTTATAATTGGAGCTTAGTGATGTAATTTCTGCCACACAACTCACTGAAATTTGTGTATTATAAATTTGTGTTTTTATAAGGTCATGGAACTCCTTGGCAACTTATAATAACCTTATATTTTACAAGGGGGTATGTTATTCACTAATTACAGTCCATTCTGTTCTGGCCCTGGGTGGATGCATGACAGTTTCTAATGTACCTGCTCTCACATGTAGTAGAGATACAGGATTCCTTTAGTGCCAAAAAGGAGGAAATCCATGCAGGAGTTTCTTAAGCAGCAGAATAACGCTATATTTGCATTCATTTCTGCTTCATTTTTCAGTGTTGCTATACAGCAGAAAATTAAATGGACCCTCATCTGCCTTTTCTGCTTTTTGTATAAATTGTGTTTCTCTTAGTGCTTTTAAGTAAAGGATATTGCTAATTTATAACATTATTAATAAGTAAGGATGCATTGCCATTATCTCTTATTATCCGCTCATTAAAAACAGACGTTTTCAATATATTTTTTTTAATATAGACACTAGACACCAAAAGCAGATGCACTTTTGAAATGTAGAGGCTATCTTTAATGCACCAGGGGGGACTAGGACTACTAGGCCCTTGCATTTTACTGTCTGTGTATGGAGGATGGTGTCTGAATGACTGTGTATTTCAACCTATCTTTACATTTGTATCTGGGTGCATGTTGAAATGGGGACTCTGGGAAGTTAATTTATTTTCTTTTGGGATCATGCCAGAGAAGGAAGGTTTTGCCAAGAGAGACCCATGTGGCATTCAAATAGTCAGTAGTGTGAAAAAGCTTTGTAAAAACTGGGGCTTTATAGTGTTGCTTAACATTATTTTCCTTTCTTTCTAGCCTGAATTTGTCCCATAGACTTCAATGTGTCAGGTGGGAGTTGGTGTAAAATAATCACCGTCATTTGAAAAAACATACAGCATTATACATTATTTCTGTGATCGAGGTGCATAGTGATAATTCATGTGTGAATACTATAACATAGCTTTATAAATATACCATTAATTTCACATCAAGTTTTACACCTTTTTTTTTTTTGGTGTATCATATTGTACCCACCTTTATAACTATGTATCCAAAAACCCACTACCTTGACCTTAAAGCTAATGTCACACACAGTTTCACCCCAAAATCAAATAAAAAAACAAAGAAATACAAAAAGTATAGTAGAAGTGATACCTATATTGGCTAACAATAAAAATACATTGCAAGCTTTCGGAGCACCAAGGCCCCTTTGTCAGGCAAAATACAAATGAAAGCTAGAAAGGCACAGAATATAAACTGTTAGATCAGTGAAAGGTATTCATGGGGAATAAATTAGGAAGTTACAGATAGATAGAGATCAATTGTAGAGATTGCATTCCTGCCTTTACACACATACATAAGGTGGTAGGGGCGCAAAATCCCATATTTTTTCATGTAGTCGCTTAAGTTTTTTAAAGGGATCAAGATTGGTCTTGGGTGCTAATGTACTTCCAGGCATTTTAATCACACAATGATCTAGTGAGCATTTTCAAGCAGAAGAACTCCAGTATTTCAAATGGAAGCATTAGGGTCAGGTTTGGGTGCTTTTTAGTTGGCTATTAAGAGCTCAGTGTCCTGAAGCTTCTTTATTAAACATGTGATTAACATAACTTAATATGTTCCAGCTCTGGAAATCACTACTTTGACTGCCTTTTTTAAGGTCAGGTCTGATTATTCCTATTGAATCATTGCATAATCCTTAGAGGATGGAACGTGGTTGTGTATTTTTTATTTCTTTATGGATTTTCCAAAATACATTATTAAAAGCTGAATACATATTTATTTTCAATTTACTTTATTTCTTCAAAGACTCCAAGAAGATATTAGTGACTCAACCTACTTTTAGCCTTGCTTTGCCTATGGTTTTAGCAAGTACGTTCTCACTGCAGCAGGGCCAAAGCTCTTTATCCCTCCCACATACAGTAAATCCCATTGTGTGTGTAAATCCTTTACAAGCCATAATTTTCCCTCTTCATACCAGGACAATTTCCTTGTGTTTTTCTTGAAGCTTGCACAAAGGTATGAATGGTCTACTGTATGTTCCAAATTGTGTAAAATGATTTTAAGCAAAATAAATGGTGTATTTATATAGGTTTTTATTGATTTATTCATGTTTTTTAATTTTTGAAATTATTTTACTTAAATTCAGACCTCAAGTAAGCCATTTACAATGTCCATTAAAGTCCATTTTGTTAATACTTGGGTCAATGTCTTTATATATATATATCAAGGATATCCTCATAACAGTGGTCTTTTCTTGTATCTGGGAATATTCATTCTATATATAGATATAGATCCGCACTCCTTAGGGGTATTAACTCGTGTAAATGCCCTGGTGCTGCTCCTTGGATACTAAACATAAGAACAGATTTAGCAGCGCACTCCTGGGACTTCTTATTAAAAATACGTTTATTTCATCATGGTACAGGAATCAACGTTTCGGCTCACATCCCGAGCCTTTGTCAAGATTACATACCTTTTCACTAATAGTGCTTAAATATGTACAACCACATAGGCGTGTCAAGTGTCATACGTCAATCACCAATCACCTCTTCCCAATTAATATCACCTCTCAAAATCTCATAAGCACTCTCCTGAGGACATCGGCCCCCTAGTTCATGGATTTAATAAATATAATAAATAGACAATAAATAGCATATGCATATACAATATATAGCTAATATATTCAATCCATCAAATAAATAAATTCAATACTTTAGGTGAATACTCAGAGGATATTCTTAACCACCTTATCAATTGTCATTGTTACTAATGTATCTTTATTCATATCTCATAATCAGTGTTACACTTGCAACTTCCTTATCTCACATTTAGGAAACAATTAAAGTAACATTGTTCATTCAATCATCTGGGGGACATAGTGCCTAATCTTTTTATGCAATATGTTTCTCATTACCATAATAATTTCGATCTATCACCTCCTCTCCTGGGTTCTGGTTTATGATCGATGGCTATATATTTAAATGTTGGCAATCAATGTCCCTGCTCCAGATAATGCTTGGCAACCGGTTTCACTGATTTTTGATCCCTAAAGGCTGTACAGATAGCCGACCTATGTCCATCCATCCGGAGCCTCAATGTTAAATCCGTTTTCCCTATATATAGGAAAGTCCACAAGGACATGTGATCATATAGATCACATGTGTGGTTGTGCACGTGATACGATGTTTGATTTGTATTTTCTGACCTGTGTGCAGATGGTTGAATACCTCACCTGGGGACATAAACCTACAGGATATATATATATATATATATATATATATATATATATATATATATAGAGAGAGAGAGAGAGAGAGAGAGAGATTGATACACTGTTTTATCCATAAGAACAAATTTAGAAAATGTTAAATTCTCATATAAATTATAAACAAGATTAAATCATAGTCAACCTAATTAACATCTGAAGCAACATCTTCAGCATTGCCTAAAGAGTCTTCTAGTGTTATGCAGACTATCTTATAAATAGTTGTATAATCACTGTCTATACTGGCTGGTTCCTTTGTAGTGACTGAGCCATTTGCCGCTTCTAAGGCCAATTCTTTAACATGTTGTATAAGTCTCTGCTTTTAAATTATGTTCTTCAAAGCTATTTCAATTTTTTTTTTTTCTGATGTCAGAACATCTGCATTTTTTTCATGTTCGCGAACTATGTCTTTAGGTTCTGTGTTTTCAATAAAAAGCTGATCCTCTGTTTATACCAGACATTCAACAACAGTTGAGCATGCATCATCTGTATTTAGCTTCTCAAACTGAGATAACTTAGATATGCATGTTTACAACTTGGAAACAATGAACTTTTGAACTAATTGATTTTTCAGGTTTTCTTAAGTTTACTGTATGTTTATGATCTGCAAATGGAGATTATGCCTGATTTGATAATCCTTATTAGGGATGTAGCGAACGTCGGAAAAAAAGTTCGCGAACATATTCGCGAACTTGCGCAAAAATGCGAGCGGTTCGCGAACGGTTCGCGAACCCCATAGACTTCAATGGGAAGGCGAACTTTAACATCTAGAAAAGACATTTCTGGCCAGAAAAATGATTTTAAAGTTGTTTAAAGGGTGCAACGACCTGGACAGTGGCATGCCAGAGGGGGATCAAGGGCAAAAATGTATCTGAAAAATCTGCCTGTGTGTGCTTGGAAGAGATAGTGTAGGGGGAGAGCTGTTAGTGATTTCAGGGACAGATGATAGTAAGTTTGCTGGCTAGTAATCTGCTTGATACTGCTCTGTATTGGAGGGACAGAAGTCTGCAGGGATTTGAGGGACATTTTAGCTTAGGTAGCTTTGCTGGCTAGTAATCTACTGTTCTCTTTAAACAACTGCCATACGTTGACCTTGTAGGCATTGTTTGCCCAGTTTTTTTGGCCACAGCCACTGAAGCACAGAGGCCAGAAAAAATATGCCATATAAATGCTGAAAATAGTCATTTTTTTGGTCGCAGCCACTGAAGCACAGTTGCCAGAAAAATTATGCCATATAAATGCTGAAAATATAAATTTTTTTGGTTGCAGCCACTGAAGCACAGAGGCCAGAAAAATTATGCCATATAAATGCAGAAAATATGCATTTTTTTGGTCGCAGCCACTGAAGCACAGTTGACAGAAAAATTATGCCATATAAATGCTGAAAATATAAATTTTTTTGGTTGCAGCCACTGAAGCACAGAGGCCAGAAAAATTATGCCATATAAATGAAGAAAATATGCATTTTTTTGGTCGCAGCCACTGAAGCACAGTTGCCAGAAAAAATATGCCATATAAATGCTGAAAATAGTAATTTTTTTGGTTGCAGCCACTGAAGCACAGAGGCCAGAAAAATTATGCCATATAAATGCAGAAAATATGCATTTGTTTGGTCGCAGCCACTGAAGCACAGTTGACAGAAAAATTATGCCATATAAATGCTGAAAATATAAATTTTTTTGGTTGCAGCCACTGAAGCACAGAGGCCAGAAAAATTATGTCATATAAATGCAGAAAATAGGCATTTTTTTGGTCGCAGCCACTGAAGCACAGAGGCCAGAAAAAATTAAACCAGTAGGGTTTGCACCCTAGTTTGTAACGGTGGCGGAGGGAGGAGGAGGACGCTAAAGGACAGCTGTGTGTGGAGTCATGAGGCTTGAAGAGAAGGACAGCTGCATAGAAGTCAGAACAAGTCTTCCGGCGTGCAGTAACCCTCCGAGATCCACCCCTCATTCATTTTAATAAAGGTCAGGTAATCGACACTTTTGTGACCTAGGCGAGTTCTCTTCTCAGTTACAATCCCTCCTGCTGCACTGAAGGTCCTTTCTGAGAGCACACTTGAGGCTGGGCAAGACAAGAGGTTCATGGCAAATTGTGACAGCTCTGGCCACAGATCAAGCCTGCGCACCCAGTAGTCCAGGGGTTCATCGCTCCTCAGAGTGTCGATATCTGCAGTTAATGCCAGGTAGTCCGCTACCTGCCGGTCGAGGCGTTCTTTGAGGGTGGATCCAGAAGGGTTGTGGCGCTGCCTTGGACAGAAAAACATTTGCATGTCTGACGTTACAGACTGGCCAAAGGGCTTTGTCCTTGCAGGTGTGCTCGTGGCAGGATTACTGGCACCTCTGCCCCTGGAATGTTGATGAGTTCCTGAAGTGACATCACCCTTAAAAGCATTGTACAACATGTTTTGCAGGCTGGTTTGTAAATGCCGCATCTTTTCGGACTTGTGGTATGTTGGTAACATTTCTGACACTTTATGCTTGTACCGAGGGTCTAGTAGCGTTGCGACCCAGTACAGGTCCTTCTCCTTAAGCCTCTTGATACGGGGGTCCTTCAACAGGCATGACAGCATGAAAGACCCCATTCTCACAAGGTTGGATGCAGAGCTATCCATCTCCGCTTCCTCATTATCAAGGACTGCATCATCCACGGTCTCCTCCCCCCAGCCACGTACAAGACCAGGGGTCCCCAAAAGGTCACCACTAGCCCCCTGGGAAGCCTGCTCCTGTTGGTCCTCCTCCTCCTCCTCCACAAAGCCACCTTCCTCCTCTGACTCCACTTCTGGCACCTCTCCCTGCGTTGCAGCAGGTGCCTGGGTTCGTTCTGGTGATTCCGACCAGAAATCGCGCGCTTCCAGCTCCTCGTCACGCTGGTCTACAGCCTCATCTGTCACTCGTCGCACGGCACGCTCCAGGAAGAAAGCGAAGGGTATTAGGTCGCTGATGGTGCCTTCGGTGCGACTGACCATATTTGTCACCTCTTCAAAAGGTCGCATGAGCCTGCAGGCATCGCGCATAAGCACCCAGTAACGGGGGAAAAAAATCCCCAGCTGTGCAGATCCAGTCCTACCACCCAGTTCAAAAAGGTACTCGTTGACGGCCCTTTGTTGTTGCAGCAGACGTTCCAACATAAGGAGCGTTGAATTCCAGCGAGTCTGGCTGTCAGAAATCAAACGCCTGACTGGCATGTTGTAGCGCTGCTGAATGTCAGCAAGGCGTGCCATGGCTGTGTAGGAACGTCTGAAATGGGCCGACACCTTTCTGGACTGGGTGAGAACGTCCTGGAATCCTGGGTACTTGGAGACAAAACGTTGGACTATTAAATTTAACACATGTGCCATGCAGGGCACATGTGTTAAATTGCCTAGTCTCAACGCTGCCAACAGATTGCTTCCATTGTCACACACCACTTTTCCGATCTGCAGTTGGTGTGGGGTCAGCCACCGATCGGCCTGTGACTGCAGAGATGACAGGAGTACAGATCCGGTATGGTTTTTGCTTTCCAGGCACGTCATCCCCAAGACAGCGTGACAACGGCGTACCTGGCACGTCGAATAGCCTAGGGGGAGCTGGGGGTGCACAGGTGTGGAGGAGGAGAAGGAGGACCCAGCAGCAGAGTAAGAAGAAGAAGAAGACGAGGTAGAGAGCGATGGAGGAGTAGAGGTGGTGGCAGAACCGCGTGCAATCCGTGGCGGTGACACCAACTCCACTGTTGTTGTTGAGCTACCCATTCCCTGCTTCCCAGCCATTACCAAGTTCACCCAGTGGGCAGTGTAGGTGACATACCTGCCCTGACCATGCTTGGAGGACCATGCGTCAGTAGTCATATGGACCTTTGGCCCAACACTAAGTGACAGAGATGCGGTAACTTGGCTCTGCACATGTTGGTACAGGTGTGGTATTCCCTTTTTAGAAAAAAAATTGCGGCTGGGTACCTTCCACTGCGGTGTCCCAATTGCTACAAATTTGCGGAAGGCCTCAGAGTCCACCAGCTGGTATGGTAAAAGCTGGCGGGCTAAGAGTGCAGACAAGCCAGCTGTCAGACGCCGGGCAAGGGGGTGACAGTCAGACATTGGCTTCTTACGCTCAAACATGGCCTTCACAGAAACTTGGCTGGTGGCAGATGACTGGGAATGGGAACAGGTGGTCAAGGTGGAAGGCGGAGTGGAGGGTGGTTCAGACGGGTCAAGGAGAGCAGAGGTAGAGCAGTAAGATGCTGGACCAGAAGGAGTGTGGCTTTTAGTTTGCCTGTTGCCTTTGAGGTGTTGCTCCCAAAGTGCTTTGTGCTTGCCGCTCATGTGCCTTCGCATAGAAGTTGTACCTATGTGGCTGTTGGGCTTACCAAGGCTCAGTTTCTGACTGCACTCATTGCAAATTACAATGCTTTTGTCAGAGGCACACACATTAAAAAAATCCCACACTGCTGACTTTTTGGAAGTGTGCGATCTGGCGGTAACAGTAGAAGTTGGCGGAGTTTGCGGTATTGGCGGCAATGGCGGGTGCGTTGGCCGGCTGAACACAGGTGCCGATACATGTTGTTGCCCTACTGATCCCTGCGGGCTGTCCTCCCTGCTTCTTCTAAGTCTTATTCTCCTACTGCCTCTCTGACTCTCCGTCTCTCCATCTGAACTACCCTCCTCTTGCTCTCTTCTACTAGGCACCCACAAAACATCAATCTCCTCATCATCATTCTCCTCAGATGCATCAATTTCTTCTGACACATCACAGAAGGAAGCAGCAGCGGGGACCTCCTCCTCATCACTCATTATGTCCATCTCTATCGTGTTCTCTGCCAGAATTAAATCTGGTGTAAGGTCCTCATCTCCTTCATCTTCTTCTGGCAATAATGGTTGCGCATTACTCAGTTCAAGAAACTCATTGGAAAATAACTCCTCTGACCCCAGTGAAGAAGGGGCACCGGTGGTGGAGGAAGTGTTACGTGGGGTGGCCATAGCAGTGGAGGATGAGGAGGATGTTGTGGTAAAGTTAGAAACGGTAGAGGATGGGGTGTGCTGTGTAAGCCAGTCAACTACCTCTTCAGCATTTTGGGAGTTCAGGGTCATTGGCTTTTTAAAACTGGGCAATTTGCTAGGGCCACAGGATTGCATAGCAGCACGGCCCCTAGCACGGCCTCTGCGTGGCGGCCTGCCTTTGCCTGGCATTATTTTTAAAAAAACAACAACAACAACAAAAACTCAGTTGGTTTTTCTGGAAACGATAATACACACAGCTAGATGGCGGGTTGAAGAAAACACTGTGCAAATAATGCCTACAAAGTCAACGTATACACTACTACAGCGGTGGATACGGATTACGTAAAATATATGAATGCTGCTTGAAAAAAAGTAACTCAAGTGATTTTTCTAGAGACGATAATATTATCAATATTTAGACAAAATGTGAACAAGGTCACACAGCTCGATGGCGGGTTGAAGAAAACACTGTGCAAATAATGCCTACAAGGTCAACGTATACACTACTACAGCGGTGGATACGGATTACGTAAAATATATGAATGCTGCTTGAAAAAAAGTAACTCAAGTGGTTTTTCTAGAGACGATAATATTATCAATATTTAGACAAAATGTGAACAAGGTCACACAGCTCGATGGCGGGTTGAAGAAAACAGTGTGCAAATAATGCCTACAAGGTCAACGTATACACTACTACAGCGGTGGATACGGATTACGTAAAATATATGAATGCTGCTTGAAAAAAAGTAACTCAAGTGGGTTTTCTAGAGACGATAATATTATCAATATTTAGACAAAATGTGAACAAGCTCACACAGCTCGATGGCGGGTTGAAGAAAACAGTGTGCAAATAATGCCTACAAGGTCAACGTATACACTACTACAGCGGTGGATACGGATTACGTAAAATATATGAATGCTGCTTGAAAAAAAGTAACTCAAGTGGTTTTTCTAGAGACGATAATATTATCAATATTTAGACAAAATGTGAACAAGGTCACACAGCTCGATGGCGGGTTGAAGAAAACAGTGTGCAAATAATGCCTACAAGGCCAACGTATACACTACTACAGCGGTGGATACGGATTACGTAAAATATATTATGGCTGCTTGAAAAAAGTGACTCCGGTGTTTTTTCTGGAGACGGTAATATTATGGATATTTAGACAGAATGGGAACAAGGTCACACAGCTCGATGGCGGGTTGAAGAAAACAGTGTGCAAATAATGCCTACAAGGCCAACGTATACACTACTACAGCGGTGGATACGGATTACGTAAAATATATTATGGCTGCTTGAAAAAAGTGACTCCGGTGTTTTTTCTGGAGACGGTAATATTATGGATATTTAGACAGAATGGGAACAAGGTCACACAGCTCGATGGCGGGTTGAAGAAAACAGTGTGCAAATAATGCCTACAAGGCCAACGTATACACTACTACAGCGGTGGATACGGATTACGTAAAATATATTATGGCTGCTTGAAAAAAGTGACTCCGGTGTTTTTTCTGGAGACGGTAATATTATGGATATTTAGACAGAATGGGAACAAGGGTCACACAGCTCGATGGCGGGTTGAAGAAAACAGTGTGCAAATAATGCCTACAAGGCCAACGTATACACTACTACAGCGGTGGATACGGATTACGTAAAATATATTATGGCTGCTTGAAAAAAGTGACTCCGGTGTTTTTTCTGGAGACGGTAATATTATGGATATTTAGACAGAATGGGAACAAGGTCACACAGCTCGATGGCGGGTTGAAGAAAACAGTGTGCAAATAATGCCTACAAGGCCAACGTATACACTACTACAGCGGTGGATACGGATTACGTAAAATATATTATGGCTGCTTGAAAAAAGTGACTCCGGTGTTTTTTCTGGAGACGGTAATATTATGGATATTTAGACAGAATGGGAACAAGGTCACACAGCTCGATGGCGGGTTGAAGAAAACAGTGTGCAAATAATGCCTACAAGGCCAACGTATACACTACTACAGCGGTGGATACGGATTACGTAAAATATATTATGGCTGCTTGAAAAAAGTGACTCCGGTGTTTTTTCTGGAGACGGTAATATTATGGATATTTAGACAGAATGGGAACAAGGTCACACAGCTCGATGGCGGGTTGAAGAAAACAGTGTGCAAATAATGCCTACAAGGCCAACGTATACACTACTACAGCGGTGGATACGGATTACGTAAAATATATTATGGCTGCTTGAAAAAAGTGACTCCGGTGTTTTTTCTGGAGACGGTAATATTATGGATATTTAGACAGAATGGGAACAAGGTCACACAGCTCGATGGCGGGTTGAAGAAAACAGTGTGCAAATAATGCCTACAAGGCCAACGTATACACTACTACAGCGGTGGATACGGATTACGTAAAATATATTATGGCTGCTTGAAAAAAGTGACTCCGGTGTTTTTTCTGGAGACGGTAATATTATGGATATTTAGACAGAATGGGAACAAGGTCACACAGCTCGATGGCGGGTTGAAGAAAACAGTGTGCAAATAATGCCTACAAGGCCAACGTATACACTACTACAGCGGTGGATACGGATTACGTAAAATATATTATGGCTGCTTGAAAAAAGTGACTCCGGTGTTTTTTCTGGAGACGGTAATATTATGGATATTTAGACAGAATGGGAACAAGGTCACACAGCTCGATGGCGGGTTGAAGAAAACAGTGTGCAAATAATGCCTACAAGGCCAACGTATACACTACTACAGCGGTGGATACGGATTACGTAAAATATATTATGGCTGCTTGAAAAAAGTGACTCCGGTGTTTTTTCTGGAGACGGTAATATTATGGATATTTAGACAGAATGGGAACAAGGTCACACAGCTCGATGGCGGGTTGAAGAAAACAGTGTGCAAATAATGCCTACAAGGCCAACGTATACACTACTACAGCGGTGGATACGGATTACGTAAAATATATGAATGCTGCTTGAAAAAAGTGACTCCGGTGTTTTTTCTGGAGACGGTAATATTATGGATATTTAGACAGAATGGGAACAAGGTCACACAGCTCGATGGCGGGTTGAAGAAAACAGTGTGCAAATAATGCCTACAGGGCAAATAATGCCTAAAAGGTCAACTTATACACTACTACAGCGGTAGTAAAATAAAAAAAAGTAAAATAAAAAAAAAATGAATATTAAAAAAAAAAAATTAAAGTTGGTGCTGCTGAACTACTAGGAGCAGCAGATTAGCACACCAGTCCCACTCCCCAACACTGCTAGACTAATAGCACTGGGCTCTTATAGTAGTAGTAGTAGTAGTAGTAGTAAAACAACAAAAAAATAAATAAAAGCAGTCCTTACAAGGACTACTGTTATTGCAGCAGTCAGCAGATGAGATCAGAAGCAGGACAGCTGCCCACTGCAGCTACATACAGAGCACTGCAGTAGAAGGTAGATTACTAGCCAGCAAAGCTACCTAAGCTAAAATGTCCCTCAAACCCCTGCAGACTTCTGTCCCTCCAATAACAGAGCAGTATCAAAACGATTACTAGCCAGCAAACTTTCAACTGTCCCTGAAATCACTAACAGGCAGCAGCTCTCTCCCTACACTATCTCTTCAGCACACACAGGCAGAGTGAAAAAACGCTGCAGGGCTTCGGTTTTTATAGGGAAGGGGAGTGGTCCAGGGGAGAGCTTCCTGATTGGCTGCCATGTACCTGCTGGTCTGGGGTGAGAGGGCAAAAAAAAGCGCCAACAATGGCGAACCCAAAATGGCGAACGTCGCGCGACGTTCGCGAACTTCCGGCGAGCGCGAACACCCGATGTTCGCGCGAACAAGTTCGCCGGCGAACAGTTCGCGACATCTCTAATCCTTATGGATACATTTAGGTCACCTCTGTAATGTTCCTTAACCTATCCCTGTCCTTTACTGACTACAGGTTTTAAAGGAGTTCTTCAACTTTCGGTCTGTCTTTGAAATTCTTCATGAGACAGACTTTGAGACTCATTAAAAGATCTAGACCTGAAAAAGTACTGAATTAGGGAAAATGGGAAAATTCGGCCTTTTTCAGCAGGATTCAGATTTGGCCGAATCCTTCTGCCCAGCTGAACTGAATCTGAATCCTAGTTTGCATATGCAAATTAGGGGCAGGGAGGGAAATCGTGTGACTTTTTGTCACAAAACAAGGAAGTAAAAAATGTTTTCCTATTCCCACCCCTAATTAGTATATGCAAATTAGGGTTCGGATTCGGTTCGGTATTCAGAAGGATTCACAAAGGAATCGGGGGTTTGGCCGAATCCAAAATAGTAGATTCGGTGCATCCCTATATATATATAGTGAAACAATGACAGTTAGCACCAAGGCAGTCAAAGTTCCAGCTGTGCCATAACTGTTTTCAAAAACATACAGATGCATTCTGTGTTGTGTATTTTTTGTTTAATATTGTCAAGAATTATGAAAAAGTTAGTTGGTAAAGCAAATTTGTAAATATTACTGTAAACACCAGAGTGCAACAGGAAATGTGCTAATCATACTGTCTAGCCCATCTAGCCAACAGTTTTAGCTGAACTATATCAGGGTAAGAGAAGTCAGCCTATACCTGCCCTAAATATCTGTACAAGAACAACATTTTTATCAATACGGGTATCTTAATGGAGTCAGTTTGTCTATATACTCCATAGAATGAAGCAATGTTGGCATGGCCTAATACTTTTTTTAAGGATACTAATCTCCTTCTTAATTTCCTCTTGATTACCCTGGCCAAACAGAAACACTAGTAAATACAGTGCAGTTTCTTATATTTTAATGCAAAAGTACAAATTCTTTCTGAAAAAAATCAAATACATTTGTTAATTAGTTAAGAAAGAAGAAACATTACCTCCAAAGTATCAATCACTTTAAAAACCATAACCTTGCTGGTTTTAAGATGTGACCCTTTAAAAACCAAATAGAGGATGTTGCTGTTAATAATTTAAACATGCTTTTTGCATACATGCTTATCCCACCCCCTAAAGCTATTATCTGCATTCCTATAATAACAGGCTAGTTCATCATAGCACAAAACAAATATGGTATAAGACTAACGAAGGAATGTAATAAAAGTCGGTAACAAAAAACTATTTTCCTTTGCATGAATGTAATATAGCTTTTGCGAACCCGGAAACTGTTTAGCGACCACTTCTGACAGTGGAAGTGCCCAGTGTATGTAATAAAGCTTCAACAATAGCTATTTCATACCCAACAATTACCTTTCAGCAAGGCCACCTTTCCACGTCCCGTCCAAACGTATGTGCAACTTTAATATTATATATCAGGAAAGGATACGGTCAAAGGCAGAATAACTACAATGTACATTTATTGACACAACATGTTTTGGGTATAACAACCCTTTATCAAGTGTAATAAAACGTATTACTGAAAACGTTATGTTTGCTCCAAAAGATTACGACACCTTCAAGCACGTCTTAAAAGTGCACAATGTGAAATTTGTAATACAATAACAGTCTAATGAATGTTACTGTGTGAAATGCTAATTTTTATTCTTAATTGTGCAATTTGTTTTTCTCTTTACAACTATTTCACAGTTACTCCCAAATGCTTAGTTAGCCCTGCTTACTACAGAAGAAATTGTGGATTTTAGGAGTGATCTAGCTTTAAATAACATTTTAGTATCATACAAAATAGCTTATTCTTTGCAACTTTACAGTTGGTCTTGATTTTATGGCTTCTGAAATTTTTAAACAATTCAAAAATAAAATGAGGACCAATTGCAGGCTGTCTTGGTATACTGTATATCTTCCGCTTGCTAAAAATGAATTCTAAGGTGAACCTTACTATTGAAGTTATTATTTAGCTATATCTTGGTAGTTTACCTTCTACACCTGGCCAAATTATCCTTTGCCAATTAGGGGGCAAATTCAAAAAGCGGCGAAGTGGCTAACTTCGCCAATTTACTAAAAGTGTCCCTAGTGAAAATTCGCTTGCGAAGTAGATAGACTAGCGCAACTTCGCAGCCTAACACTAGGTGAAGTTGCACTCTGGCGAAGAGTTTACTTCGTCAGGTCAGATCAGGCAAAGTGCAATAGAGTAGATAGGAGTTTGTAAAAAACAAAATTCTAAGTCCCAAAAAATGCTGTTTACTTTTATAGGGTGATAAGCTGAAAAAGATCGGATTTTTTTTTAGGGTATCCTCCTTCCCCCTACTTTTGTTAACATATAGCAACTTAACTATACTTTGGGCACATGTGTAGGTCATTAGAAAACCTCTATATAATGTTATTTGCCCCTAGGTCTCCCAACTCTAATTTTCCAGAAATAGAAAAAAATATATAAATAAAACCCTAGAAGAAAAGCAGAGTAATAAAGCTATATACAATAATATAATGTAATCTTAAAAAGATAGTGAAGCTGATTTACAAATATAAGTGTCATATTATACCAGTGCCAACAGCAACCAATCAGATTTTTGTTTTCATTTTCTGCCATTGACTTCTACATGCCCGTGACAGGTTTTAGATGGAGTATTTTCAGAAATAGATTTTTAGCAGCTTTGGGGTATAATACTCTAAAAATTTGAGTTTTCCCCTTTAAAAACTCAACCAGAAAAATTCAAGCTTTAATAAATAGGCCCCTAAGAAATAATAGCATGGCCTATGAGGTGGATGTACGTAGATAGGAATCTATATTTCTAGGTTATATGCCTACAACATACTATAACTTGACTAAAATTTTGACTTTAATAATGGACACATAGGGGCACATTTACTTAGCTCGAGTGAAGGATTCGAAGTAAAAAAACATAGAATTTTGAAGGGTTTTTTAGGGTACTTCGACCATCGAATAGACTACTTCGACTACGACTTCGAATCCAATGATTCAAACTAAAAATCGTTTGACTATTCGACCATTCGATAGTTGAAGTAGTCTCTTCGACTACCTACTTCGGCACTTTAAACCTACCGAGCTTCAATTTTAGCCTATGGGGACCTTCCCCATAAGCTTTCTAAGCTTTTTTTGATCGAAGGAAAATCCTTGGAATGATGGATTAAAATCCTTGGAATTGTTCAATCAAAGTATTTGCGGTAAATCCTTTGACTTCGATATTCGAAGTCGAAGGATTTTACTTCGATGGTCGAATATCGAGGGTTAATTAACCCTCAATATTCGACCCTTAGTAAATGTGCCCCTTAATTATTAAACCTTTCATTTTTCTGGTCCGGGCTTTTTGTATAGCCAAAAAAGTCCTGGGTAAAAAAGAGCAACTTTTTCGGATTTATTATCCATCAAAACTGCGACAAATCTGAAAATACTCCAGCTAAAACTTGTCAGATCATGTAAAAGTCAATGGCAGATGGCCCTTTTACAATTTGAAGATGTTTCTTGCCTTCATGATCTTCGAGGGTTTCGGCTGGTTTTTGTTGGACAATCCACAAAACGGCACCTTTTTCGGGTCGCACAATTCAGTTTTACGCACAATGATAACCTTTAAGTTAACTTTTAAAATGTTTTAGAATTTCTAATTCTAAGCAATTTTTCAATTGCCCATTTTTTCTTTCTTTATAGTTTTTGTATTATTTGCTTTTTTCTTTTGCCTCTTTCCAGCTTTCAAATGGGGATCACTGACTTCATCTAAAAAACAAATGCTTTGTAATGCTACAAATGTATTGTTATTGCTACTATTTATTACTAATATGTCTGTTCAGTACCTTTCCTATTCATATTCTGGTCCCTCATTCAAATCGCTGCATGGTTTCTAGAGTAATTTGAACCCTAGCAACCAGTTTGCTGAAATTGTAAGATAGAGAGCTGCTGATAAAAAGCTAAATACTACAAATGATACAAATGAAATTAAAAACATTTTCAAATTGTCTCAGAATATCTCTCTACATCATAATAAAAGTTAATTTAAAGGTGAACAACCCCTTTCAATAACTAAGCTTACAGTGTTATGTAGAAAGCCAAAGTGGTTAAATATGAATATAATATAGAACACACAATTGTTTAATTACATTTTGACCTGAGTAATATGTGCAAGGCATTAGGGGCAGGTGATGGATGTCAGTGATGCACATTTTAAACAAAGCAGATGTGTCACTCCAATCCTTTGGCTAACTTTAGGAACCCCTGTACCAAGAGTATTTTCAAGCACTGGAAAATATTTAGTATTTACCTAAAGAGCACTGGACAGTTTGGGGTCTGTTTATTGAAGGTCAAGTTTTGTTTTCTCTAAGAATTCTAGTTTTTTTCACTATAAAAACTCAAATTTTTAGAGGAAAAAAACTCACATTTTTAGAGATCTATTGTGCCCCAGAGCAGCAAAATATCTAAATCCAAAAATACGCCAGCTAAAACCTCTCAAATTCATGTAAAAGTCAAAGGCAAAGGTCATTTTAACCATTTGAAGATGTTTTACCATGATTTCCGTTGTTTTGTTTTGGGTTGTTTGATGCTGCTTTTCACTGGAAAACTCAATACATTTATAAACAAAGAACTTGAGATCATATAACCACAAAGTTTTCAAGGTTCTTTTTTTCGATACGATTTTTTCAAGTTTCATTATCAGTAAATTAGCCAAATTCATGGATGGGGCGTTCGGTTGAGTTTGTTTTTGGTAAAATATGAGAAACAAACGGGTTTTAGTAAATAACTACCTTAATGTTTACTCAACTTTCCATTAAAAACTAAGAAGATATTAGATGAGCTACACGTTTGCAAACTAACTTTGGGTTGTCCAAATTGACTGGTGGGTGCACTTAATAAGTTAAATGGTTTTGTGCTTCAGAAATTAAATTTCCTTCCCAGGGTTTTCCAGAGATCCCAAACATATCCACATACATTGTCATATGCTGAATAAATATAATATAAAGCAGAGAGGAGTACATTTGGATTCCTTGACATTTTACTATAAATCCAGTGATCACTACCACAGGGCAAGTATTATTGAGTAGATTAGTGTGTGTGAATGTTCAGTATCTACACAAACATGTTTGTCTCCTGGCTTCCCACTAAAAATTCTAAATGGTTAAAAGAGCATTGTGCCAACAAGCACCACAAGTCAATACACTCCATCATGAGATGTTTATGCAGTATGACTGCGTTATACAATATCATTCGCTTCCATGGCATTAATCACTACACATTTGGAATAGCTATATATATAGCAACTTACAGTAAAACACTGTGCTCTCTCATTCATTATGAAACTATACTGACTGAAACAAACTCCATAAACCTTTCAAATAGTTGCACTTTGTACCACAGCTTTAAATAACCGATGTATGCATTTTGTAATCCATCAGTGAAAAGCAAATTGACCAGCTAATGCATATTTCATCTACAGTCTCATTTAAAAGGAAACTTAAAGAATCCTCGTGTGCCACATATTCCATTCCTTGCATGAGGGTAATGTTGTGGGACTAAAGAGTGCAAATGTATGTATGTGATACACTAAATATTAGATTTGCAGCAACTTCTTAGTAAGTAGCTCACTCAAGGAAAAGAAGAGAGAAACTGGGAGACACTTAGAACAAAGGGGAAGGGAAGAGACAGCACCGGAAAAGGTGAGAGAATACATATTGTAGGTGCAGATTAAATTACAGTAAATACATAGCCTACGCTACGTCCTTCTGGACCAATATGGCAGCTTATTGGACTGTATATGGCATGTCACCCACTATTGGGCCTGCCCAGGCAAAACCTGACCAACATTCAGAGAGATATCCTATTGGACAAGGACCACATTGGAGTATTGATTTGTCAGACAGGGTCATTATGATTCCTTCATTGCCTGAGGTCAAGGTGGGCATATTGGGGAAAGATCCACTCGGCTGGAAACCTTACAAATTCTTCCCCACTGTACTCTTATTTGTGGATAGACTAATGATAATGCATAAAAGCAAATATTATGACTTGATACTGGAGGTGGCAGCTCTCTGTGTTAAAGGAACAGTAACACCAAAAAATGAAAGTGTTTTAACGTAAAGAAAATATCATGTACTGTTGCCCTGCACTAGTAAAACTGATCTGTTTGCTTCAGAAACACTACTATAGTTCATATAAACAAGTTGCCGTGGAGCAATGGCGGAAATTGAAAAACAGCTATATGGCACAGGTTAACTAATGCATAACAGATAACACCATTAGACAGACAGAGCTTATCTGCTATCTGCTGTGTAACTTGAGCCTTTTATCCTTTGAATGGCTGCCCCCATTGCTACACAGCAGCTTATTTATATAAACAATAGTAGAGTTTCTGAAGCAAACACAGCAGGTTTACCAGTGTAGGGCAAAATTATATTTTCATTACTTTAAAACACTTTTATTTTTTGACGTTACTGTTCCTTTAAGATTAGATGCTTCCATCCTCTCTTTCTATTCTCTCACAGAAACAGACAGGTCTACACGTCATAACTAGTTTAATTAGAGTATGTAAAAGGAGTATTTTTTTTTTTTTATTAACAATTTGTCAAGTGATTTAACACATTTCGTAAACAGGAGTATAAAGAAAAGACAAAGGAAAGCAGGGAGAAGAGGAGAGGGAGGAGAGAGAGAGAGAGAGAGAGACCTGGGGTAAGTCACTGGCATACCGGTTCACTGCAGGTAAAGGCTCAATACACTGTACTTCTGTCATTTCCGTAGTGTAAAAAAAAAAAAAAGGATAAAACTGCAATGCAAAAATGACTTAAATAGTCCATGAAGCTGTTCTTTCGTATAGTTGTATGCGTTCCACTTCCATCCGTACTTCCTCAGCAGTTGGTAGCGAGGCGCTTTTCCAGCGCCGAGCCAGCAGGCTTCTAATGGCCAACAATATTTGGATGGTTTGTCTTTTAGATGGTTTATCCATTCGAATTGCAAACAAGCTAAGTAGGGCCATTTCTGGCGAAAGCGTATGGGAAATACCTGTGGTGTCCGTTATTATTTGGTTAACCATAAACCAGTATCTTTGCGCAATGGGGCACGTCCACCATATGTGTAGCATAGTCCCAACATCCAGCTGGCATCTCCAGCACACATTTGGGACTTCGGGGAAAGCGTTGTGAATTTTCTCCGGAGTCATATACCATCGGTACATTATTTTTGTAGTTAGTTCGTGATGGTTAAGTGCCCTCGAGAATTTGGATGATTGGCCAAATAAGTACTCCCACGTCTCTAGGTCAATTGACAGATTCAAGTCTCTTTCCCAAGCGACCCTTGCCAACTGTAAGTGACTTGTTGAGTCTTGTATAAGTATATTGTAGACCAGAGTGATACCTTTCTTGGCTCCTTGGGTATGCCAACATTTCATTTCATATCTAGTCGGTTGACGCGCACTCAGCCAGTTATTCGTTTGTAAGTAGTGTTGTATTCGGATATAGGAATAAAGTTGGATGTCAGGCAGGTTATATTCTGATTGTAAGCCAGAGAAGAGCTTCATCCCATTCCGATCATACAAGTCTCCAATATTAGTTATACCCAGATGGTGCCAGGTTTTGAGGTTCAAATCTGGTATGGCTTCCCCAAGGATAGAGATGGGCGCCAGCACCGATAATGGGTTGATTAGCTGTCTGTTAGCCCTCACTGTATACCAAGTCCTCAGTGTAGCAGTAATGGGCGGGGACAATTGTCCCAAAGTTGTGTAGTTGTGCTTCCCCAATGTCCAGACATGTGAGAGGATGGTGTGATCAAATTGGGACTTGTATAGCCAGTTTTCCATATCCACCCACTTCTTACTTCCGTGGGGTAAGTGCCAATCAGCCATTTGGTCCAGAATTGTGGCTTTGTAGTAGGCTTGCAGGTTTGGGCAGGCCAAGCCTGCCTTTCTCTGCCTTTTTCTCATCTCTGCCTTTTTCTCATCACTGCTCGGGAGATTCTTGGTCCCAAATAAAGGATAGAAGCAGTCTCTGGATTTGTTGAAAAAAGGTATTATACAATGGGATGGGCAGAGCTCTAAATTTGTACAGAATTTTCGGGAGTATCAGCATTTTCACTGCGTTTATCCGTCCCATCCAAGAAACGTATGTCGTCTGCCACATATTCAAGGTCGTTTGCGTGTCCTTTAGCATGGATGCAAAGTTATGTTTGTAGAGTTGAGTTGGGTCTGCCGATATTTCCACACCAAGGTAATAAATCGCCGTGGTTTGCCAGTCCATAAAAGGAGTATCTTCTTCAATATTTTTAGCCCAGTTGTGCAATACACATAGGGGCGATTTTTGGGCTGCTGCCGCCTGAGGCAGCAACCCCGATGCTGCCCCCCTCTCCGCGCTTAAAAGTTTAGCGTCGGAGCGGGTCAAAAGGTGCGGCATTTCTAGTGTAATGAGTGCGTACTGCGCTTTCTGCACTAGCAGAGCCGAATTTCGGTTTAAAAACCGGAAATTCAGCTCTTAAAGTTACAGGAGGTGGCTTTTTGCCACCCCTTGTAACTGGCCGTTCCCTGCCGCCTGAAGCAAGGTGCTCACCTATCCTCATGGCAGGAACGGCCCTGAACGGGGACATAAACTGTTTGCATTTCTCACACTGTTACTCAGCAGGAAGTGAAAGGTTTTGAAGAGTGGACTCAGGTGTCCCTGATCTTTTTGAAGGAGTGATTGTTTCATGCATACAGATACACCCCCCCATTGCTGCATATTCATTTGGACTTACTTGCTCTCATTCATACTAATGTCATGTTCCTATCTGCTGGTTGAGTACATCAAGCAACCTTCATTTATGTATACTTTTTTAAAACTGTTGGCATTACAACATTGTTGCATTACTTCATACTCATTTTATTGGCATGTGGATGTACATTTTCAGGTTAATTGGGATTAATGGTATAATAGTTCAGTATGTAAACACATTATTAACAAATAAACAGACAGACAGACAGAAACATAGATAGATGATAAATAGATAAATAGATAATTACTAGCTGAAATTATGAAATATTAAGTCAGTCTAAAGTGGGCTTTATAATATTTACAAAGCAAGATTTTCTGGTTGTTCTATTTTGGTATAGAACAATGCAGTTATTAATACAATTATTTTAGCCACTTGTGACTAGTTTTTAGTCGAATCATGCAGACACATATATTATCCAAATTTATAAATACAGGGCAGATTAGGTTGTCTTTCCTTGCAACCTCAGCTTGGCCTCCCCATGCCTCAGGAAAATGGATTTGCAATTTTTTAGAGCATTATATTGATCAAATAAATGTTACCTTCATATACTGTATCTCAGGGAACAACTAATCAACATTGCCTAAAATAATTGTTGTGTAAAAAAACTGTTAGTAATTTTCAGTTTTAATTACTGGCACACCTGGGAGTGATTTTTACGCTTTCTTTATAGAGCCGAGAGCAAGCTTTGAGTCCTGTTACATGTAAATGTATATATTGCTATGGAGCTCATTGTACACCCTAGATATAGCAGTGGACTAAAAGCAGTTTTCAGGGAGCACCTAAGAGGCTAATGTTAAAGCAGTTTAATATTCGTGATTATGATTAACGCATCTGCTTCCAAGCATCGATATTACGTCTTCGCCAGTTACCATTCCCCGTAGATTGCATTAAGAACCATTGGAACAGAGAGTTTTTAGCGGCTTTTATTTTCTAACTGTATTTTGTTCTTTTATCAGATGGCCCTGGGGTGCATTGATACAGAGCACACGTTAGCATCTTTTTGAAGTTCAGGGCAGGGGCATGTTATATTGAATACAGAATTCATCATGTTTTTAGATAATTGCACAATGAGTAGCATTTTTGTTTTTAAGATGTACTTGTTCTCAAAATTGTTTATTTAAATATTCAGTTGTGCTGCAATAAAGAATGATGTGAATGCTAAACATCTCATCCTCATACCCACAGACATTTCAGATTTATTTAGATCACGTTATTTTATATCATGATTTTATTTTAAGTATGCAATTGTACCAGTCAGGACTGCACTGATGTAGCCCTGGAAGTGAGGTTTTTTTATCCATCCATCACTTGTTAATGTAGAGTGCTCATCACACAGATACACACTTTTGTAGTGTCAGGTGCTGAACTGGAAGACCCACTCCTGTTGCTGGGTCATAACAATATGCAAAAAAGAAACATGCAGCACACTGTGTTAAATTGCAAAAGTGCACCAAAAATTTATTAAGCCCACATCATACAAATGGGCAACGTTTTGGGCTTACCAGGCCCTTTAACACTCCTGATTTGTATCCATCCATGGTGATAATTGTGTGTATATTTCACACATCTATAGGGTATCTGATAATTACCTAACTACAATTTTGACCCAATTGTATTAGGATGCATGTAATAACCTTTCTGCCCACATTAACCAATTCAGGTCACTCACTTTATTAAAGGAGAAAGAAAGCTACCGAAGCAGTTTATTGACAACCACAATAGTGCAAGCTATAAGACAATATTTATTCTGCAGAATGCTTTACCATACCTGAGTAAACAGCTCTAGAAGCTCTTTATGTTTGTTTAGGATAGGAGCTGCCATAGTAGCTTGGTGTGACATCACTTCCTGCCTGAGTCTCTCCCTGCTGACTCATAGCTCTGGGCTCAGATTACAGCAGGGAAGAGAGGGGCTAGAGGAGGCTCAAACTGAGCATGCTCAAGCCCTAGCCCTGGAGGTTTATACTGAAAACAGGAAGTCTGATACAGAAGCCCATGTGTACATAATAGAAGGAAAGAAATGCTGTTTTTCTTTTGTCAGAGAACGCAGAGCAGCATTACTTTAAGGGTTTATTGGTGTATTTATATAGACCTTTACTTAATTTTAACCTTTCCTATCTAATATTGTTATTCTAACCTAGTATACCAGGTGAGTTTTCACACTTTTTTGTGATATTTCCACCTTTTCTAGTGATATGTTGACTTATTGAGAAGACAGGAGGAGCTTCGGACATTTGGCATAGCTTCCTGACCAACTACAATGGCTTTGGTTTAGCACAATGGTATTTATAAATTTTGTGGATTTTAAATTGATACTCCCCTTCCTAATTGTAGAAAAGTCATATTCCAAATGCTTATGAAGTTACTATCCTAGTTGCCAATTAAGCTGGTTACAATTAGCAGATCAGTCTGTTTGCGGCAAGAACTTTGCACAACATGCCTGTACCTTTCTTTTGCTCTAATAGGATTTTGTGTTTCTGCCTGTCTCACTGCCTCATTAGCCATTCCCCTAGCTAGCTGTGATGGTGGTGAGGCTGTGTATGTAAGGACATAGACATATTCCTTCAATTCATGATCAACCACAAACTGTCACAAAACCCTGCTAAATTACGAGTTCCTAAAATAAAGTTATAAAGTACAGTGTGAAATTTGCATATAATGTATCCGGAGGTGCTCATGTCAGTTATGAGGTTGATGACTTTTCCATACAATGGCAAATAGGAAGAAATGTGGCTGTTAATGTTTTAACATTGTATTGCTTTGCTGCTAATCTTTTGGTAATGGTCTGCTTTATCATAAATATAATGAGGTGGTAACTGTTGGATATGAGGTTTGGTACTCTAGGTATTCGTTGATTTTACATCTTTGCTCATGTTTCTCTAATTTGTGTTATAATCAAAAAATTTTCTTGGAAACAAAATATCAAAAATACAGATTCTTAATAGCATTTCAGTCTAATTCAAAATCACTCTAAGCTTTCCCTATCCTTCATGCCTAATAAATATCCTGTCCTTACCATTATTTGTTCAGGATCAATCATTGATATCAAGGTCTGATGTAACAACAACTCACATATTTCTCTTTCACTCTTATTTATGCAAATGCTGTAGCTGCAGCTTAACAGGTGCTGTGAAAAAGATGAAGAATACTAGTTTTCCCCTTCATAAATGTTAAACATAACAACATGTTTGCTATTATGGACGTAAGTTTTGTGGGCTTTAAAATAAGCAACTTTTGAATATGGAACACACGTGCAAAAAATAAATCCAGCCTGCAGCAGTTCATCTTAGTACAAATCTTTATAAAATGTACAATTTAAAAGGGCTTGCAAAAGGCTCCAAAAGGCATATTTTCTATTAATGATGAAAGGAGTCATTTGACTTAACTGAGGAGATTAAAATCTGTACAATGATGATCATACTATCTCATTTATATGATCATTGGTTGAGTGAAGAACAAGGTTCACCCACACTTCAGCCATTCATTTTACTGTGAAACACCCCATTCTGTGTTTGTATTACCAAATGTCTCAATGTACAAACAAAACAAGGATCTACCTTGTGAGTTCACACAGCTTGATCTACCTGTTTGCAAAAAGCTTTCTTTTACTAATTAATTTAAGGGTCTATTCATTAATCATAACAGTACATGCGTTATTATCTATCATCAAAGGATTTTCCAGAATCTGTCAATGCAGTAGTATAAGTGTTATTTTTATAAGATGTTATTTCTTCATAGGAGCTAACAGGAGGGCAGAGGCCTCTTTTTAGGAAGCATAATTTGTACAGTCCTCTTGCATTGTTTTTATTCTAATAATAATGGGTTAGAATTTAGTACGGGTCTGTGCCTTTAAATATGCTTGTGTTTAATGATTTATGTGTATGGCTATGGGGGATTCAGGAAATTCCCTGTGTAAAAAGTAATTGCCCACCTATGTATAACAGGTCAAATTGAGAATATGAAAATGTTATAGCCTTCTTTGATATAGATTTCCACTAAAAAGGTGAAAGGGTCTCCTATTGTTTACTGTGGTTTATAACCATGGCAGATACATTATATTTACTATATAGCTTGATGCCAGCAACAATTCTTTAGCCTAAAAACATTTCTTTACTTCTATACATTTCATAATTAATGGGTGATTCAGAGATAATTATTTCTAAGGTAATACATTACATTCTTGCTGTCAATTTGCTATGTCTCTCCTTCACTTAAAGTAAATCAATTTTCTGATGGTGGATGTATGCGAACTAAACCAGTATAGAAGAGAAAGAAGAATAGGTAATTGTAAAAGCAAGCTAATTAAGCAGACATTGACTAAAATACGGTGACATGCTGTATGGCAGCTTAAGGTGTAATTGAAGGAAAAATAGTTTTCTAAATGGGCCCAAGTTACTACCCATCTTGAATGGTTAAGATGTCAATTAAGAGAAGCAACCTTTCTAATGCTTATTGAAAGTGTGAGCAGACTGGGAAAAAAGCAATTAAAAGAAAACACAGGAGTGTTGCCCACGGTGATATGTTTCCAGAGCTTGCAGTTGTGTACGCTTTCACTTATTCTGCACTCATGCAAATGAAAATGGTGCATCTGCAAGAAATACAGCAAAACACTACCTGCAGATGTGGTTTATCGGTCTTGAATAGCACAGACTATCTAATTTATTAACACAGTCTATTAGGGTGATGGCCACCAGGACAATTTGTCGACCATGGGAAATATGCGCTACCTACGTTCTTCAAACCACCTAAAATATCTTTGCATCTAGAACAATGGTGGGTAAAGCACATCAATAAGGTAGTTATATAAAGTTTGAGTTATCTGATTGGTGGTTCTACTACTGCAATCTTTAATGTTCCAGATGAAAAGATTAACTGCTGGAGACAAATTGTCATGTTCACTTTTAAAGTGACAGTTGCCACAAATGTCTCGGCCTAGGGGAATAAAAGGCAGAGTCTATGAGTAGTAAAGGATAAATAAAGGTAGTCTTTAAGGCAGCTTGCACTCACTTCTGGGAGGATGTTCTGCTTGAGACAGTATAGAGGAGCTTAGCGTTCATTCTCTTAATCCTCTTTATGAAATGCCTGTCTTCCAAGATGAAAAAGTCCAAAGCTGTCGGTTTCTTAACCAGTCTTTTGCATGCATTACACAAGTGAAAAAGCCATCTGCCAAGATCCTGTAATCAGAAGGAAATCATGAGACTGCAGGTCAGCTATGTAAATGCATATGCATCTTCATATTAAATATACTAAATGCACTTCTTCAAAATCAGCAAATTCTAAGGCATTCCTACAATTTTCCTTATAGATGGCATTTAATGTAGAGATTCTAATATAAATTCTTCAACAGCATTAGTACATTATTTTATTCCCCTTTGGGTATCATTATAACTCAACACCCAAGGGTCTCTGTGCAAACTTTTTGCAGGGTCCCATCATTATCACAGAAAAACATTAAAGGGCAGTTTACGTTACCTTTGATCATCGTTGGTCAGGCAATAAACTGAGTGAGTGTGTTCCTGATTTTTTCCATGAGCATTGTTGGCAAAAATAAAAAGCTTGGCAGGTTTAAGATGGCAAGCTCAGCATCTGACTGGGGAGGTTGTGGCCTGCATACACCCCCCTGGACCCCAACCCTCATGTGCCACCCCAAAAGGCTACCTGTCACAAATTCCCCTCTATCCCCTTCCCCTGGCCAGGGCATACCTTTGTCAAGTGTGTTATTTCTTCATGCAGCAGGGTTAGGTCAGGCTCTGTCGGGGAGCACACTGGGTTATTTCTCAGTTTCCTGCCAGCCCAGTCCAACCCTGGGCAAGCTTTTTATTTTTTCAAAAACCTGTTCATAGAAAAAATCTTTTTTAAATGCCAGCTCATATCAATTGATTAGTGAAATAATGAGTGAGATCAGGAATTGTTGCTTAGCCACTGGTGGTTGAACATATATATATATATATAGTGAATAAAGTACCCCCTCTTGTAAAATATAAGGATATTATAAGTTACCGAGGAGTTTCATGACCATATAAAAACACGAGGCCGAAGGCCGAGTGTTTTTATACAGGTCATGGAACTCCGAGGTAACTTCTAATATCCTCATATTTTGCAACTGGGGGTACTTTATTTATTATAATACACAAATTTCAGTGAGTCATGTGACAGAAATGACATCACAACTCACCGTTTATAACTGATGACATCAGAACTCACCGTTTATAAGGATATAATTTACAGGATATTCATGGCTTTTGTGTATTATATATATATATGCTCCTTACAGTGAGTCCCTAGTGCACATGGTTTCCTCATCCACTGAATATTTGAATTTGTACCTAAACCTAAAGAGGTATTTTTTATTTTTAGAAAGTCAAACTGAGCTTGTGAGGTTGCCTTAGGGCCATGGAAACAGGTACAGTTTGTTACGATAGGTATCCCAAACCAGAACAATCCCCAAGGTCCTGGTCATGGCTAACCTTCTGCCAATAACAACCACCTTTCGCTCTGGTAGGAACCCTCCGCTACTCGGTTGTCAACAGGTCTTATCGTGAGAGGACCAGGGAAAGAGTCCTGGGCAGGCAAGGGAATCACACGTAGTACAGAAAGAAAACAAGAAACGTGGTTGAGGGACAGGCCAGGTCGATACCAAAGGGGGGTAGGCAGTACAGATTCAGGAGACGTAAGGGTAGTTGAGGTCACAGGCCGAGTCAAACACACCAAATACGAAGTGCAGAGCAGGATCCAAGAGAGAAATTGATACACAGGCTAGGGTCTGGACAGGCAGCAGACAGACAATATCAGGAGCAGGCAGGATTAATAACAGTTGATCCAATAAAACACTGGCACTCAAGACAAGCAAATGCAGGGATATACCCTTGCAAATTTTATTCTGCAAATGTGCAACATTTCGGGTCTGACCCCGAAACGTTGCACTTTTGCAGAAAAAAATTGCAAGGGTATATCCTTGCATTTGCTTGCTTTGAGTGCCAGTGTTTTCTTGGATCAATTGTTTTGGAGGGTGCTGATCCCTCCAACACCGTGCACCAGGCGCTGAACTCCCGAAGGCCAGGGTGTGCAAGCGGGCTACTCTACTCAGGGTTAATAACAGATCAGGAACACAGAAAATGGCACACAGGAACTAAAGACTTAGACCTTTATGTTGTTCAATGTACAAAAAGCACCTGTGCTATTTAAATTTGGCTCCAGCGCAATGATGTCACATGCGACTGTGCCGAATATAGCTGAAAATGGACAAAGATGTGTGAAACCCAGAAGATGCAGCGTAGAACTAGGAAGATGCCAGAGGAACCAGATGTGTCGGGCGTCCCGTTGCACTTCCACTAGACCACCAGGCAAGTTTCTCACACAGTTGCAATCCCTGCATTTAGAACCCTGATAAAGGGATTTATTTTGTTTATGGTAAATGTTTATCTGATTTCACAGGCTTGCTAGCATAATGACTGCTGAATACATACGTAAATCTATTAAATGATCACAGAAACCATTTCAAGTGATTGTTAATTACTGCCATACTGAGTGATAATAATCACCTCCAAGTTTTTCAAACTTCTCATGATATAGTGCTTAAGCCTTGTTTGCCCATAAAGCCTTTCAGTGTGTATATACAGTATATATATATATATATATATATATATATATATACACACATATATTTTGGTTTTCTGATGTTTTGTTGATCAGACTGTACACATATAAATAAATATTTAAACTGTGCAATTAGAGGTGTAATTAAGGTGCATCCGGTACATCAGGAATGCTCCAGGGGAAACCAAAATACTGTATACAGTTGAAATGCTTTTAGCTCTGACCACATTACAGTATGTATATTTAAAGCTATAATGTAGATTCTTACTTCAGCATTCCTACAAACACAATTCATTGCATGTTATAAAAGTACTTTCACTTCACTCCCTTTTAATTTTAATTAACCATTATTCACTTTTAAAATTAAAAATGAATTCTGATTTTTTAACATGATTGTGTCACTTAAAATTGGACTCCGAGGCCTAGTTTTTATTCCAATAAGAACACTTGTTTCAATTTCTTCTGATCTTGGGAAGTAAAATCTTGCTGTGAAATAAGACCCACACCTAGATTGTGATCTCCATAGGGAAGGGCCTTGCTGTTCCTAAAATGTTCAAGGTACAATATATTGGTGTAGTGAAAGTAATAATATAAGCTCCAATAGATGCTGCCTGATATTGAGAACTGATACCAGATGCTTTTGTAGACTGTTCCACTAGAACTTATTCAATGTTTATCACATTTAAGCAATACTACATTAAGCAAAGATCTAACCTATATTAACATGCCCTTTAGGGTCTTCATTAATATTAATTAGCCCCTGAGGAGACAGCTCCGGTGGGCCCCTGACCCCCTAGCCCAACACTGTTAGTTGGTTTAGAAATATAAACACTAAACACAACATTTTAGAACCAGTTACCTTGCTAAAGCTACATTTAGGCCTAAATAATTTATTGGAGGTGACATCTGACCCAGAGACCTCCAATTAGTCATCCCCGCTGTAGTGAATTAAATAAAAAGTATTTTACCCTTTATTTCTTAAATATCCAAACCACCAGTTGTTTGTATTTTCACTGTATATGCATCCTATGTACAGTATTAAAAAGAAAGTGTGTCCAGTAGGACCAAATGTAAATGCAAATTCTCAGGGACAATCCTCTCATCCAGGAGGAGGTCACCAACATGTAACTAGGGTTCCTGAGCTTTAATTTGCCATATGTTTACAGCAAAATCAAACTATGCACTATTCCATAACATAGGAGAATAACTAATCAATGCATCATGGCATTAGACAAAACATGTACCATGGGGAATTCATTGTTTGATAGCATTGAAGAATTACTCAGCTGCCAAAATATTTTACAATGGACATTTTTTTCGTTCTCTTATTTTAAAAATGGGACATCAAAGTTTCAGGCCAATGCCAGGTATCTAAGCTAGTGTTAACTAAACTGAAACTCTTTTGCTCTTTTTATTATAGTCCTTGTACTACTGAATGATGGCTCTTTCCACACTGATTTTAGTAATCTAAATACCTTCTTTTTCCTGGCCTACTTTTTTATTTAGTTCTATTGATTTAGCTTTTTTCTCTCTTTCACTTGTTACCCAAGTGTCTATTCTTATAAATATATTAAACAAGAGTTTAAACACTGACCATTTCTTATCAGTGCCCTTGGCAGAGAAGATGCAATATCGAGCAATGTGTATATTCTGTAGAGCTTCATTTAGAAGGCTACATTTTACTTTTCCAAATGTTATGGTTCTAGTACACCTAATTTAACACTGTTCTGAAAGTTTCTTTAAAAAAATGTTGCCATCATGTCTTAACACAGCCAATATCTATCTTGTCCAATATTTGATTTTTTAAACATTTAAGCTGTTGCTCAAGGGTCTGATAATGGGATTGATAATAATACAGTAGGTTGTCAACCAGATTCAAAGTAAATAGGTACAGTCCTGGAGCACATACAGACATGCCCTGTTTACAAGTAGGGTAAAATGTAATGTATTTTGCACAATTCAATAAAACATATTGATATAGATTATTCTGCAGAGGAACTGTTTGTTATTTAGTCTGGATATTTGTCATTTTTTCTATGAGCTGGAATCTATACATGCTGCTAGTGTAGCCCTGTTAAGCATTAACATTTGAACTGCATTGTTTCTCTGGCAAACAAGTGCATTTTATACACAGGAAGAAATTACTTTTAAATAATGTATTTCCTTTAATGTTTTCTTGTATTGTAGGGTGAGCATTATTTTGTACTCACAGCAAGTCACAGCGACACAAGTCACAGTCGTGTAATATGTGACATCACTAAGCAGAATTTAAAACTGATGACATCGCCAGCTACCATTTATAAATAAATATTTGTTCAGGTTGTTTAAGTTTATGTGTATTATAATATATCTGAAAGTTTGAATGCTGAATACATTTGAATGGATCAGATACTAAAAAGCTAGATTTAATATATGTTTATCTCTATTAAGCCCTTGTGCAATTCCCATATGCATTAATGCATATTATTCCTAATATTATTTAATTCACATATTTAGATGCTGCACTAGATCAGAAGGATTAAGATTATAACTAAATCCTTAATTTAAAAATGTATGTTTTTGTCAATATTTCATAAATGTTTGTTTTTCCTTTTGTCATTTATTAATTTTTAATATTTTTTATGCACCTTGACATTTTTTGGAATTTCTCTTGCTCACCATACCAATGTTTTTTTCAGTTTCTGTCTTTGCTAATCTAATTTCCATTATGCACATTTTATTATACCTGTAATAAATGTAGATATTTATAGGGGTGGTTACCCTTTACTTTTAGTACAGTATTTTATAGAATATCCCATTCCTACCAACTTTTCTATTGGTCTCCATTATTTTTTTTATAGATCTTTAATTATTTGCCTCTTCTTGTGCCCCTTTCCAGCTTTGAAATAGATGTCACTGTCCCCAGCAGCCAAAAAAAGATTGCTCTGTGAGGCTGCAATTTTATTGTTGTTTTATTTAGCTTATTTATTAGACCCTTGCCTATTCATATTTCAGTCTTTCAGTCAAAATACTGCCTGGTTGCTAGGGTAAATCTGGTCTAGCAACCAGACAGATACTGAAAAACCAATAAAAACCGAAAAATGAAAACCAGTTGCAAATTGTTTCTAAAAATTATTCTCTACATAATACAAAAAAATTAAAAGGTGAAGTACCCCTTTAACAGAACACCAACCACACATAGGGCCAGATTTAATTCATTGAGAAAAAAAGATCTCATGATTTATCATGTGAAAAGTTATGGATGAGATTCAATTTGAGGGAAAAAAAAATCAGTGCCAGTTGTTTCCCATAGACTTCAATATGACTTCACATGATAAACCTTGAGATAAGTTTTTTTGAATTGCATCTCAAATTGAATCACGGTCATGACTTTTCGGGCAAAATTCAATTCAGTTAGAAAAAGGTTTATCACGTGATACGTCATGATCGAGATTCAATTTGAGATGCAATTCAAAACGTAACTTTCTCCTGAAATTGCATATCGTCCATTGTTTTCCACTTGACAAATCATGAGATAACTTTTTCTCACTGAACTGAATATGGCCCTTCAAGTGATAAACCCTTTTTTTTCCACTGAATTGAATCTGGCCCATAGTCACATCATTACATAAGACCAACTAGATTGAGATTTGAGAGCACATTTACTTACATTCATAGTAAGTAGCAAGTAAGTTTGAAAAAAGACACACGCCCATCAAGTTCAACCTTTTAGTTATTTTTTTAATCTTCCTAACTGGCAGTTGATCCAGAGGAAGGCAAAAAAAACCCATCTGAAGCCTCTCCAATTTGCCAATGAGGAGGAAAAAATTCCTTCCTGACTCCAAAATGGCAATCGGACTAGTCCCTGGATCAACTTGGACTATGAGCTATCTCCCATAACCCTGTATTCCCTCACTTGCTAAAAAGCTATTCAACCCCTTCTTAAAGCTATCTAATGTATCAGCCTGTACAACTGATTCAGGGAGAGAATTCCACATCTTCAAAGTTCTCACTGTAAAAAACCCCTTCCGAATATTTAGGCGGAATCTCTTTTCTTCTAATCGGAATGGGTGACCTTCTGTCATCTGGAAAGACCTACTGGTAAATAAAGCATTAGAGAGATTATTATATGATCCCCTTATATATTCATACATAGTTATCATATCACCCCTTAAATGCGTCTTCTCCAGCGTGAACATCCCCAATTTGGGCAGTCTATCCTCATAGCTAAGATTTTCAATACCTTTCACCAGCTTGGTTGCCCTTCTCTGTACCCTCTCTAATACAATAATGTCCTGTTTGAGTGATGGAGACCAAAACAGTACGGCATATTCTAGATGGGTCCTTACAAGTGCTCTACAGTGGAAGAATGACCCCTTCCTCCCGCGACTCTATGCCCCTTTTAATACAGCTCAAGACCTTATTTGTCCTTGATGCTGCTGACTGGCATTGCTTGTTACAGCCAAGTTTATTATCTACAAGGACTCCAATGTCCTTTTCCATCAAGGATTTGCCTAGTGCAGTCCCATTAAGGGTATTAGTGGCTTGGAGATTCTCATTCAAATTTTTGCTTCATTAGTCACCTACAAGACTTCGCTCAACTATGTCAGAAGTTATTTTGTTGTCAAATATATGTATGCAAGTTTGCAATTACGTCCCGGCAAAAGAATCTTGGCATACTTTCAGTGATTTCATAACGAATTTTCTCAAGCGTTACTTTCTTCCTAACGAAACTTCATTAACTTACTTACAAGGTAATTCGCTAGTGAAGTGTGTTGCTCATCTATTAGTAAATAGGCCGATCAGGTCTAGGTTTATACCAATCGTCATTTTAGCAAAAATTCATCAGAAATTCACTCTTTAGTAAATGTATCCCTTGAAGAGAGTAGATTTTTGCTTTACTAGATGTTCTGAAATTTTTGGAGAGCACTCAACTGTGGATGAATGTCATATATGGGATATAGGATCCGTTGTCCGGAAAACTGCTATCCAGAAAGCTCAGAATTAAAGGAAGGATATCTCCCATATACCCCATTTTAATCATATAATTCTAATTTGTAACATTTCATTTTTCTCTGTAATAAAACAGTAGCTTGTACTTGATCCCAGCTCAAAATAATGAATCCTTTTTGGAAGTAAAACATCCATATTGGTTTTATTTGATGTTTAAATGATTTTTACTACACGGGTAAATTATGGTGACCCAAACAGAATGACCCCTTATCCAAAAAAACCCATGTCCCAATCATTCTGAATAACACCTCTCATACCTGTATATGAATTTTTATATCTGACTAGTTATACGATACATGTGTATGTCATTAAGGGGAAAAAGTACTGCTTGCAAGCCAAGGATGACAATATATTCTATTTAAGTTTATAGATCAATAAACTGTTAATTCTTTTTAAAGGGATACTGTCATGGGAAAAAAAAAATTTTTTCAAAATGAATCAGTTAATAGTGCTGCTCCAGCAGAATTCTGCACTGAAATCCATTTCTCAAAAGAGCAAACAGATTTTTTTATATTACATTTTGAAATCTGACATGGGGTTAGACATATTGTCAATTTCCCCGCTGCCCCAAGTCATGTGACTTGTGCTCTGATAAACTTCAATCACTCTTTACTGCTGCACTGCAAGTTGTAGTGATATCACCCCCTCCCTTTTCCCCCCAGCAGCCAAACAAAAGAACAATGGGAAGGTAACCAGATAACAGCTCCCCAACACAAGATAACAGCTGCCTGGTAGATCTAAGAACAACACTCAATAGTAAAAACCCATGTCTCACTGAGACACATTCAGTTACATTGAGAAGGAAAAACAGCAGCCTGCAAAAAGCATTTCTCTCCTAAAGTGCAGGCACAAGTCACATGACCAGGGGCAGCTGGGAAATTGACAAAATGTCTAGCCCCATGTCAGATTTCAAAATTGAATATAAAAAAAATCTGTTTGCTCTTTTAAGAAATGGATTTCAGTGCAGAATTCTGATAGAGTTTCCCTATTAACTGATGCATTTTGAAAAAAACATGTTTTCCGATGACAGGATCCCGTTAACTAATGCATCTTAAAGGAAAACTAAAGCCTAACTAAAGAAGTAGGCTAGAAATGTTGCACATTATGTTTTGTGCTTCTGTACCAGCCCAAGGCAACCACAGCCCTTTAGCAGTAAAGATCCTTGTCTCCAAAGATGCCCCAGTAGCTCCCCATCTTCTTCTCTGCTGATTCACTGCACGTGCTCAGTTCTGCTGTCAGTTACTGATAATTACTACATAGCAGCTAAGAAACCAGTGCAATTAGCATCAAAATTTAAAGTCAGCCCTGTAGGATCAGATTATATTACAGTCCAACCTCATTTTCTGTTGTAATTTACAACCCCTAAGCTTACCTTCTCAACAGCTGCTCAGAGCCCACTGAGCATGTGAGTGTCACAGACACTTTCCAAGATGGTGACCCCCTGTGACAAGTTTGAAGTCCTGTCTCATTTACCTAATACCCTGGGACGGTGCTCCTGTTAGCAGAAAACTGCACCAATACGGGTGTCTTCTCAGCAAGCACCATTGTGCAATCTTCTTCTTTTTTAAGGTGGGTGCGTATGCACAATAGCATGCAAAGTAGAACAAGAAAACTTATTCTATGTGCATGCATCAGCCTTAATGCATTGAAGAAAGAAGAAACGGAACAATATGATCGCTCTGAAAATACCCTGTGCAGTGCAGGTTCCTGCTAACAGGAGCCCCAGCCTGGGGTATCAGGTGATTACAATCACTTTGGGGGTGCCTAAGGGCTTTGTTATTTGATTATTCCATTATACGCAACTGTACCCAAGTTTCTACCCGAACATGAAACAAACCATAACATTTCTGCAAAGCACTGATGCAACTTAAAATGTCGCTGTAGAAAATAAAACGTTTTTTCATCTAGGATGCTTATTAAATGGTTAATTCTGGGTTTGTTTATATCCTTTTAATTTTTTACTATCAGTCCATGAATGTGTATCATTCCCTGAATAATTTCCCACCATATCTACAGGAAGGTTATTCACGTGAAGTATTGCCTTCTCTTTAAATAGGTTCTAGCCACAATTTCTTTCTATATATTTCAATAATTCTATCATATTGCACTTCTAAGCTGTACACATTGATCACAATACTCATTTTATGTAGTCCATGACTCCTCTTGGTTGCCCTTCTCTTTACAGTTTCTATTTTATTAATATATTACTTGTGGCCTTGAATGGAAATAAAATGACTTAAATGGTGTGTTTTATATTTAAATGTATTGCAGTAAAGGGAGCTGCCATGCAGTACCAAGTGTATATTAAAACACTGTTGTTCACTGATTCAGCGCTGGTATTGAATTCTCTGGTTTTCCAATGCCTGGCAGGGACAGGCAGCATGAGTGATTTGGTTCCACAAGGGAAATTATTGTTAGGTCACAGTAATGAAACATTAAATAACCGATAAACTAGAAGAAATGGATATTTGAGAGCAGTACCTATATTTATTTGTCACATTTAACGAGACAGAATAGGAACTTTAAAAGCTTTGAACTTTTTTTTTTAATTAAAAGTACCAAATATCACATTTTCAGGCAGGAATTAACAGGAAAAGACAATCATTGTTTATATCACTGGAGTTCTCACGTATCTCGCCTTATAGAAACAACTTTGGCTAGGGATGATAACCCTGCAGTGGTCAGTAGACATTTTTGTAACTATAACAACCTAATATTTTCTCTTTGAGAGGGAATAATGATTGATAATACATGGGGCTAGGTTCAGTAACCTGCACTGATCATTTTCTTTATTTCCTGTTATAAATAAAAACCACAGAATGCAGCGAAACATTCATATTTGTTAATTTATCATAGGAATGAAAACTGGAATTAGGAATTTAAGCTTTTTTTCTGACCTGATTAAGCCTGCTAATATTTCAGGCAAAAGTGTACAGTATTGCAGCTGTTATACAGAATGTTGAGGACCTGGGGTATTCCGGATAATGAATATTCCTGTAATTTGGATCTTCATACCTTGAGTCTATTAGAAAATCCATGTAAACATTAAACCCAATAGGCTGCTTTTGTTTCCAATAAGGAAGAATTATATCTTTGTTTGATTATTACAGAGAAAAAGGAAATCATTTTTAAAAATTTGTATTATATGGCTAAAATTAAGTCTTTGGGAGACTGTCTGGAAACAGGTTTCCAGATAACAGATCCAAGATTTTCCCATGATTAATTCAAAGTGATCACTGTGTTAGAAAGGGCATGTACCTATATTAAAGGGACAGTGAAAATGAAGATATTGAGGGACTGTTCTTGTTCATAAAAACAATGGGCCTATGGTTTCTGAGGATGAAAACTAGTTATTAGTCTAATTGAGTCATATATGACAACAATCCAATTCTTCCTTTTGGGCCCCACACAAGCATAACATATGGAGGCCCATTATATGGGAACCATGTAAAATATTGGTATGCAGAGAACCATCGTACTTCTATAAATGTGCCACCTCCCTGATAACTGCCCTGGTTACTGTAGTGAAAGAAAGATGGAGAAATTAATATTATATGGAAGAAAAAGCCCATTTTACTACTGATAAACAACACATCAGTATAACTTAAGGGAGACCAATGACATTAAGAGGACCACTATGCTTTTTCTTCTTCTTCTGTTTTCTATCTGTTATTGTTGAATTAATTGTATCACATTGCAGTAACTGAATGTAAGTGAAATTATGTTCCAAAAAAATGATAATTACCATATGCAAGCTGCAATTTAATGAGTGCAGACGGTGTGACTGTAACTACACTATGCTAATAAAACAATGTCATGTAAAAACATTAACAATATTTAATAAAATATAAACAGTCTCACAAGTTAGTGGGGGGGCAGGCAAGGGGGCATGCCTATAGCAGAGCCAGATATTAATCTGGCATTGCCTTCCTCCAGCAACAATTCCTGTACATGTATGAGATATATAATCCCGAAACCCATTATTCAGAAAGCTCCAAATAACAGAAAGTCCATCTCTAATAGACTCTATTTTATCCAAATCTAACCTTTTTTAAAATGATTTCCTTTTTCTCTGTAATATTAAAACAGTGCCTTGTACTTGATCCAAACTAAGATGTAATTAATCCATATTGGAAGCAAAACCAGCCTATTGGGTTTATTTTAACTTTAAAAGATTTTTTAGTAGACTTAGGGGCACATTTACTAAAGGTCGAATTTCAAAGTGAATTTCAAATTTGATACTTCGATAGTCAAAGTATTTTTTCAATCTAAAACGTCCGTTTTCGAGCAAAGTCAAAATTGGTCAATCGAACAATTTAATCCTTCGAAACGAACGATTTGAAGGATCGTACAAAAAACAACTCCGACTTCTAAAAAATTAGCCAAAGACTCAAAGGGGTTCTAGGAGGTCCCCCATAGGCTAAACAGCAATTCGGCAGGTTTAAGGTGGCGAAGTGTCGAAGTCAACGTTTTTTAAAGAGACTTTTTGAATGGTCGAATTTGTATTTTCCATTCGAAACGAATTTTGGCCTATTCGATGTTCGAAGTACCCGAAAATTACTTTGAATTTAGTTTTTTTTTGGAATGTAGGTACATCTCCCAAATATCACCCTAAGGGGCCCCCACATGCCACTTCTGTAGACCTCCTTGGATCATCACAATGGTTTGGAAATCATTGGTCTAGACCAGGGGTCCCCAACCTTTTTTTACACATGAGCAACATTCAAATATAAAAGGAGTTGGGGATCAACAAAAGCATAAAAAAAGTCCCTTGGTGCCAAATAAGGGCTGTGATTGCTGTAGATATTTGGTAGTCTCATGTCCCAACGTGAGGATCTATTTGGTAGTACACCTGGTTTGTATGCAACCAAAACGTACCTCCAAACCAGGAATTCAAATATAAGAACCTGATTTGAGGACACTGGGAGCAACATACAAGGGGTTGGTGAGCAACATGTTACTCACGAGCTACTGGTTGGGGAAAACTGGTCACTAACCAATGTTCCTTCTGTTTTTTCAGCACAGCCCCTGCCAGAAACAGGAAGCACTCTGAGTGCTAGAGCAATGTTGGAAAAACTGGAACTGGGACATCTAATTAATAACACTTTTCTTCTGGGGGAGATTGAGTATTAATTAGTGAAGCAGTTTTGATTTTGCAAAACAGTGAACAAAAATGGATAATTTGGGGAAATGTAATAAAAGGGGCTAGTTTTACCCAGGTTTAGTAAACTATAACAACCTATCAGCTGTTTGCATAAACTGTGCACCTTTACAGGATGATACCTATTATCCAGAATGCTTGGGACCTTGAGTTTTCCCGCATAAGTGATCATTCCATAATTTGGAATCAACTTAAAATTAATTTAAGCAATACATAAACAATAGAATTGTTTTGCCTCTAATAAGGATGAATATATCTTAGTTTGCATCAAGTGAAATGTGCTGTTTTTTTAATACAGAGGAAAAGAAAATCAACTTTAAAAATTGAAATTATTGATTAAAATGGGAGGCTGCTTTCCCTTAATTCTGAGCTTTCTGGATAATGGGTTTCCAGATAATGGATCCCATACCTGTATTACATTAAACCCTGTGAATGGATTCTATGCATAAACTGGAATGATTTTAATACATTATAGGACTAATATACAACTTGATCCCAACTAAGATGTAATTCATTCTTATTGGAGGCAAAACAATCCTGTTAGGTTTATTTTAATGCTCAAATTAATTTTAAGTAGACAATGTATGGAGATCCAAATTACAGAAAGATCCCTTATCAGTATAACCCCAGGTCCAGAGCATTCTGGATAATAGGTCCCATGTCTGTATTGTTCCATTTTTTCAGGCACATTATGGTTTAGTATTTAATATATAATTCTGTATACATATCAACTGCTAAACCCCAAGCATGTTCCCTTTGTTGCCACTGAGTTTATTTTGTAAGTGCAGTAAGTTGCACATTTGTTGAGTTTTCCCTTGACCCTGCCTCTGCAGAGCACAATCATGTTGTAAGTGTGGGCATCAGCCACATGAGATTGTATCTGCTGTCTCAAACTGGTTTCCTAGAAGGGGTGGCAATTAACGTCATGCAAAACTCAGTCTGCTTGGTAGATCCCATGCTCTGATTGTGCAAGCTCACTCCACCAGCTCTGATTTGCAATGTTTTTCATTATCCCAGTTTGTTTGCCGTTTCTGTGTTGGTTCCCTCCCATCTGCTCTCTCTGTCTCTTGTAAATCGGATCAAGCCTGATTCCCCTCACGTCAAACCACATGATCCCATAAAACATTCATCACCTCTCAATCCCTGATCCAGCTCCATAAAACATTCATCGATGCTTTTCCTCTCGCTGCTTTTCCCATACAGTACAGAGGCAGGAGAGGATCAGTGATTTCAGCACAGTGTCTGACAGCCACAAGAAGCTCCCTGCACGCTGGAGCAGTGTGGGAAACACTGGCACTGGGACATCTAATTAATAACACTTTTCTCTTCTTCTGCTGGAGGATTAAGTACTCCTTAGAAAAACAGTTATGAGTCTGCAAAATGAGGAACAAAAAATGGATACTTTGAATGGATTCTGTGCATAAACTGGGGAAGATTTTGAGACATTATATTTGCTCCTCCAAAGACTGAAGGAGACTGCTGAATGGGGAATTTTCTTTGCAAGATTTCGTTTTTGGAGTGTGATTAATTTTTTTCTCAAGTTTGACGTTTTTCCTGGGATTGCCATCATTCTATTTTCTCTCCCTATATTCCGAGTCTGCGCATTGAGAAGCATTGTTTAAAGAACCTAAAAATGAAGAGAATGCTTAATAAAGGTAGGGTGCTTTAATGTATAAGTAATGACTTGCTCTCTGCTTGTATCTGATGGCGTTTGATGATTTTGTAGGTGCAGTCTGTGTATTCGTGACTACTTTGCACTGTCCATGCTACTCATCTATAGGATGCTCGTTGGATATATATATTTTTTATTTTGGATTATTCTAGTGGGATATGTGTTGCATAATCTGGATTTGGGTTATTTAGCAGATAGGGAGCATTATTCTTTTTGTTTACTTTTTCTTGCACTGAAAATGACTCTCCCAAATACTTTGGTTCTGCAATGTATTTTATTTCATTGCTATTATCATTGTGTGGAGGAGACTCCCATGACTTTGTGAATGCAGAGGTGCTACAGTGGTAAGAATATAAACCTCACCTAAGATAAGGGTGGCTAAAATGTCATGCTGTGCCCTGCTCCACACAAGTCTAGTGCGATCCACAGCACAAAGTAGGTCAGGATTCCAGAAGGACGCTAGGCTTTTCCATTTTGGAGAGACATTCTGTATCTTGCAGTCTATCTATCCCCTGGGTGCTTTTGCCTCCAGTTCCTTGCTTTATGTAGCATGATTAACTCGTTTTTATGTTTGATGATCCAGCCTGGGAATGAAATTATGCCATACAACATTTTACTGAACATAGACCATAGAGTGTGGGAGGAAGTGGCTTGCTTTATGTCGTGTCCTCTACAACTACTTTTAGCCATTTTTTGTTTTCAGTGTCACACAAATTCATGCTGTTCAGCTAAAAAAGCAAACTAGAACTTGCTAATAAACTGCCTCGTGCCTCATGCATAAAGATAAGGGAATGCTGAATGTAGAATCTCTTGTATGTCTTCAAATGAATACGTTACTAAGAAAATCATTGTATATTTCATTTTTACTTTTGAAATTCTGTATTCGATGGGGAAGCGCCTCTCTTTCAAATACAGTATTAACAGCCGCCTTTGTCAGTGTAATATATATTTTTGGGAACCTGTCATATAGAAGAAGAACTGAATTATATTTCATTTGGGAAACTGTCATATAGAAGAAGAGCTGAATCTCATTTTATATATATATATATATATATATATATATATATATATATATATATATATATATATATATATATATATATATATATATATATATATCCACAGATTTGAAGCCTATTCAGATTTGGTATCTTCCAGATTAGTAAATTCTGCAAACCATGGGTTATGCAATAGTCTATATACTGTAGCGCTGCATATTCAACCTGATTGATTATGCACAAGGCAGACTGTGCACTCAGATGGGCAGGATTCAAGAAGTCTGGATGGCTGTAATGTAAATGCTCTGCTTAAATAATAGAGCCAACATTGACACATGCCTGAAAGTTGAATTTTGTAGATGAGAGAGAGAATAAGGTATACAATGACTTCAAGGATTGTATCTATGCTGAGATAACTAGTGGGGGGACAAACATGTATATATATATATCTAGCTATAGATACAGATATATATATATATATATATATATATATATATATATATATATATATATATATATATATATATATATATATATATATATAAATATATAGTTACTGTAAGTGAAACAGACATACAATACATACATGTTATTACAGCTAAAATGAATATCAGGAAAAGATAGGGGTGTGTGCATGTGTTTGTGTGAGTGCATATGAGAGAGAGAGAGAGAGAGAGAGAGAGAGAGAGAGAGAGAGAGAGAGAGAGAGAGAGAGAGAGAGAGTATGCGAACGTTAACATGCAGCCCTTTAATGAGGCATCATCCTTTGTTGCCTATAAAGTGGGCTTTACTGGAAAAGAAGGCTGCATGCTCAATTAAGGCTTTTTAAATCCACCTAAAACTTTGCTTTACCTTTATTCATTCTTCCAAAAATGTGCAATGTAGCTGGAATAATGTGCTTGTTATTGTGTGGTGTTACTGAAAGAAGAAAACTCTTCAACAATATCACTTGTTTAATGCCTTTAATTTAGTGAGTCCTTTTAAAGTCTTTTTTGACAAAACATTCATTTTGGGTGCTCAGTGCAGGCCGGGAATAAAGTGGTAACATGCTGAATGGCTTGTGAAGCCTCAAGAACCTGCATTCAGGCCTAGAGCATTGTACTCACCACCATTTAATAAATGGAGGTGTTCTTGGTGTAATTACATTATGGTCACCCGATTTAATAAAACTAATATAACTGCATCATTTCAGTTAGGATTTTTTTTCATTAAAACATGTAGGTTCCAAAAAAGCATAAGACACCAAATTAATATAAGTACCTTCTGCACCTAAGGAACTATGACTTCCAACAAGCTTGCTAGTCCCACTGAGAGTGCAGAACATTTTTATTCATAATATTTTCTTAATAGTCCCTTTGTGTAACTCCCAGATGTGCTCATTAGCCCTATATGCAGGCTTGTGCATACAGCAGCAAAACAGGAATGCTTTCTGTCGTGACTTTCATATAAATAACAATATTCTATGAATAGTGTTCACCCACACTGGCTTGCCTGACTTTATGTTATAATGCTTTCTATTGAACTTTAATTATGCAACATTTCATATTATTGATTTGTCATTTGTCTGTATGAAAAGGAAATGGGACGTCAGATTAACAGGACTGGGTATTTGAGTTTATATGTAAAGCTCTGTATTTGTTGCTGAATGTGTGAGCACAATGACAGCTTTTCCAGGTCTTATTTATCACTTTCTAAGTGCAAATTAAGTGCTGTACTAATAATAGTCTAAGGGAAGCCTGCCTTTTTTAAACTTCAAGGTTTTTGCTCATGTTTCTGGGAGGCAGGATTTACATAGTGGGCACCCCTAGGCCTGCTGACGTTCATCGCCACTGTTCCCTCCCTCATCTGGACTGGAGCAATGGGGATTGGTGCACGGGAAATTTAAAAAAAACTATTGTATCTCCTGTGCATCCCCAGTGTTTCTGAACCAATGTGGGTGTGGTTGGACAGCATGCCGCCCCCTAAAATCCTGCCGCCCTAGGCCCCGGCCTTGGTGGCCTTTCCACAAATCCGAAACTGATTGCTTGGTGTTTAAATTATGTTCTAGTTGCATTACTTTATTTAACTTTCAGTTGAACACTATTTCTGATTCTGCAACCTATCATTATCAATAAGGCAGTAAGTAAGTCAGCTGCATGGGCAGTCTCCCTAGAGCATTTATTAGCAGTTTGGCAGATCCAACATCTTGGGGGACCCTGCCTTCCTTCCTTGGGTTTCCTTCAAATATCTAGTTCCCCAAAGCTGTCCACATAAAAAATTTTGATTGATTTATGATTTTTTTATGAAGGAAATAAATATTGCCTAGAGATTTGTCAACCAAGCTGGAAAAAACAAGCCAATCAATCAGCCATTAGCCAGCCAATAAATACACAGCTGTATATGTATGTAATTGACTCAATTAATCTACTTATTCAATGCCTTCAGTGGATTTCCAATAAACACTGGAGCAGCATGTTTTTAGATATAGGCAATCCCAGCCATTTGCTTTTAATATTTCTTTTTCTTAAATCCTTGTAAGTCTTCCTCTGTATTAGCTACATCAATGAGCCCTGTTTTTTTACCCAACTAAATCTGGTGGAAATCTGAGCATTCTGATTCAATATTAGAGAAGTGTATGCTATGATTTAATGGGATTTGTGTATTTTGTGATAGTAATGTGTAGGAAATTGGAGGCAGTTTTGTAGACTCTTGGTTGAATGTCATGCAGCTTTGGGGCTCTGTCAAAGCCGGACCCTGTCCTGTTCTTTGGAGAGTCTGCGTACAAAGGTGTTGAGGAAATGCTGACACTATCCAGCACATCTGGGTTTCCTCAGTGGTCAGCTGAGCTGGAACTCCAAGCCATTTGCTCATAATAGGTCCACCATATTCTAACAATGACTATTGCATTATTGCTAGAGTTGGTAAAATGGGCGTATTGGAGGTTGGTAACTGCTGTAGAGAAAAATCTACATTTATTCTATGTGACTGCTATATTCTGTCCTCCATTCTCTAGCTTAGCTACATATACCCTGCGGCAATTAAATCGATAACCATCCTTCATCTTATTATACCCCCAAAGTACCCGCAAAAATAGCATCATTTTTGTACAAGCCTATATGTTGATTTACGGAGAGCTGCCTTTAGTGGGATCCATGCATGGAAGATGTCTATGCCATGTTGAAAAATGGGCTCCACAGAACAGCAGTTGTACCTAGGAAAATTTGAGGCTCCTCAATCTTCGAAATATTATCTATTGGCCTTATAAGCAAGCAGCAATAAGATAAATAGTGTCTGGGAAGAAACCATGCTTGCTGGATGTCATGTAAAGGAGGTCATGATGGAAAACTTTCAGTTATAATTGAAGTACATAGCTAACAGCTGTGATTTACAGTTAAACAAGCACTTATGGGCTAAACCCTGTCATACTTTGAAAAATGCAGACCCTCAAGTTACAGTATTCCTGACTGTGTTTGTGGTTTCATTTAACTTCAAGGAAAATATATTTATATACAAAGCCACTCACACAGCTGTACCTCAGATATAGTAGAATATAATCATACAATATAATGCATGAGCATGAACATGAAACCTATGATTACCTTTCAATGAAATAGTAGTCAGGACAGTAATCTAATGCTTTTAGCTATAATATACTGCTTAGCCTCAGGACCTATAGATTGAGAACAACGAAGGTCTATGTTGTTTATACAAGACTACCAAATGAAAACTCTTTTATATGGCTATTGCAAATTAACAACAGAAGCAGATGATCTTCTTGCTCACTGGTACATTTATTCTACTTTTAGTTAAAAAATTAAGCATAACCGAATGGTTCAAAGAATGTTGTTTACATAAAAAGTCATATGCAGCAATAAACATCAGAGGTACAGTACTTCTCTTTGATCACTGGTGCATTTTCAAGCACTAAATTGCCGCCGTGCAGCCGTGCTCATTACATCACTTCCACAAACTGGGTGGGGCAAATAGATCCAGTGCCTAGGGTGGCACCTAAATACTGCGCTGTCTAGCATTCTCCATAGATTTTTCAAAAGAGCACCATCATGAAGCAGACAAAAATACACAGTGCTATTGATGTTTTTTTGGTGGATGAAGAATGCTTCATCCAAGCCAGTCAGCCATACTTAATATACATGTAATAAAAAAGTCAGAGAAAGCATGTTCTGCAAAGTAGTATTGCACACCTCTCAACTGTCCCATTTTTCGCAGGTCAGTCCTGATTTTGACAGCTCAACCCGCAGTCCTAGATTGTTACGGAACTGTACCGACTTTCTTTTTGATCTCCTGCAATGAACAGCCAGAAAAAGATACAGTTCTAAAACGTAATTGTCTTTTGGCAGAGAGCCCAGAATACATGGCAGGTGCACTTGGATACTTTTTTTAACAATTTAAGATAAGGAAAGAAACAATTGTAACAAATTGAGATAAAAGCAGGTCTCTTGGGGGGACTGAGACTTGCAGCTTAAAGGGCAATTTGCCGTCATGCTGTAATAACACATGAAAACCACAGAAATGTGTTCAAACTTTCATAACTTGCCAGCAAATATTTTTGTGGGTCTTTCTATTGTCAAAATGTTGGGAGGTATGGTATTGCCCCCTCTACTGAACTATTTAATTAGAAATACTGTATATAGAAGATACAGTTAACTGCATGAACTTGGAATAAATTGACTTCTCACATTTTTTTTTTGCTATTAGTTCCTTTTTAACAAAGGCACATATTCAGAAGTGCTTAATAAATACAGGGCCTACCATGGCTCAGTAGCTCTGCAGGGGCTGACTTTACAAAAACAAGAATTACAGAGCAGATTGGACGTTTGTGTAAATCAACTACAAGCCGCTAAACATCTTTTGAACATGAGGTTATGTTAACTAATTTGCTATCTGACATGCAACGCTAGGTCAAATAACAAATAACTTAGAAGGGCTCTTTGTTTTAATCCAGAGAATAAAAACAACAGATGTCAAATATAGAATAAAAACAGTTTACTGGGGGTCATTTCGTTTGGGGGAGGGTTGCAGCTAAACGGCACCCTCACATGGAAACCCCTGTAATTACATTCCCCCAATAAAGAGCTTAGAGAGTCAGTTCTTTTGTCGTTTCCAACTCACTGCTAGAGCGATTGGGGTCATTGACAGACCAGGACCTGGAAATTAGCTTCTCAATGTGCGAACAGGAGGGAGGGTCAGGAAGCATGACTGCAACGCTAATAGCATGATACTTGACAGCATGTAACATATATAACATGTATGCAGGTAGAATAAAACAGAGTACGCACCATTTGGTAAGGGCATAGGAAATAATTGGTTTGAAAAGACTAGTGTATGCAAATATTCTGCAGCCAAATGCATCATAGATAGCATGGAAAGCCTGTTCTCCACTTGCAACACTGATTACAAGATAAAACTACTTTGCCTTTATAGATTTCCCCAATGTTTAAAATCACTTACAGTACATTAGACAAATCCATTCAAAATGATGTGTGACTGTAAATTTGCATTATGCATGAAAAATGGTTTAGTAAATAGAAATAATGCACAGCAAGTCAAACTACTTGATTTTTATATTGGAATTAATCAATCTTTCGTATTTGTTTTGCCATATTTTAAATTGTAGCAGGATTTGTCTACAAAGCTCTATTGTGTGAAAATCCCACTGGCATTCTTTTTACATTTATCTGGCCATTGAAGCCACCTAGTGTTCCCAGTTATATATAGTACAAAAGCAATGTGCTCTGTGTACTGTATTTCCTTATTATTAAGCTGCATAACGGTTTAATGCAATAAAAACCCAAACAACGATTCCAGAAATTACATTCAATTACACAGTAATACTTTCACCAGCAAGTAAAATAACAAGGACGTGAGCATGGAGTATGCTTGTTAGTATGTCTGCATTATATCATTAAAACTGTGGGTTTTATTTGATGTTTACAAGCTCCTGAATAAATTAAATGATGCATTCTTCTCTTTTTCAAATCCTTCATTCTTATCTTTCATCCGTGCTTTTCTCATTACTGATATGGAAATAGTTGAAATTTTATTTTGCCTAATGATTGCTTAGAAATTAGCAGCGATCTAGTGAACAGTCATGGCCTGGTAAAGGTAGAGTTTGCTGTTATGAGTGCAATGTTGGGGTTAAAATGCTCATAGCAGAAAAAAAAGGTTAGAGATGTGGGGGATGCACATAGTAGTATAGAGAGATAGAGAGAAAAAGACCTTAGGAAAAATACTATCGGAGAGAAGAGACAAGTATTGACATGAGAAATCCTCTGTAGCTTGTTTGAAGGTGGAGAAAACTATATGGAACTAAATGAGTGTAGGCTTCTGGAGGGCATCTTTCCACAGTGGCAGGCAAATGAAGCTGGGAAATACAGTCTGCAGTCAGAGCCATCCTCTGGGCCTCATGCTTTAGAAGAACAGTGGACGACCCTACGATAACAATATTTATATTTGATATATGTAGAACAGACAGGAATAGCAACTACTTTAGCATTAGTGATGGGGTACATTTCCATTGTTTGAATGCCTTGCCTGCCCCCGTGATGACTTTTATGGGACTATTTATCATGTTCTGTAAAAAGTGGAGTGAAACATTACCAGTGATATTGCTCAAAGCAACCAATCAGATCATTGCTTATAATGCTTCACTCCACTTTTTACACAGCATGATAAATATGCCCCTTGAGACTTGCTAGCTGCTCCAGGAACAAGTCTTATATCACCTGCTTATGGCATCCATAGAGTGGAGTGAACAGGCTGTACTGATATAGAGAGCCCTGCATTACATACTGTAGATTGCACAGATTGTCCCACCTTCAGTGTTTCTCAAAAGATTTGCACCTGTATGGCTGCAGTCTAGCTACAACCCTGGGGACCAGCAAGAACATTTTTGACACATTTCTAAACACAATTAATAGAGAAGGTACCTTGCAGTATATGGTGGTTGAGAAATTGAAACATACACAATGAGAAGATGGGCTTCAGACTTGAAACCAAGGAAATGAAGTATCATAGTAGATGAGCAGGTGAAAATTTTACCTTGGTTCACTCTTCATCAGTCAGTCTAAGTACTGAAGCAGTTACCAGACATTGGGCAGCTGATAGAGAAATAATGGTATTCTTCACAATTAGAAAGACATTAAGATTATTAATATTTGATTATGTCTGATGTGGTAGAAATGGGAATCATTCCCATCTGCATACACATCCACACAAACTCTGTTAATGCTAATGGAAAGCCATCAGGAACTAAATTAGGGTATTTTCCATTTGGATCCATTATTTCCTATATTTGCTAACTCCACTTATTTTTTACCAATACACTATCATCCCTCTCCTCATTGTAGACAAAAGGAAATTAAAACAACAAACAATATGGAAGAGGAAACAGCAAAGAGTAGGACAGAACAGACAAGAGAAACAGAAATCTTGAGAAGAGAGACTTCTCAAGATTTCTGTTTCTCTTGTCTGTTCTTTCCTACTCTTTGCTGTTCCCTCTTCCATATTGTTTGTTGTTTTAATTTCCTTTTGTCTACAATGAGGAGAGGGATGATAGTGTATATAGTGTCTTCTGTCACTCTCCTTGTGCAAACTATGTCCGCACTAGTCACTACCCATGCTCCTACTTATAATAGAATAACATCCCCAGTTACTGTGTTCATTTACAATCACAAGTGTTCAAAGTCACCATGGTTTTTTACTTCTACTGTAGTGTTATCCCCTACAGTTCCAAAGTAAAGGTGACCATATACCTGTCGGCAAGGTCGACAAACGAGCGGATCTAACGGCTGGGCAATATTGGATGGGGCCGAACGATCAGATTACAATACTACGAATGGGCTCCGACGGGTTGCAGGACCGCATCAACTAGCCGATGCGGTCCTGGATCGTACGAAAAATCAAACTTGACCAATCGATATCTGGCCAATTTTTGGCCTGATATAGATCGGGAGGACCCTGGACCTAACCCCACCTTTGAGGTCAACAGGCATCAATAAGCGTTCTTCTGCACAATTTTCGTAATGAACATGGTGCTCAGAGCAACTATGCGGAAGTTCACACAATGAATGCACCTAAAAAACTGAGTTGTTTTCTCAAGTAAGTCTTGATGTGTTCTCAAATGGGGTTTCTTCACCTACATTTCATTTTATTATAGATTATGATTCAAACCCTATTAGGATTCCCTGGAAAAAAGATTAACAAGTAGTAATGGGCGAAACAGCGATAAAATTGACAAAACGCTGAAAAAGTCAATGGGCGTCAAAATTATTTTTTGATGCAGCAGAATTTTCACCACGCCGTGCCTGGCGAATTTATTCGCCCATAACTATTCACAAGGAACATAATTTAGCACACTATTTTCTATTATCTGACTAATTGTTAATTTTCATTTTAACTGCAATCACCTTCTCACTGCAGGCTTCTCTAGTAGATGGAAACCAGATCAATGTTATTAAACTGCTACAGTTTAATACATTAACCCTTGCTGAGCATTCTCTTTACTAAAGTCTGCAAAAGGGCAACTGTTATACAGTAACTGATATTTTAACTGCGGGCATTTCTCTAAATCTCCTAAGAAATGTAACAGATCTGACTGTCAATTTAGTTTAATGATCTTTTGAAAATAAGAAGGTAATTTTAACTATTTAAATTTTGAAACAAAAAATGTTTTTTTTTAAATAAAATAGCAACTGAAAAAAGTCATTATATATATATTATACTACTTGAAAATAAGTTGTATGGATGTAGACTGCCCCTTTAAATTTAGTGAGGCTGTGTATTGAAGAGGATTGTACTGCACAGCAAAATGACAGAAGTACTTGTGTAGTAGTGTAGAACTATGTCCTTCTTAGACTTCCCTGCACATTGGTGTTCTCGGTCTGAGAATATATAGATATTTGTTTGCAAAATATGGATCGTGAAAAGTTTTTTTTTAATTAATACAGGAAGCAAGACTTACCCCCATATGTAATAAAAGGCACCCCCATATGTAATAAAAGGCACTAAGTTTGCCCAGGAGCAGTAACCCATAGCAACCAATAAGATGTTTGCTTTTAAACAGGTGACCAGTGAATGCTGCCTGATGATTGGTTGCTATGAGTTACTGTTCCTGGGCAAACTTAGTGCCTTTTATTACATTATCCCCTTAGTGCCTGAAATAATTGAAACCTTTCTAGTTGACCAGATTTGTATATGTACACTACATGAATCAGTTGTACTGGTAGAAACATTATACAGCTTCAGGAATGGGTGGAATGGTTTAGCAAGTAATGGAATACAGGGTTATGAAAGAAAGCTTTTAGTACAAATTGATCCAGGGACTGGTCCGATTGCCATCTTAGAAATTCAGGAAGAAATTTGTTCCCCAATGAGGCAAACTGCATAGGATTCCGTTGGGTTTTTGCCTTCCTCTGGATTTACTAGCAGTTAGACATAAAAGGTTGAATTCAATAAATGCCTTTTTTTATGTTAATATGCTATTTCATATTTAGTTCTCTACAAATGTTATGGAGATTTTTGTCTATGGGAAGTATTTTATTATCCCGAGTACATAAAAATACACTAGGAAACATACATTGTGAAGAAAGAATATTACAATTTACACTGGTACAGCAGTGTCCCTCTACCAGAAGGAATTTAGAAGATCCAGATTTCATTCCCTAATCTGTACAGGAATAACTGTTGTCAATCTTTCATAATTGGCTCCATATTAAGTGCTAATACCAGAAGTAAGACTGAGCCCCATGAAGCTACAATGCTTGTACCTGAGTTATATCCCTAAACTGTGATTTAGTGGATTTGTAATCGACTAAAATGAACCTCCCCTTTTTAATCCCTTTGTGATGCTACAGACATTTTGTTTTTTGTTCTGTATTTTACAATCAAAAGAACACATAAAGGATTTTAACCAGATCAGAAGGATTCCCCCCTTGCAGTACATGGTAAGTGGTGTTAGCCTTTCAGTCTTACACTAGGTGGCTGTCTTGCCATTTTTCTCGTGATAAGCAAGTTATGATTTTGAAAAATAATACAATTCATAATAAGGTAAAAATAAAAACCGCCTGCACAGTGAAAATGCAATAACCCACATAATTTTTCAGATCAAAACAATCTGTGGAAATATCACTTCATCCTTAATATTTTACCCACACACACACTGTTGTTAGTTCCAAGTTTAGCAAAAATACATGCAACTAATTGGTTTGATAGCCTAAGCATATTTGGAGGATTTTATGCTAATGAGATCTCATTTCATTTCATACCTGCAGGTTTTTCCACATTGCTGCAATGTATTTTAACTCGCATATGGAGCAGACTTGCTATTAATATAGCTGGCACACATGGCACAACACAGCCGCAGTATTCACCCAGTGGGTAAAATCATGTGGATATCAGATCCTTCATAAGATTTCCTCCATTTGTACATACTGTATATACAGTTGAGCAATGGATGGAAATACGTTTTTTCAGTCAGTCTGTTATCTCTATGTAAAAGGATTTTGAGGTCTTGGGTATTAATGCAGACATTCACAACTTGAGTCTCTCTCTCTCTCTCTCTCTCTCTCTCTCTCCTTTTCTATAAGTTCTAGTTCAGTAACAGCAGGATGTCTACAGGTTACTCACTGAAGGCTTGTGTTTATCCTGATGGGGGGCAGATTTTTCCCAGCAAAATAAAATAAGAATACATGTTGAAGATACAATATTATCACTCCAGTATCAGGTTGCATTCTATGAATCCAAGGATGTTTTGTTTCCTTCAGGATTGCAGGTCCTGGGAATTCTCTAGACCCAAGTTCTCCAACCAAGTCTGTATGAGCTTGATATTATCTGGACCAAGGGGAAGATTAAGGCAAATTACCTGTAAAAAGAATCATGTGTTTTTTGTTGAAACTAGTTTTTGTGTTGAATTGTTTCAAAATATGTCCTTTAAAATGACCAATTCTGCTATCCAGATAAGACAAAAGTATCAAGTTCTATCAATATTCCTACATATAAATTTCACCCTCACAAACATTAATGCAGTTAAATAATTGCAATATATAGTTACACTTTGCATTTAATAGATGATGTTGTTTCCCCCCATTAAGAAAAATAGGAGGAAATGAAACATGTTTCTGTAAGTCGTATACCATGTCTGATGTGGTGACATGGGGGTTTCTATATATACATGTGTGGTCAGAATTATTTTTGGATGTGACTAGATATCATTGTTTTCCTACACTGGAATTAGACATTGACTTTTTCAGAATAGGAGGAGTGACTCAATAAACTAAACAACAGAGCAATTATAATATTGAGTCCTACAGAATAGAAGGAGTGAATTAGTGAGTTAAACTACTGGGCTAACAGACTAAAATCAGATTTGTTTCAGCTCTCTGACCATAGGCACTTACTGTGCTTAAGGCACCAATAGTGTAAAATCAGAAAAGCCAGACGTGTATATGTTGGAAGCCATCTTTTCAACACTTGTATTGTACAATTTATTATATATCTTGTTATTGAAATAGAATATTCTGTCTGAGTGAACCCTCCTGACTTTTGATTCTGTTATCACACTAACTTTGGTCACTACAACCCTGGCCTTAAGGGCAGAGCCACCTATTTGGCTGTATAAAAGAAAGTTTTCTTGGGCATTTCATCATATTAATAACCAAATACAGAAGATAAAATGATTAATAATAATAATTACGTATGCTACTCGTTTCATACATCTAACTAATTTGTGTATTGCAAAATGCCAAATAAATAAGTTGAACCCACAGTACTGTAGGGTATCCCTGTTGCATTGTACAGGGTCAAGCTTTGCCTTTATTTATTATAAATGTATTTGGGGATACTTTCTATTTATAAAAAGGTCTGATCTAGGAAGGAATTCTTGTAGGAACACCCTTTTATATATGCCCATATGAAAGCATAGGATACATATCACTGTACCTTGTTAGTCACATGCTTTAATCATATTGTATATCACCTATATTATATCATTATAAGACATGAGAGCCATGAACATGCTGCAAATGATATAGTGAATAAAGTACCCCCTCTTGTAAAATATAAGGGTATTATAAGTTACCGAGGAGTTTCATGACCATATAAAAACACGAGGCCGAAGGCCGAGTGTTTTTATACAGGTCATGGAACTCCGAGGTAACTTCTAATATTTTCATATTTTACAACTGGGGGTACTTTATTTATTATAATACACAAATTTTAGTGAGTCATGTGACAGAAATGACATCACTACTCACCGTTTATAACTGATGACATCACTACTCACCGTTTATAAGGATATAATTTACAGGATATTCATGGCTTTTGTGTATTATATTCTTATAAACGGTGGTTAATGATGTCATTGGTTATAATCGGGGGTTAGGGATGTAATTTCTGTTACATGACTGACTGAACTTGTGTATTATAATAAATAAAGTACCCCTAGTTGCAAAATATGAGGATGTTAGAAGCCACCTTGGAATTCCAAGACTGTAAAATATATACCTGTGCAGTGATATATAGCAGTGCTTAGTGATGTCATCAGTTGTACTACATACTAAGTGATGTCACTTGCATCACATTTCTACTATATTTAGCATTTAATGTATCTCTATGAGCATTTATCTCTATGGAAAGTGAAAGCATAATAGACAGTTATTTTTGTAGCCCTATAAAAAGTATTGCAAAATTAAAATACCTACAGGTACTGTAGGTTATATTAACCCAACATTTAGAGGGACATAGTTTATCATTGCTGCTTTTCCTGCTACGACATGTTGTGGTTCATGAGTAGCTGTTACAACTGTGCCTGACTGCTGACATTGAACTCTACTTGCATATATAGTATAATCATGCTCTATAGGCAGGAAATTAAAATTAATCATGGAATGATGTATAACATAATAACCATGACCTGGGCAATGTGGCTGAACTCATGGACTGACAATTTCCAATTTTTTAGTGACAGTTTATTTAGTTGCATACGTATACTATATATTCTGAGTTCCTTGCTGGTTATTTGTCAAAATGCTAAATGCACAATGTAATGAACCACTGTATGAAACACATTACAATTTCCAAATGTGTTTGTACTGGTAATTGATGTATTTTTGCTGCTCAAAACCATGTTGATTGTAGTAGTTGACACAGAAAAATACCTTATTATGAAACCTGTGCTGTTTCATAAATATAAGGGACTTAAACCTTTAGTGCAGTTGAGTTTATACATTAATTAATTAATTATCAGACTTTAAATAGCACAATGGGTATAACATTAATTAGTCTTGTATTTGTTTACATTAGTCTTTATTTGTTTACAGTATTTTCCAGTAAAAAAAAAAAACAGAAAATTATATATTCTGGTCAGACGGAGGGCCTTAAGATGAACAGCCTGGTGAGTTTGAAAAGTTGGCTTCAACCATTTGTTCTCCATTTAAAGGAATCTAATAACCTGTATCTTTCAAACGTTTTTTCAATAAAAGAAATGCTGTAGCCTGTATATTTTAACCTCTAAGCCTTGTGGCTAAAAACTACCTTGAACATAAATCCATCCCTTTCATATTGATTTTAGGGGCATCAAAAACCCCCGAACACATAAACTCTGCACTGTGCTTAGAGTCTGTGTGTATTCCTAATTGTATACCAGCAGCTCTCTGCAGGTTATCAGAAATATAACAAAAATCCCATCTACAAAGAGACATCTTGACCTCATGCAAGCTCAATGGCTAACTTTGCTAGCACTATACCCATTGTCTTCCTGTATCTGTGTTATAGGAACTCCTTGTAGCACTGAGAGTAAGTAAAACTTCTGAGACTCATAGCTACTGCATAAAGATGCTGCTTGCCCAGAAATCATTAAGCTGTGGATAGCCTATACACTAGTCAGAATCGTTATAGAATCTCAAACACCCACACCATACTTTTCAAGCTAAATAAAGTAGCTGATACAGGTATGGGATCCGGAAACCAGTTATCCAGAAAGCTATGAAATTACAGAATAGACTCAATTTTATCCAAATATCCCAATTTTTTTAAAAAAAAATCCTTTTTCTCTATAATAATAAAATAATGTTCAGCTGGCACGTGCTAAGAATCACTGTTCCATTCATGGCAGATACCTGGTATAACTCGAATACTTGAAACCCATTTTATGTCATTGTCTTTTACAAACTATTTGTGGTGTAGAACAGACTTATCACTAGTGGTTTGATCACCATTTATGACTACTCGAGAGTTATAAGCGGCTATCCAGAAACCTTAGAGAAGCCTGTGTTGGTTCAGCATAACATGTTAGTTTACCAATATGAGAGGAAGCTTGGGAGAAGTTTTGGTCTGGCGAACTGCTATACTGTTGCGTTGAAAGAGAAGCATATGCCTTTAAGTTTGCTCATGGCTATAATTAAATACCTCCTAAATGTTTACAAAATGTATCACCCTCTTATTGCCAGTGGCAGCAGCTGAAATTATGGTTTCATTCCCAAAAGGGGTAATGAACTAGCTCGTATCTTTGTGTAAGGTACTTGTGCCAGATATGTTTAGTGCTCTGTCCGATGTGGGGCGCAGGCGCAGGGGTGCGCAGGCTTCTGGGCATCTTCGGCGTCTGACGCCCACGTTCGCGTCTTTGCGCGGGCGCGCGTCCGTTTATTCGGACGCGCGCGCGTCTCAATGGACGCGAGCGCTGCGGCGTCACGTTTGGCGCCAAATCTGCCCCTTTAAATAGTCTTCAGCAAAAGCAAACGGTGCTTGGTTATTTCCTTGCTTGGACTCGTTCCTGTTTGTTCCTGTTTGCCTTTTGGATTTGCTTCTCTCGTTACCGACCTCGGCCTGACTTTGGATTTCGCTTGTCTTCTGCTTGCCTACTGACTTCTGCCTGTTTACCATTTCGATAATCTTCTGCCTGCCTTTTGACCTCGGCCTGTCCCTCACTACGTCTTGTCTGCTGCCTGCCTATCGACCATTTGCCTGTTCTAAGACTACGACTTCGCTTCAACTTGCACTTGAATCATCCCTACGGGTTCAGTGAGCTGTACACTAAACAGCAGTTCTAACTGCTCTTCCTATATTGTCTCCAAAGAGCCTGACACTTTGCTCCTGGTAGAGCAACCAGTTAGATATATGTGTTAAGAACCAATAAATGTTTCCTGTCCACTGAATGTTGTGCATTTTTACAAATGGAGTATATTTTGTCTCAGGCTCCACTCTCCATTTTACCACCAAATTCCAAAAAACCCTATATGCATTTTTATCACTTTAACCCTGTGTAAATAATTTTTCTTCAGCTTCTAGTGGGAAAGAATGAATCCTTTGTGCTATCCCTGGTGCAAATGCACCTTCTGTAAGCCTCTTATGCCTCTGGCCCTTGTTATTGCATTTCCTCACTAATATAAAATGTGCAGCCTCTGCAGACTAAAAGAACACTATAACATTCAGTTAAAAATGAACGAAAGAGCTATTTCAGCTTAAAACGGGCTGCCATTTCTATGAGTTTTTTTATTTAAATGTTACTACATCTAAAAGACAATCCTAAAAGGTCTGCACTACCACTTGCCATGTGTTGTGCTGGCAGGCAAATATTTTCCATAGGCTTCAGTACCACTGGCTATAATTTGTGCACCAAACAAAACAACAAAAATACTGAGTCACAATATAATCCTTTCTATGATTCTGTAGAATTTACAGCACCCTGGTACTTCCATGTCCGTGTTGTAGCGTGCCCCAGTGTTATCAATACAGCAGGTTAAAATCAGAAAATGTATTTTAAAAATGTGTTTAGGTAAATTATCTTCAAAACACATTAAATTATAAATCACACCGTAAGGTAGTCCATTTTCAATACATTAAGAGGCCCATTTATCAAAGGTTGAATTTTTTTTAATTCGAATATACAGTACTCACAATTCGACTGGCAGGTAATTTAAATAAAAATTTGAATGTCTAATATTTGATCGAATGGTTCCGACCCGAAAATTTGAATCGTGTTCAATTCGCACGAATCCAGTTTTTCTCCCGAATGTCAGGAAAGCTATTAACATCTCCAAACTATGTAACTATGTAACAGACCTCTGCTATTGACTTGTACATGAACTCGGCAGGTTTTAGGTGGCTGAATATTCAAATTAGTACGGTTTCCATGGTTGAGGTTTGATAAATCTCACATTTAAATTTACATTCGAATAGGGGAATTCAAATTCAAATGTGTGAATTTTGAAACTCGAAAATTCTAATTTGAATTTACTATTCGACCCTTAATAAAGCTGTCCCTAAATTTCCAACCTTGTTAAAAAAAATTCATCCATTTTACAGTTAATCTGCACTGCAGAGATTTAGAACCTGTAAATGATTTCATAAGAGTCATAATGAAACAAAAAGTAAAAAAAATATGAAACATTGATCATTGATTGACTAAATCAGACCACTGAGCATTCACTGCCTACATAAATATATTTTTCTTTTTTATAGGTTTCATTTGATATCATTTGTGTTATTGCTAAATCTTAATTGAGTACGTCTACTAGATATTGCCCACCAAAATTTCTGTTAAACGCGAGGAATACTGAACAGCCAAAAAAAAACTGCTGCATGATTTTACAACATCTGACCTACATACAGTATAGACTACAGATCGAATTGCTCAATGGAATATGTATAGCTGTATAACTGTAATAACTTTAGAGATATACAGTATGTACCTCCATACCAACTCATCTGTCATTTAAACCGGTGGAATACTCTGCAGTAAACATTTGTGCAAACTGTCTAAAGAAACTGATGGCTAAAAAGCTGGAAAGTTCTTTAACCTATATAGGTTGACATATATTAGAGCAGTGACAAATTGTGCCTGTGTATTGTATAGAATAAAACACCTGTTAGCACTAGGTATGTCAGAAATCATCAGTCAATAAAATGTTTCATTTTTAGGGAATGGTAAAATAACAATTTATAAATCAGGAAATGTCAACTCAGTATATAAGATTGACTTCCCCTTAGTACCACCCACCCTGTTAACTCTTAAACAATTACTGGGCTCATTTGCCATGTCCCCTCTTGTGCAATCTGCCTCATTAAACACAACCTAATAGGGTAGTTCACCTCTAAGTTATCTTTTAGTAGGTTATAGAAAAGCTAATTCTAAGCAACTTTTTTTTTTTTAACTGGCGTTCGTTTTTTATTTTTTTAAGTTTTTGAATTATTTGCCTTGTTTTTGAGACTCTTTCCAGCTTTAAAAGAGGTGTCACTGACCCTATCTAAAAATAATTGCTCTGTAAAATGGCAAATTTATTGGTTATGCTACTTTGTATTACTCATCTTTCTATCCAGGCCTCTCCTATTCATATTTGAGTCTCTTATTCAAATTAATGCATGGTTGCTAGGGTAATTTGGACCCTAGTAAACCAAATATATTGCTGAAATTGCAACTGGAGAGTTGCTGAATAAAAAGCAAATAACCCAAAAACCAAGAATAACAAAAAAGCAATTGTACATTGTCTTAGAATATAACTCTGAATCGCAGTAAAACCACTTTAAGCTCACAGCAACCACTAAACACAAAATAAAACTACAACATATAGGAGCCTGTTTATTAAACCTCGATTTTTTTTTGTCAAGGTTTTTAGGGAGAAAATATGAATTTTGAGAGGAAAAAAACTCAAATTTTTAGAGAATTATCATAACCCAAAGCTGCTAAAAATCTGAAAATATGCCATCTTAAATCTGTGGAGGTCATGCAGATGTCCATGAAGTTGTTTCTTGACATCGTGATCTTCACTGGATAATCCAAAGAAGTCGGGAGTTTTCATCCGATAATCTGAAAAAAACTGTACTTGGACATTTCCAGCCACAATTACCTGGCAAGCACTGGCACAAGTAATTTTCAGACAATTTCAGAGTAAGTCAAGAGTGCTATTTCAAGTGCCATGTGCTTTACTGTAATTGTGTGGGTGTGTATATAATAATAAATATGAGTTGAGTTTTGCTTTCAATGCACTTGTCATATATAATGAGAAGAGAGGGAGAGAGAGTTGTGTGCAAACATGATAACTTGTAACTGTCAGACTGTCACTTAGCAGTAAAGCAAGTCTCCATTAATGCATAAAAAAAAGATGCGAATATATTGACAACCTGAAATCATGAACAAGCAGCTGAAAACCATAGGTGTAAAGGCAACTTTTTATTACACTATACTTAATTTAGATATATGCGGCACATATGTAATAAACTGTATTTCCCTGACATGGATCCATCACTGAGACAAAATGAAACCTTGTAATGGCATCTGTGTAATTCCTTTTTATTGGAGTTATATCAGGTTACAGGATATAGACAGCGAATATGCCAAGCTTTAAGAAATTTGTATAGATTTTGGCGAGGCATTGAGATAGATGTCTAATGGCCAATGATAACTCAATTCTTTATGGTGATTTATGCATGTTATTATAGAACAGTATTTATTTATGACTGAACTCGTTGTTATATTTTGGTTGGCTCCCTGTATTTTTTGTCATATCTTAGGGCATCATAATCATAAAACTAGTATGCTTCAAAAGACTCCAAAATGGTACAGTGGCAAATTTTAGGCCATGACTCCTGTCTAAGCAAGTTGCACCCATTTGCAATTCCAGTATGCCTTAAATGCCACCCATTTTCCAGTAAGTCCCACTACTTTTCCAATCAATGGCAAGCAGCAGCTCCATTTAAAGCAGGACAATGTTTAACCTATAAAATTCCTGGTTCAACACACATCACTGACCTGTACAGCCTCTGTATTACTTACATGAAAGTCTATATGGAAAATATCACAAGCAATCAGTGTATGATAGATCCCCTTTAAAAGAAAATCCCATTTTTACTTTCTTTAATGAAAAAAAAAATCTATCTCCAATATACTTTAATTAAAAAATGTTTACCGTCTTTATAAGAAACCTGACTGTATGCAGTGAAATTCCCTGTTTGTTTTACTTGCTCTGACTGCTGAGGATAGGAAACTTCAGACGGTCCCTAACTGCTCTGCAGGGAAACAATCATACTTTCAAATTACAGGGGAGAGCTGAGCTCCCCCCACCAAAACTCGAGCAGCTTTGTTTGTTTCCCTGTAGAGCAGCCGGCGACCGTGTAGAGATTCGTATCCGCAGACCAGTGCAGTCCATATATTCAGATTATTAATCAGTCCTGCTGTATCAGCTACTATGGCAGATATTATTTGACTTGTGCTGTTTTAATAATTTATGACGATCCCAAAGCTTAACCCTTTCAATAGCAGCCCAGACCACACTGAGCATGTGCATAGTCTTGGTCTTGCAAAGATGTTTAAAAAAGTTACAAGATGACAGCCCCCTATGGCCACCTTTGAAAGCAGAAATCATTCATTTAATTGGGCTGCTGGTGCAGTAAGTTCATGTTTATATTTAGTATACAAAGTATGGCATTTCTAGCATTATTCTATTTCAGACTTTAGTTCCTTTAATATGAGTTTTATAGTACTGAATGGATATATATAATGAAAGAAAATGAATGTAGGTGCTGTTATGGAACAGATGAGAATCACATTCAAACAATAACAGTATTTTTATGGATTAAAACTGTTGTTGTGTCTTTAGTTAAAATACATTCTAAATATAGCAACAGTGTTTACTTATTGTAACAAGAACCCAAGCTACATTAGTAGTGTCCCATAACAGCTGGCTAGCTATCCATTTGTTAGTAATATTAGTACTAGCAATTTTTGGATCCCAGATGCATCTATGAAAGAGAAAAGAGCTCCCATTTATGTTCACTGTTGAACTTCCATATGGACTATTTACAAGGCACCTGAATCCCTGATCTTAGGCAACAAATTCTCAAATGTATCATGGAGGAGCTGATAACATTTATTTAATTCAAGCTTTTAGGTTTTCGGGGGTTCTTTTGTTTGTATTTGCTGTAATAATTCAATGCTTTTGTATTAGTATTCGGACTAGTTGCACATTTTTAGTTTTTCAATTTTTTTGCATCAGGCTGTTTTAATTAATCACTTGCCATTTCTGCTTTTAGAGAAAATTAGTTTATTCATGATTTCTAAAAACCACTAAAATCAGAATGCTGATAAATGGGACCTCCTCGATATTTCTGTTCTTAAATTATACAGCGATAGTTTATCCCTTATATGAGTCCTTTACCCTATAAAAGATATGTGCCAGGGTCACATTCATTTGGAACCAATCAACCTCCCTATGGAAGTGTAGGCAGATAATACTTGTGCAGCTACATGGAGACTATATCAACTCCTTGCAGACAGTTTGAAACAAACTTATGACCTGAGCATTGTAAGGCAGAAACAATAACATATTAACATATACAGTATACTGCTCACAGTGGTAGAGGAGGCAAAGTTGAAGAACATGAAGTTAGATTCTTCTTAATATCTTTATATGTTAGGAAAGTTACAGGACTGACCCATAGATGTCCTGCTTTGCAGCATTGCCTCTAAGCTATGACACGACAAGAAATGTATACAAATATAACCACACAAGAAATGTCATGCCTTTGTTCATACTTCAGTATTTGCTCACATTGAATCAACTGTTCTCACAAGGGATAACCAAATAACATTAATTGAATGATACTTTTTTTAACTTATATATGAGTTTTAGAAATTATTATTATTTTCTCTCTTTTGTGATGGTTTTTGTTATTCAGACACATTCTCAATATGGGGGGGAGGTTATCAGTACAATGTATCAGTATGGCAAGACTGCAACATTTTCTCCAGAGCTCAAATGCCAAATCAATAGAGTTCTTGAATTCGCTAACAAAAATAACTTGGTAGCTATTGTGTGCTCTGAATAAATACATCATTTTATCGATCTGCTACTTGAGCTCAGAATAAGCCAAAACATTCAACTGGATTGTGGGAGAATTTGCTGATAGCATTCTAAATATAGATAAAATGATGGGCGGTTATGATTTCAAAAATTTTAATTAATTTTGGGGTTTCTGTGATGTGTTGTCTATTATGAAAGTTAACAAGGTGGTGTGGTGTGTCTGCTAACACTTCATCTTCATTTTTTCAGAAAGTATACAATGCTAGGAGAGGTTATGAATTGTTGTATCTGCTGTTATTTGCGCCTTGTACCATAAACAGTTTTCATATTACAGGTATGGGACCTTTTATCCAGAATCAGGACCTGGGGTTTTCCGGATAATGGATCTTTTCGTAAATTTGGAACTTCATACCTTGTCTATTATTATGAAATTATGTACACATTAAATAAACCCAATAGGCTGGTTTTGCTTCCAATAAAAAATAATCATATTTTAATTGGGGATCAAGTGCAAGGTATTATTTTATTATTACAGAGACAAAGGAAATATTTTTTTTAAAATATGGATCATTTGGATAAATGGAGTCTATGCAAGACAGCCTTTCTATAATTCCGAGCTTTCTGGACAACGGGTTTCCGGTTAACTGATCATATATTTATATATATATATATATATATATATATATATATACATATATATATATACTGTACCATTATAAATTTTGATTTTCTGGTAACATTAATGGATAATTAGTTGATACATTGACTAGTGGTGGCATACAGTGCCACTAGCCTTCCAGGATACACTGCAAGAATTTTACATATTTTGCTGTATTTGTGACCAATACAAGACTCCCAAACAGTTTCTTTTTACATTTCTTTGGTAAGACATTTTGGAAACATTAACCAATCATGTTCAACCCTTCCCAAACCCCACAGGCAATTACTACAAAACAGCAATTAGAAATCCTCCCTAATCAACATTTCTATATTAATCAATAGATCTCTGGCATTTTCCATGTATTAACCTTTGCAGTTTCCCTAAAGATTCTATACAGTTTTTTCAGTTTTTTAACATTCTTTGATAAAATGGTAACCATTGCTGCACTCTATACTCAAGGTCTACTTAAAAAAAAATCACAATAAAGCATAAAGGAAACTCAGAATGGCACTCTGTTGAGTAGGACATTTGCAAAAGCATTGTATTTCCCTAATGCATTAAAGTTTGCATTCATCAATACAAAACCACATCTGTCATTCAGCCTTGCAGCCCGCTGGTTTATCTCAAATGTCACTAGCTTGTATAATGTGTCGTCTGCAAACATAGTAAAATCATTTTCTTTGCCATCTTTAAAGATAGTAATGAATACATTAAAAAGGGGACCCAAGGATAAAACCCCTGAGGTAATCCACTTAAAGCATTGTCTGAACTACAAAATATTTCATTAATCACCACTTTATTCTCTGTATGCTTCATTCATATCCCTATGCAATTAGTTGGCCACAAGTATGCAATCCCAAAAGCTTTACAGAAATCTAAATAGATGATATCCTCTACATATCCAGGTATAAATGTCTTAGAATTTCAAAACTGAAAGCTAGTAATTTGCTTATTTGATATATCCATTCTTGTTCAGGTATGATATTGTTATTGAAACTGTAAACCTGAGTACAATCTGTAATAATATTTGCAATAGAATTTCCATAGTAGAATGTCAAGTTTACAGGTCTATAGTTTCCTGGGCTTAAAAAATTTCATGATTCATATATCCCCACATCTGCAATTTCTTGATCAATAAGCAAAATGCAAAATCACCATTTACAGTAGGGGGCACATTTACTTAGCTCGAGTGAATGATTAGAAGTAAAAAAACTTCGAATTTCGAAGGTTTTTTTTGGCTACTTCGACCATCGAATTGGCTACTTCGGCCTTCGACTATGACTTCGAATCGAACGGTTCAAACTAAAAATCGTTCGGCTATTCGACCATTCGATAGTAGAAGTACTGTCTCTTTAAAAAAAACTTCGACCACCTACTTTGCCACCTAAAAACTACCAAGCACCAATAGTAGCCTATGGTGAAGGTCCCCATAGGCTTTCCAAGCAATTTGTGATCGAAGGAAAATCGTTCGATCGATGAATTAAAATCCTTCGAATCGAACGAATTGCGGTAAATCCTTCGACTTCGATATTCGAAGTCGAAGGATTTAACTTCGATGGTCAAATATCAAGGGTTAATTAACCCTCGATATTCGACCCATAGTAAATGTGCCCCTAAATGTTTCATATGTCCATTATACTAACTACTGTATTTCAAGCATAATACGATTAACATAACTTTTCCTGAAAACAAAAGTGTCTTATGTATTTATGTATATAACGCTACTTACAGTATGTAAGCAACACTGTACCACAGAACAATAAATTACTAGAACAAACAGGGGTCATTACAATAATAAATACAAATAAATATAAAGTTCAATTGCATTAGATTTCCCTGATCTGAGTGTCAAGGAGACAAGAAAAAAAATGTCATTGCTTGGTAAACCACATAATAATAAGCCATAAGAAAACAGTTTAATGAGGTTTCCCCATCACAGCACTCTTAAGGGCTTGTTGGCCTTCAAATTAACTTTTAGTATGATGTAGAGAGTGCTATTCTGAGACAATTTGAATCAGGGATTCATTTTCTGTTATGTGTAGTTTTTTAAGTATTTAGCAGTTCTCCAATGTGGTATTTCAGCAGCTATTTGGTAGCTAGAATCCAGATGTCTATAGCAGCCAGGCAGTGGTGTGAATGAGAGACTGGAATGTGAATAGAAGAGGGCCTATATAAAAAAATAAGAAATAAAATGTAACAATAACAATACAGTTGTAGCCTTGCAGAGTTATAAATAGTCAAAAGATGAAGGTGGCATGGTACATCACATTCACAACTCCATGGACTTTGTCGACAAAGTGTATTGTCGTAAAACTGGAGACTGATGAGACAATCATGTCCTGTGATATGACATCACTATTGACATGATTGAGGCAATTGAAACTGTGAGAATATGAGACATCAGCCTCTGAAGCAGAACAAAGCTAGACCTAGAACAAGTTTGTTTATTGCTGACCTATGTCTTACTACCACTTACTTCAACCATAGTGAAGCTTTTTAGAGACAAAAAACTTGGCTGTGCCGTGGGTTTGCCTGTGTCTTCCATTGTAGTAAACCTTTACATGGAAGAAGAGTAATAGAAAGCCCTGAACACCTTTATGGGAACAGCACCAAGTCATTGGTCCAGATATGTGGATGATACCTGGGTCAAAATGACATCAAGTTCACATACCTCCCAACTGCCCCCTTTTTAGAGAGACAGTCACTCTTTTGACAGCTCATCCCGCAGTCCCTCGTTTGTACTGGAAAGCCCTGTTTTTGTCTGCACTGAACAGGCAGAAATAGAAACAAAATGTCTAACTTAATTGGCTTTTGGCAGAGAGCCCAGAACAGCCAGATCAGCAGATAAGATACTTTTGTAACAATTTCAAGATAAGCAAATAAGTCATTGTAACAATATAAGATAACAGGTCCCTTGGGAAACATTAGACTCTGCTTAAAGGTCAATTGACCTTCATTAGCAAAACTGTAATAACTGAAAAAAAATACATAAATATGTTCAAACTTTCATAACCTGCCAAATTTTGTAAAATGAACACGGTAATTAGGGAGTGTGACCACAAAAATGGGCGTGTTAAAAAAAATTAGGCATGATGTGCTTTTTTGTCCTTCTTTTTATTTCCAAAATGTTGACAAGGGAAAATGACTTTATATTGGCTTTTTTTGGACTGTGCAGTTATACATATATATCATACAGGGGAAACTGGATATTAAAGTATACAGGAAATCTACTCATGCTGATCAGTCAGTATTTGCATTACACTCTGGAACATAAACTGGGGTTATATGAACTAAAAATTTGTGGATACCCAGACTGGGTTTTTCTTCAAAACAAAATCAAAATCAGCATAAAGAACACAGAGCACTCATGGGACTTAATTTATGTGCAAAAATTTAATGATGTAAGTCAACATTTCAATATATGTATATGTAGGGGCACATTTACTTAGGATCGAATATCGAGGGTTAATTAACCCTCGATATTCGACTGTTGAAGTTAAATCCTACGACTTCGAATATCGAAGTTGAAGGATTTAGCGCTATTCGTTCGATCAAACGATTGAAGGAATTGAAGGATTGAAGGATTTAATCCATCGATCATAGGCTAACATTGAGGTTCGGTAGGTTTTAGGTGTCAAAGTAGGGGGTCGAAGTTTTTTTAAAGAGACAGTACTTCGACTATCAAATGGTCGAATAGTCGAACGATTTTTAGTTTGAATCGTTCGATTCAAAATCGTAGTCGAAGGTCGAAGTAGCCAATTCGATGGTCAAAGTAGCCAAAAAAATACTTCGAAATTCGAAGTATTTTTTATTCTATTTCTTCACTCGAGCTAAGTAAATGTGCCTCATAATATTCTGTATCATCATAATTTTTTTATATAGTGCCAGCAAGTTATGCAGAGCTTTATCATTTATAATTGAAATACACTGTACATTTGCAAATATTTTCTAAATATGTGTCTGGGTCTCAGAGCCAAAGGAGATCATGTTATAGTGACCATGTTACTATTCCTCTTCTGTGTGCCGAGTAGAAACTTGTGCTATTTGTAAAGATTATTTTTGTATTGATGGCTGCACTACCTGAGAAGTTTTCATACTGCTTTGTCTTCTTTTTCTGTTAAAGCTACTCTTAAAATAGTTTATTGGATGTTGGGCAAATTGAACTCTACTTGATTATTTGATACCTTTTCTATTTTCCTTTTCCATTTGTAGTAAAAGATCGGTTTCTTTGCCCTTACTTATAATTGGAAGTGTGCAGCATACTTCCACAGTCAATTTTGTGCCTTTTTCCATGGGGATCTCTGTAAACATTGTCACTTTAATCCCTATGTGTACATGAGTTTAGTCTTACTATTGCCATTTTACAACTTAAGAACTTCCAAAAAATATCTGCATGAAAGATATATATATATATATATATATATATATATTTTTTTTTTTGTCTTTCCCATGGAGTCATATAAACTGTATAAGGTATGAAGGCTCATCTTACCGGCAGCAGCATCTTCCTTTAGGACTAAACTTGGAGGTTAATGACCTCAAGGGCTAGAGAAATAATGTATAGCATTAATGTACTGTTTCTTTTTATAAAATTCACTCTCAAAATAAGATCAATACATCTCCTGAAAGAGTCACTCCTGGGAGATGGGTGCTGATGGTTCTCTGTGTTGCATTATGTTTCTGCTAAATCGGTAATATATGCAATCAATATTTATTTTTTTAACCACAAAGAACAATGATGTACTCCTCCAGAAACACCTGTATTCTCTCCGTACCAGCCAAAGAAAGCTTCCGCAGGTTTGCAGTGTATTTATTTTAGCCACTAAAGATATTATTTTTATGTCACTTTGGTTTTCTAAAAGGTGTTAATGGGATCTTATTGACAGACCACAAGATGTAAGTTAACAGAACAGTTTATTACCAACAGGAACAATAAATGTAGCTGACAAACTTGAAGCCAGTCCAGACATGAGATTTGCATGTGCTTCGTATCCAAACTGAAATCTTGAAGAGGTTTTTGATGGTGAAATTTAATATTTTGTGGTTCAACTTTGAGTTAAGTTATAGAATGGCCAAGTCTAAGCAACATTTCAATTTGTCGCCATTATTTTTTTTTTGTAGTTTTTTCAAATTATCTTTCAAATGGAGTTCACTGACCCCCATATTCCAGTCTCTTACTCAATTCAGTGCATGGTTGCTAGGGTAATCTGTACCCTAGCAACCAGATTGGTCAAACAGCAACCTGGAGAGCTGCAGAATAAAAAGCTAAATAACTCAAAAACCACAAATAAAAAATAAAAGCCAATTGTAAAAAGAATATCACTCTATACAACATACTAAAAGTTAACTTAAGTCCTTAATATATTGATAATGGGTTGAGTGCACAGATCCTCTTGTATTTGACTTAAATGGAATTTTCTATCTCTGCCTTTGACATTCAGTTACAGTACGTGTGATAAGAGGGCTCATTTTCAAATGCACTCCAATATTCAGAGACAAATTGCAGTGGGTTTTTTTTTCCAGAATTCCAGCATAATTGCAGGCTTCTGCTAAATTTCATCCAATACCGATTGCGTATGATGCACCAACATGGAGACAAATTAGCTTCCATTTTTGATTAATTGTGTGCTAGTATTGGCATATGATTTCTTTCCTGCATTTGTGTTCACATGGTGTCTGTTTTGGCACAGCATCAATATTAACATTAGTGTACCATTCACTTGTAGGGAACCCTGCAATTACTGCCAGGTCCAAGCTGACAGCAATTCCAGGATACTTTTGTGTTAATGCATGCACTTACAGCTCACCTCAAGTTACAAAGGAGCATGTATGGACAGCAGCATTATAAATTATTCACATTGGTGAATGGTCTTTCATTGAGTATATACAGTACCATTTCATTTTGATTGATCACTCATTGTGTACAGATTTGATTGAATATTGACACTTTGTGGACTACATATATATGAATTTCTTCTCATAATGGATAGGACTTTCACATAAGCTACACAAGGGGTCCTTCATACAGGGATATGCTTTGCCTAAACTGAATGTTTGCCCCACTAATTGCTTCCAAGGTGCTCCTGTTTGCAGATCTAAAACTAACAGACATCATTGATGGAAACATTTCCATATAGTGACTGACACTGACTGGCATTGCCATACAGTGACTGACAAAGCCTGGAATTGCAAAGTCTGTTATCCACAACCCTCAAAACCTTTTTTAGTGTAGGAGGCCTCAATCACAGTCCCATTTAGTGTAACACTAGCATTCATATTGGTTTTGGGGGGGCAGAACCCAGCCCTCCTTTATATTTGAATTCTTCTCGGCAAAATACAATTTCCATTTAATGGTAATGTAACATACAGTATCCCAAATACAGAGCTAACACCAAGGTCCTGGTCACAGCTCACTCTTCTGCCTATAACAGCAACTTTTTACTTTGGTAGGAGCCCTCCACTAATCGGATGCCTCCAGGTCTTAACAAGGACCAAAGAGAGAGTTCTGGGCAGGCAAGGGAACTGAGCATGTACAGAAGGGACAGGGGAGCAGACAGAGTAGATGTGGAATAGGCCGAGTCAAACCAAACAGTCAATGCGGTACCAAATCAGAAAGCAGAAGCATAGTCAAGATCACAGGCCAGGTATTGCAGTACAATAACAGAATCCAAAAGAATTGTCAATAAATGGGCAGAGGTCATTATAGGCAGCAAACTAGAAATGGTCAGGGACAGGCTAGGTCAGGAACAGGCAGACAAACTAGAAAACACACCCAGGAACTATGGCAAATAGACCTATGTTGGGCAGTGAGCTATTACCCATGACACCTGCTGCCTGATACTAGCAGGGAACTCCCCGTTGGGTAAACGTTGTGGTAAATGGCAATACAATATACCTGAATTAGATTCGGAGACTAGGAACGAGGTCCTGGACTAAATTTTTGATCATATAGTTGCATCCAGAGATACACTGGTACAATATAAATTCCTCATTCCAAATATGTTAGCCTAAATGTCCCCAACTTCATCCACATGGTCTGGTCAAGATACAATGGTTTTGGGGGGGCAGTAGCACAATATACCTCTGACACGATGGATATTCCAATAACATCAGGGAGCAGTATATTGTAGGGCTCCTACATAAATACATACATGTTTTCAGTATTCCCCATTTATTGATTTATTTAATTCATTTTGTTTTATTTCACTTATTCATCAATACAAGTATACGGTGTGACTTGTTCATATTTGATCTACTTTAGCTGAATACTTTTTCTCTTTTTACTAAACACATGACATGGATCTTATGTTATAATGTGTTTCTGCATAGATCCATAATATAAAGTTATTCCCCATATCTGTAGGACATACGCATGTGCATACGACTTTGTAGCAAAAAGATTACATGGTATTCTTCATACCCCCTTGAGGCACGAATGCGTTACTGATCTCCTAGCAAATAGATATTGGAGATACAGCGCAGCACTTACATGCGCATTGGAAGAGAAGCCAGGCTGAACCGCAATGACCGGAAATGACGGAGTAGGGCGGTAATATACGCATGCGCACTTGAATAGACCAAGTTGAACCGCATCTTCCGGAAATGACGTAATATACGCATGCGCACTTGAATAGACCAAGTTGAACCGCATCTTCCAGAAATGACGTAAGACGGCGGAAGTATACACTGAAAATACCGGCGAAAGGGTATTTAAACGGTCACTCCACGACGGCAACTCACTTATGCCCCTGAGGAAGCTGTTCACGCGGCGAAACGCGTAGGGCTAGGCGGCATAGGTGGAGGACGGTGAGACAAGCTCCCATACTCCCTACGTAGACAGGCAGGTGATCTGCATGGGATTGGAAGGGAGGGGGGCCTCATTTTGCGAACATCTACTCACTTTATTCTTAAACTATGGAGTTAATTTAGCTACTATTGTGCTACTGGATGTAGGTCTCACCATCCATCCACCTTTGCGAGTTTTTAATTAATTGTTTTTTAAGGACACGGTCTTGCATTGCGTCATTACACGCAGTGATTTTGTTGTTATTATTTGGGTTGTGGAGCGTTCTGGTGGCTCACGTGTTATGTGTTTACAATTTTAACGGCAACATTAAAGGTTAAATTTTAACTACTTCTTTGAATATAGATTTTTGGGGCTGGTGTTCTGAACTGGGTTGCAGAGGGGCGGGGCACGTCGCTCCTGTAGTAGCAGGGGGCACGACTCCAATCCTAGTGTTCTTTCTTTAATTACATATTCCAATAACTGTCAAGCCCCTATGGATGTTAACTAAAGGTTGGTAAAAAAAAAAAAATTTGTGCCAAACACGAAGGCATCATACACAAGGCTCACGTCAAAAATGGAAGCGGCACAAGCAACATTACAGATCAGAGCATGATGAAAGAGGACGTGATGGGCGTCCCCGCCGTGTGTGCAGCAGGCGTCCTGCCACACCACCGTTAAAGCACCAGGTATTCTCACAGGTCTATAAATTCCTTTCTCTGTAAATAGTTAATTTACATTTAGCTTTTGTGGTAGAGTGACCAAGGAAATGGTTACATATGTGTGTTTTGCCTTCTTCCCAGTGGGAGATGAAAGCTCCAAGAAAGGTATAACTTAACAGAGAATGGTTTCTCTGTTCAAAGACTTTAGTTGCCAGATCTTGAAGCTATAGTGTTCTGGAAGGAATAGACAAGCCAGACACTCCATTCCAGTTGTCCAGCTAGCATATTGCAGCTCACATTTCATATGAAGGTTGTCCTGTAGAAACGTATTTAATTGTAGTGGGAATGTTAGGAAGGTCTCTCTGAGCAGGGCACAGAACAGGAAGGTTACCTGCCTGTGTTAAGAACTCCCAGAGGGGCTGGATGTGCTGCTTGCCACTGCAAGGAGCAGAGGAAGCCCACGACTAAGTGGCAGATAGTCTGTCTGAATGAGAAAATGAGAAAGCCAAGAGGTTGAGAAATCCCCCACAGTATAGTGAGTACAGGGGTGACCCTAACTTATATGTTTTCGTTGGTAGAACACAAGGGGCTCAGTATAGAGAGGGAACTAATGATGAGCGAATCTGACCTATTTCCCTTTGGAGAAAATTCATGAAATGATGAAAATTCGCTGAAATGCATAGAAGTCTATGGGCGACAAACTTTTTTTTGCTGCATGAGCTGCCACGACCACAATTTTTTTTCCCATTGGAGTTTATGGGCATCATTTTCACTGCGAAACTTTTGCTCATCACTAGAGGGAACCCATCATATGTGTGAAGGTAGCGCCCAGTAGGCAGGATTTATTTTTATGACTTTGTTTTCTATACTGAAATGGTCACCCCTGTGTTTAAATAAACTGCCTTAAAGTGAAGAAAGTGTCTGTTGTGGAACTCGTAGGCTTACACTTTGCCAAAATAATAGGTTTTCTAAATCGAATTCATCAAAAATATGCACCATTATGCAGCATCGATACTGATCTGTTGCCCCGATGTTGATGTCCATATTGGATCTTGGTACAAAGTATTTGTTTACCTTAGAATTTAATACCAGACATTTTTGTCTGCTGAGCATATCAAAGAAGACATAATTATATAAATATATAGCAGTTAGTCTCATTCCTATTCTTTTGGAATGGTCTTATGGAGACAAGTGCCCAAAAGCTACTTTTGCCTTATTCTAAAATCCTATAGCCAACAGCAGCAGGCACAAGAGCTGTACCCATGCAGCTAACAGATCTGGGGAGTTATATAACTTTATATTTGGAATAGCACAATCTTTAATGTGTTTATATTTTGAAAACAAATATTTTGCTTCATTTTTATAATATACTGTTTATAGTTTTTGTTTCGATGATATTTTCCCTAAAAGAAGGACTTTCTAAATTGATTCACTCTACTCAGTGATTCTAACTAAAAAATAAACTGCAAAACCTACTTTTTCCAATTTCAGTGCAGTCATAAGCCAAATGGTCACTGACATGCATAAAAAAATGTTCTGTGAACATATTTGAAAATATGTGAAATATCTCCATGATAAAAGAATGTACAGCGCATAAGCATTTTCCTTTAAAAGGTGCTATGATGGTATTTATCAAAAGGCCTGTTGATACAGTACGATACATGAAATATATTGCTGTGTTATTCTTAGCCAGATTCTGACAATCTATCTAAATTACTTTTGTGATGAAAAAGCCCCTCAGCAAAACATAGAAAGACACATTATTTATTGCAAGAGAGAAAAATAAGAGTTTACAAAAAATACCCTTAGTCGTTTCCTGAACAATCAAATTCTAATTATGAAATTGTATCACTTCCTAATGTACGAATAGCAAAAGGAAAATGTTTAATGCATATACACGTGCCTTTGAAAGTCAATGGAAATAATAAATATAAGAATTATAGCCAGTTAAACAAAATAACACATGAAGGCAAATGGAATAATTCATTGAAAGGAAACCATTATTAAACAGAAAAAAAAAGAAATAAAATGTTTTCATGCATTTAAAAATTATTAGATTTGTCAAGGACATGTCTAAATAACAATCTTGCATGAAGGCAAATATCTGGAATGCTGCAGCTGATTTATAGCTCCCAGTCCCTTATAAATACCTTTCTCTCAGTGAGTGTATATGGTATCTAAGCTGTAAAGGAGATAGAGATGAATCTATATGTATCCCAGGCCCGTACTGGTTTTAGTCAAATGCCAGAGGGGCTGCTGTAAGATGTCATAGAAAGTCACTATTTTTTAGGCTTGTGGGGGCCTCTGTGTGATTGAAATGATGGGCCTATTTTGAATAACAGCCTGGACCTGTCCCAAAACTTTGAAGAATTGTATCTACATTACTGATATTGAATAAATTCGCCAGGCCACAATTTGCAGAGAATTTCTGAATTTTGCCGCCAGCAAATAAATTTACGAAACTGTGGAGAAAATAAATCGGCAAAAAATCCAATGCATCAAAAAAATTTGGGCGCGCATCAGAATAGTTGCGTGCATAAAAATTGTCACACATCAAAATTATTTGGACAAAAATAGGTGCAGTATAAAAATTATCAGGGGTGTCAAAATTGACGCGCATCAAAATAATTTTGACACCCATTGACCGATGCGTTTCTCAAAGTTTTCACTGTTTTGCAAATTTTTCACGGGAAATTTGCAAATTTTTCACGGGAAATTTGCAAATTTTTCACGGGAAATTTGCAAATTTTTCACGGGAAATTTGCAAATTTTTCACGGGAAATTTGCAAAATTTTTCACGGGAAATTTGCAAATTTTTCACCAAAACTGTACAAATTCACCCATCACTAATCTACATTTGTTAGTTCTATTGGTTGGAAAAGTTAACAAGATTGTGTAGATTGTAGAACTGTGGCAAGCTGAGGGGAAAATCTGTGTCTGCCTGAAATGGTGAGTAAAATCTCAGACAGCCAATGCAATAAATTCTTCAGTGCCGTCACTGTGGGAGACAATGGTACTACACATACAGTAGTATTGTAATGTTGTAACATCAGTTATCCAATTACACATCTTTGCAAGACCAAGACTGTGCACATGCTCAGTGTGGACTGGGCTTCTGTTGGAAGGGTTCAGATTAGGGATCATCATAAATTATCAAAACAGCACAAGTCAAATAATATCTGCCATAGAAGCTGATACAGCAGGACTAATTAATAATCAGAATATGCAGACTGCACTGGGTCTGCGGATACGAATCTCTACATGGTAGCTGGCTACTCTACAGGGAAACAAACAAAGCTGCTTGAGTTTTGGGAAGTAAGGTGGGGGGAGCTCTCCCCTGCCATTTGAAAGTATGATTGTTTCCCTGCAGAGCAGTTAGGCAACGTCTGACGTTTCCTATCCTTAGCAGTCAGAGCAAGTAAAACGAAGGGGGAATTTCACTGCATACAGTCAGGTTTATTGTAGAAACGGTACACATTTTTTAATTAAAGTATATTGGAGATAGATTTCTTTTTCATTAAAGAAAGTAAAAATTGGATTTTATTTTTTTGCCTTTACATCCCCTTTAAGGGGCCTATTTATGATTGATCAAGCCTCTGAAACCTTAAATTTGCCAAGCATTGCTTAGATTATCAGACCCAAAACCCAACATGAATATCTTAACTCAAGTGAGGTTTCCTTAATGCTTGTATGAAATTAGGGCTCACCACAGAAAAACTCACTTTCTATTCATTTCCATGGGATTTTTAGAAGACTATGGGGAAAATTTACTAAAGGTCAAAGTGACTAACGCTGGTGAAAATTTGCCATTGTGAAATCATTTTGGAACTTTGCTGATTCGCCAAACAGTCGTTAGCGAAGGAGATAGACTCTAGCGATACTTCGTTCCCTAACGCCAGGCCAATCTGTGCTCTGTTGAATGAAGGTAAGTATGCAAATTCACTAAGATTTGGATTTTACTGAACATTATCTTTTGCACCAGAATTGCCTTCAGCACCTCAGACCATTTGAAGTGCAACAGAGTAGATAGGAGTTCCTAAAAAAATAGTCCTATGAGTAAAAAAAAACATGGAACTTTAAATTTGTAAATAACATCCATGTTCAGTGGCTAAACAGAATTTATTTCTTCCCAAGTAGCAACTACAGTAAAAAGACGGTGGAGCTAAAGAAAGTTAATTTTTTCTGTCTCAAAAATATTTAAACAATCACTAAGATAGAAGATGTTCTTATACTGAAATCACTTGAAAATCATTGTCTTTTGAAAGACTATTCAGGGAGCTTTTGATTGAGAAATTGGATTTAATTGTACTGGTTCTACTATCCCTGTTTTGATGAAATATGAAAAATGGCAATCACTGGGTGTTTTTTTTAATTGTTGATGCTTTTATTTGACAGACCAAATGTAATTAGAGTTTTCAGTAAGTTATGGAAATTATTCTTCTGATCATTGAGCGATATGGCGTTGGCAGACTTCCCTGGCTGTATCAGAAACTCATTTTCATAATCTATGGCATTAAGATGTGAATATTTTGCTTTTCCTTCTGACAAAGCTTAAATGGTCTTGTTTCCTACCTCTTTATATTCTACCCTTAATGAAGAATTTAGCCACAGATAGTTTCATTGGTCATTTGTTTACAGGGATGACTATGCAAATATAGTGTGGTTATGTCTAAGGTGATATAGCATTCCATTTACATGAAGGCTCAATTGAAATGAATGAAACTCTTCAAAGGGAGCTTAAATCTGGGCCCTTTGCTGAGATACTACTCTCTGAATTCGTATTGAGTGCTGTTTTTGCCCACATTGTAATCACTCATATCTGGTATAAGATTTTTGATACACTTTTTTACTTAATGGTTCCTAACTCTTAGCAATGTCGTTTCCTTGTACAACGAATGTTATCATTTAAGAACGTATACAAAGTCAGATTTCAAAGTCATATAAAAAATCGTTGAATTTCTAGTTTTAATTACTGTATGATGACGGGGTCTGTGCAGTTCCTGGGTTGAACTGCGTCTTTGGGAGTGGGCTCTGATTATTTTTGAAGTTTATCATGTACTGGCCCTTTAAGAATTAAAATTCGACTATTCGCAACCTTAAACCTGCTGAATTAGCCTATGGGGGACATCCTGGAATCAATTTGGAGTTGTTTGGAGACATCCAGAAAATCGAGTTTTTTTTGGTGAAAAATAGAATTTGATTCGAGTTTGCTGGTCGATCCCATTCACCCAAATTTGAAAAATTTGTTATGTTTTGAAAATTTTAAATTAGTATTTTTTTTTTTGGAATTTCGGGTTCATGGGGGTTAATGGGAGTTTTTACAAACTCCCATGAAATCAGAATTCGACTCTTGATAAATCTGCCCCCTAGCGATCTTTAGTGATCTATTTGGCCAGAGGGGCTAAACAATTGTATAACTGAGTACAAATATGTGGTAGATAATATGGCTTTATATTACCATGCTAAGAGACAAAACAATATTTTAGTAGGTGTTGAAAAGAATTAAGAGAAACCAATATCACCAATAATTTTGGCGAGTCTTAAATCTGCAACCTTTATAGAAACATACATTACAAAGGCAGTCTACTGTAATATCATTAAAAACTCATCTTTTAATTGTTTTCTGTCACATATATATTGTTAGTTGTCACTTCTTAAACTGAAATACAGAAATAAATGCCTTTCGATAATATTATTAAACTTGTCAATATAGTGAGTAGTGTTTCCTCACTCAGTAGAAACGTGCACTAATAAAAAAAAGTGTAGCATCGGCACCCTTAAAATACCTCCATACAGAATGAAATGCTAACTCCTGTTCATATTGTAGACTTATTTATCAGTGATATAGACAGAAGGCGCATCCAAATCTTTGACTGATAATCTGTTTCAGTGTACTATCAGGATCGTACAAGAAAGATATCAAGAATCAATACATTTCCCTTCTTACGGTTTCCCTTTTCTCTACAGACAAGGACTTCAGACTGCCTGGCAACTTCCTGTATTACCAGCATTTAGTCCAAGTTTTCTGTTTGAGTAAACACCTTTTCAATTACCTGATATATATTATTCCAATTTTCATAATATAACTGGTGTCCTTTCATATAATTTGCTTATTTTTACTATCCCATCCACCCTATAATAAAATGAATAAATTCAGTTTTATAGTATATTTTGAGTATCAATATACAATAAAGCACAGATTATATATAGTTTATTATTATATACAGTGTCGGACTGGCCCACCGGGACACCGGGAAAAATCCCGGTGGGCCCCAGTCCTTGTGGGCCCCCAAGACCACACTCTACCCTATTTTTTTGCCAGTGATCGGACTTGAATTGTGCGCTATGCTCTGTTTTTTTGCTTCGATTGTGCGCTCCAATAACTATGGGCCCCACACGCTGTAACTAGTGGGCCCCGCTGCTGCTACACTACTCCGCCTGGCAACGCTGCTCATATCTTTGTATTTTGCTCTGGAAAGTTGAGCTTGTTGCAGCTGTGCGCGATGATGTCACTGACTGACCGGCGTCCATCACGTGGGGGGAATCAGAGAGAGGAGCGTCAAGGAGGGATCGGCTGTTGATACAATTCCTACTGGTGCGATGGGTAGATCCTGGCCGCATCTGTCTGTGCTAAATTTCAATCCGCTGGTCAAGTTGGGCTGCTGGTGGTCTGATACTGCTGCCTTCTCATTTTCTCCTCTGCCAGTGCAATCCAGCATCCAGGGAAGATTTGATCTGCTTGGCTCCTACTACAGTGCTGGTAAGTAAATGATCTAGGGGGAGGGGTGGGCCTAATTACCCCAATTACCCACATGGACTGTAAAACCCTGCGTGCCCTCCACCAACTTCTTTAATTTAGTTTAAAAATGTCGTATGGTCTCTTAACTCTCCCACTAAGTTTGCTGCCCCACTTTTTTTTATCTTAATGCCCATCTCCATGCTCCTTTCCAGTTGCTTCATCTCTCCCCTAGTTAAGCAATGAATTATTTTACTGGGATTGGGATGGGAGTGCTTAAAATTAATAAATTAAAAATGTATTAAATAATTGAAATGCTCACTTTTATTTTGTTTTTAATATTTTTATTTTAAATGAAGTGTACCATGAATTTTTAATCAATTAATGAATTATAAGTTGATTAAATTGAGTACTGTGTGCACATATCTCTCTCTATCTCTATATATCTATACTGTATGTATAGACATATAGCTATATAGTTTCACTTTCCCATCAGTCCCTACCCCATCTAATCTGAGATTGCTATCGAATTTACATCAGTTTCTGCATCATTGTATTGAATGCCATTTGTTCTTTATATGTCCTTTATTTTCCCTTGCGGGCTTCCCTGACTAAATGGAGGGGCCCTTCAGATCAAGTAATCTGGTGGGCCCCAGGTGCCCCAGTCCGACACTGATTATATAGTAATAATAGATAGATAGATAGATAGATAGATAGATAGATAGATAGATAGATAGATAGATAGATAGATAGATAGATAGATAGATGATAGATAGATAGATAGATAGATAGATAGATAGATAGATAGATAGATAGATAGATAGACAGACAGACAGACAGACAGACAGACAGACAGACAGATAGATTAGATAGACAGACAGACAGACAGATAGATAGATAGATGATAGATAGCATATTATATCGTTCATTTAACCAATTGTTTGACCTATTGAGTCTTTTCCCAAGGTCTTTGGATTTCTTACATTAACACTTATGCCTATGTGTTTCTCATAATATCTGTTAATATTTTAGGATATACTGTAATGATTACGGTATGTTTATTATGTATGTTTTACCCTTTCGATTTTTTAAGTTACATCTGGATGGTTAACGATTGGTCTAGGATCAATATTCATAGCAAACCATGTAGCCTTTAGATCAATATTTCTATATTTTTGCCTAGTATTATATTGGCAAAACAATAGAACTCTGCTTTTCATGTTTTTGTTGTTCATTTTCTCTGTAAGTTTGACCTTTAGTCCTTTAATAATGGCTGCTTTATGAAACTTGCTTTAAAATGTGTAAATGCTGCATTGACTATTATCATCTCAGATGGATTTGTGATATTTATAAAGTTATACAGATAACAAATATTCTAGAAATGAGCCTATAATGTTTCTTTACTATTATATTTTGTGATAAATGAATGGCCTTAATGTCACCAAGGGATTTTTTCTAAGAAAGTCACTTTATACATTGGCCACACAAATGAATTAGAAAGAAGGTTGTTAGCACATAAGGCAAACCCCAGGGGAGTGACTTGATTCCAGTCTAGGCATGCTCTTCAGCCTGCAAATGCCACTTCTGCCTTTGGACATGACCTTTAGCTACTTGGGAGCCACCATGTTTTACTGCATTTGAATCAGGGACACACATACACTCAGCCGGTAAAGATAAAACTAAATGTAGTCAGACAGGCTGGGTTAGAACCAGTTAGTAATCTCTGATTAGTGAGGAAAACTCAAAAACAGAAACAAGCCAGAGTCAAAACAAGAAAGAGTCAGAGAAGCAGGATTCACCCAGGTACAATCTAACTTGACTTATAACAGCAGTGAGTGTCCTCAGAACTGGGCATTATAAAGGCAGGCTGATGGCAAACTCTCAGGGGCCTATTTATAATGCTGTGTAAAACAAAATTCACCATAAATATGGTGTGAAACACTGTGCAAAAAATTGCCAATTTATCATGGTGTGTGTTATTTTCCACCATGCCAACGTCAGATTTTACACTGCTTCAGACCTTTGTACGTAAGTTCTGGTGAAAGTTGCTCCAAATAAATGAGCCTAAAAAAATGAAGCCCTTTTTATGACGTTTTGTACACAGCAATGCCTAACGATGTGTGGCAAATTATTCTGACAGTTTTTACACCACATGATAAATCTGCCAGTAAGCATCTGTAGCCAGGAGTGATGGGCAAATTTGTCCCGCTTCGCTTAGCCGGAAAATGTGAAGAACTCGAATTTGGACGCTCACGTCAATTTTGACACCGATGTTTAAGGCAATGGGTGTCTGAATAATGTTAACGCGACGTTTTGATGTGCTCGACTTTTCCTGCATGCGAATTTTAGCAAAACTCCCACGAAATTTTGAAGCAAAGTCGAATTTTTTCTCCCATCACTAGTAGCCAAATTAACAACAGCTGGCATAAGCCATGCCTACCAGAAAACTCAAGGATACCAAAGATACCAGGGCCTTAGCTGTGTGTTCATATAAAGCAGAGGTGTTACAGGCTGCATAGTGATCGGCAGGTTATTTGATTCAAGTCCATGCAGGATGTTATAAGTACATTACAAACCTAACCAAGTGTTCTTGGAGATGTACTTGTATATCCACAGGCTGAATAAAACAAATAAGATGATAATTTATTCCACAATTTGCCCAGGTGCATTTGCCTGTAGCCAACCATTCATCAGTTCGTTTTAAACAATGTACTACAAGATGGAAAACGAGAGCAAAGACCTTCTGCAGTTTAGCACCAGTGTTCATATATCGGCATCAAAAAGCATTACCATTGCAAATGTGCGTTGCTAGACTTGCTATGTCTGCCTAAAACTGCTGCTCTCTAGGGCTCCACAATATTCAGGGCCCTATAGCTATTGCCACTATTTGCTCCCTTCTAAGAACAGCTCTGCCTTTATGAATACATTTTTCAGTTTCCTGCAGCTAGTAAGATGTTTGATTCTACCGAACTTAATAACACTGTACTAAAATATATATTCTTCAGCTTTGTGTCAAAGAAATGCCTTTTTTTCCTTATGTCAGCTCCAGTACAAAGATTTTCAGCCACTATTTTTCTGTATCCCGATACATTTGTATGCTTATAACCTATTATTTAAATGTTTTGAAGGTGTAGAGAAAGGAGTGAAGTTGAATTTAGCATAGTCATTGCAATTAGTGAGACAGAGGGGTAGAATTGCATGGTGTACCTGAGTTGGTATTTTTAGAACAGGTACAAGAACATTAAACTTTTCTGCATAAAAATGAATATGCAAAAACCGTTTCCTTTAATACCAAAGGCATTCTATTCCAAAATGCATGGACACTGGATTTATGATGATAGTCATTATTTGATCTTTGAGCTTTGACATAATTAAATCTCTTTTCAGCTGCTTTGGACAAAAGCATGTCTTTTACTTATCAGTAAGGATAAATAAATTATAGAGCATACTACTAGAGCAGCATCTAAAAATACCATCTCATATCATGTACTGGATTTAATGATTTTAAGTAGAAACATACACGGAGCAAAACTGTTTTAAGAGTATCAGTCAGACAAATGAGTGTGTTGCTGCATTTGCTGTCTCTACATTTATACGCATCTGATCAGATTGATTTACAGTAAGGTGGAATAAATAAATAGTATCTTTTTCCATATCAGTCGAGGAAAACAAGAAGTGATTCAACTGAAGTCCTACTGTAATTTTCATAAACAGAAATGGATTCTCAACTCACACACGTTAAATAGGAAATGTTTTTGTCATAATAAAAGAACTTTCATTCTAAGCAACTTTCCAATACACATTAATTAATTTCAGTGGTTTTATTGTTATTTAATGGCTGCTGAAGGGGCAATTTGTCAGTCCATTTTTATTATTTGCACTGCTGGTTCTGTCTCTTGAAATAATATTGCAGAAGGGAATTAGAGTCTTGCTTGGAGGATAGGTGGCTTCTGCTACATAGTTTCAGAACCAGCAGTGCAGAAGGACAAACAAATGCTGCTGGCAGCCTGCTGATGTAGCACATATGATTTCAGGTTCAAGGTTGCACTATGAGAATAACATGTTGCCAAGCAATTTGCCTGCAATCTGCCAAAATTGAAAAAGGGTTAATTTAATGAATGACATTCATTAATGAAAATTGCTTAGAATAACATTTTCCTTATACAAAAAAAAATGTAGTGGAGTCACAAATGAAATGGAAAAGAATTGAAAATTGACTGTGGATTTTATATAATCATATGACTAACCAGTCCCCCGTAACCAAAGCATTTTAGCTTCATAGAACCTTCCACATTGTTAAAGCAGTAAACTCTCCATTTCATGCTATATTATAGTTTATAAGTTATTTTACCATTAACCTCTTCTTTAGAAAACATGGCCCTGGAAAAATAAACTGATTAAACGAAAGAAATAGAAATTATCGTTGAAACAATTGTTCCACCAAAAGCAATTGCTGCCATAAATCAAATATGTTGTTTTGACAGAGCAGTGAGTTGCAGATCCTATTTAAGAGAAATGGATTATTCTTGTATACATTTTTACCAGATTGGTGTAGAAATTGCAGATGGTAAAGGTAATTGGGCCACTGTTAGAAGTTGGCTGGAAAAGCTCAGTCTTTGTGCTGCTTAGCTGAAAATAGACTTGAAAAATGCTCTTACAGGTCTAGAAAACCTTCATATTCCTGCTGGTAAGCCTGAAAGGTAGCCAGACCTTTGTAGTTGTATCGAATTCACAAGGTCTTTTTATAGCATACACTAGCAAAAAAGAAAGGTTTATAACTTATGAAATTAATTGAATCCATCAGCGTTAGTATGTGGATATAAATACTACTTGGATGGACATTATATTTACTAACTAATGGACATTATATTCACTAAATGACTAATTATACCTTTACTTAGTATGACATTTACTGGTGCTCATTCAACAGTCCTATGAGTATCTAAAAAAAAAATACAAAAGTGGACTTTGTTCACGAATCAATGTTTTCTGGCATCAACTTACCCAGGCATGATCTTCTGGGCCTAAATGCAACCAATAGATACAAAAAGAGAAAATTAATTAATACTTACCGAGATTTTCTTTTCCTGGCCATCCCCCCTGGCAGCATAACAATTTGGGTTTATCCCTGCACTGGTCAGACACAGAAGGATTAACAAGCAATTTTACAAATACCCACCCCCTTCCTACCCTCACCAGTCTTTACCTGATGTACTGGTCGGACAATGAAAAGAGTGGGCATGCTGCCGGGGGGTGGACAGGAAAAGAAAATCTCAGTAAGTATTAATTAATTTTCTTTTTTCCTGACCATCCTCTGGCAGCATAACAATTTGGGTTAGTACCCTAGCAATAAAAGTGGCCAACTGATTGATGCTTGATAACAGAATTCTAATTAGATTACAGCTTTGGCCTGCATTACTGAACGCCCAACTGCGCCAAAGACGCAGATCTAATATCTAATTTATAATGTTTGATAAATGTGTTTGGAGTAGCCCATGTTGCAGCCCTGCAGATTGACTCAGCTTGCTTCTGCTGCCTATCAGTACATCCGGTATATGAAGAGCAGTGATGTGTAGTAAATGCTTCTGAGCAAACTCCATGATCAGAAGTAATTCTGTCATCATGTTGAGGCTCCTCATGCCTCCTTGTCTCTTTATATATGTGACAGCTGCCACATTGTACAAACTGACTCTGGCAGAGTGACCCTGTAGCTCTTTCCTGAAAGTCTGAAGTGCAAATGCCACTGCCACTCGAGGATATTTGATGGAAGATAGGACATCTCTCTGGCCAAAGTCCCTTGGACTGACAGATTTGCTACATGGGGTCCCCATCTTTGAACAGCTGTATATATTCTGGTTCCTACAGAGGCATCCCTATCCTTAGGATGAACAGGTTTGCCCACCATTGCAGATGATGCTTCTGCTTCCAAGGCAACCACACTGTCTGATACCAATCCAATCCTTGATGCTTCCACTGGTCTAAAATACACGTTGAATTGGGTGCATCTGCCATCTTACCCATCTTACCAATCCTAAACTTAAATATCTCATAAATCACCTATCTAGTTCCAACATGGACAAAGTCATCTGCCTGATCTTGGAGATTCTTGCTCAATGAAGAGATATCATTCCCAACACTGTGCTGTATAAATATGTCTCTCTCTCTCTCTTGCCACCAATAAGAGGTCATCAAAATAGTGATACACTTCTAGACCCTCTTCTCGAAGCTTCGCAATAACCAGCACCAACACCTTGGTAAACGTCCTGGGAGACGTGGCCAACCTGAATGGCAGGCAGGTGAACTGCATCTTCACGATAGACAGAATCCAGCAGTCTTGAAAATGTCTTGTCCATACTTCCTGAAATTGAAGAAGCCTCGCTCCTACTCCTTGAAGCTGGATGGGCCTCCTGTCATTGTGACTTCTGATGGGACTTGGGAGATCTTGGGGCCCTTGGTCTTTCCACTCTGACTGCCCTGCCTTCCAAGACAATGACCTAAAGATCTCCCTTCCAGGCTTATAAGCATTAAAGTCTTCCTTCTTCTTTGATAAATACCTGTCTGATTGACATTTTGGGGGATACTTGAACCTCCTGGGAGTCTGTGGCAGGAAAGTGGTCTTTCCTCCAGATGATTTAGATATTATTTCCTCCAAAGCTTTGCCAAATAACATCTTACCCTCAATGGGAGCCTGCATAATACATTCTTTGAGGCAGTGTCTGCAAACCAGTACTTAAGCCAAAGGGCTCTACGAGCCACTACCGATGAGGCCATAGATCTCGCAGACAGTCTTGTTAAATCACCAGCGGCCCCTAGGCAAAACAATGCCGCAGGCCTCAGAACCCCTAGAGCTGCCAAAATCTTGTCACAAGTCTCCCCTTCTCTAGTTCTTGGCTCTAAATCCTCTATCCACATCAGGGCCTCTTAACATGGCTCCCGTCATCATGTATAACTTCTTTAATTCTGTTTCCATCCTCCTCTCCATCGGCTGTTTCAGAGCGGAAATATCGTCTAATGGTAGTGCAGTCTTCCTGGAAAGTCTAGCGACTGGAGCATCTACAGCTGGAGGATTGCTCCAAATTTCCTGAGACTCTGGAGGAAAGGGATAAAGCTTCTCAATTTTAGCCTCCACGGAACCTTTTTAGACATTTTGTCTCTTCCTGGCAAAAAAAACAACACACCTGTGTCTGTCTGGCCCTGCTTTTTGAGGACTAAAGTGTGTCTCTCTGCTTTAATAAGGTCTGGAACATGCTTCATATTAAAAAAAAAAAAACTTTCTTCCTCGTCATCTGAAGAGGAAGAAGAAGAGTCTGAGTTAATCACTTCAATTCGGTTAGAATGTGAGTCTACAGGCACTTGACCTTCAGAACTAGTGATGGGCGAATCTGCGCCGTTTCGCTTCAATTCGCTTCAATTCGCGAAACTGCACCGGCGTCTCGTTTTTGACGCCGGCGTCCATTTTTTTGACGCCGACGCCCGTTTTTTGACGCCGCCGCCCGTTTTTTGACGCAGACGCCCGTTTTTAACGACAATTTTTTTTGACGCCGGTGAACTTTTGTCAGCGAATTTTCTCGCCCGTTTTGCGTATTTATTCGCCAGCGTCGAATTGCGCAAATTCGCCACAAATTCGTGCCTGGCGAATAAATTCGCCCATCACTATTCAGAACCTTTTGCTTCTTGAATTCCTAAGGCTACTGCCTGCTTAATCCAGGCTAATAAATCTGCCTGAGAAGCATCTTTTGAGCAGGTGGAATGTTAGCATACCCTTCTAAAATCTCCGCAATACAGTCACCACACAATCTCATGGAGCATAGGCAAAACTGCACCTGTTCGGAGGAAAGACAAGGCGCAATGCGATGACATAGGTGCCTCCTTGCGCCACTACAGATGCAACCTCCCCCAGCTGTATTGGGACCCACTCCTGAGAAGGCGCTATGGTGATCCCAGTGGAGGGGCTTCAGGCGGAGAAAGTGCATGAAAAAACGGCACCTGGAATCTGGTCCCGAAGAAACAAGTGTAGAGCAAACCAATCCGTGGTCCGGCCAGGACAGAAGGAAAAAAGACTGGTGAGGGTGGGAAGGGGTGGGTATTTGTAAAATTGCTTGTTAACCCTTCTGTGTCCAACCAGTGCAGGGATAAACCCAAATTGTTATGCTGCCAGGGGATGGCCAGGAAAGATACTCTTTCCTAGCCATCTCATTATCTCTATAAAACAAGTCCGACCAACTCCGATTGGACCTTATTTATGATAGAAAATGCTTGCTAAAATCGGTTCGGGCAACAAATCTGAAAAACTTCGATCTTCCTGCCAAAATGCAAAAGAAAAATAACAAATTTTTGGCCAAAACTCACCCAAAACTCAACGCGGACCATGATATTGAAATGGGACCTTTGCCATTAACTTCTACAGGACCCTGACAGCTTGGAGATGGCATATTTTCGGATTCAGACTTTTTCAGCCTCAGGGTATATAAATTCTGAAAAATTTTGACCAAACAAAAAAATCTGAATTTGTCTTGATTTTTGTATTCGGAGTTTGATAAATAACCCCTTAAATGTACCTACTACAGTCTACAACAGTACAGAAGGGGCTTATGTTTTTAGGGTATTTTGTATCACATACTGAATTTCCAAAACTTTTTTAAAAGTATTTACTTTTTTCTTTGTAATAATAAATCAGGGCCTTGTACGTGACCCAAGCTAAGATATAATAAATCCTTATTGGAGACAAAACAATCCTTCTAGATTTATTTAATGTTTAAATGATTTTTTAGTAGACTATGGGGCCGATTCACTAAGCTCGAGTGAAGGATTCGAATGAAAAAATTCGAATTTCGAAGTATTTTTTGGGTACTTCGACCATCGAATTGGTTAAATTCGTTCGAATTCGAACGAAATCGAACGAATCGAACGAAAAATCGTTCGACTATTCGACCATTCGATAGTCGAAGTACTTTCCCTTTAAAAAAAACTTCGACCCCCTACTTCGGCAGATAAAACCTACCGAAGTCAATGTTAGCCTATGGGGAAGGTCCCCATAGGTTTGCTAACCTTTTTTTGATCGAAGGATTTTCCTTCGATCGTTGGATTAAAATCCGATTAGAAGGATTTAATCGTTCGATCGAACGAAAAATCCTTCGATCGATCGATCGCAGGATTAGCGCTAAATCCTTTGACTTCGATATTCGAAGTCGAAGGATTTCAATTCGAGGGTCGAATTTCGAAGTATTTTTAACTTCGAAATTCGACCCTTAATGAATCTGCCCCTTAGAGTATGAAGTAAATTATGGAAAGATCCATTATCCAGAACACCCCAGGTCCAGAGCATTCTGGATAACAGATCCCATTCCTTTAGTGTGTGTCTTGGTACAGAAGAACCATAGCCTTTACAGAACCCCCCCTTATCATAGGAATCATTGGAAGTAATAAATAGAATGAATATATACTGCGGTGGGGAGTGTGTCATGCAAATATCTTCCTAATTTTTGCAGTGGAGCAATGCATGTGAGTCTCTTGACTTGCAAATATCCTCCTTCCCTAAGCCTGGAATTGAGTTCTGAAAAACAAATGTCCCTGCTTGCTTGCACATTGGTATGACGGTGTAGTTTGTAGTGTGGAAAAGGAGATTACAGTAAGCATAATCTATAGACTGTGAACACACATCCTTGGCTGCCATCTGTATTATGTGCTGTGACTCTAAAATAAATACTGTATGAGCCTGAAGGAAAAAGTAAGCCTAATATTCTACTTAAAGACCCATAAAATCCTGGTAAAATAGAGGAAGATTAGAATGAAATGTGAATGTGTTCACTTACTTGCATTGCATGCCATTGTTCATCAGAAATGGAATTGTCTGGCGTCAAAATTCTAGCTCTGTGTGATCCTTTATCACATACAATGTGAGCAGTTTAAAGGTAGAAAATGCATTGCTATACATCAAAATGGTATTGTTATCACCAGGTGAGGAGATCTATAAATTCAATGACTAAATAAGGGTCTAACCTCTATTAGGTAATGATCTGGAGAATACTACTAAAATCTTTTCAGAATCTAATATATAACAATAAAACAATCACAGGAAAATTGGAGAGATCATTATTTCCCTTTTTTATTCTTTCTTCCTACACTCTTTCCATTTAATAAATGGAAAGAGAAATATACTGCTTAAGCATAGGGCAGAATAGATAAAGACTGAGGAACAGCAATGCTACTCCTGCCAATTTAAAGTGAAATTTGCAGCTTAAGAATAGGGACCAGTGCACTTTGCTTCCCATAAACACCAGTGGTAAATGCTGCAAGCTAGCTCAGATTCCACATGGGTGTCAAGCACAAATCATTATCCACTGTACTTCCCATTTGTGCTAAGTAGAAGCAATTAAAACCATGAGGCTTAGTGATGGGCGAATTTACCTCGAAATTCGCGAAACGGCAATAAATTTGTAAATGTAGCAAGTCAATGGGCATCAAAAATTTTTTGGTGTGCTTCAGTTTTTATATGCGCGTCTATTTGTCCAAATATATTAAAGTCAATGGACGTCCGAATAATTTTGACACATGACAATTTTTATGCACACAACTATTCTGCTGCGCACCCAAATTTTTTTGATGCATTGGATTTTTCGCCAGTGAATTTTCACTGCAGTTTTGCAAATTTATTCCCTGGCAGCGAAACACAGAAATTCGCTGTGAATTTGCGCCACCCATCACTAATGAGGCTAATTAATTAACATGGGGTTAGAGGATACCAGTACAGATTGAATTCAGCAATTCATTAGATTAGTCTACTACAACCCAGAAAATATAAGCAAAGAATGAATTGGTTGTTATGGGTAACTGCACTGGTACAGATTTAGTACCTGTTGATAGTAAATTAACAAACTTGTGTTCCAGAGGGAAAAAAACAGAACTTCTGCCTCAAAAAAAGATTTATTTACATATAGCTGGTATGTTCATGTTATATTACCCATACACATTTTCAGGTTGTGTGTTTACTGGTTTTATCATAACAAAGCAAGGCAGTTGTACATTTTATTGGTCCTTTAAAATAACAGTGATGGAACAGGACAAAGGGACCAGGTGCAAGACCTGGGTAAACCCTTATTCCAGTGGGGACTCAAGTCACCCAGGCTTGATATGCTCCATTGCCTTTAAAATTCCAATTTTATCAGTGGTGAGTTGACCCTTTGCTACACATCTGCTGCCATGTCTTGCGGCACAGAATTCCCATGGTGCCAACAAGGGCAAGGGTGGTGGACATATGTGCAGGGAATGTCTGTGTGGTGAATATAGCACAATACAAGCCAGGATAAAACAAGAAATGGAGGACTTCAAACAGGAGTCATGGCTAACAGAAAAGAATCAGGCCAAGAAATCAGGATCAAGAGCATAGCCAAGAACTAAGCAAGTAAAATGTATAAATTAAACATCTCTGCACGAAAAACAATGCAAATAACTACTGCAATCGTTTTTACATGACTTATTTTTAAAGTTAATACTGTGAGAGATCCCCCATGACTTGGATGTATCTGTTCTCAAGTTAGCCTTGGTCACTAGTCCCCTGGCCTTGAAGCAGAGCCACCAGTTTGGCTGTAATAGCAGGTCTTTGTTTTTCTGTGCTGTGAAGAAATATATCTATGTTCTCCCACAATAACTAATTTTTACTCTTGTACGTTCTCATTTCATACATTCCCAAGTCTATAAAATGATATACATATATAGGGTTCTTTTATTTGGGGTAATGACGCTTTGTGACTTCAGAATCCACCAAGCTTATGTCAAATAATCAATGTCTTTCACCTAAATGGCTCCAGTTCATGTAATTCCACTACAATACCCACAACATATTTTTATACCAGAATTCTACACATATAAACTCATTACACATTCTATAAATGACTGATATTTTTACATGGTGTATAGTGGTGTTTTTATGGTAAAGTTTGGTTTTTACACACTTTAATCAGTAAAGGTGGGCAACAGCAAGAGTCTGTTTAGCAGTAACCGGCACTCCTAACTACTTGGCGAAAGGGTGCTGCTGGTAGTTGTAGGTCTGCATCTACGTGAGAAGGGAAAAGTTGCCTATTTCTGTTTTATTCATTATTTTGACTAAGATGCATCGTTCCCTTATAGAGATGTGTCAGTTTTTCCAATGCTGTGTAGGTCACTTCCCCAATTTACTCGATTTTCTGAACTGTTTCTAAAGGATGAGTAGTTGGCCGCCTGTAAGCCAGAATTTGCAGAACTCTTTATGAGTCATAATGGTGATTTTACAAATGTCAAAAGGAGCCAGGAAAGGTATAAAATCAGGTTATCCTAGGAAGGAATTTAATTGTAACCTGAGTCAGAAAACTTTGTAGATTGAATGAACACGTCTCTGACTCAAATCACAGGAAATAAGCAGCAATATTGTCAGTAAGATTATTTTTGTTCCCTTCAAACCACATCAAGAAATAATCCTTTTGCCAGCAGTAAAAATTGTACTATCTCTTTTTATAATGACAATACTTAAAATGTTAATTTACAAAGTCTCATATTAATTTTCTATTCTTTTGTGTAACAAGCTATACATATCTCAGACCATCACCTTCTTGCTATAGCATTGCAAAGACCGGCACAACAGGACATCATTGTCACAGATCCTGCTATACAAGACAGTATAAGGGCACTGATAATAAGATCTAGGAGTGCTATTCTATTACAAAAATCCACAATTGCTGGAATAAATTGGACAGCATAAAAAATAAAATTCTAGAGGCTTTCCATCTACAAAGCTGCCTATCACAAAACACTGCACACAAGCAACATGGAAGATTTAATTAAAGGGAGCAATGGGGAAAAAATAATATGCCAATCCATGCAGGTGCACATAGAATCTGCCATCTTAACTGGCAGATAGAGGACCTTTTAAGTGCAAAACACTGAAACTTTGTATTGAGTGTTTCAGCAATGATGGGTATCAAGCAGCCCAGAATCTAAAATAGCTAAGACTGGCAAATACACAGAACAAATACTTTTTAAGTGATGAATACTTTGCCATCTGAACTATATTAGCAGCTTTACAGGTCCAACTGTATAGAGAAATAGAATGTTTATGTAAAATTATAGCAAGTTTATAGATATGGGGGTTGTTTATTATCCAGCATATTCAATGGATAACAGATTGTATTATCCCATTAGTTTGGTTTTCCAGATATTAAAATGGAAAGTTATCTAATAGTTCTACAAAAATTAAAAAATAAGAGGAGACCATATTTTTAACTATGATACCATCATGTCTCTGCCAGCAGCACTGGGCAAGATACTGTAACAGTCATTGCAAAACACAGAAATGGATGTTTCAGAAATCTGCAAGTCAATAAACCAAAGAAATCTGGATTATACACAAGATGTTTGGAAAGGCTGCATTATTAAAGACTATCATTAGTGTCTAAGCTTCTAGTTGGAGTCGTCCCAGCCAAGTGAACGTTGCCAGAATAAAAGAAACTCTTGTGATGCTGTTTTGATTAGACGTTAGCAGCGTCTTTGACAGTGTTGATTAGAAATATCTCTTCAAAATGCTTGAAGAATTTGCTGCGACAGCTGCAATTTGAAAAACAAATGTTTTAACAATAAGCTGCACACTATGATCTAATTTAAGGGATATGTTAGTGAGTCTGCCAATGTATAGGGAGGATATAGTCATGTTTGGATGCCTTCCCTCTGCAGTGGGTAAAAAAATATATATCTAGATGGGTTTTACTGAAAATACATATTGTATCTGGTCGTGCAGTAACAAGGGGATCTGTTGCTGTTGTTGACATGACCTGGGCATCTCAGCTACGATCAGCCCATTAGGAGTTTATTGCTAGTCAAGTTCTTCTTGCTCCTCTCTATCACTGAAATAATTTTTGGCCATTCCTATAGAAAATAGGTCTGATAATTATAGCTTAGTCACTCAGCCTTTATATTTCTGAGGCCAGTGTACTTACCATACAGTATAATGGAAGTTTCCTTGGCGTTGATAACTTTTATATGACTATCGATTATTTCCAGACTCCTCTTGTAGGTGAAAGTTTTTAGCGTGGGCAGGGAATTACCATTAGACTGTGAAAGCCTGCAGAATTAATATTAGATATGCAATGCATATTTAATGCTAATAACAGTCGATGCCTTTGTTATATTCCCTGCCACAGGGTGTCTGTGATCATAGTGAGTTTTCATTTGCAAGAAATCCTTGACAGTTAACTGCTTCTATCACTGACCCAACCAAATGTGCTGACGCATTTCACTCATATGCAGAAGATACGAGAAGAAATGGATTTGCAAGAAGTCAAAGGTCCATATTTGTCGAGCAGTAGTAAAGAAGTAATATGCTGTGTTAAATCATAGAGCTTGGCATTTAAGTAATGAGATAGTTTTAACTCTTCGAAGGCTTCCATAAAAACAAAGACTATGATCAATTTACGTTGTTTTTATTATTCAACATAGTGAACTTTTTATTAAAGGACATCTACATTGCAGAATATCAGTGCTGAATTATGCTTAGCTCCCAAAACATTTATTTAAATAATTAAAGAAAATTTATCTTCATGCAAGTCCCAATTTATTAAATTTTATTAAAATGTATTAAAAATCGCCAATGGCTTTTAAAGGGGTTGTTTTGCGTTAACCTTTAGGGGGTTATTTACTAAAAATCCAAATTCATCTCATTGTTCCAATAAAAATACTCAGCCAAACTCCTATGCCAGATTTTTCCTTATTTATGAATAAATTAACTTGATTTAATCGGATTGGTAAAAATTTACTTTAAAAAATTGAGCAAAAACCCGATTCTCTGGCTTTTCTCCCAAAAAGCTTGACTTTTTTTTGCCCTAAAAAGTTGGATTTTTGGATCAAACCCAGCACAGACCACGATAACTTCAATTGGGTATAGGTGCCTCTTCCATTGTCTTATACAGGACCTCGACAAGTCTCAGATGGAGTCTGGCTTTTATGCACCATCGGAGTATAATAAAAATTTGGGTTTTTTTATAACAACAAATTGAAATTTTTGCCCCTAAAAGCTAGATCAGAAAAATTTGTGGTCTGGTAAATAACATTCTTAGTATGTTATATACTACATATTTGTAAGCAATTTTTCAATTGGTCTTCATTTTTTCTTTTTTATAGTTTTTGAATTATTTGCCTTCCTCTTCGGCCTCTACAGCTTTCAAATCAAGATACAATTATAGATCAGCACCACTGGCTATGGGAAAAAAACAAAACAGAACCTAGTGCAATATTAATATTCAGTGCGGTCACCAAAGTGTTACAGCACTAATCTGTGTGTGTCTTGAACCATTAAAAGTCTATGCACAGATTTTTCTTGTGTGTTCTAAAGTGCTATAGGGATTTCTACAAAATGCACTCTCCAAAATAAAATTATAATTAAGTCAAACAAGGTGCTTGTAGTGCTTTCTTCAAAAGGTAAAATGAATTAAAGCAAGGTGCGATGGTGTTTTCTTCAATCAGTAAAACTCAGCATGTGGCTTCTCCATTCTCTGGTGGAATTGTCAGTTTACAAGATTCCTGATTTCAAAATAAAATATCAATATCAACTTCAGTTTATTCCTTTTTCTGTAAAGACATTCAAAAGCAGGGAAAGCGCCCATAGTGTAATTTGTCTTTATTTTTTAAAAGGTTTTAAAACTTATTGCACTTACAAAAGTCACACTTACTAGATTTGCCTTTACAGCTTTCAAATGGAGGTCACTGGCAGTCAAAAGTCTTTTGCTCTGTGAGGCTACAATTATATTGTTAGTGTTAGTTGTTATTACTTACATTTCTATTCAGGCCGTCGCCTATTCATATTCCAGTCTCTTATTCAAATCAATGCATGGTTGCCAGGGTCATTTGGACCCTAGCAACCAGATAGCTGCTGAAATTCCAAACTGGAGAGCTGCTACATAAAAACCTAAATCATTACAAAAAACAAAAATAATAAAAAATAAAGACCAGTTGCAAATTGTCTCAGAATGTCACTCTCTACATCATACTAGGGGGCACATTTACTTAGGGTCGAATATCGAGGGTTAATTAACCCTCGATATTCGTCTGTCGAAGTTAAATCCTTCGACTTCGAATATCGAAGGATTTACCGCAATTCGTTCAATCGAACGATCGAAGGAAAAATTGTTCGATCGAACAGTTAAATCCTTCGAATTGAATGATTCGAAGAATTTTAATCCATTGATCGAACGATTTTTATTCTACCAAAAAAAGCTTAGAAAGACTATGGGGACCTTCCCTATGGGCTACCATTGAGGTTCGGTAGGTTTTTCGGTAGGTTTTAGGTGGCGAAGTAGGGGGTCGAAGTTTTTTTTAAAGAGACAGTACTTTGACTATCGAATGGTCAAATAGTCGAACAATTTTTAGTTCGAAACGTTCGATTCAAAGTCGTAGTCGAAGGTCGAAGTAGCCAATTTGATGGTCGAAGTAGTTTAAGTTAATTGTAAATGTAACTGTAACAATTGAAAGTAGTAAAGACTTTTCTTGTCTCTTTCTGTGCTTTGCACCTTTCGGTTCTGACACTTGAAACAATCAAGAAATTCTCCTCCAGGTCTTTTAATCAGCTGGCTTCTGCTACATTATATTAAAAGCCAGAACCAGCAGTGCAGACAATAGAAAGAGAGAGACATCTACAAATCTTTTCTAAACCGTTTTCTTTTTTTGCAATTCATTTATATTGGAAAGTTGCTTGGAATTACATTTTCTGTTATTATATTTTCTGTTATTATGCTATTTTTGCATGGTTTTCCCCTTTCATCTTTAGGACTGAATTAAAAACTAAGGGGGAAATGTAATACAATTCGCAAAGAGAACAAATTTACGAATAAAAATGTGCATGTCGTAATGCAATATTCTTCATTAATCTTTTATTGAATTGCGAACTTGCAAGCGTAATGACTTTTTCATTAAGTTTTATTACATACACTGCAAACTAGAAAATTCACAATCAATATGCTACTGTCGTGCAAGGGGCAAAGTGTTCACTTTGCAAACATTTATTCGCAATGCAAAGATTTTTTCATTAGGGACCAATATTACACAAATTAAGTATTCTGATCCCCTTAAGAATAAACAATGCAAAAGCCACCAGTTACAATAACAAAGTAATGTAGTATATATGCATTATATGATAAATACAACCAAGTTTAACCCTAGTAAACTCACCAAGTCACAAAGGTAGTCCAGCTGAGCTAGACCAATACACTCAGCTAGATAAGGGGAAATCCAGAAAGAACCAGAAAGGTGATTGACATTCAAGAGGTAATTTATACCATAGTCATGTGAGGCAACAACACAAAGAAACTGCATGGGATTTGTAGCTGTAGTGTACAACAAACTGTTATACAAAGAGTAAATTAAATGGAAATCAGTATGAGGATTAAGTATCAAACATTCTGTGCATGTGTGTGGTTGTCTCCATTCCTAAAATGTCCCTATGATCACTACTCTTTAATTTATAATACCCTTTACTTACTATTTAGTGCTTCTGTTGGCAGCTGAAGACTGAATAGCTGGTTACATTACAGGATGGTTATGAATGTTTCAGCCACTGGTTCGGCTCAGGTTGCCATCATTCAACGGAGTCTTGTTGTTGGCTGAATGTCTTGTATACTGCTTATTCTGCTGATAGATTATTTCCATTTGTTAGCTGACAAATTCTGCACCTTTGGCTGCGGACATTGTTCTTGCAATATTCTGCTCATCTAACCTGAAGTCAATCACATCTGCCAAGACCTGCTCAGTTTCCCGGTGGACATTATTTATTATGAATTTGCTGCCAACTCTGCAAACTTGTTTCAAGACACACAATGGACTTCATTAAAACCTGCTAACTTTTATCATGATCCCTTTGCATTGGTGTAATGAAAGTGTTTAGAGGTGTCTAACAATATTCCTGTTCCATGGCTTTACTTAAATACTTATATAACCTTATATCTGCAGATATGGGATCTGTTGTCCAGAATGCTTGGGATCTGGGATTTTCCAGATAAGGGATCTTTCCATAATTTGTATCTCAATATTTTGTCTACTAAAAAATCATTTCAACTTTAATTAAACCCAATGGGATTGTTTTTCCTGCAATAAGGATTACTTAGATCTCAGTTAGGATCACATACAAGTTTCTGTAATATTACAGAGAAAAAGGAAATAATCTCTTAATATTTTAATTATTTCTGGATAACAGGTTTCTGAATCATGGATCCCCTCTATATAATGTTGCCCTTGTGAACCAGTGTTCTTGTTCCCAGTATTTCACACAGTTTATGCCACAAACATCCTGTCAATCCTATTTATCCTGTTATAATAATATTAAATATTAATATTAATGGACAAGTGGGAACAGGACATTTTCTGACATCTTGAGTAATGGGAACAGGACCAGAAAAGCAAGTAATAGACCCAGCACAGGAAAGTATGCACAACTCATATGTATAAGCCCCTGCACCAGACAAGTTTACAGACTATGGTCTTTATCACACACCCTAGTATCAATTTCATCAGGAGCCAATTAAGCTATCTGTATGGTTTGGGAATGTTGTAGGAGACTCACACAAATCAAAGGAAAGGAGAATAAACAAAAGGTTTGCAGATATCACCCATTCTGAAATAGAACTCAGGACCCCAACACTTCAATTTAGCTGGGTAAACCACTGATCCATTGTGTGCTTATAGCAGTGATCCCCAACCAATGGCTTGTTTCTCACCAACACCTTGGATGTTGCTCTCAGTGGCCTCAAAGCAGTGTGCTTTTTGAATTGCTGGCTTGGAGGCAAATATTGGTTGCTTGACATCAGGGGGCAGATTCACTAAGGGTCGAATTTCGAAGTTAAAAATACTTCGAAATTCGACCCTCGAATTGAAATCCTTCGACTTCGAATATCGAAGTCGAAGGATTTAGCGCTAATCCTGCGATCGATCGATCAAAGGATTTTTCGTTCGATCGAACGATTAAATCCTTGGAATCGAACGATTCGAACGATTTTAATCCAACAATCGAAGGAAAATCCTTCGATCAAAAAAAGGTTAGCAAACCTATGGGGACCTTCCCCATAGGCTAACATTGACTTCGGTAGGTTTTATCTGCCGAAGTAGGGGGTCGAAGTTTTTTTTAAAGGGAAAGTACTTCGACTATCGAATGGTCGAATAGTCGAACAATTTTTACTTCGAATCGTTCGATTTCGTTCGAATTCGAACGAATTTAACCAATTCGATGGTCGAAGTACCCAAAAAATACTTTGAAATTCGAATTTTTTTCATTCGAATCCTTCACTCGAAGTTAGTGAATCTGCCCCTCGGTGTACTACCAAACAGCAGCTCCTGTGGGCTGCCACCTAGGGGCTACCAAATTGCTAATCACAGCCCTTATTTGGCACCCAAGGGCTTTTTTCATGCTTGTGTTCTTACCCAACTCTTTTTACATTTGACTGTGGCTCATAGGTAGAAAAAGGTTTGGGACCCCTGGTTCATAAACTAGCTCTAGCTCAGATATTAAACTCTAAAGGCACTGCTAAGCAAAGACCTTCTTTTATTAAAGAGAGCACCAAGGTGCAGACTAGAGGGACAGGCTGTTCACAAAAAAAATACAACTCAGTCAACTGGTAACCAGCTGCATTAAAAGATACATAGATTAGCAGGAGGAGGGGCTGTTCTTCCAACTATACAGTGCTCCAGTAAGGCTCCATTGAGAATACACAGTACAGTTTTGGTCTCCAGTGTAGAGTCCTGTGGGAGCCCATTTTCTTATACCCATACCTGACCCATACCCGCTACTCATGACCCACAACCCAGGAATTTCCCCCACTGATCTGCTACCCGACCCGCAATAGGTCAAGTTACCTTCCAACCCGGGGACACACGAACCCGGAAGTGCTGTCACTTTGGACCGGAGGTGATGTCACTCCAGAGCCAAATCCGAATGAAAGTAGAAAAATAAGAAGATAGCTCATAGTACAAGTTGATCCAGGGACTGCTCCTATTCTCATCTTGGAGTCAGGAAGAAAAACTTTCCCCTCTGAGGCAAATTAAAGAGGCTTCAAACAGGATTTTTGCCTTCCTCTAGATCAATTATCAGTTAGGCAGGTTATATATATTGACTTAAAAGGTTGAATTTGATGGATGTGTGTTTTTCAAACTAACTTACTATGTTACCCATTCACTACAAGTGCAGCAAGAGCATGAGTTGTAATGAGCATTGAAAGCCAAAACTCCCCAGCATAGGGGACAAAAATAGAGCTAGCTCCAGTAAAATACATACACAAAGCTCCTGTACTTGTTCATGGCTCACAGAGATAATCACTCATTATCTCTCAGAGGTTAAGCAGCGTTATTACTGCATACTATAACAGAGACTGTAAAATAGCATTGGGTTAATTGATTAGGAGTAACATTTGCTAATGGTCTAGTGACCATAAGAACCAAACACCATGTAGCATTTAATGGCCACCTGTGTAAAAACAATCATCTGTTGATGGTTGTTAAGTATTACTAGGCCTGGGCTAACTTAGAGTCATGTATTCCATTACCACATAAGCATAGAAAGCTGTTCTTAATAGGCTGAACTGCATTTTGCCTGCATGGTGGTGCAGAAACAACATTTAAAAATACATTCCTGCCTTTGCTATTTCCTATTGTTCACACTCTGTTTTATTCCTTCCTCACTCATTTTTATTTAAACTTTGATATTTGTTGATATTTGATATTTGTTATTTTACCGGGTTTGACCTGTTGTCATTATAACGGCATATTATGGAAGAAACTGATAGTAGATGTTTTTTGTCGGGAAAATAATACACTTGAAGAGGCCGCCAGAGAACCGTCTAGTAGAAATACAGCACTAGCAGGAGGCACACCAATTCAATGAACTGACAACAAATGGCTATAAAGGCAAGAACATTATTTTCAAAACTATTCTATTAATATTTCCACGACATCTGCAAAGCATCTATAAAACAAGTCACACTGGAAAAAAATCAGCATCTATCAGCAGCATATTTCATTATCATTGTTTTGGGGGGGTTTTTTTACGTGATCCCAAAATTTGATAAATCTTTGTTTAAAGTTTACCAAATACATTTATGTTTTGGCAGCCACGAGAGAGATTTCAGTAACTTAGGTGCAAAAAAAAATAATCCTGCACTATTTATGTGTCATAAGGTAGATGAGCCCCTGGGTATCAACAGGAACCAGAAGCACAATAAGGGCTTACATGTAGAGTTCTGATTTAAAGGAGAAGGAAAGGTTAAAACTAAGTAAGAGTTATCAGAAAGGCCTAAACATACAAGCAAACCCTCAAAGTAATGCTGCTCTGAGTCCTCTGTCAAAAGATACACTGCATTTCTTTCCTTCTATTGTGTACACATGGACTTCTGTATCAGACTTCCTGCCTTCAGCTTAAACCTCCTTGCCCCGGGCGTGAGCATGCTCTGTTTGCTCTTCTTCCCCCCCCCCTCCTCTTTGCTGTAATCTAAACCCAGAGCTATAAGTGAGCAGGGAGAGACTGAGGCAGGAAGTGATGTCACACCAAGATAATACTGAAGCTGCTATTCTAAACGAAAAGAGAACGTCGAGAGCTGTTCACTCAGGTATGGTGAAACATTCTACAGAATAAATATAGCATTCTAGTTTGCACTATTGCAGCTAATCTATTGGCAATAAAATGCCTCCGTAGCTTTCCTTCTCCTTTAAGTGCCAATAAATATATAATTTAACACCAAACAAGTTCCCATGTGCCAGTTTTTGTACCCAACTGTGTGTTAATCTTAGAGTTTAGAGAAATACACAAGCCCCATACAGTACTTACATACCAGATACAAGCTGGTTTCTTGTTCAGAATACCTGGTGCCACAATATATTTACTGAGGAGCCTTAGCATTTCTAGTGATTTCTACTTCTTTTGTGCAACAGCATGGAGTTTAATATAACTCCATCTCACCCTTTTGCCCTTTCAAAAGAGGTTCAACTTTAACCTTTCCTCCCACACCTTCAATGAATTCCATTTATTTGTTGTAATTATTGCTTTAATATTTTGTGCCGAACTGGAGAAATTGGTTTCCCATATTATTTTTCTTCGACTTTATCCTAAAAGTTTGACCTTGCTTATTATATGCAAGGGTTCCATCCATTTATCTGTACATCGCCATGTGTAATAAACAGACATACAGAGGTTACAGGTTACAAGGAGTCCCATTCCAGAAGATGATGGAAGCTTTCAGAAAAACTGGCAGTTCAGGAACATTTCAGAATGTTTACCTTTACCCTCAGATAAATTGCTAATATAAACAAATGTCAGGAAATACTGGGGAAGTCAATGATTCTGTTGTTACCAAGAAAATACATTTTTAATATAATTTAAAAAAAAGCATAATAATGCAAATAATGTATCTCAAGAAAGAGAGAAGAGAGAGTGAGGTTTAACACCATAAACATTCAAAATCATGCAGCGTTGGCCTAAATATTTTATTACATTTACATAGCACAGCACGATTTTATTCTCTTTCTGTAAATTGTCATTTTTGTTTGCAGTGTGTGTCAATGCTACTGAAATAGCTAGAGGCAGACAGGCTTAAATTAAGGTTCTGTACCTGAGCAATCCTACTCTTTCTTTCAACCCATTAAATAGTGTTTTACCCAAGTATTACTGCAGGTTAATTGCGAAAAAGGTGGTATTAAAAAATTGATGTTTTTCAGTTTGCTATAATATTTTTAAATAGAAATAGCTAAAATGTATTCCTTTTCTTTAGATATTAAATAGTCTCTCATGGTAAATTATCTGATAATATGGTATACTTAAGAAACTGAATTTAAATGAAATTTTATATATACTGTAATTAATAATACAATAACTTTTCACTTTAATCGTTGACAAATGAAATCATTTTTTAGTATTAATTAAGCTAAAATATTCTACAATACAAGCCATTCAATTTGTGAGTTTTCATTGCTGCATTATCAACAGCTAAGAAGCAAGATTCCAACCGTCTCCATGGCAGCAAACCACAAATTAGTGCTTGTTGGCAGATTTTTATAGGATAATTAGTTCACATTGTGTGATATCAATTAAATGGTCGCACTTTCTTTACATAAAAATCGAAGTTTTTGTTCTTTGTACCTTGCTAAAATATATTTACAGCACTGCTGAGCTGATGGTTACCGATTGCTGTTAGAGTGAGGGAGTAGGCGGACATAATGAATGTTGGCCTTCAGGACTATTAAAGCACCTTTTTTATCTGTATTTAGCTAAATGAAGCAAATAAATATTTCTGTTATTTTAGATACTATTAACGAAGGCACCAACTCTCTTTCCATATTCTGCATTATGTTCCAGTGGAAGGTCTTTGCAGAATAAGTTTAATTTGTATGAAAAAATTAGATGACAAATTATGAAAGCTCTCCAAACAAGAGCATGGCTGACGCAAAGGCATTAGCTATGGTTCTGTTTTTGTAGGTATACTCATGGAAAGAAAAGTGTTGTGTTTTGGTAGCCGAGGATGAGTAGAGTATAACAGTGCTTTATTAGCAGATTTGTGCAGCCATTATACATCAACAATAGCTTAACTCTAACACCCCAAGCTGTATAGAAAATACTGTGCATGCACAGCTCATGTGCACAGTGACACCTACAGGCAATTTGTATAAACACCACAAAAAGGTAGATGAATTTACTGTCCCATAGAAATGAATGGAGAGAGGTGGTATTTCACTCTGCGGACTGTGGAGATCTCTAACTTCTCTTTAATAAATCTACCCCAAAGACAGAGTTTATCTGGTTATTTTAGTAGAGTGAGCTCTAATTCCTCTTCTAGGCCAAAGGAGCCCAACCAAAGGCTGTATTAAACCCAACTGCCATTCCAAATCCACACTAGTAGACAATTGCATGAATTGGGACATTTGAAGTAGTGTTACAAAGGAAACCTACCATGTTATTATAATAAATGCTAGTGAATACTATTTGCAAGCAACCACTTTTTTCATCTAGTTTTCAGTACATTCTAGGCTCTATCTATCTGCTACCTCCTTACTCTCTTACTCCCTGAATCAGTGAAGACAAAGCCTACAGATAAGTGCAAAAGCACCAGTTGTGTTACATTACTTTTCCTCTTGATGTTTTTGATGCATATATAATAAGTACTAAGTTTGACTAAGTTGCCAACATTTGGATTCATGAGGTCAAAAATTCTATATATTTGAATGTAAAGAGTGAGTATATCATAAATATAACTTGATTTTGGAGACGATAGCCTGAAGCTTACATTACTTATTGCAGTCATTTATTCCATTTATATTATTAGAAAATTGGCTTCTTCCATTTATACATAATTCTCTTTGAAATTGTCACATGAATCAGTGAATCAGTGTGATGCATAAGATGTGGTGAATACCATATCTAAACCATTTATTTCTGTTATGTTCTTAGTTTGGCAGTAAAGTCCCCAAAGCCTCATTATTGATATCCTGGCAGACTCATTGGAATTAGTTTTTCATGCTTGAAATGCAAGTATTTTCATGTTTAACTTTGGACCTTGTGCATGAAAACAACACACAGAAGAATTAATCTGCGCTTGGTCTTATTTAAATGTCACTGAATGTTCTTAACTATTCTGTAGTCTGCTTTAAGTTATCAGATTCATTTATGTATATACAGTATCTGTATCAATGTTCCCTCTAATTCCTTCTCAGCTATGTGCGCAAAAAAACTACTAGTCAGGGCCATATCAGGGGGGGCACAGGGGGTACAGCTGAACTGGGCTCGGGCCTATAAGGGGGGGCCAGCTGTACTGCAAAGTTCATGCACCGCCAAAGACCCGAAGCCGTGCCGAAGACCCGAAGCCGTGCCGAAGACCTGAAGCCATGAAGCATCTGGGGTGGGCTTGCTGTAGGGGCACCGTGATTTCTGATGGCGGCCCTGTGTGCAGTTTTCTTTGTGCTTACCACAAATTGTGGAGTGCACTGGCCTGATATAGTGAGCTGATATTTATTTATTAGTTTCTGTATGTCCACAGAGACTAATAATGTTATGGAATACATCAGGGATATCCAATGTGCAGCTCTCTAACTGTTGTTCAACTCCCACCATCCCAAGGCTATCAAGGGAAGGGTACTGGGAGTCATAGTTTAATATAATCTGGAAGATACACCTCTAATTATGTAATTTATCTTTTCTTTCAAATGAAGGACCCAGCATGCTTGTAATGCACAGTAACTTCTTCAACTCTTGCTCTGGACTAATGAATAGTGTTTCGGCTCAGACAGTGGCTATAAGAATTTCCTTATGTAGCACTATAGTAAATTGACACTACTGTGGTCAATCTTAGATACTTTCCATGTGGTGTGGAACCACAAATGAGACCCTCTTTACTCAGGGGTAGGCCCTCGCAGCGGGGGTGGAGGCAGGGTGTAGTGTAACTGTAACTATGTGCCAATGTACAAGTATTTGGCGCTAGAGGTTCTTTTATGCTTAAAAAGAACCAAGAACAATATTTATTTATAATAACACAGATCCACAATGGAGCTTAGAGAACATATAGTACAAAGGTAGCATATACTCACAGTACTAGTATAGGCTGAATTCCTACAGGCCAGGGACACATCAGCAGAGGGTTATGCAGCTTGTTTTCAGGATCTCCTTAAGTTGCATCTAGGGGAATTCCTATCATCCCTAGTCTCAAAACTTGGTCCCTACTCTGGGTTATTAATACCCAGGGATCTTAATCCCTCTAACATCCTCGTCGGAGCCTTGAGCTGCTCAACTACACAACCTCTCTATCATTCTTAGAGTGATCTATGAAAGAGTATGCTATCACTTTACTAGGGCCGATGCTCCTAGGATTCACTACCCATTCCCTTCCAGCCTGCTTGGTTGGGCTAAAGTAATGAACCCAGACTGCATGGTTCCCAAGACCTTTATACTATGACACAGTGCCATCTAGCATACACTGTGTGAACTACAGGGGTTACATAAGCACAAGGTCCCCATTAGGCAACCATATTACTAGGGATGTGCCTGTCAATAATATGTGAAAGTGTCTAAATTTTCACATCCCTACACTAAAAAATGAGAAATGATTCCTAACTGTAATGGCTGAATCTTTATTAGGCATATTTTACCCACAGCATTGCGCCCCTCTCAAGTGCATTCATGGTTCAGTTTAACCATGTCCTTGAGTTCAGAATTACAAAGTAACATTCTGGGAGGAGTTTCTTATAAGACTGTCTTTGTGTGCTGTGATCATGAGAAGTCTATAAACACCCTGTTATTCCTTTGTTCAGTATTCTGACTCTTTAAGTTCAGAATCCAAGTGGTCCAACTCAAGTGGTCTCCGGTAAGCAGGAGGAAGCTGGGATTTGTCATTTAGCACTTGCTGGACCGCAGCCAAAACTAGCTTTTATTCCTCTGCTCATAATCAGGAGAAGAAAATACTGAAAATGAAGGTACGGCAGTTGTATCCATTTAAATAATTTTTTCCGTTTCATATGTTTTCCCTCTATTTTTCATACAAATAATTAGCATAATCACAAGACAGATACGGAATGCGGCAGATGTTACTCAGATGCTCAACGGAAACCCTCCACTGATTTACATGGTCTCTAACAAACTCTAATAGTGACAGAATGATGTCACAAGAAATGCCTCTTTTAGATCTTGTGTTAAATGATTTTCTTCTCATACTTAAAGTGTACTATTGTCCCTAACCATATGGCTTACTTTATACTCCATTTGCTTTATTATTTGCTACATAATGTTATTGATTTTTGTAACATCTGTTGCCAGCGCTCATTCCAAACCCAAATAATCCCCTGACTAACTCTTTAGTCTCATTCCATTTGGGTGAGCTGCCTGCTTCTCCCAAAGTACACAACCTCTTATACATTCTGGTCAGCCTTACTCCAGACTTTCTCTGTACTAGAGTAGAATCTAGGGGGGTCTTTTGTACATAATTGGTTAATGAAGTTCAGCTCTTATAAGTCTTTATTTTATCATTTATATTGTCACTGTATAGCTATAAGGCACACATTCATACATACATTATTAGAGTAAGAGTATAAAACAATATTTATGAGTATCAGCTACATATATAAATAGTAATACAAAGAAAATGGAGTATGAAGCACCGTCCACCAATCAAGAAAGCACATAAATGGTGTGCAGGGTCAAGGGTTAATGATAAATATTCAGTGGAGAGAAAAGAATGACCCAAAAATTGCACCACCCCATTTATTGTTCCATAAATCCCATACCACAGGAGGTAAAACTTAACCTTTATTCGTACGTATTAAAATAACCCAAAGGTGAAAAATCAAAAATGATTAAAATTACAAAATGGAGGAGCGCATTATTTGCTGGATTCAGTAGTCTGCCCCAGATGCTTAAAGATTGATCGTATTCCAACTGATAGGATCATATAAAAAGCATCATCATGGGGATAAGCTACATTAAGTTCTATAGGTTGTGGCAAATGGCAATAGTGGTAGCACTCAATTCCCCAAAGGGTTAATTAACTAGTAAGTGCCAAAATTATATAGGATGCGATCATTGATCACATCGAACCGGACTGTGGGCATCATTTCTATCCGTCCCACACACTAGCCGAAAACACCCTCATGCGACAGGAAATATAAAGTGCAAGAACCTGTCTTAAGAGATTCCGTTTTCGGCGTTGCTAAAATACAGCCACTATGGTGCCTTTAAGCCACCCCCCTTTGGTACACCCCCAGTGATGCTGCCGGGTATGCTGTGAGGTATGTTGCGGCACAAGTAACTTAAATTGCAGCAAATGGACTCCCTGCCTAATTGAGCTAAAATGAATGAGAGGCGCCTGACGCGCGTTTCGCTCGCTCAGCGAGCTTTGTCAAAGGTTAAGTTTTACCTCCTGTGGTATGGGATTTATGGAACAATAAATGGGGTGGTGCAATTTTTGGGTCATTCTTTTCTGTCCACTGAATATACATATATAAATATATAAATGTATGTCTACTAAAAAATAGTATGGTAGTGAAAAAGGTTGGAACAAATTCTTTGGTTTGCTTATTTGACATTCATTAATTTTGGGAAGTGTGTAAAAATATAAAGCTGTACAGAAAGTGAGTTTTCAGTAGCTAGATATGACTTTTAATGCAAATAAGAGAAGGGTCAGGCGCCAATTTTTGTTCAGTCTAATATACTGCCAAAGCTTATGGCAGCTGAAGAAAAAAAACAAGGGCATTGAGCCAGAATAGTAGTGTTTGTGTGTGTGTGTGTACAGTAGTGTGTTTCTTGCTCTACAGAACCTCTACAGTTACAGATCATTAACATAGTTCCTTATGCTGCCTAATTAATAGCACGTAATATGGAATCCCCCTTCTCATATGTATTACTGCCAATATACAGACATTTTCTATGCTTTCTAGATTATACCATCATACATTGCTGTCTACTCTAATCCTATCACACACAAGGGATTTTAGTCAAAACTATTTGGTTTGCTTAAAACGCAGCAATGGAAAATAGTGCTAATAGATCTAACAGTTATTACTTAAAAGTGGTTCTGGCCTGGGCAATAATGAAAAATCTGGGGTTACCATAATTGTTGAGTATAGCTATTCCAACACTGCATCTGTGAAACTCTGAGCCATATACCTTATGCCTGCCATAAGCGAATGGAAAGCCAGGACTCCTCAGATACTTGTATTCTCAGTTCTCTTGGCTTTTATGCCAGGGGACATTAATGTGCCACCCACAGGGGTGTACTATAGAAGAAGCAGACCCTGCGGCTGCAGGGGAGCCAAGGAGGTATGGGTATAATTTGCAGTTGAGCCCAATAATATCTAGTTACGCCACTGGTCACCCACCTCCTGTCCATGCCAAATGCAGTGCTGCCAAATGCATACAGAGAGAGATCCAACCCTATACACCTCAATCTTGGAGGTTAAAATGCTGTGCCTCAGCATAAAAAGCAAATTGCATTCAGCTAAGGTTCCCATTATTTTAAATGTTCTCTGTGGAGTACTATATATATATAAAACATAAACCTTATATACAGTAGTTACACCGAGGGGCAGAGTTATCAAGGGTCGAAGTGAAAATTCGAATTCGAATTTCAAAATTATTGAGTTTTTTTAGTGGAATTCGACTAGGGAATAGTTACAATTCGATTTGAATTTTTTAAAAAATGCTAATTTAAATTTTCAAAATTTATCATGTACTGGCCCTTTAAAAATTTGAATTCACCTTAAACCTGCCGAATTGCTGTTTTAGCCTATGGGGGACATCCTGGGAGTCGTTTGCAGACTTCCTGAAAATCGCGTTTTTTTCTGAGAAAAATTCGATTCGAGTTTGTGGGTTGATCCAATTCACCTGAGTTTGAAAATTTTTTTCTTTTTATTCGAATTTCAAGTTCATGGGAGTTTTTACAAACGCCTATGAACTCTAAATTCGACTCTTGATAAATCTGCCCCTGAAAGTACCATCACCACAATCATTTACCATGAGGCCAATTCTCTTACATTTCTCACAGTATATCAAGTTAACACTGTTCACCTCAAACATCAGGAGAGGGCCTTTTGTTATCTAATATAATAGATATACAACCTTGTTTCTGTTACTGAAATGTGAAGTTAAGGTCATGTATAGTTTTTTCGGACTGATCATTGCAATAAGTTTAAGCTTTTATATTGCAACAAATATTATTTCTTGCACTTGAAACCTTTGCATACTGTAATGAGATTATTTATTTAAGACTAATGATCATATTCAAAGTAGATATCTGCAGTTCTGCTTCTACCTATCCACCAGGGGATTCTGTGTGCGGCTTGAAAATGCTGTTTTGCACACTAAAATTATGTTTCCAGTAATAAATATCCTTTCTTGAGTTTATACTTTGATTAAGTAATGTTCAAAATGAAGCTGGATAGGTTTTTTGTGTGTGTGTGAGCATGCTACTCTCTGTAATGAGGCTTAATATATGCCCAATTGGAATCTTGGCAGGTGCACACATATCTTCATTCCAACTCAATAAACACCAAATTCTGGAATAACAACTCATTAAGAGTGTGTGAAATACACCTTACATAGCCGCTTTAACAGCACACGATACGCCTGGTAAGATTACACATAAAGCTGCGTTATCGATATTGGTGCATGTAAAGTCAAGTAAACAAATCAAGGTTAAAAAAAAACTATTCAATCTATGGTCCACCTATTTTACCCAGGTTCCTTTACTAAGAAATACATTCAGTTCTTAGTTTAAATATACAACAGCCTTGCATCATTCCCAAAGGACCAGATCGACTACTTTAAATTAGCCTGCAAGGTAATAAATAACTGCCTAAATAATGCCCAAGAGATGTGCAAAAAGACTTAATGGACCCCATTAAAGTCTAAACCCCACAAAGAAATGTAGAAACGTCAAGTCTTTTTGCACCTTTTTGATATAGAAAGAACAAAGCAAAGACATTTTTCTTCCCAGGATTTCTTCTGTTTAGCATGTAGTTGATAACAGTCTCCTCATTCAAACTGCTTTTCAAGTTACAAAACATGCACAATCTATATCAAATGTATGCACTTTGAGCAATGAATTGGTTGTTAATATTAAAAATGACGCTGTTTGTTTGTGTTACTTTATTTCACATAGTGAATCATAGAAGGTTCATACAGTATTAAAGGGATACTGTCATGGGAAAAAAATTTTTTTTCAAAATGAATCCGTTAATAGTGCTGCTCCAGCAGAATTCTGCACTGAAATCCATTTCTCAAAAGAGCAAACAGATTTTTTTATATTCAATTTTGAAATCTGACATGGGGCTAGACATATTGTCAATTTCCCAGCTGCCCGAAGTCATGTGACTTGTGCTCTGATAAACTTCAATCACTCTTTACTGCTGTACTGCAAGTTGGAGTGATATCAACCCCCTCCCTTTTCCCTGCCAGCAGCCAAACAAAAGAACAATGGGAGGGTAACCAGATAGCAGCTCCCTAACACAAGATAATAGCTGCCTGGTAGATCTAAGAACAATACTCAATAGTAAAAACCCATGTCTCACTGAGACACATTCAGTTACATTGAGAAGGAAAAACAGCAGCCTGCCAGAAAGCATTTCTCTCCTAAAGTGAAGGCACAAGTCACATGAAATGGGGCAGCTGGGAAATTCTAGCCCCATGTCAGATTTAAAAATTGAATATAAAAAAATCTGTTTGCTCTTTTGAGAAATGGATTTCAGTGCAGAATTTTGCTGGAGCAGCACTATTAACTGATTCATTTTGAAAAAAATGTTTTTTCCCATGACAGTATCCCTTTAAGGGCTTTCAAAAGAGTCATTTGAAGCATTTGCTCAGAGCATAGATATTGCAAACTGAAAGTGGGACCTGTCATGGAAAAAAAACCAAATTCTTTTATTTTGCAGGTGCCATTATGTGGGCACTGTTATTAAAACAAGCTTTTCATCATCCCAAAATCTAGTGTATGTGCCAGAATGTGGGGCCCATGCACAGGCTACACAATTAAAGACAGACAGTGAGGAGGGAAGATCAATTTGAGTATAATTGCCTGCCCGCCTTTATTTCTCAGGCATAGAATATGGGTTTCATGTTTAATTTGTAAATAACTTTTATTTAAACAGCTTCTTATTCCTGGGTGGCAGAAATCTGAATGGCAAATGTCTGTAGTCTGTAAAAGACACTGAACTACCCGAGAAAGTAAATGTGATAATTTGATAAGTATTTGAGCTAAGAGCAGGTTAGACTGCAAGATTTGTAATTCATACAACTAAACATTTATATGTATATAAAAAATATTTTTCATGTACTCATGAGACTGAAAGTAGCGAACCAGGACTAGTAATAAAACCAAAATCAAGGGGCAGATTTACTAAGGGTCGAATATCGAGGGTTAATTAACCCTCGATATTCGACCAGGAACTAAAATCGTTCGACTTCGAATATCGAAGTCGAACGATTTAGCGCAAATCCTGCGATCGAACGATCGAAGGATTATTCGTTCGATCGAACGATTAAATCCTTCGAATCGAACGATTCGAAGGATTTTAATCCAACGATCGAAGGAATATCCTTCGATCAAAAAAACGCAGGCAAGCCTATGGGGACCTTCCCCATAGGCTAACATTGAGTTCGGTAGCTTTTAGCTGCCGAACTAGGGGGTCGAAGTTTTTCTTAAAGAGACAGTACTTCGATTATCGAATGGTCGAATAGTCGAACGATTTTTAGTTCGAATCGTTCGATTCGTAGTCGAAGTCGTAGTCGAAGGTCGAAGTAGCCCATTCGATGGTCGAAGTAGCCAAAAAAACAATTCGAAATTCGAAGTTTTTTTAATTCGAATCCTTCACTCGAGCTTTGTAAATGTGCCCCCAAATGTTCTATTTTTGTCAGTAGACTAGGTTCTGGAACTGGAGGAAACTTTTATACAGCAGATGATGTGCTTATTTACTAACATAGAATACATCTTAAAAATGGGGTCAAGTGTCAACCACAATCTACAAATAATATACAGAAAAATTATTAAAGGAAAACTATACCCCCCAAACAATGTAGGTCTCTATTAAAAGATACTGAGTAAAACAGCTCATGTGTAAAACCCTGCTTCATGTAAATGAACCATTATCATAATAATATACTTTTTTAGTAGTATGTGCCATTGGGTAATCATAAATAGAAAATTGCCATTTTAAAAAATAAGGGCCGCCCCCTGAGATCGTAAGATTCACTGTGCACACATACAAACCACATGTAAGGTCACATGAGCCAATTAACAGACAGAGTTCTGCCTTTTGCTTCCTCACTTCTTCCTGTTAAAGTTAGTGTTGTAGTATTTCTGGTCAGGTGATCTCTGAGGCAGCACAGATAGAGTCACGAAATGGTGGTTCAAGGCAAGAGATGTAAAAGGGCAATATTTATGTAAATATATATTCCAGTTTGGTAAGATTCTTTAATATGTCATTCAATTTGATATAAACTATCTGTTGCTTAAGTATTTATTTTGGGGGTATAGTTTTCCTTTAAGGGAGTTCAGGATCAAACTTACTTCCATATCGGGCTTACTCTTTTCAGTAAGAGGGGTAAAGAGTATGATCATACATTACATATTACATACATATTATTTATTTTTACAAGGGTATGTAAAGTCTTATCCATAAAAATAGCTGGACTAGCACCACTGTTTACAAGAAATAAGAATAGTTTAAGAGGCATAGGATAACTCTGCTTAAAGGGATACTGTCATGGGAAAAAAAAAAATTCAAAATGAATCAGTTAATAGTGCTGCTCCAGCAGAATTCTGCACTGAAATCCAGATTTTTTTATATTCAATTTTGAAGTCTGACATGGGGCTAGACATATTGTCAATTTCCCACCTGCCCCAAGTCATGTGACTTGTGCTCTGATAAACTTCAATCACTCATTACTGCTGTACTGCAAGTTGTAGTGATATCACCCCCCTCCCTTTCCCCCCCCCCAGCAGCCAAACAAAAGAACAATGGGAATGTTACCAGATAGCAGCTCCCTAACACAAGATAACAGCTGCCTGGTAGATCTAAGAACAGCACTCAATAGTAAAAACCCATGTCTCACTGAGACACATTCAGTTACATTGAGAAGGAAAAACAGCAGCCTGCCAGAAAGCATTTCTCTCCTAAAGTGCAGGCACAAGTCACATGACTGGGGGCAGCTGGGAAATTGACAAAATGTATAGCCCCATGTCAGATTTCAAAATTGAATATAAAAAAATCTGTTTGCTCTTTTGAGAAATGGATTTCAGTGCAGAAGTCTGCTGGAATAGCACTTTTAACATGTTTTCCGATGACAGGATCCCTTTAAACATATACTTGGGCCATACATTCAACTCTCATTTATTCACTGATACATCTTTACAGAAAATTCAAGGGCTTATCTACTTACATAATACAATGCATTTCTTTTGGTCAGTCAGCTTCACCTAATGTTGCATGCATACATTATAGTTACTGTGCTAAAACACTCAGCAGAAATTGTTATTGTCATGTTTTATTCATGAAGTGTGCACCTTCTCACATATTGAAAACGAGGAACCAATATATACATTTATAGATAAGTAAGTACAGGAAGGAGCCTAATGTGGGATCTTACATCTTTTTTACCAACAATAAATCAAGATTAATTTTAAAATAATATTAATTTTAAAAATGTATTTTTAGAGATAACATTTTGAAAATTGCATGATTCAAAATTTGGTTGTATACAACCAACCAAAATATGTCTATAAATAATTTTCTGTTGTACAAATACATTTCTATTGCTATTCTTTGGCTATTTTTTGAAGTCAGAATTATAAGCATTAATTTGCCTGTTTGTGTTAATTCCTAATGGAAGTAGAAAGTGCTATACTGATTATTACCCTAATGAGGACATATATAAAATATTCTCCATCGAGCCCTAATGAAATAATACCCTTCATTTTAAATGTTTTCATTAAAAAAGTATTGTATTTATTACTTTGGAAGATTGGCACAATAATTTTTTAATCTAGAAATAAAAATTAAAAATGTTTGTCTTCATTAGAGGAAAAGAAAATTGTTTCTAAAAATCTGAATTAAAAAAAAATCTTATTAAAATGAAGTCTATGGGAGATGGCCTTCCTGTTAGTTGGAGCTATAAGTAATCAGTCACCCTGATGACGGGTAGGGCATATCAAACATTGATTTGCTTTATACGAAGTCATAAGTCCAAGGGAGGTCTATCTAATTTTTTTTAATAAAACAAAGTTGACCCATCCACATTTTTTAAGGTCTTGACAAAATGGAACAAAAATTTGAATTGTACCACTTTTTTAGATTTGATGCCTGAATCAATCTATGTGTTTGAGTTGCCCTCTGAAAACCCCAAATTTTCCAGGTTATCGTACAAACCCAGGGCAGAACCCGACCTCTTTATATTGTAAAAGGGACATCTGTCATTGACTTCTACATTACCTCGACAGGTTTTAGATGGAGTATTTTCAGATTTGGATTTTTAGCATCTTTGGGGTATGATAAATCTCTAAAAAGAAATGTAAAAACTCATCCAGAAAAAATAAATAAGCCCCCTTAATTTTTAATTTCATGTTTAAGCCAAAGGAGCATGTACAGAGAGTAGCTTTCAGTGGCACATTCTCTAAATAAACTACAGGTATGGGATCCAGAAACTCATTATCCAGAAATCTCCAAATTATGGAAAGACTCCATTTTATTCAAATAATCCATTTTTTTTAAATATTCTCTGTAATAATAAAAAACAGTACCTTGTACTTGATTCAAGCTAAGATATAATTAATCCTTATTTGAAGTAAAGCCAACCTGTTGGGTTTATTTAATGTTTACATGATTTTCTAGTAAACTTGATGAATGAAGCTCCAAATTACAGAAAGATCCATTATCAGGAAAACCTCAGGTCCCGAGCATTTTGGATAACAGGTCCCATACCTGTAAGTGATTTTGCAAAGGGTTCTGTATTGGGTTACGTTTTTAATTTAACATTTAATTTGTGTTTGTCAATGATGCAAAACTATGCAGAGCAATTGAATTCATTAGGATGTGTTATCCTTGAAAAGGGATGTTGACATACTGAGGATGTGGTTGACTAAGTAGCAGATGACATTCGACATTGATAAATGTAAGGTATTGTTTTTAGGATTATAAAAATTGGCAAATTACTTTGGACTAACATAACCTAATCCACGATTGAGAAGGGTTTATGATAATTTAGCATTTGCTAGCAATACCTGTCAGCTGTAGCAAGGGCCAGAATTATGTAAGAATTAAAAAAAGAAGAGAGGGTGATTCTTACCCTTTAAAATAGGGTAATGCTCCATTTAGAAAATGCAGTGCAGCTGTGGTCTACAAAAATGAAACAAAGGACATTACTGAAAAAGGGAAAGTACAGAGAATAGTGAGTAAGCTGATTAACCTATAGAAAAATCATGTTGGTGCTTAAATCTCTTCCATGAACATCCTTTTAACCATGATAATTCAAAGAAGTAACCTTATTTTACTAGGCAAGATGATCTATGTAATATGTATTGTTGTCCTTCAAATAGATCTATAGAATACAATCACCAGAGGGAACACAAAGCCTTATCGTTTCAAGGAACTTGTGAAAGCTGTGCATTCCATTTCTAAAATAAATGGTTAGCCAATTAAAATGAGTTTAAACTTTAAATGAAATGGAAATGGAAAATGGAGCAAAAAAAGCTATACAAGAAAATTCAAATGAAATCTCAAAGGGAAAATAATAGCATGCATTCAAAACACTGTAAAAACTAAAATACAAAAAGCAATAAAAGCAAATGCAGCAATAGATGTTAAGGTAATAACATCTGACAAGGTATAAAACTAGATCACTAAATATATGAAGTCTGCAATCTGCACTCTGAGTCCAGTGAGTATTCCTCTTAATGGGATTGAACTAAAAAAAAATTAAACTGTTGATTTTAGCCATTTCTAATGTTCCCCAAGGATCTCGCTACAGAAGGAAAGGAATAGCAGAGTGAGAATTGATAGTATAAATCTGTCTGACATCAATACTGGTCATTTGTTTTTCAGCAGTGAGTTATTTGTTATACCAATGAAAAGGCAACATGAATATACAATTGACGGAAGGTTTGAGAGAGACGATACAACATCATAATTAAAATATCTGCATGGTAAGGTTTATGTGCCAACACAAAATAAATCAAAAGTGGCTTTTTTTAATTCAAAAATAGCGGAGGGTCCTAGTTATCTGTTAATCCCTCATCACTTTAGCACCAACTGTGCTTTATTTTCACACTTTCAGTCTCACTTCGATGTCTATAGTTCAGTAGTGTTCACCTTAGATAGTGTTATAACCAGATGATTGAGGATTTTGGTAGCTGCAATTCACTACTGGACGGTACCACTCAGGCACATACTTTTTATATAAAACTGTCACTTAACCACAAATAGCATTAAACTCTTGTGTGGAAAGTCAATTGATCTATCTGATTATTTTATCTGATTATTTTACACTATGTATAAATCAATGTATTAACCTTTTTAAATAGTCTATCAAGGCCTGTTGGTTGCAGCCAAATTCTAAATATGTAATATTACATTTGCTCAGATCCTACTTTTACAGTCAACTGATCATTTATACAAGATGACAAATATGAAACCGTGCTTTATTCAAAAAGTAAAATTTGTATAAAACTAAAAAAGCAATATGCACCGAGCACAGTTCTCCCTACAATTAAAGCTTTCATATAAAGGGACTATGGCATTATTATTAATATTACTGCTTTTCAGTACTGATTTATTTTTTCAGAACTCATTACAATAACGTTTATATTGTTGGGCCTATTCAGCATGTAGGAGAAGGACTTGTATACATATAAATACTTGTAAAGCAGCTCTGAATTAGCACATTAATTCCAAAGTCCTCATTAATTCAAGTGGAATGTAATAATTACTGCAGTCTTCTATGCTTTTTATAAGGGTGGATTAGCTATGGGGATGGAGCTGTATCTGTAAAGGATAAACATGCTTGCAGTTTGGCATATGTACTGCTCATGTTTTTGCTCTGAGGTTTCTAAACTCTGCAATATTCACATGTAAAACATGCCAGCACTTTGCTCGAAAATCTTTCCGCTGTGACAATCTCTTTGCAGAACAGTAAACATAATAATATATTAACAGAGTAACATAAAGAAAAGCTTTTGCATAATTAAAAAGGGGGTGGTTGGTAGTGATGGGCGAATTTATTCGCCAGACGAGAATTCACGGCGAATTTGAGCGATTTGCCGCCAGCGAATAAATTCGCGAAACGCCCACGAAAACGGGCCGCCGTTTCTCGAATTTTTTGCCATTTTTTTTCAACGAAGCGAAACGGCGCAAATTCGCCCATCACTAGTGGTGGGCATGCTGCTGTCCCCAAGCTTCTCTACCTGGAACTTGTTGCATAGGGGAGGGTTGCAGGAATTGTGTGTTCCCCTTGTCCTGCGCCTAGCTAGTAATGAGCGGCGCCTGTCGACAATGTCACCACCAGGCGATGCACGGGGGGGGAAGCAGGTAAGGCTGCTGCCTCTCTCCCTGTAGTCACAGCGTGCCTTGCTAGGCGCTGCGCCGCTGCAGAGGAACCAATGGTATAAGTAGCCTATTTGCTGAATGACTTGTGAAATATAATAACAAGTGTTCAGTGAGCAATTAAAATGCACCAGACCGATATGGGTGGATCCTGGCGTCAGTAAGTGCATGAGGGCTGACTTTCAGCAGGATTACTACACATGACAATCAAAAACAGATATCAGTAACTACTTAAAGGAAAACTATATTCTAACAATGTAGGTCTCTTTAAAAATATATTGCAAAAAACAGCTCATATGTAAATAAACTATTTTCATAATAAGATACATTTTTAGGCCATTTTAAGAACTAAGGGCCATCCCCTTGGGATCCTTCCATTAACAGTGCACACTAACAAACCAAGGGCCATGTACATGTTAGGTCACATGAGCCAATTGACAGACAAAGTTCTGCTTCCACACCTCTTCCTGTTACAGTTAGAACTGCGTTATTTCTGAAGCATCAGAATTTTTTTTATATAGCTCAAAATTTCATATAAAAATAAAAAAGTATTTTCTCAAAATTACATCTTAAAAATGTATACGTACAGAACCATACATCACATGTTAGGTCACATGAGCCAATTACTGGACAAAGTTTTGTCTTTTGCTCCCACACTTTATCCTGTTACAGTTCGAGTTGTAGTATTTCTGGTGATCTCCGAGGCAGCACATAGACCATTACGAAATGGTGGCTCAAGGTAAAAATGTTAGGGATGCACCGAATCCATTAATTTGGATTCAGCCGAACCCCGAATCCTTCGCAAAAGATTTGGCCGAATCCTGCTGAGAAAGGCAGAAACCTGGCCGAATCCCGAAACAAATCCTGGATTCAGTGCATCCCTAAAAAATTTAAAAAATGTAAAAGAGCAATATTTACTGATATATATATATTCCAGTTTGGTAAGATTCTTTAATATGCCACTTAATATGATATAAATCTGTTGTTCAAATATTAATTTTGGGGGTAAAGTTTTCCTTTAAACCCAAAACAGCATCGGCACAATAGTATCACACTTTTGTACTTCCTTTTTTTTGTTTTTTAATGCTGTAAAAGAAATTTGATTCAAACATCCGACAATAAATTACATTTTAATGATATAAATGAGAGGTGCCATACCCACTGCTCTACTGCAGCAGCATTTGGCTAAGGACCATGGGATGTAACCCAGCAAGAGCTTAAGGGCACCTGTGAAATATCTCAGAACACTAAAAAATTGTAATTTTGTGGTGGACAGTGAGAAGAAACGGCCTATTTGCCAATGTCAGAAATGTAATTGTTACTTTCCAGAGCAGTTTAATGATGCCCAAAGGTCTAGTACTTGAAATTTGCTCTTACAACTTAATAGATATTACACAGCTGATAATGCACTATGCAGGCTTGAGGTACAAAGCAATCTGTCAGCACTCCACCAGAGAGCTGAGAACTAAAAGTGTGAATTTGTGGCTTCATTAACACTACATAGCCATAAATAATGATATAATGCCATAGTACAGGCTATGTAAACTTACTGAGATAACCAGTTAGCTGCTTGAGTCTTCTAAAGTGGCTATTTATTTTAAATCAGATAATATTCACTTTAAATATCCATTTGCCTAGCATTGCAAATTAGAGAAACTGAAAAATAAAATTACAGTTCTGGGATCCCTTATCCAGAAAGCTCTGAAAAACAGGAAGGCCATCACCTATAGACTCCATTTTAAGCAAATCATTCTCATTTATAAAATTATTTTAATTTTCTCTGTAATAATAAAACATTATCTTGAACTTGATGGCAACTAAGCTGCATACATCTATATTGGTGGCAACACAATCCTGTTGGCTTTACTTATTGTTTAAATGTTTTTTAGTAGACTATGGGGTGAATTTATTAACATTGGAGACAAACATCACTGGTGATTTTGCCAAAGCAACCAATCATCAATTACATTTGAATAGTCGCCTACAAGTTAGAAAACAAAAACAAAGATCTGATTGGTTGCTGTGGGCAACATGGGCAACACTGGTGATGTTTGTCTCTGATGTTAAAAAATATAAACCCCTAAAGTATGGAGATCCAAATTATGGAAAGACCCCTTATCCTGAAATAAATAATAGATTCCATAGCTGCATGAGCATTAGACATATACATTTTGCTGATTTCTTTTCTCTGGGCCAATAAGGCACCCAGGCTTTCCTGGGTGGCCTTAACTGCTCCAGTCGACAAAGGGGGTCTTGCTCTCCCTAATCTCCTCTTTTACTATATAGCAAGTCAGCTGTACCATATCCACCCATGGTTCCACTCTGATGTTGAAAATTCAAATACTGGGAAATTTACTGGGCTCTTTAGAGGCACTGCCTAACATCCCGTACAGGAAACTTGATGATTATGATGCTCTCCCTTCAGTAGTCTCCACTCCCTATTGAGCATGGTTGACAGCATGCAAGGTCTCGAAAGTAACTGCACCTCTTATCTCCCCGCACTTGCCTCTCTGGAAAAATGCCAACCTTCCCCATTTACAGGGGTTGCAGGACTTCCACTATTGGCCCCAGCTACATATAAAAAACCTAAATGACCATTTGGTAGACTCCAAATTCCCCACCTTAGGCAAACTGAAGCTCTCAACAGCTCAGCAAACGATTCAATGGTTCCGGTACCTGCAATTGAGAGAAGCCTTTCATTCACAATTCTCCACTCTCCAGATAACGTATGTTGCCCCCAAGTTTGAGGTAATTCTGTGGGACCCCAAGGGAGATAAATTGATTTCTAAGTTATACAAGTCACTAATTGTTTGCCTCCCTGCACCATTTGATAAGGTCCAACAAAAATGGCTAACAGTTGTTCCATCACTGGAACCAGATACCTGGGAGACCACAGAGGGCATATATGGATTCCTGGTCTCATAAAGAGACCGTCTCATACAATTTAAGTTTGCCCACCAACTGTACATCACACCAGACAGGAAGAAAAAAATATGGTGGAGCTACTGATGCCAGGTGTCCCAAATGTCACTGCCCAGAAGCTACATTTTGTCATATGGTGTGGGAATGTCCACAGGTCTTCCGGTTTTGGACAGAAGTGATGGGTCATTTGCAAGGACATTTGTCATTCACTGGGGCCTGTACACCGGCAATATGTTTGCTGGGAATAGTTGAAGACATGCTCCCTTTGATTAAAACAAGAATTCTTATAAAAGCCCTAATCATGAAGTGGATGTCCCCCCAACCCCCCACAATGCAACATTGGCTGTCACTGGTAGAGAGGGCCTTGGTAAATATAAAACTGACATATGAAGCAAGAGGGTGCCTTAAAAAATTTGACAGAATATGGTCCCCCTGGTTCGAACTACACTCAGAGCAAGAGCCATAAATATGTAATGTGTTGATCTGATTGTGAGACCTTATGATAATTATCTGATATGTAATTGCCAAATACAACTTATAACACTGCTTGAAAACAAGCTGAATACTGAATGTATGTAATTTTTTTCTGTTTGTCTTGTAACCTCTTATCCCCTACCCATTCCCTCCCCTCCCTGTTGAAACGAAAAAAACACAAACTTTTAAAAAAAAAAAAAGACATATACATTTTGCTGGGTTTTGCAATATGCATTTTGCACCAAAATATTCATAAGGAACGCCACTGCTTATTTATTTCCTTGTGACCCATCCATGTTGTCTCTGCTGCGTGATTCATTACTACTGCTACAGCCGTATCCTCCTCTAATATCTGTAGTTGAATAATAATAGGAAGAAGCTCCTTTTTACTAAGGATTGCAAATCAGCAGTTTCCATTCCCACATCTCTGGTTTTCTTCTTCCCCTTTAGATTATGAGCTCTCATATCCTTAAGCAAGTTGTTAAAGGGACAACATCCTTAAAATAAATGATTCTTGTATGTGCTTACCTTTATTGTAAAGTTGAAAAATATTACAATAAAGTGGTAATAATCTGCTGTCATTTTTATGCTTTTGCTTGCATAAAGAAAGAAATTTTTTTTAGATACCCTTCATGCAACTCTCTTTCTTCATTCTGTATAAATATGTAGCCCACTTATTTTTTTCAAGAGACATATTTCATTAAACCCTTAATAGTATATTGCGGATTCTTAATCATTCTATGCTTTCTATGCTAGAAACAATGTTTTTTTAAAAAATACATTTCTAATAGTCAATTTACATTACAGTCCAGTACTGTCCATCTGCTTCTAAGTTATTAGATGATTATTTGATAGAGATAATGTTTGAGGGCAGAATTATATTGAAATGACTATGACATACAAATGGAGCCCTTGAAAATCTGGTTATCATAAAATTCCTCTGAATGGCCAATTCAGGCCAACAAGTCTTCATTTGGATAGCCCTTTTCTATTCTGACCCCTTGTTTAAGTCTTTGTATGGGATCTGAACCACTTATAGTACCTGACAATTAGCATGTCAGTCAGCAGAATGAATGACCAGTACTGTAGTGCAGTATTCATACTCTCTTTCTCTCTCTATGGAGTTATGCCCTGTGTCTTATATTGGTTCCCATACAGTTAAAGACAAGGGGGCTCGTTTACGAGCATTGGTACTAAGTTTCACCGATGTAGTTACCCTTTGTCATACCTCCCAATTATCCTGTTTTTCGAGGGACAGTCCCAATTTTGACAGCTCAGCCCGCTGTCCCAGATTGTTATTCAAATGTTCCCAGTTTCTCATTGATTTGTTTACAGCTTAAAGTGATACTGACACAAAAAATTTTCTTTTGAAAAGATTAATCTACATTAAAAGTTGCCTATAGGCCACGTTTATCATTTTTCATTGATAGTTCTGCTTTTGTAAATATTTGTTATTTGAAGTTCCTAAACCTGGCTGTTTTGCCAACCTGACTGTCCCTTCTTGACCTGTCAGTTAGAGTTTCTAATGCTAACAGACTACTGCTGCACAAATACGGCAGCCGCCTCATAGAGGAACATTAGGGGTAAGAAAGGTAATGTAGAAGTATCAGCCAAATACTTTTATGGCAAAATTATAAATAGCATTCAAAGATAATGTTATAATACATAAAAAAAGGTTATTTTTTTTAAAGGAATTGTTCAGTATAAAAATAAAAACTTGCTAAATAGGCTTTGCAAAATAAAAAATAGTTAGTTAGCCAAAAATGTAATGTATAAAGGCTGGAGTGACTGGATATCTAACATAATAGCCAGAACACTACTTCCTGCTTTTCAGCTCTTTTGGTTTCCACTGATTGGTTACCAGGCAATAACCAATCAGAGACTTGAGGGGGGGGCACATGGGTCATATCTGTTGCTTTTGAATTTGAGCTGCATGATAAGGATCAATTGCAACTCACTGAACAGTTATGTCCCATGTGCCCCCCCCTTCAAGTCGTTGACTAACTCAGTTATAGAGCTGAAAAGCAGGAAGTAGTGTTCTGGCTATTATGTTAGACATCCAGTCACTCCAGCCTTTACACATTACATTTTTGGCTAACTAACCATACTAAAAACTTTTCTTTATTTCGCACAGACTATCTATTTACCCAGTTTTTATTTTTAGACTTAAGGCAATTCACCTTCATTAGCAAAATTGTTATAGCACATAAAACATGACCCTAAAACCCAAACAAATATTTTCACATTTTCCATAACCTGCCAAATTTTGTAAAATGGACATGGTACTTAGGGTTGTGATCACAAAATGGGCGTGGTCAAAAAAATGTCACAGCGCAACGCACAGCTGAGCTCTTTGTCCCTCTTTCTGATTTTGTTGGGAGGTATGCTTCGTAACAAAGGGTAAACATTTGCTCATTTTCTAACTATGAAAGATGTTTAGAATTACATTTTTAGATTTCACTTTTAGATAACTTAATGTGTATACAATTTCCTAGTTGAGCAATGCATTAATAATACATTTCTACCTTCAGAATAGACAAATTACTCTATGGAATAAGCCTCTCCAATGTTCTCTCATTCCCCATTCAACAATAACAACAATAATATTTTGATGGCTTGGATACTTTATGAGGTCCCGTGTTATTGATGGGATGTCAGGAAAAGTGAAGGTGGCCATGGCCAAACAGGTCAATCTGATGGTGTTCCCTAGAAAGGATCACCACCAATGTTCTCTCTAAGGTGTGCGCTCGTGTTTGCGTGCATAAATTGTGAGACCAATCGCACACAACATATTGTGGTGCGCACAAAGAATTTTGTGTGAAAACACAACATTTTCTATTAATTCTAACCTGAGTACACAGTTTTTAAAAACTGCACACACATGTTTAAAATGTGCTCACAAAAGAATTTTGTTTATGCACATAGTCTAGAACACCAGTAAAGAAAAATGAATTGAAGATGCAAGATGCAAGATGGAGGAAGCTGGAGTGGGCAAGCAGTAGTAGTATGCACCAAACTCAGCTTTTGGGGGGGTTGGCCAAGCCCAGCTTTTGGGGGTTTGGCCACACCCTCTAATCCTGGGGAACTGATCTGGATGAATACCAAACCAAATCTGAACCCTCAGGAGCACTGGAATTTCCCTTCATGGGCAAATGCTGATGATTTGCCCATGGCAAATTTAACTGCTGTATAGGGTTCAGATTTGGCTCAGACAGGCTCTTGGATTCAGCCAAATCCTGCTAAAAAAACAAAAACGACTTGAATTCAGCAAAATCTCAAACTAAATCCAGGATTTGGTGCATTCCTACCAAGCAGAGGCTGCAGGATATACTGACACTCTGGATCCAATACAGACAATTTGGAGGAAGAAGATATCACCTTGATCATTCAAGCTACTGGTGAATGGAATAATAAACTGATAAGTGCATCTTAGCTGCCATGTACGGTAACAAGTTGTAGTTTCCATGTTTGCTGTCAAGCTGTGGACTAATGTACCCGCATTAGTGGAGTTCTTCTTGCTGCTCTCCCCACCCGCCACCTTATACTGCCGACTTCCTTTTTTATAGACGCGCGCCTGCTTGCCTCACCCCTTTTGTGATGTTATTGGCAGGGCGTGGGTGGAGGGATGGCGTCTTTAGGTCGAGTGCGGGTCGGGTTTTACCCAACCTGCACATCACTAATGTCTACATCATTCTACATCAAAAGTTAAGTTGAACTACCACTTTAAAGCATCTGAAGTTATTTGATATAGCAGGATCCAGTGAAGAAAAAACAGCATTAGCAGAGCTAAGCACAGAATTCAGGTGACTTGGAGAAGACATGCACATGCTGAAACACAAGCCCCTCCTAAGATACACTGCCAAAGCCAATGGATATTGGCCAAAGTGCAATTCACTAGTGATAAACAAGGGCTGTTTGAAGTCATAATTAGTAGGACTTTCAGCTGATACAAGTTCCCCTTAAAGTATATAAAATACTTAAATATATAAAATATATATATATATATATATATATATATATATATATATATATATATATATAAATAAGTATTAATACAAAAGGTGTAGTTACTGCTCCTCTAGCTCATGTAAGAGTATTATTTTAATACTTACAGCAAATATTTTACTTGTCTGACTTAAAAAGGCAAGTTTTCCAGAGGATAAGAGAAGATTCCAATAAATTGTTCAAACATCCCAGTATTGATCTGATTATGATGAACAAGAGAGGAAAATAAATTGTGCTTGGCTGTGATGTCTTAATATTTGAACAATAAATCTTGTTGAGAAGCCTGAGCTTATGGCGTGACTAGTAATAATAACACAGATAATCATAACATTGATATGCTTTCGTTATGGTGCTGCTCAAAGTTTCTCCTGGTGATAATGTAATCTTACTATATTACATTACAAAAATCCCTTTCCTGACATCCACTACACTTTTTTTCCAAGAATGGCCAGGAGATCCCATAGCATTTTGTTTGACTTTTTGCTCTTGCTGTTTTTTGTTGCCGTTGTGCTTGAGGACATTTAAATATAAATGAAATGCCTCCCTTTGACAAATAAAATTGCAAAACAGCGGGATAATACACCAAACATCACCAGGCTTTGCTGTGTAAAACGGCGTAAAATTTTACACGTTGTTTCTTAGAGTGACTTCCACCAGAAGCAATGTGAAATAACGGCGGCAAATCTGGAATTTGCACGGCGTGATATTACACATGCCATGTGATATTTTACACAGCTTTTTACACAATTTCTGCATTTTACTCAGCATAATAAATATGCCCCTATATATGAGAGCCATATTACTGTGCAATAAAGCACTTCAGTTGAACTGAAGAAGCCACTCTGATAAGTGGTAAAACCTTTTCAAGAACGGGGTTATGGGGTTATGTAATTAACAGGGCCGGATTTACATAGCGGCCGCCCCTAGACCCACTGCCGTTTGTCGCCCCTGTCCCCTCCCCTTTATTCGTGCAAATTTTCATCATCTGGACTAGAGCAATGGGGACTGGTGTATGGGAAATTTAAAAAACGATTGTATCTCCAGCCCATCCCCAGTATTTTTGAACCAATGTGGGTGTGGTTGAGCAGCATGCAGCATGCCGACCCCCTAAAAGCTAAAGGTGGCCTTTCCACAAATCTGTGCCTGGTAATTAAAGGCACCAAGTTTGCCCAGGGGCAGTAACTCATAGCAACCAATCAGCAGGTAGCATTTACTGGTCACCTGTTTAAAAGCAAACATCTTATTGGTTGCTATGGGATACCACTCATGTGCAAACTTAGCGCCTGTTATTGCATATGGGGTAAATGTTCAGTTGCCTTTGACTTAATTCTACTAGATATTGTTCAAATGCGTTAGAAAAGGTACCTTAGTTTACATGGTTTATTGCTATCCTAATTAATTGGGCTCTTGTGAATGTCCCCATCTGTTAGGATTTATTTGCTTTCCTGTGGATCAGCATGAAGGGGTGCACAATGTGTTTTCCCAGCTGGCGGGAAAAAATGCAAATGCTGACCCATTTGTGTAGTAATAGATATGAATGGGATTTGCTTGTCACTGCACACATGGAACAGATTAGAGACAGAGAATAGTATGTGTGCTATGAGAGGTGCATCCTATTCATGCCTGTTACATACACACACAGGGCATCATCACATCACTGTGCCATACACATGTATAGGATCCGTTATTCGGAAAGCCATTATCCATAAAGCTCTGAATTACAGGAAGGTTGTCTTTCCTAGACTCCATTTTAATTAAACAATTCAAAATGTTAAACTATATTTCCCTTTTCTCCTTATTATCAAAACAGTACCTTGTACTTGATCCCAAATAAGATATAAATAATTTTTATTGTTGATTGGGTTTATTTAATGTTTTATTAAATGATTTGTAGTAACCTTAAGGTATAAAGTTTCAAATTACAGAAAGATCTAGAAAACCTTAGATCTTGAGCACACATAACAGGTCTCAGACCTGTAGCGAAGATGGAAAAAAATGAAAATAAAGACATGACTTTAGGTTAATGTAATGAGAATGCATCATGTGACATTGGCCTAAAGACACAGTTTTATGGGGGTTTTTTGTTCCATCCTCACAATGTAATTGTCCATTATGTAGATTAATATTCCTAGGATACAATGAGTAGCATGGTTTATGTTGTCCATTGCTTTAAATATATGTTGAACTTCCATCTACCAATCTGGTGCTCATATTTACTGTACATATTGGAGGAAATCAATGATGACACAGTCAGCAGGGCTTAAAAGAGAAAAAAAAGCTTCTGCAATGCGTTTGTTAATTAAACATTCACTGGAGAGATTATGAGATTATGAACATTTACAGCATCCTGTTCATTTTGTTAGAACATTGTAAGTTCTGCAATAGTAAAATGAACTATCATTACATAGTGATGAAGGTGGTAGACAAAATACGGTAGTCGGCAGGTTTGTTTAGTGCTTTGGAAATTCATAGAAATCGAAATCAAGCCATGCAGTTCAGCTATTGAAAAAAAATGTAATTTGAAAAGAGGATTAGCATAATATGGCAGTCACTAGTTGTGTACAGAAAAGCAGATCAAACGAAATTGACAGAGGAGAATATCTACTGAAAAAAAATGTAATCAAACTGTATTAAACAGTTATATAGCATGTCACAACAACCACTGCTCCATCGATCCTGTAATTACTAGTACATCCAGCCACGAGATCTAAGTCTCTTTAATCTACAAATAAAGGCTATGATATTGAAACTGTCACTACGTGAGTGGGACCATTGATATCAGTTTTGTTCTTTATGAATCCTGCAGTCAAGTTGAGATAATTAGCTGCTGGTATAAGTGTAACCTCTGGAGTAACAAATTACAAGCCTGCAGTTTTTGCCTTACAGGGTTTTTAAACCTGCCCAATAACTATCAAGCAGCGCCCCTGCCACATATAGGCCAGATAATCTATCATTTTGGCCTGAAATGTAGACCAATAAGCTGCCAACTGAGTCTGGAGTCCTGGGACAAAGCTAACTATGATGTCTGAAAATAATTTTTAAATATATACATTTCTGGTGAAACAAAGCACAACATGGATTAGACATAGACATATACATACTGCAATTCCTTGAAGGTAGAGCATTAAATACTAGTAGTAGGGCATTGACATCTGATATTTTTTTAGGCTGCCTGTACTTCTGTGAGCAATAGTCATAGCTGTTTAAAAAAATGAATGATATACAATCTTTTAAATTGTGGTGCCTGGACCAAATCAAATGCGAGGGATAATGATCCTCTTCTTTAGTAGCAGGTCCTTGAACATCATCTTCCTAGGAAGGTCCTTATTAATTCTATTTAAAACATTATACATGGTAGATATAATAGAAGTTAGCCTTGTGAACCTTAAAACCTTTCAGATAGGTAACAAAGGAGTTCATTCAGATACAGATAGACTGAGCCTTGTAAGGTACAATGAGCACAGGAGCCTTAACTTGTATAAATGGACATAATAGTCACCTGGAAAACTCATGCATCGTGAGTGAGGCAAGTGATAAAGGATAAACCCAGAGCTTGGTGGATATTTAGTTTACCAATTGCAACGTGCAAAGTGTAACAAAATAGTAACTGGTCATTTTTTTGCACTTTGCACTGCGTTCTGCCTTCTTTTATGACCGCTGGTCTCTGCACTCCATTTCCACTTGCCCTTAAAATGCAGCTCTGACTGCTTAATTTAGCACCTTATTGTTGAAGAGTGGGGGCATTGTTGTAACTGCACCAACTCTAAGATGCAGGTCATCCAGACTGATGGCAGGCGGTAAGAACAGAACTGGCCTGCACCCCCTGATGCTGCTCTCTGCATTGAGTGCTGGGTTTTTAATCTAAAGCATTCCCTAGAGCGCAAGTGCTTGTTAAGGGAGCACTAAGGGGTGTGTCCTTACGCTATAGCACTTGCAGCCTGGGGATCAGTAAATAACCTCAATAATGTTGTATTTTCCTGTCTATCCACTATATATCCAGGTTATTTAGTGATAATTGTTTCCAGATACACCAAGTCATTATTTTAATTTATTAACATGCTATATTCAACTCAGTGGCTCAGCATTTAGCACTGAGGACCTCAGCAAGCAAGATGTTTCATGTTCTTCACATGTCTGTGTTGGTTTCCTCCAAGTACTCTGGCTTTCTGACACACACTAAAAAAAAGGCAGGATTATTGGTTTTTGATTCAATTAATCTTATTGTGTTGGGTTGATGTGAAAAAGAGTAGTGGTTCCCAAACTATGGGGCTTGTCCCCCTGAAGGGCCTGGAACAGTGAAGGGGTGCACCTTGATTGTCATTCATGGTAGTATATGAGGTGAAAATATAGCTGCTATCCTGTTTTATCTGTGAACTATTGTTGAAGCCTGCATAACTGCTTGCTGGCCCCTCATGTCCCCAGCTCCCTGCCAACTGTCAGGTAGGACAGCAGATGGGGGGATTACTATATAGAAGAAGCAGACCGTGTGGTCCTGGCCCCCACTTCCACTATAGTTATGCCATTGTTTATAAAGAGTCTTCAACTTCATTATCAGCACAAAAACCATAACAATATACGGTTATGGATAATCTCATTCTTATACATAAAACCTATTAAAATCCTTGTCAATGTCAACCAATAAAAGAATGTAGTCTTATAATGCCCCTTATGAAGCCTAATTAAGACAATTTGGTCAGAGTGTGGTCTTTTTAAATAGCTCTGGACCTAATTTTGTTGGAGACAATGACAATAATGATAATGTTTCTGGCTGCTGTTATTATATGTTATTGAATTGCATGACAGATGGCTTAAAATCATAACTAAAACATCTTGATGAGGCAGATTTTAATTTTAAAAAGTATTTTTATGTGTTCAAGCCGATAGAAATGGAATTTGAATAATTATGATTAACTGCATTTTTGGTATATTTCCAGGAAGGCAGCCATTACTGTGTAATTACCTTTTGGTTAGCTGTTGAGACTAAGAATTAAATTATGTTTTGAAAATGCTCTTCTGCTTGCATTTTGGATTCAGTATGTTTCAGGACGTCTATTTATCAAAATTCAAATTTGTGCATTGCAGAGTTTCTTTTACTTTCATTTGAATAAACTCAAAATGTTATCATATGCATATGTTTATCTACAAAAAAAACTGAATCCAAAAACTCGAAAACGAAACGAAATCAGGAAAAAAAAAGACTTGAACAAATTAAACTTGAATTCATTTTTAATGGGTCTACAAACTCTCTAATGAGTTTAATAAACAACAAACCAAAAAAATCTTTTACTTTTTGCCTAGGACAACTCACAACTTACATTGACTTATTTTAAAGTTGTTTGAGTTTTTTTAGCTTAAAAAATATCGATCATTTAGTTCTAATTTATGGGTTGTAGCTCAAAAAAATTTGAATCACTGGAAAAATTGAAACATTGATAAATCAGCCCATACGGGTAAAATATATACCTATATACAGTAGAGTAATTCAGGATGAAGTTCCATCTCCAGTCCATTTCTAAGCACCTGTATTATAATGCTTAACACTTCTGTACTCCTCCAACTGTTACCAATAGATAAAAAGGAATATACATTTGCATCCTACTTGCTGAGCACTGACATTTTAACTTATTTTTGCACAATTGCCAAAGCTTTTATAAAATGCTAAGAAAATGTCATTATAGTAGTCTTTTTACCAAGAATGTGTGTTTTTTAGACATGTATTTTTTCAGATAGGTCACCCATTACCTTCTATTCATCCATGTAATCATGTAATAAGACCATTTTGTTCCACGTAGTTGGCGAATAAGAAATGACTGTAATAACTAATATTAAGCCATACAAGATAAAATGCAAAAGTGTAAATAAAATAACACTCTATCTGTCAAGCAGTTAAGAAAACGACATACTGATGTATCAATGTGATTTTCAATGATTATATACGCTTATGTGTAGTGCTGTGGAATATGTTAAAATCATGATATTTTGAAATAACACACATGGAACCTGAGTTTTTATGAAAGAAATGTTCTTATATTTTGCTTTGATGGGTCTTTTTAGAATGGCTAGCTGAACTAGTTGAAAGGAGTCTACATGCTGTGGACTACTAGCAGATATAGAGAGACTTGACAAAGAATTGTGTTAAAAAAATGTAATAATAAATAAAAAAACAAGGACCCCAGGAGAAATATATAAATATGTAGAAGGAGCAGCCACAAAACAAGTCCAAGAAACAGGCATGGGTCTGGGTAGGCGGCAGACAAATAAAGGAAATGGTCTGGGCAGTCAAAATGCAGGCAATAGTCTGGGCAGATGGTAGTCAAGCCTGAGTACAGGTAATGAGCTTGGCTTGTGACCGCCTGAGGGCAGATGACAGACAATCAGTCAGAATATAGGGAGCAAGGACAGGGCAGGAGGGACTTACATGACACTTAGAAAGGAACTCAGGACAGGTCACAGCAAAGAACTTAAAGGAACAGTAACACCAAAAAATGTAAGTGTTTTAAAGTAATGAAAATATCATGTACTGTTACCCTGCACTGGTAAAACTGATCTGTTGGCTTCAGAAACACTACTATAGTTCATATAAACAAGCTGCTGTGGAGCAATGGCGGAAATTGAAAAACGGCTATATGGCACAGGATAACTAATGGATAACAGATAACACCATTAGACAGACAGAGCTTATCTGCTATCTGCTGTGTAACTTGAGCTTTTTCTCCTTTGAATGGCTGCCCCCATTGCTACACAGCAGCTTGTTTATATAAACAATAGTAGTGTTTCTGAAGCAAACACACCAGTTTTACCAGTGCAGGGCAACACTGCATTATATTTTCATTACTTTAAAACACTTCTATTTTTTGACGTTACTGTTCCTTTAATGATCCAGCATAGATTATAGGAGGAGTAAGGCTTAAATAGCCTTTTAATTGGTCTGTTTGGCAGGTGTCAGCCAGGGAAATACAAATAAAAAGTAATTTATTCTGACCTCAGCAGGAAAAAAGCATAATGCCTCGTTTGATACTTGTGACAAAAAAAACAATCTCTTGAAAAATTAATTTTGAAAAGAGAGCAAAATGTAGTGGATGTCAATCTGCAATATTAAAGCATAAATAAAAGGACATTGATAAAATACAAAAAGAACCTTTTTGTCTAGTAAACACCAAGTTTTCTTTAACCTCAGGGAACACGGAAGTCAATCTCAGATCTTAATGTGTGTTTGATCCATAGCAATACATTTGGTTAAGGCAATAGATAAGATGTTAAGAAGTAATTCTCCCTGCACCCACCACACAAATATTTTTGTTTTATCCTTGTAGAGCAGGGTTTGTTTCGTGCCAATTATTTAAGCAAGCAAACGCCACATGACAGCCTGTGTTCAGGTGTGCATCATAGTATCTTTGTTTGTAATCCTGTGTTTCTGCATTGCTGGCACTGTCTATTTGCTTTGCTGGAATAAAGAATACAGTTGCAAGGCTATTTAAAATGTGCTGAAACAAACATTTTCCATAAAAAGAAGGAAAACTTATATTCATGCTATTAAAGGGCTTAAATAAAGGATACTTCATAGCTTATTATAACCACCTATTTGTTTTATTTATTCATTAAATATAAAATAAATTGTAAAAATTCTTAATGAAAATAGTCGTTATGTTTGCCCCAAAAGATTACGACACCTTCATGCACTTCTTAAGAGTGCACAATTAAAATTCGCAATGCGCAATTAAAATACACAATGCAATAACAGTATAAGTAACAGTATTGTAATGTGCTGTACTCCAGAAAGGGCCCACTAAGTTCAGGGCCCACCAGGAGAATTCTTGATATCCTGGCTTTTCAGTTCAACACTGTGGTTTTATTGTAGGTTATGTAGGTATTGAGGATACATGAAAGTGATTTAGTGGCTAAGCTAAAGTCATGGAGATGGGATTTAGGATTTTTTATGAACTTATGAGAAAGTATTAATGAAATAGTAGTTCAACAAACAACTTTGGCTGTAACACACTGAATATCTCTTCTGAGACCCCCTGCTACCTTACAATAAGGTTGAAGTCAAACAGGCTATTTTATATTTAATTTTGAAATCTGACATGAGGCTAGACATGTTTTTACTTTCCCAGGTGTCCTCAGCCATGTGACTCTGATAAACTTTAGTCACTCTTTACTGTGCTGCACTGCAAGTTGGAGTGATATCACCCTATCCCTTTCCCCCCAGCAGCCGATCAACAGAACAATGGGAATGTAATGAGATAACAACTCCTGCATTGCTAAAAATGCTCCCATGCCCCTACCTAGTGTAGATCACACTCCTTCAGTTACATTGAGTAAGAGAAAGAATAGCCTGTCTTAAAGCAGTTCCATAGTGAAGTGCTGGCTCTTACTAAAAGCACATGACCAGGCACAATGAGATGGCTGCCTTCACATCAATATTACAACTAAAAAAAATACATTTATTGGTTCAATAATAAAATTTTAAATGGTAAATTGAATTACTTGCAATGTACACAGTGTAATTTAGTAATAAAAACTATACCATAAGTGTAAGGCCACACGAGGAGATTCGGGGATATTTTGTCGCCTGGTGACTAATCGCCTCGTCTTTTGAGCGACTATCTCCCTGAACTGGGAGTTCGGGGAGATAGTCGCGCAAAAGACGAGGCGATTAGTCGCCAGGCAACAAAATCTCCCTGAATCTCCTCGTGTGGCCTTACCCTAAAAGTCATGACAGAAACCTTAGTAAAGTCATTTGCAGGTAAAATGCAGTGCCTGTTTTTAATGCATAGTTGGAATTCTAAATTGAACAAATTAGTATAGGACATGTCAAATCTAGGATAGCATTTTATAAATATATTGAATGATATAGTTAAAAAATTATATGCCTTGTTTAAAGCAAAGAGCACTTTAGTATCTTTTGCATAAAATGCCCCTAAAATAAATACATGTCTCCTAATATATTGTTATAGATGAGTTTAAATGATATGGATATTCTTAAGGTGCTTCTTCTGAAGTCAAGATTTGAATTTTGATGTCAGAGTATAATTAGGACATCAGGAGCACAACAGTTCTTATCTTTCTGCCCTGAGTCTTTCTTTCGACGGCTCATGAATTTCTGAAGCTATATGTTCATAATAGGACAAAAAGGCAATAAATAAGAAATTCCCAAAGTGGTAGTGGAGTGGCCCCTGCATGGTGGCTATTTGTTGTATAGTCAACATGATTGATTTTTTACAGTTCTTTTGAAAGCCCTTAGCTATTTTCCTTTTTTCCAAGTGAAGTGCTGATGCTACAACAGTCTTCAAGAGAAGTATGAAAGGATTAGCATACATTAGTGAATGATATGCCATAGCTGGAGCTGAAGGTGAGTAAATCGTAGGGCTACAAAGTCATTATGCACATTCCTCCTGAGAAAATTAATTGTTAAGTGGATTAAATGTTCCAAAAGTACCTTATAAATTGACTGTCTTGATTAAGGTCATTGTTAGAGTTCAAATGTAGAATTTATTTTAATGGCCACATCTTTCTTTGTGTATAACACGACAGTATTAATCTTAGCTCGGTAAGGGCCTTGTTTAATGGAGATCTCAAGCACTTTTGTTCTCAAACCTTCTTGACAAGTAATGAGAATTAATATCTAATAAATAGAGCTGCACAACGATATTAGAAAAAGGCCTTAAAGGGGAAATGTAGCCTCTAATTCATAACAAAAGAACCGCATTTTGTAATAGGAATTGACTATATTAGTGGGTATAGTATGCTATGTTTAGTCTCATTATTCATCACTTATAATATAATGCATTCATTTATATAGATTCATTTGAATATATGCCTGGTTGTGCTAATTTTCTTCAGCCACTAGGTGTAGATTTATTTTTATGAATGCAGTTTGCAATATTTCCAAACTGGAGAGGGGGATTCTACCTTTTTATACCAAGCTTTTTATGTTCTCTATAAAGCCATAGCTATATGCACAGGGCCGGATATAAATTACTGCACCCCTAGGCCACCTTCCCGTTCACCCCCGATCCGTCACCCATGATCCGAGAACCCCTGCTTGCACACGATCTGACCCGCACCCAACCTCCTTCCTGCTTGCACCCACCCCTGCCGATCACAATTGTCTTACCTCTGATGCTGCTGGCCCAGAGCAATAGCTTCCTTTGGGGACTGGGTGGGCAGTAGATTTAAACCAGTGTTTCAGATTCCCACCCTGTCACTTGTGGAGATGCGACCAGCGGGCGGCATGCTGCCCCCTAGTGTTTGCCGCCCTAGGCCCGGGCCTATGTGGCCTGCCCACAAATCCGGGCCTGTATATGCATATATTTGTATCAAATAAGTGTGTTTAGTATCTTGGGAATATCTGTAAATATCACTGCCTGGTAAACATGAGACAAAGCTAATGCCCCATCAGTGTTAGAAATCACCATGTATTATCTCAGTATTCTCATGTTAAAAAAATGTTCCATATTCTGGCTTGTGATGGAATTTAACAGTTGGATGGGTTAGAGTTTTCTTAAACCTTCCCTTGGGTTATTATCCACTGGTTTCGGTACCCAGGCAAGGGGTCCCACTCCCAGCAGCTCCCAGTAGTAGGCATGATATAATTAGACTCTATCTTCAAGTGGGGCCCCATCTTATGTTATGGGAAGGGATTACCACTTGGTTTAAGCACACACAGTATTCACTCTTGATCAAATAAACTTTGGGCGCCAGTGGTTCCCAACAGCTTCCCTTGTATAACTGAGAACCCAATCTAGGTGTCTAAATTATGCCCAGGGGAACAAAACCTTTATTATATATATATATATAATGGACAAACCCATCCACTTTCCCTGTAGCGGAGTTCATGGAAGTTTCTGTGGGGGGGGGGGCCTTAATAAGGTTTGTCCTGTATGGGACTGCCCAAGGTAACTCTTTTCATGAATGTCTTTTGATTATATTCTTCAGACACATGATATAGGTCCAGAGCAGGGGTCGGCAACCTTTACTATCAAAAGAGCCATTTTGCCTCCCTTGTCCACTAGTCTGAAGCCGCAAAACATATAAACATAAACTTTTAAAAGTTTTTTTAATTTTAACTGTTACAACAACAGAATACAACAAACAGACGTGCAGTGTGTATGTGTAGGTCTACTTTGAAATAAATTAAACACTGAATAGCCTATTAAATGTTAGTGTTCTCATTTGTTTTATGTAACTTCAGCTCCATGCTGATCTTCCCTCTCTTGTCTTGAGTGTGTGACCTCAGTAAGGACCATGATGAGCTACAGCTCGGTCTTGCCTGTCACTCCTGGGATTTCTATACAGCCCTCATACCTGCTGGCGGCTTTCTGAGTGTGCTACTGCGGCAAGCTAACCGCAGTTTCACACTCAAGAAGTCGCCGGAGCCGCAGGTTGCCTACCCCTGGTCCAGAGCCTGCCTGTTGAGTCTCCATTATGAAGAGCCTATTGTGGGAGGTCCAAGTAAAGAGCCAAAAGGAAAATTTCCAGATAAGAGTTTGAATTTAGCCTGTTACAGTAGCATGATGTAAGATTACTAGCTATAGAAGCAACTAGTAAGCTGTTTTGAGTATTAATTGTATGGGGTAGACATTCATTCACTCTATAAAGGGGAACCCAGTGACATGGAACAACTGTGAGCTTGAGATGAAAGCCTACTTGAGATGGAATCCCGCTGTATACCAGCCAAATAAATGAACGCACTCCCAGCACATGCTTTGAAAAATCAAGTTTAATAAATGCTCCAACAAAGTCTTAGCAAGGTTATTTCAACTGAATTGTAATCATAATTTTTATTAAACCCAAGCTCATTACTTCAAGGTATTCTACTAATTCATCGGTAGGAATAAGTGGAAGGTATTAGAGCTGGAGCTGAACAATCCTGCTTAAAACCAAGAGGCACCAGGTGGTTAATAATATAATAACACATCAGTGTTGTGCAAGATCCTTTGGCACTCAAAGTGGTAGAGCTACAAGATTCTCGACACACTTCACGTAAAACTCCTATAAACTGAACAGGATAATTGTGGGTTTTTGCTGTTTCTAATAAGTCCTTAATCCACCGAATAACGCTCAAACTCCTGCAGAGCCAAGGCAATTTTGCCCGCATGTTATTTGCACCAAGGCAAGATCTGTTTTGCCCACTAGTAATACCTTAACATTATGCTGTGCCGTTGAAAAGGAGAGGGATGATGTCGTTATTCCTTTGCTGAAAAGATGAAATCATAATGCTGGATTTAGCTCTCTGCTGTGTTCTCCAGTCATTATTTCATTGCTGCGTGTTGTGCCTACACGCTTATATTCTAGGCATTGTGGGACATCAAGGAATTAAGATTTCATGCTCATAGTTCCCATTAGAATTTGATTCTGTATTGGATCAGTTGCTGATTTCTAAAGCAGTCCAGATAAGCCATCGATGCTATTTAAGATAGGAAACTGGAAGCTTTGGGATCATTGTGCTTAACATTTTGAGAGGCTTTTTTTCCTTTAGGGCCAATGCATGACGAAGATCTGACAGCTGCCTTTCCGTTCTCTTCTGAGGCTTATGTTTTTGGCTGCATCCGCTTTTTCTGTTTAGCATGGTCTGCACTGGGGGGAATACATTTTAAAGAATAATACAAACTCTTGACAGCCAATCTGAAGTGAAGGAATGACCACTATAAAAGTGTCTTTGCAGGTTATATTCTATCTGTGTTGCCCAACAATGTTAAATGAATACACTGGAATAGGTTCCACGACTGACAGTTTTCCCCAGCACATGCATTCAGATATGTCAATCTATTCTGTGACTGCCTAAGCCCAATTACATATCTATCCTCTGCAATGCAGAGTGGCAGCATATCTCTGGTTAGCAATAGACATAGCTATGATATTAGAATAAAGTATTTTTAAAGTCTTTAATCCAGTGCTGATTGAGTTTATGCATATGAGTGTCATTTTAAATGCCTTCTAAATACAAATAATCATATATCTCAGAATCCTAGGGCATTCTATGTAATCGTATTGTTCTATGTGATATTCTTTTTTGTCTATACAAAAGGCCTTTGTCAGATTAGTGTTTGTACAGTTAAAACCACTAGAGAAACAAGAAGAAAGCAATTGTTATATTTGTCTACTAAACTACTGTACTCACTTCTCTGCCTTAGTGCCCACTGTAACTACCCTAAGCCGCTGTTTGGTGAGCTGTGTATTTATAATTAGTTTCATAAAATCAACTGCCATGCACACAAACCACAGTCTCTTCCAAAACCAGAGAGTGAACCTGCGAGGTCCGCGCTTCATTATCTTCCTGCTGACATTGCCTCAGTGCCAGTAGCTACATCTGGTTACCTGGCAATAAAGGACCCTGTGCTAGTCTCACATAATATGTTTCATGATCAGAATATCACTTCTGCAAAGACTTCAGCAGCATCGCAGGCAGGCAATATATTAGTATTGTCCAATATTGCCATCTAGTGGAAATATTAAATATTGACAAATGATTAATCATATCAGCTATGAAATCATACTCTATGCATCATTGTTACAAACTCATTGCTTATACAATAACAATACTGTTGTGCTGCATTTGTTTGTCTTGATGGGTTACTCTGAGCAGATCAGAGGCTACACTCCTGAGCCCTCATACACAAGGAGGAACTTTTGCTTCCACTGTAAGATGATTTGCATTATCATGAGTTGCACATGCATGGGCACCAGTGTGGTACTTAACTGATTGTTAACAATTTATTAACAGAAACAACAGAATTTAATGAACAGAGACAGTCGCCATTCTTACACAAAGTGACTCTACAGTTACAGTACTCACATTTAGATTCCAAATACAGAGCAACTCTCTACTGCATTACTGGGGATCCCCTCTAATCTAATTCTATGTAATTAATTCACCTGCTTGTGGATTCATCACCCTGGGATCTAACCTCCACTTACACTACTCAGAGGATTCAAACGCTGCTTACTAAATATACATTCTTACCCCTATATGTAATAAAAGTCACTAAGTTTGCCCAGGAGCAGTAACCCATAGCAGCCAATGAGATGTTTGCTTTTAAACAGGTGACCAGTAAATGCTTCCTGCTGGCTGCTTATGGGTTACTGCTCCTGGGCAAACTTAGTGCCTTTTATTACATAACCCCCTTAGTATCTTATGCTCTAAAGCACCTGAATATAGAATCGAACCATCTGCTAATTTGGCCCTAATTCATAGGCCCTTCTGTCTGATTTGGGATGAGAGATCGGATGCCAAAGGGCTTACCTGGGTGCTTGCTATGGGTTTGCAAAACTTAAAGGGATAGTTTACTTTCACAAAATATATTATTTTCAAATAGTTTGCCACAAATAATTAATTTTTTAAATTGCTTGGTTTTTTTTTTGTTTTTTTTTTAATTCAGGCTTCATTTCCCCAGTGTTACACTTTCCAGTAGAAACTCTTTAAGCCTGGTTAAAGTATCTCTAAATGTACATTAGCAGATACATTTCTCAGAAGCAGCTGTATTACCAGCCAACTAAGCTTACAGAGATTCACTAAAGTCTAGAACAGAGCAACTTTTTTTTATTTCCATAAGGTAAAACATAACTTATTTAAATTGTCATTATAGTTCCCCTTTAGGTTTTACATAGATGCCGATATCATTTCACTGACTGGCAGGTTTCCCTGAAGACTTGTAGAATAAGACTAGTACCCAGCAAAACTCCATAACTTTCCACATCAACCATAGATACAGATATTCACCCACAGAATAATTCCATGTGCATTGCACCAGAGCAGTGGAAATTCAATTCTGTATGTCGGCATATTTCTTTATTTATTTATTTATTTACCATACATGTCCAAGGTTCTCTTCTCTGAGCGGAGAAACATGCAGTGACACAATGTAAGACCCTCAGCACTTTAGCGCATTAAGCTTGCTGAGCACATCATTTTACATTCCTGCATTATCCCTTTTAGCTTTTAATACAGGGAATCCTTATGTATAGGATTCATTTCACATATAGGATTATTTTGTTTTCTGGTAGAACAGTTTGTACCCAGAGGAGTCTGCTGTAGAGGATTAGGAGCTTTACCTCAGATATGTCCAACCTCTGATTTTTCAACTGAATTTATAATAGTAGTTGTAGCATGTGTTGCAAGCAAACTGTTGTTGCTTTAGGTCATTAATTACTATCTTATGTGTAAGATGTTCCCTTCTTTATTGTTTTTCAGTGCTCATAGTCACGGAGGCTCATTTACAAAAGCAAGTGCAAGTGTGTCTCAGTGAAGATTGTGCATTAATGTCATTCATTACTTGCTCCTAGGGATGGGCGAATTTTATCGCCTTGTTTCACCGTGTAAATGACGCCCATAGACTTGTATGGCGCCGTGCGTCAAAAAAAAAAAGACAATTTTTTTTTTGCTGCCCATAGACTTTAATGGGCGCCTGCAACATTTCACTGGCGGCGAATTTTTGGCGGAACGAAACAGGACAAATTCGCCCATCCCTACTTGCTTCTGAAATCGCAATTGTAAAGGAGCCGTATTGTGTATAAACTATGGACATTTGTAAATCAGATCCTTTTGAGAAATCCAGGTTCCTTTTTCAGTGTAAAACTCCCCAATTTCTTCCTTGCATTCTATTCTTTATCTTATAATTAGTGCAGCAACAAGACAGCTTGAACCCAAAAAACTTGAAATGTAATTAGCAGTGTGAGAATAGCGGAAAAGATTATCGGGGTCTCTCTTCCCACCATTATGGAATTTAACCACAAACACTATATCCGCAAAGCCACCAGCATTGTTGGTGATTCTACACACTCCTCACACAAACTTTTCAACCTCTTTTGGCAAGAGGAATTACAGCATTTGCTGGGGCGATCCTGGTAATTTTGCCGCCTGAGGCGACCTTCCTTTTGCCTCCCCCACCCCTCCCCACATCACTTACCTCTTCAGTGCCGAAGAGGTCGGGGTGGTTCACATCGATAGTGCAGAGAGCGCAATTGCGGGTTAATCTGCATATTCTTTATCTGCACCTTATTTTCCAGGACCATCTACTTGTCAGTGTTGCACTGTATCTTGCCTTGTCTCATGTTGCAGTGATTTGCCAGTGTTTGCACATGTCTGCAAATGTGCACAATAAAAACTCACTTGACTTGACTTGAGTTCATGTAAGTAGGAGCTGTCTCAGCAGGCTTTAAGTAATGGCGACAAAACCACCTTGGCCATATATAAAATAAATTACACATATTTAAAGGAGGAGGGAACTCAAAATCGCATGTTTAAATAGCTTACTTTCTATCCTGGCAGACATTAACATTATCTGTCCCAGGATACTTTCCAGCAGACCACTGTGCTGTCATCTTTCCTTCTCCAACGGCACCTTGATGGTGCATGTGCAGTAAAGTTTGTTAAAACTGCTATACTACTGGAATGTACCTGGCCCGAGGAATGCAATAACAAATTTAATCAATGGCAGTTGTTGCATACATTGGCACCTTTTGCATTTTTTCCCCTTTAAAACTATATAGCTAAAACAGAAATATATATATTGGAATAATATTGCAGATGACAGATTAGCGAGCCAGAGGGCCTCAGTGTGACACACGGCACCTGTTTTTTTCAGCGTGATTCATCGTCCAACAGTAAAAAATAGAGCTTCCCTCAATGATTTATCCTCCAGGGCCCGTGTCCTAGTAAGAGCAATGCAGCTGACAGAAGCACATGGCTGAATTTATGTTACAAAAATAATAGTACGTTTTCAAATTGCTCTCAGAGCCTTCAGATAATTGGGAGTAGTATGGTTGCATGCAACGCCATCTATCTTCAGTTGTGTTTCAGGGAATTTGCTTATTACACAGCTTAAAGCTTTTAGATTTTGTTTTCGGTTGCAGAGTAAGAACTTGGCTGTTAATTTAATTTTTTTATTTTGATTGCTTCATTTTTACAGTAACTTGAGGGGAATTGCAGTGTAAATCCATATTCAAGAAAACCGAATAATCAGCTTTTCTGGCTCGTCGTTTACATTTCATTTAAATGGGATAAAAACTTAAGACAGAGGTGGCATCAACAAAGAAACACAGCGTGACTAAAAGCATTTGAGACTATTAATGAGGCATTCTGCAATAGGAGGCAACTGAAATGTGCACCAATGTATGCTCATACTCTGTACAAGAGAAGAGTGTATACAGATTACACACAAACATTGACTGATAAAGGAGGGCTCTGCTTAGTAGAGCTTACAATCTAAAGGAAGTAAACATGTTTTGGTCTGACAATGATGTCCCTATAATGTTGCACCCCAGGCAAGTGCCTGAAGTACCATTTTAATAACAGAACCAGAAGAGTGGTCCTACCATTGGCCATTACTTATTCTCCATCAAGTCTGTGCTTGTATTTACAACTACAATGTTCTGGCACCAAGTGGGTTAGAGCTTGTTCACGTGATGGGGAATCAATGGACTGGGGGATTGTATTGGGACATGGGGGTTAACCAAGTAAGAAATGACACAGAACATAAAGATGTTCAGAGGAGATAAAACAGATTGCATAAAATAAATGAAAACATGCATGAAGAGGCTTGTTTTGTTTTCAGTGTATTTTCCAGTTTCTTGGCTTCATAATGCTCATTACAGCTTTTATTTCCCTCTGTGTTTTGTGTATATTAAATGTACTGTGCCAGCGTATAAGCAATGTACAGTTTTATTGTATTTCCCAGAATTAGATGCACTGTGCCTCCCCAGAGATATTCTTGGGTTTCTTGATCTCTGGGTTTCTTGTGCAACACTTCATCAGCTTTGCTGAGTTTTATTTAATTTTGTTTGTGCTTTGTAGAGTTTAGATACACAGTTCTATGCCTCATCCTAAAAATCAATGGGTTTTTGTAAACTTTCCATTTCACTTTATGATCATTGCATTTTTTTTTTGCTGATACTTTTCCTTCTTTCCATATGATTGGAGGTTATTATCTGCACTGTGTTTTATCCCAGACACTCTCCCCTCATGTATACAGTACCTTGTTTTTTTACATTATTCATTATTATTATACAAGTGAGTGTGAACATTTATTTACTATCACACTTAGAACAGATCTAAGTGCATCCAAATGCAAAGTGCACAGTTGCATCACACATTAATAGCTTAAATGCACTGATTCAGCTTATCAATTGTATAGATATTGAGATAGTGACCTGAACATCAGCCTGTTTTTAGTTTAAGTACAGGTATACTTCTGTTAACCAGAACACTTTGGGCATGGGTATTCTGGATAAGGGTTTTCAGTAATTTGGGTCACCATAACTTAAGTCTAACTAATAAACATTAAACATTGTGTACAACATACTGTTTTATTAGTACATGTATGAGATCTCTTATCTAGAATGCTTGGGACCTGGGGCTTTCCAGAAAAGGGATCTATATGTAATTCGGGTCTCCATACCTTAAGCCTACTTGAAGATAATTTAAACATCAAATAAATCCAATAGGCTGGTTTTGCCCCCATTAAGGATTAACTATATCTTAGTTTGGATCAAGTACAAGGTACTGTTTTATTAATAAAGAGAAAAAGGAAATCATTTCTAGAAATTGTAGTTATTTGCTTATAATGGAGTCTAAGGGAGATGGCCTTTCAATAATTTGGTGCTTATTGGATAACTGGTTTCCGGATAATGGATCCTATCTGTACAAAGAAAAAGAAAATCGTTTTAAAAATAAGTATTGTTCACTTAAAATGGGTTCCATGGAAAATGTAATTTCCCCAGATCAGAGTATTTCACAGCAATCGAATTGCAACTGTTACTAGAAACATATACAGTATACGCAGTCTCTGATGTTGACTTTAATTATTGATTCCATGTCACTTTTTGCTATATACTCCCTAATCAAAAAGATAAAACTTTTAGAGTTGGGCAGGGAAACCCAGGACAGTCCATTGCCCAATCAAATTATAAAGTTGGGGTGAAAGCAATAATTATAGTGATATTTAGATATACTGTGGGTAAATGAAGGTAGCACATAATCTAAACATAGCTCCCCACCCCTTACTGAATCAACCACTCTGCATTAAATCCAGGGATGCTGTTCTTATTTCCAAAATAAGTTGTTTACCAAGTGAGAGAATGACACTTGAAAACAGGTTTCTTTTAATATTCATGAATATAAAAAAAAAATACAGCTAGGCTTTTAATATGCCATAGTTCAACATATTTGCAAATTAGCAACCAATACAAATTCTATTTCTTATCTCCTCTGCTTCTAGCTTATTCAACAGGTTCATAAATAGCATTTGATTTTAGCACTTAAACTGCCATTTGATTCATTTATTACGTTTGGTAGATGTTGGCCTTAGTGAGATTAATGAAAGGAAAACATGTTGCGGGGAGAAAAAGAAGGATTATCTCTGCTGGAATGATAGATTGTGCCTTAATGAGGAGAGACACTGCTGTTCTGGGAGGAATAATGCCTTTTTGGTTTCAGAGAATTGTAAACTTGTAGAAAAGCACACCATATTGGTTTAAACATGTGGGTAATAGTAATTGTCAAAGGGCAAGCTAGTATATGAGGCATATGGTAAAGAAATAATTGGTAAAATACAGAAACAGCAGGATTTGCTTCTTAGCAACACAGCAAATCATTTTCTCTGAAATCTCCAAGTCTATGAGCTAACGTTATGAACTGCCACAATCTGCTGCTTTTAACACTGAGCCAGGGACCAACGTAGCAGCATTCCGTTGTACCCAAGAAGTATTTCCAGTAATGAATGACATGCTCAAGTCGTGGCATTTGAAACAATAGATCAAGAAGTATGTGACAAACAGAAAGATATCAGATGTTTAGTAAAAGGGCATCAACTCAGCACAATGCTAAAGGCTGTAATGTAAATACGTTGTTCTTTATGGTAGTGTTAATGACTGCAGTGGTGAACTACCTCATACCATTCCAACAAAACTTGCAAAGCTGGTGTGTTGTTTTGTTTATTGCATTTCTACACAGAGCTTTAGACTTTCTGCTGGGTTTAATGCTAATCTTGCCATAATATTTGTAATATAGTCACTAGAGGATACAGAACTGTGCTACATCTTGAATTGTCAACTTGCCTTATAGTTCAACATAGCCAATTATCATGCCTAAAAGAAATGTGTATATTCTGAAGATATCCATATTATTAGTCTTATGTAGTTCCTTGTTAAGCGATTTAACACAATTAGGCAGTGATTCCTTAATGCCAGCTGCTTGTATGTGAAAGTCTTGTGTTGTTAAATTTGCTGTCATGTTGATTAATAACAAATAATAAAATTGCAGAACATTGTACCTTTAAAAAATATCACAAGAACCTAGATTAACTGGATGGCTTCTTTCCAGTAGCATCACATTATCTCAAGTCTGGTGTAAAAACCATGAAAACATCTAATACAAAGCTTCTCCAGGTAAAAGCAGTCAAGGTCCCATAGAATTCAATGGGAGCTGCGCTGATCCTACTGGACTTTTTTTTAGTCATTCAGACTTTTAGAGGTTCTCAGATTTTTTTCACTAGTAATTATCCAAAAAAATTCAATTTCCGAGGTTTGTTTAGATATTCTTATTTTTTATATTTGGATCTTTTTATAACTTTCATGGCATTCGTGATTTTAGTGGTTTCGAAATGCTCTTACACCAATAAATTCAACCTTCAATAAATAGACCTCCCCATCTGCTAAAAATAATTTAAATATTAAATAAACCCAAAAGGATTGAGGATTAATTATATCTTAGTTGGGGGTAAACTACAAGGTACTGTTTTGTTATTACAGAGAAAAAGGAAAACTGTTTTAAAATTTAGAATTATTTACTTATTTACCTTTATTTACCTTTGAGTTAACTTTTAGGGGCACATTTACTTAGTTCGAGTGAAGGGATAGAATTAAAAAAAACGTTGAATTTGAATTTTTTTTGGCTACTTCGACCATCGAATTGGCTACTTGGACCACTACTTCGACTTTGAATCGAACGATTCAAACTAAAAATCGTTAGAATATTCGACCATTCAATAGTCTAAGTACTGTCTCTTTAAAAAAAACTTTGACCCCCTACTTCGCCACCTAAAAGCTACCGAGGTGCAATGTTAACCTATGGGGAAGGTCCCCATAGGCTTTCCTATGGTTTTTTGGTAGAAAAATCGTTTGATCGATGGATTAAAATCCTTCGAATCATTCAATTCAAAGGATTTAATCGTTTGATCTAATTACGGTAAATCCATCAACTTCGATATTCGAAGTGGAAGGATTTACATTCGGCAGTCGAATATCAATATTAACCCTTGATATTCGACCATATGTAAATCTGCCCCTTAGTATGATGTGGAGCATGATATTCTGAGACAATTTGGAATTGGTTTACATTTTTTATTATGTGTGGTTTTTTGAGATATTTCTTTTTTTAATTTTGCAGTTCGTCAGTCTGTTAGTTCAGAAATCTGGTTGCTAGGTATTGATTTGAATAAAAGACTGGAATATAAATAGGAGAGGAATAGAAAGACGATTAATAAAAAGGAGCAATAACAATAAATGTGCAGCATTACAGAGTATTTTTTAGATGAGGGTCAGTGATCCCCATTTGAAAGATGGAAAGAGTGTGGAGGAATAGGCAAAGCATTTAAAAACTACACAAAATAAATAAGGAAGACCAATTGAAAAGTTGCTTAGAATTAACCACTCTATAACATACTAAAAGTTAACTGATAGGAGTCTATGGAAGACAGTCTTATTGTAATTCAGAGCTTTCTGGATAATGAATCATATACTGTACTTGTATTTTGATGAGACAAAAATTAGCCAGTGAGATTCTGTGTAGTACATACTACTACATAGTACATACATGTAGTACGTGTAGTACATACTGCTCTGTGCAGTGACTAAACATTTCCTATATATACGATAGATACATTAGGTTATTGGTTCTCTACAAACTTTCCCTTTGGGTGTGCAGGTCTTCCAAGAATTTTACAAGAAATGCCAGAATAGGCAGCATGTTAATCACATATTAAAGAGGTAAAATTTTGGAGTACATGTCCATGGTTAAAGATGAGATACTGCAAAAATGTGTCCAGATTTTTTACTCACAGCAGTTGAGCCTAACCTTGTTCCTAACACCAACGCACCAAGTGTGTCTCAATGAGAAGCTAAGCACAGAGGTACATGGTATTGAGCAGATTCATTGAGTGGCATGAAAATATACCTAAATACACTCAGCACATCAGATGCAGTAACACCCGAGTTGCTGGAAATAGCAAAATATACCTGTTTTTAATTTTTTTTGGTTTGTTTGTTTTTTTTTATTTTACTTTGCAAATATATGATATTAAAACATTGCAACTTTTATCCCAGATGCCTAACTGCTTTTATTATCTCGAATTGTCCAGATCTTTACCTCCCTGCTTTCATCTTTTTCCTGAACCTAAACATAAGTAATTGTTGTTTGGGGGCTGGTATATTCTAAAGAGATTCCTTAGTATGTAGCACTGTACATGCACATGATTACATCATTTATAGTATTAGCAAATCTTGGTCTTAATCCTTTAAGTACATCTCCTGTCTTTAAGGCTTTTAGCTTGTGTCAGAAAAGAAAATGAATGTATAAATAAAAAATGAGTGCAGAGCTTAATTGTAATCATTTTGGATTTTGTTGGAAAACAAGTTTCCATGATAGATTTACCAAGTGTGGTCAGATGAGTTCTGCATAATCTGGAGACCTTGCCTAAACAGTTGTGTGGGTGAATATAAAGTATAATAAATGGAACATGCCTGAATAATGTTAGAGACACAATCAAATATTTTTAACATATTAATGGTCCTTTTTTTCTCTTTGTCTTTTTAGGCACTAAATTGCTGTTCCTTGTGGCTTGCTATATCAGTTTTAAATTCAAAGTGGAGTGTTGTCCAGAAGCATGCTTATGTTACGATGAGCCGAAGATCACGTTCAGTTGTCAACAGCAGAGACTAACTGCCATTCCATCCTATATACCAATTCAAACTCAAAGGATCTTTCTCCACAACAATAAAATAACTTTAATACGGTCGACAAGCTTCACTTCCTGTCAAAATCTTACCATTTTATGGATTCACTCAAACAATATAAGTCATATTGAACCTGGAGCATTCCATGGGTTGAACAAACTGGAAGAGCTAGACATGAGTGACAATTTCAACCTGAAAACAATTTCGCCTCTCACTTTTAGAGGACTTGTTCATTTACACACGTTACACCTTAATCGATGTGGTCTGCAAGATCTACCCCTGGGAATTTTCCAAGGTCTTTTCTCCTTGCAGCACTTGTACATTCAAGACAACAACTTGCATTCTTTGCATGATGATACTTTTTTGGATCTGGGAAATCTCACATTCCTGTTTCTCCATGGAAATAAACTTAATAGATTATCTGAAAATGTTTTTAATGGTCTGGCAAGCTTAGACAGATTGTTGGTGCACCAGAACAGACTAGATATGGTCCATCCCAGAACTTTCCATGATCTAAAAAAGGTAACAACATTATATTTGTTCAACAACAACTTGACAGTGCTTAGGGGAGAAATACTAGCACCTCTGGTATCACTTCAGTATTTACGTTTAAATGGAAACCAGTGGATCTGTGACTGCAGGGCTAAGTCACTCTGGAACTGGTTAAAACAATTTAAAGGCTCCTCGTCAGAGGTGGAATGTTATCTCCCCTCTAATTTCACTGGTGTCGATCTTAAAAAACTTCACAGCAGCGATATTAATGGATGTGCCAATGTTTCATTGCATCAAATGAGAACAGGTAACTCTGGGTCCAAGACCAGATCTGGAAAACAGACTGGCATAGAAGTTCCGTGGGGTTCTGATGATATTTCAGATAACTGCTGCCAGCATGTAATTGATAGAGCTCCCACTTCTGGAATAAATGCAAAGACAGGTCCATCTTCCCACACTAGCAGACTCTCACCTAACAATCCTGTAAAAGATAAAGAAAATATTTCCAAAACAAAAATTGTTGCTGGTGTTGACAGTAGGAAAAACAGAACCTTTAAGCAGATAAATGATTCCCCCTTTGGAACATTCACAAGTAAAGTAGATGGTTCCATAACTAAACTGAATCAGAACAATGTTTTTGACTCGGTTGAACCATCCACAGTTCCAAATAAAAAGAAGCAAACTTGTTTAAAAAAGGTCAAGTCAAAATCACAATGCCGAACCTATCAACCAGGAACTAACTCCGCTTTGCTGGCGACTACAAATCTCTTCTTTGTTACTTTGTTTTTGGTCATACCCATGCACATTTAAAAGTCTATATTTATTTTGATTTTGCTTTAAAGTGATCTAAAGAAAGGACAATGGACTGAGAATCACACAATGTTATACAGCCACAGAGGAAAAAAAATATATGCTTAAAAAAAAACGCTTCACAAAAGGTGATTGGATATTTTTTTATGATTGTGTACTATGAGTTTATAGAGTGAAGATATATTACTTTATTCCTCATATAAATAAGGAAACTATGCTGTAAAAAAAAAAAAAGATATCTAAAATGCTAAACATGAGTTTAGCCTTTATTTGTAATTAACAAAATTTACATTGTAAAATGCTGTTTGTCTGCTCTGTTTATGAAAATTCTAATTATCTGTACTTATTTCTGTCATTAAATGTCCCTGGGTAGCATTTGTTGAAGAATGTTATCTGTTTACTTACACATGCTCCATGTATAAACATAAAGATATGCATTTTATTTTACCTGTGCTCAAATATAACTTCAGCCAAACAAATAAACATTTTCTTTTTCCTAAATCTAATTTCATTCTAATTATGTATATATTTTGAAAGTTAAAAATAGCATATGATAATGCTAATAATTGTTCACATTTAAATGAACTTTATTTAAATGTAGAGATTGTAAAAGGTAACCGTAACAATAAAATTGTAGAAGAGTTTTTCGGCTGCGGGGGTGACCCCCATTTGAAAGCTGGAAAGAGTCAGAAGAATAATGCAAATAATTAAAAAACTATAATAATGAAGACAAGTTGAAAAGTTGCTGAGACTAGGCCATTGTATTGTATGCTAAAAGTTAACCTAAAAGTGCACCACCCTCTTATTTGCAAGTAATTACAGCACCAATAACCTGGATAAAAGACACAGCACTACTTCTGTATTTAAGATAAAGGAACTACAAACAGAATCCAAACTCTGCAGAAACACACATTATCAAATATATATAGCTCACACTAAGAAGACGGACAAGGTGCATTTAACATTACACATCTTTAAATAAAAATAATAATAAAAATCAAAGGGAACGGTTCCTTACAGTGGGGATAGTAGCCTCTCGGAAAAGCCTGTGGCTGTGGGAATGCTTGTATAGTAGGAAGATGGTTCTTCTACCAGAGTGCATAGTAGCCTCTAGAAAGGGACTGTGAACAGCAGGTATAGTAAGATGTGATTTTGCCTGTAATCATGAGAATAATAGCCTTTGGGAAGAGACTGTGGCTGTGGAATATTAAGGACATGATTCCTGTAATTGCCCCTGGGAAGGGGTTTTCTTGTTGTGCCCACCTTCCAGAAAAAAATCTGTTTTTTTATTTAGATGCTATGAATAGTTTTCAAGTATTTTTATACTTATATGAATTCATCTATTTGGAGAAAAATGCATTATTTTAATTAATACTTCTAATTACTTCTGGTCTGTTTTATCTTCTGTATCTAACAGAAACAGTGGTAGCTCTTTTTATATTACAAAGGGATACCATCATCATAATTTTTTCACTTTTATTATTACACATTTATTCTTTCAATCAAGAGTTAAGAATTGCTGTGTTACTTGCTAATTTGAGGTTGAGATTTAAATATATTTATACACCTTTAACATTCATGGCATCTATTTACACTTCCCTAGTTAATCTTGACGATCTCCTTCATTGTGATTCTTAAATCAGTCACAAACATCTCCAAGCAGCAGTAAGGTAAATGTTCATGGACCTCTCAGCTACTGATCCTGCTTTGCCTTTTGTGACAGTGGCTTAAATATGCAGTGTGTATCTAAATCCCTGCCTTAGAAAGATAGAGGACGTCACACACACAGGACATCTGTTTGTCAGAAAGAAACAGAAATAGTCTCTTAAAGGAATAGTTCAGTATAAAATTAAAAACTTGGTAAATAGATAAACTGTGCAAAAAAAAATGTTTCTAATAAAGTTAGTCAGCCAAAAATATAATGTATAAAGGCAGGAGTCAGCAGATTTCTAACATAATAGCCAGAACACTACTTCTCTAACTCTGAGTTAGTTAGCGAATTGAATTTGCAATTGATCCTCAGCATGCAGGTCAGATGCAAAAGCAAACAGTTATGGCCCATGTGTCCCCCCCTTAAGTCCCTGATTGGTTACTGCCTGGTAACCAATCAGTGGAAACCAAGAAAGCTGCAAAACAGGAAGTAGTGTTCTGGCTATTATGTTAGACATCCAGTCACTCTAGCCTTTATACATTAAATTTTTGACTAACTAACTATATTGGAAACATTTTTTATTTGGCACAGCCTATCTATTTACCCAGTTTTTATTTTTTTACCAAACAATTCCTTTAAAGGGATAGTGTCATCAGTTAATAGTGCTTCTGTACTGAAATCTGTACTGAAATCTGTTTTTCAAAAACTATTTTTATTTTTTTTATTTAATTTGGAAATCTGACATGGGGCTAGACATATTGTCAGTTTCCCAGGTGCCCCAAGTCATGTGACTTGTGCTCTGATAAACTTCAATCACTAGTTACTGCTGTACTGCAAGTTGGAGTGATATCACCCCCTTCCCTAACACAAGATAACAGCTCCCTTGTAGATCTAAGAACAACACTCAATAGTAAAACATTCAGTTACATTGAGAAGGAGAAACAAAAGCCTGCCAGAAAGCAGTTCCATCCTAAAGTGCTGGCACTCTCTGAAAGCACATGACAAGGCAAAGTGACCTGAGCTGGCTGCCTACACACCAATATTACAACTAAAAAAATACACTTGTTGGTTCAGGAATTAAACGTTACAATGTAGAGTGAAATATTTGCAGTATTAGTGTAATTTAGAAATAAAAACTACACCATTAAAATCATGATAGGATCCCTTTAAGTACAGGTTTGGGATCTATTGAGACCTGGGGTTTTCAGAATTCAGAAGAATCGTTCCATAATTTGGATCACCATAGTTGAAGTCTGCTAAAAATCATATAAACATTAAATATCCCCAATATGATTGTTTTTACCACAATATTAATTCATTCAGCTTAGCTACCATCAAATACAATGTACTGTTTTATTATTATTTGTTTGAAAATGGAGTCTATAGGAGATGGTCTTCTCATAATTTGGAAATTTTCTCAATAATGGGTTTCTGGATAAAGAATCCCATACCTGTACCAAGAAGATAGGTTGCTCCAAGATAAATAAGAAGTGTGAATAACTTCTCACAACTACATTACTTTGCGCAATATTACACAGTTTTTATTTTTACTTTTTTTATTCCGGTAATGGTAAGATCCAGAACAAGTAAGATCCACAGAGGCACATTGTTGTAACTAGGTGTAAAGTGTTTGCATCCATATTGACAAACCCACATTATCCAGCTCTTTAGCCTAATACGTGTTTTAATAGCCAATGATAGTATAACTGAGAAATCATAGACTCCTCTCTGGCATAGCTCACACAGGCAATAAAGAGTTGTTTGCATTCATATTGACGGCTCATTATGTAGTAAATAAGTATATTTGCAAATGTGCCATAATCAAGGGTCTATTAAAATTTAGAATGGTTGCTCAGCATTTCCTCTATATCTTCCCACTAGACACTAGGACATTAGGATATATTTTCTAGAGACTTCGGCTTTTCTGTAGCCTTTATGTCTCTTTATATCTCCCAAAACACATTTTAAATATATGTAAGAGCAAACACATTTCAAAATGACTCCCTTTTGTCTGGCAAGGTACCCACTGGAATGCCATTAACAGCCTGAAATGTGAGTGGTGAGCTTTTCTATATGCAATTAATATATATTGAGTCAATGCATTATTTCTGTATTGTTAGAAAATTCATTAAAAATTTACATTGTCCATCTTTTATATAAATCATCAATAGAATTTGGCACTTAAGTGTATAAATGAAAGAAAATGTATAAATTAGAAATGCAAAGCAGGAAGAGCTGAAGAGTGTTCATTCCCAGACAGCTGATGTGGCAGGCAGGGACGGATTTGCCCTGAGGGCGCTCAGAGGCTGGCGTCCTCCGTCGCCCCCTCCCTCTCTAAAGATAGCGCGCATGCGCATCCGCTCAGAGGCCATCGTCCTTCGTCACCCCTTCCCTCTCTCAAGAGCGCATCCTCTTAGCTTGGTTTCGGAGCACTAACCGCTCGGCACTAGTGCTCCGACAAAAAACTGCTTGTGCAGCTGGGCGGCATGCCACCCCTAAATTGATGCCTTGCCGCAAATCCGGGCCTGGTGGCAGGATCCCCTGCATATCTGCAAGGAAACCAGAAATCAAAGGATTAGAACACACTGAATTAATCAAAATGAATAAAGCATTTCAAAAGTTTTCTAAAAAAAAGCCATAACATGTCAGGTATATGACCTTAAAGGGGCTGTTTACCTTCCAAACACTTTTTTCAGTTCAATTGTTTTCAGATTGTTCACCAGAAATAAAGTATTTTTTTAATTACGTTCTCTAAACTGTTACAATTTTGCAACATTAGAAACATTCAGCAGCATCTCTGGAGTATTTGCAACTATTGTATCAATTACAACAGCTGAAACTGAGGGATTCTGCTCAGCAGGGACAAAGAAAAGAAATGGATCAACTAAATCAGGGATCCCCAACCTTTAGAACCCGTGAGCCACATTCAGAAGTAAAAGGAGTTGGGGAGCAACACATGCACCTGGGGTGCCAAATAAGGGCAGTGATTGGCCATTCAAAAGCCCCTATGTATATAAGCACCTGCTCAGTTTTCAATTGGCCATGTTGTGGCCTGGAGGCTGAGAGAAAAAGACAATTACTGACACCCCTATGGTATAATATGGAATATTTAGACTGTATGAACATAATATGTTTCTGTGTTTCCATAAAGACCCTGTTTGGATACTAGTAATATAATTTGATAAGAGGTGCTATATAGCTATAGTAGTCAGTAGTAATCAATGACGTGTATAACCTGTAAATGCTATCTGTTCATTGGTTGCTATAGGCTAATATACCTGCAGTTTATACCTTTTATTACATTTCTCCCTAAACTGCTAAAGAACCAAGCTTCAGGACAATAGTATATAAATATATTGCCTTCTGTCATATTCGTGAGATGTGGTATTGCCTTGGTATAGCTTACACATTTGGGCAAGAAGATGTTGCACATGATGGCAATGGACAAAGATGTAGATTTCCTGCAAGATAACCAAACCCTGGGATGACCTGGAAACCAGTAGGTAAGCAGTATTTAGGATATTATTATTATTATTATTATTATTAACATGTATTTATATAGTGCCAACATATTGCGTAGCACTGTAAAGTAAATGTGATTTGTACAACTAAATCACATGAATTATATACATAGAACATATGGAGTTACATACATCACAATCAATACCAGTACAAAAAGGTGAGGAAGGCCCTATGCATAGTAATACAGCATTTTGTTTACAAAAAAACTGTGAGGGACAAAACTAGTAGGTAAACATTTTAATAGCCCCAACCACAGTCTGGATGACTTACAAATTTCTGTTATCAAAGCCAATTTCAAAACAGAAAATGAACGCATGAAGTGTGGGAATATAAACTTATGAAAACCTTTTTCAGGAATCTGTTATCTGCTTCACACCTTAGGTCTAATTTATGCCTGGTCTGGACTACTTTGCATAACCAACCTCCCTATAAGTCTGTCCCTGCTTGCAATACAAATTATGCTTATGTGTATAGGGTTGACACCTTTTCCTGAAAAAAAATACCGGTCTTCCTATATATTTATCTTTCTTCCCTATTAATAACATTGGGATCAACCATCACTTTTACCGGCCAGGTGGCAACCCTAGTTGTATATACAGTATGTCAGTGCCAACATAGCTTCATTTTTATCAGCTTTGAAGAAGGAACTGCAATGTTCTGAAAGCTTGTTGTGATTATCATCTTAGTTAGCCAATAAAGGTATCACCTTTACACCACTTTTGTTATGCTTCATAGCAAAAGTTCTATCCTATAACCTTTTCAATGGGCTAACACGGTACAAGAAAAGTTACATGAAATTACAAATAGATAGAGATAACTTGTAGAGATAATAAAAGTAATTAGGGTGGGTTGTCTGGAATCCAGACCCCTGGACTGTTTACAACCCACCTTAATTACTTATGTGAGCAACAATTTGCTTGTGTAAACACAGTTAATTTGGACTGAAAAAAGACCCAAGTCCATAAAGTTCACATATATACACATTTGTATACATAAAATATATTTTATCTGTATACTCACATATATAAATTATATACACAAATAACTATACTAACCACCTGTAGACCTTAAGATAGTCTATGATATTATCTTGGGCCATATATTATCCAAGCCCTCTTAAAAGCATGAACTGAATCAGCCATCACAATATCACCCGGCAGTGCATTCCACAACCTCACTGTCCTCATTGTGACGAACCACCTACATTGCTTCAAATAAATGAAAAAAGTTCTGTTCCTCTAGTCTGAAGGGGTGTCATCTGGTACAGTAATCCATTTTATTGGACAGCAACTCAAACCTTGGCAGTCTACCCTCATAGTTTACATTTTCCATCCCCTTAACCAGTTTAGTTGCACGTCTCTGCACTCTCTTCAGCTTATTTATATCCTTCTGAAGGACTGGAGTACAAAACTGCACTGCATACTCAAGGTAAAGCCTTACCAGGGACCTATAGGTAAAATTGCGTTAATATTTTAGTTTAACAAATTACAAAAATTAAAACTGCACCCAACCCAGTAATTCTGGAGCCTCAACATGTATTATGCATATTTATTATATTTAATATTTGTAGGCAAACACTAGCAGGAAGGAACAACATTTTGAATGGGTATACAGTAGAGGCAAACACTAGCAGGAAGGAACAACATTTTGAATGGGTATACAGTAGAGGAAAACAATATTCCTTGCCTTGCAATTGTAATAGTCTTACTATTAAGACATGCTGTGGCAAATGAATAAATACAGGTATGGGGCCTGTTATCCAGAATGCTCGGGACCTGGAATTTTCCGGATAATGGATCTTTCCGTAATTTGGATCTTCATACCTTAATTCTACTAGAAAACCATTTAAACATTAAATAAACCCAATAGGCTGGTTTTGATTCCAATAAGGATTAACTATATCTTAGTTTGAATCAAGTACAAGCTATTGTTTTATTATTACAGAGAAAAATAAAATAATTTTTAAAAAGTTGCATTATTTAGATAAAATGGAGTCTATGGGAGATGGCCTTTCTGTTTCAGAGCTTTCTAGATAGTGTGTTTCCAGATAACCGATCCCATACCTGTATATATATATCATAATTTTCAGCACCAAATATATCAGTTTGTCTGTGTTTTTACACTACTACTACAATTTCCAAAATTAATTTAGAATGTTTTTAATCTTAATACTTAAAGAAACAAAATAAGCAGACTCATTACAAGGTGCTAGCAGAACAAGCCTTTCCTCAGCCCCATAAACTCAACTCAATAGAGGGGCCAAAGACGCCATGTTTCATATTAAACACTGACTTATTGATAGGGCAGCATTTATCTTGAAACACAGATGCGTCTATGGCACCACAATAAACATGGCAGCACCCCACCCTCTGCTCAGAAGGTATTATTGCTGCTGTTAGCATGAATCATAATATTTGCATATATTCAATTAGAACTAACATTTTACCTGATTGTTTCTGAATTTTATGATTGAAAGCACCATAAACTTAACTTATTTTGCAAATTAGTTCTCACACAATTGGTGGTTGTCATACTTTTCAGATCCCTTAAAGGTGCAGGTTTTGTTCAGGCCCCTGCTGCTCATGCCAATGTTACAGATATAGGAGAATCTTGGTTTATCATTCAATCAACCATATTCCCAGGAGAATTTAGGGACAGAAATAAGTGTTTGCCTCAAATCTTACTAATTAGTCTTCAAGAAAAGCTTCCAGGTGTATCTTTGGTAGCAAATTGTCATTCTTGCCAAATCTCACCCTGAGTGACACCCCCCTTCCACCTTGGCTACAACCCACCCTTAGAGGGGCAGGAGCCACAGTTTGAGAACCACTGCCATAATTTATCAAGAGTTCAAATCAGCATTCAGAAAAATAGATTTTGATCATCTCTAAATGCAAATGCTTTTCCAGACTGTTCAAAGTGGCTAAAACCTTTGCATTAGAAACTTTATATATTTCATTCTTTTATTGATTTGACTTTTGTTATCATTATGTACTGGATGTGACTAAAAATACATATACCACTTTAAAGTCTGTAAAACACAGATCCATAACTAATGTTTTTTTGGGAAATAAGAACAGTGCAATTCCCAAGTCTTGTCAACTGATGCCACTTTCGTTCTTTTTTTTTATCCTTCAGTTGTGAATTTCCAACCTTAAAACCCTCCAGGAAAACACCCAACAACAGTCCTTTCAAAGACAAAAGGAAATATTTGAAAAAAAAAAAAAATTATATATATATATATATATATATATATATATATATATATATATATATATATATATAAAACAAATACTCTCAGGATGTTATTAATTTTATATGAATGTTTAGGTCTGCTGAGCAGTCAGAATGATTGATGTAAAGTTCAATATATTAATTGTGTCTATGTCCCGTGAGTGCAGTTTTTGTACTTGGATGGTATAAAACCATTACAGATGAATTGAAGTAGAGTGTATATACAGTATAATGCAATGAGTTAGAATAAATCTTAAGATAATAACCCTTGGCAATATACAAATGAAGAAGTAAATGCAAAAAGAAAGATCTGTCTCTTATTTCCCCAACAGATTATACATCATTCCATGGCAAGTAGAACTTACAATATAAGGGCCATATCACATAAACTATGGTCCTTTTTTCTGTATGTTTTTAGAGTGTGAGATGTAAGTAGTAGTAATAAACCGTTGTGACCAGAGGGCAAACATAAAGCACTGTCTGCTAATTTTTTGCACAGGGATATCAAATCATCATGGGTGGGAGAGTTGTATACAGTTAGAAAGACCCTGCAAGAATGTCACTAAAAGTTCCTCATTATTCTAGTCAGTGTCAGATAGTGAGATGGGAAACTGGATGAACTGACTGACCGTCCAATCAACTGCAAAGTAGACTGCTGCTAAAGAGGACTCTCACCCAAGTTCATGATCAAAACCTTTAATAAAGTGGCATTGGGCATATTATCAGAATTACAACAGCAAATGTAATCAGTTCGGGTTGATGAAAGCATGCAGTGGCTTCACTGGCTTCTATGTATTCAACTGATAAATGTGTGCAGCTTGTCATGTGATGTCAGGACCTAGAGTTAGCTCCATAAATCTTTGGAAAGAGACAACTTTTTTTCTAATTTTGGTTCTGTACATTACCACAATGAATTTTAAATGAAACAACTTAGACTTTTATCTTTAATTCAGTGGGTTGAACAAAAAGATTGCATAAAAATGTGAGGAACTAAACCCTTTTTTTTTAACACAATCACTTCATTTCAGGGGCTCAAAAGAAATTGGACAATTGACTCAAAGGCTATTTCATGGGCAGGTGTGGGCAATTCCTTCATTATTTCATTATCAATGAAGCAGATAAAAGCCCTGGAGTTGATTTGAACACATGCGGTCAAAGGAGCTCTCCATGCAGGTGAAACGAGGCATCCTTAAGCTGCAAAAACAGAAAGAACCCATCCGAGAAATTGCTACAAAATTAAGAGTGGCAAAATCTACAGTTTGGTACATCCTGAGAAAGAAAGAAAGAAAGAAAGCACTGGTGAACTCAGCAACACAAAAATACCTGGACATCCACGGAAGACAACAGTGATGGATGATCGCAGAATAATTTCCATGGTGAAAAGAAATCCCTTCACATCAGCCAAACAAGTGAACAACACTCTCCAGGAGGTAGGTGTATCGGTATTCAAGTCTACCATAAAGGTGCAAGCCACTCATAAGCCTCAAGAATATAAAGGCTAGATTGGACTTAGCTAAAAAAAAACATCTAAAAAAGCCAGGACAGTTCTGGAAAAACATTCTTTAAAAAGATGAAACCAAGATCAACCTCTACCAGAATGATGGCAAGAAAAAAGTATGGAGAAGGCAGAAAACAGCTCATGATCCTAAGCATACCACATCTCTATAAAACAGAGAGGCTTGGGCATGCATGGCTGCCAGTGGCACTGGGACACTAGTGTTTATCCATGATGTGACACAGGACAGAAGCAGCCGAATGAATTCTGAGGTGTTCAGAGACACTGTCTGCTCAAATCCAGCTTAATGCAGTCAAATTGATTGGGAGGCGTTTCATAATACAGATGGACAATGACCCAAAACATACAGCCAAAGCAACCCAGGAGTTTATTAAAGCAAAGAAGTGGAATATTCTTGAATGGCCAAGTCAGTCACCTGATCTGAACCAAATTGAGCATGCATTTCACTTGTTGAAGACTAAACTTCAGACAGAAAGGCCCACAAACAAACAGCAACTGCAAACCAATACCGTAAAGGCCTGGCAGAGCATTAAAAAGGTGGAAACCCAGAATCTGGTGATGTCCATGAGTTCAAGACTTCAGACTGTCATTGCCAGCAAAGGGTTTTCAACCAATTTTTAGAAATGAACATTTTATTTTCAGTTTTTTAATTTGTCCAATTGCTTGTGAGCCCCTGAAATGAAGTGATTGTGTTAAAAAAAGGCTTTAGTTCCTCACATTTTTATGCAATCCTTTTGTTCAACCCACTGAATTAAATCTGAAAGTCTGCAGTTCAACTGCATCTGAGTTGTTTCATTTAAAATTCATTGTGGTAATGTACAGAACCAAAATTAGAAAAAAGTTGTCTCTGTCTGATTTATGGACCCAACTGTATAGTGTTTGTTGAGTTTTAAGGGCAGATTTTTACTCTTCAGATTTAAAGTTCACAGGATACAATGTAAGAAAATGTAAGAAAAATGTAAGAAAACATTTTAATACATTGTATTTTCTTACATGAATTGCATCTGTTCAATAACTGTTTTTTATTTCATGATAATCAAAAAGAAAAAGCTCGCCAAACATAATCAGGGATTTGAAAACAACCGTAAAAAAAGTAAAACATAAAGATTCAATGTTTCCTCACATGACTCAAACTCCAGGTATGACAAATAATAAATACATTATAGCCCAATATATTATGTATGCAGAATTTCCTGGGGCCCCTGGGATTCTTAATCCATTGCTGGGATTTGTATTTTTTAATACATTAAAGCAACAATTGATACAATTTATATTGAACGATAAACTGTTGTATAATAATTCTGGCATTATGAAAAGGACAAGTATCTGAACACATTTAGTGCTGTGCTAAAAAGGCACTACAAACAGTAATCTTTGATAAATGCTAGAAAGCCAGGCCTCTGGACATCTTCTATTGCAAAGCTCTGTCAAAGTATATTATGTGCAATTTGGTGTAAGAACTTTAGAGTATGGATAGAAATGATCATGCCTGCAGGATTATCATTGGGTCAAGCACTTGATTTCCCTGCAGCAAAGACTGATGTTGTTCAGAGCAAATATAAGCAATATAAATATATTTATTAATATGTATAAGCAGGATATATTATTGCCATTTTCAGCAAGCTCTAGAGTAGTGGGTTGACATATGGCTCTGTTTCAAGTTGTTAAAGCCAGTTTTGTATGAAAGTGCATTAGTATCAAGTGGTTTTATAAATGTTTGTGACTTTCCTTAGAAAATAAGGGCAGCTGAGGAAAATAAAATGTCCTACTACAAGAAACTACTGTAGGTTAAAGTGGGATTTCCATCAGTATCAATAGAGCCCTTCACAATGCAAAATGTGTAGTGGAAGCTAACATATTCTGCAGTGCTGTACAATAAAGGGTATATATTGAATAAACTAAATAACATAACAAAATAACCAATAACCGATACAAGAGGTAAAGAGGGCCAGGGCTGGGATACAAGGTATGGGACTGAAGATAATCACATACATCATGCTACACACATAGTACTGCCTTAAAAACAAAAATGCAAGGCTCACTTAAAGGGGACCTATCATCCTAAAAAATAATTCCAAATTCTTTTTTATAGTATTTGTTAAGCCAAATAAGACTTAAATCTTGGAGTAAATAGTAAAGGTAGTGGTGCGCTTCGAAGGCTTGAAGCGTGTCTGTGGGAAAATAGATGAGCTGATAGTGTGATATCCCAAATATACAGGCGACAGTGTGATATGCACAGAATCCTCCCCCGGGCTGGACGTGTTAATTGAAAGCTACATATGGCAAAGCACAGTGAGAGATTGCGGATCAGCCCCATTTAAAATGTACTCACAGCGGATGTCATATCGCATATAATTGGTTGGTTAGCCGGTTCTGTTTTGCTGATGTCGTTCGTAGCTAGGCGTTACAGGGTATTGCCTCTGGGGGCGGTGCTTCCTCCTCGTGTGTCCCAGTTCCAAAATGGTTCCGGTCTTCAAACGTTATCCGAACTCTGTGGGACTTTGTTGGTCGTTAGTTCAACTATTATCCGATTCATTTGGATTAATTTCACTTTATTGTGTAAAAGTTTTACATAATAAAGTGAAATTAATCCAAATTAATCGGATAATAGTTGAATTGTGTTCCAAAAAACTACTCCCACGCAACTAACGACCAACAAAGTCCCGCCAGAGTTCGGGACTATGTCAGTGTTAGTGATATTCTGTGTTTGTGTCTGCCTATGCCTGGTAAGAGATTATCTGTGTTTGCTTCATCTAACCCAGTCGTGGACTATCCTTCACGATAGTTCTTTAGAGGATAGGTTTGGATAATTTATTATCACTTAAGTTATAGGCCATGGAATGAGCTACTTGGTTAATGCTTTATACACAATCATAAGAAGGTTTCCTTCCTATAATATGGAATTCCTACTCAACAGGCCATTGTTTGAGATCATATTCATATAAACATTGGACTTCGTTTATATAATATAAGCAATGATGTCGTTTTATTACTTTGCCAATTTACTAACTGGTGCTGGCGTAAATTCGCTCTAGCTCTACTTCGCACCCTTACACCAGGCGAAGTTGCGCTATGGCGAAGGGAGGTAACTACTCTAATTCACTAACTTGCGGATTTTACTGAACTTTACCTCTTGCGCCAGACTTGCCTTCGCCACCTCAGACCAGGTGAAGTGCATTAGAGTAGATAGGGCTTCCCAAAAAACGCTGGCGTCTTTTACTTTTTTAAAGGTGATAGGCTGAAAAAGATTGTAAATTTTTTTGGGGGTACCCTCCTTCCCCCCTACATTTCCTAACATATGGCACCTAAACTATACAGTGGGCACATGTATAGGGCAAAATAACAACTCTATTTTATTTTATGAAGTTTTCCCAGGCTTGTGTAGTGTAATGTATTTGCTGCTACATATACGTCCATTCTACTTTAGAATGCAAATTAGGCATCGCTAGCGTAACTTCGCTTTGCTTGCCAAAGTAACACTAGCTCAACTTCGCTACCTTTCGCCTCCCTGAGCGCAACTTCGGATTTTAGTGCATTAGCGGCGCCCTGGTGAAGTGTGGCGAAGCCAACGCTGACGCAACTTTGAAGGTAAGTAAATTTGCCCCTATATACTGAGCCACCAAGGGAGATGAAGGTTCATATATTTCACAAGTTGTGATGCAGTGATATTTCACACGAATAAAAATAAATATCTAGTAGTTTTTCTTGGACCTCACTTCTGAAACTAGGTCATGGTACTTGATTATATAAATAATAAGGGGAATTGGTGATGTGTGTGTGTATATATTACAAATACACTATACAAAATAAATATTAGCATGTAATTCTGGGGAAGTATAATAGTGTGTAGAAAGTTTGGTAAATTAACAGAAACCAATGTCATAGAGGAGCTGATCCCATATACACCACCAGAGATCTTGTGTGAGCTTTTATTATGCCACTTACAAATCAGAAATTACATTACAAAAAATAATAACATTTTTAAATATTTTGTAGGGAAGTAGTGCACTTATCCCTGTAAGGGAGCTGGCACAAAGCCCATATCTGTCTGTTGTAAGCTGTTACCTAGCAACCGGCAACACATTTATCTCAGGGCTGCAGGAAGTTACACATCAGCCGGGGTGTGGCCGGCAGGAAAGGGAAGCAGCAGATCCTGGCAGAGAGGACCATGCGGTGGACAGAGAGAAAGAAAGAGGAGATGCTGGTGGGCCCAGAGAACTGGAAGGCCCCACCAAAAACAGACATTCAGTCAGGCTGGCACAGGGACGCCAGATACTGTGCCTGGAGTGACAGAGATTGTGAAAGAAATCCAGATTGGAGAAACCAGCATCAGCAGGGGATTTCTATCTGATTATCCAAAGGGGCTAGTAGTCGCACTGCAGGGCTGCAAGTGCTGGACTCGGCTGAAGGATATGTGTGAACCATCCAAAGAGACATTTGGAGCGAGTATCCTGTTTAAAGGAGCATTCAACCCCCCCCAACCCTCTACCTTCCATAGTCCCCCCGCACTGGTGTTAACACCTGTAAATACCCCTAAGCCTATAATTACCCCTCTTTGCAGAGTCAGCGCAGCAGAGCTCACAGGCGCCATCTTCCGGCACTTTGGTAATCATCGGGTCTTCCTACGGCACTTTGGTAATTTTCGTCACATTTGGCGCATGCACAGTTATCACGAAGCGGAAAACAGCTCCAACTGTGTATGCGCAGATATGGCGCTTACTTTCCGAAGATTAGTGAAGCGCTGAAGATGGTGCCAGTGAGCTCCGCTGCACTGACTTTGCAACGAAGGGTAATTACAGGCTATGGGGCATTTATTGGTGCTACCACCTGTGCGGGGGGAAGCAGGGAGAGGGGTTAATGGAGGGTAGGGATTTTTATTAGTTGGGGGGTTGAATTCCCCTTTAAAGGGACAGTACCCTAAAGAAGCACTTAAAGATACAGAGACTGTCTTGTGGCAACAAATTAAAGGACTTTGCCTTCTTTTAGGCAGATAGTTGGCACAAGCGAGTTATATAGTGAGGCCCTATTGCCACCGGTTAGGAGTGTTGTTTATACTAGCTGCCCTTTACATTTATTTTAGTTATTCGGTTTAACAAATACTGTGTGTGTTTTATTACTGTATTCCTAGTGTGGTCACCCATAGGTGCATTCTCGGATCCCAGTAGGTGGAGGCACTGCGCTAGTAAGTACCAGGTACCCAGTCTCTCCTGATACCACAGTAGAGTGGCTCAGGTTTGTCCCGTGCCATCAGGTAAGTGCCACACATGGAGTGTAACACCGACAAAGGGGTGTCAAAAGGGTTACGTTTTATTTTGTGTTAGTCAGTGGTGTAAATTATAGTGCTCATTGTTTTATGAAGTGTGTGTGAAAGGGAATATAATATAAATTGGTGAAAAAAAAGAATATGTCGATGTAAAAATACATATAAATCTGGTGGTTTATCAACCAACCTATTATGCAGGACTGTGTCAGAAGTCTAGTTGTGATCTGGATGAGCTGTTCCACTGTATTTCTTCCCGCTCTACTTTCTATATCACAACTCTTTTTCTTTCTGTTCTGCTCAGCAGTAAGAGAATTAAACCACATCCGTCATCTGCAGGGCACCAAAATCATCATTTAATGTGCTTTTAAATGTTTTGCTCCATTCAATATTTTGACCAGTAGATGTCAGCAGCCCACTCTATGACTGTGCTTTCTATACATGTACTAGCAATCTAAAGTACGTGTTTAGGACCTTTTATTTAGAATGCTCAGGATCTGAGGTTTTCCAGAATTAGGGATCTTTCTGTAATTTGGGTCACCATAACTCAGGGGTCTCCAACCTTTTTAACCTGTGAGCCACATTCAAATGTAAAAAGAGTTGGGGAGCAACACAAGCATAAAAAAGTATCTTGGGGTGCCAAATAAGGACTGTGTTTGGCAATTTGGTAGCCCCTATGTGGACTGGCAGCCTACAGGATGCTTTACTTGGCTCTATACTTAGTTTATATGCAATTAAAACTTGTTTCCAAGCCAGAAATTCAAAAATAAGCACCTGCTTTGAGGACAGTGAGAGCAACATCAAAGGGGTCGGAGAGCAACATGTTGCTCGCGAGCTACTGGTTGGGGATCACTGCCATAACTTATGGCTGCTAAAAAAATCATTTAAATATTAAATAAACCCAATAGGCTTGTTTCACCTCCAATAATGATTAATTGTATCTTAACTGGGATCAATTACAAGCTACTGTTTTATTATTACAGAAGAAAAGGAAATCGTTTTTACAAATTTGAATTATTTGTTTAAAATAGAAAATGTCTATGGGAGATGGCTGACCCGTCATCTGGAGCATTGCGGACAGTGGGTTTCGGGATAAATTATCCCATACCTGTACAATAAAATAACAATAAATATTACAATAAACCATACTAGGTACTAATGGATAATAAATTATTATTATAATTATTATTATTATTATTATAACTGTTTCATTGACATTTTGAGGACCATTGGACACTTGAAAGACAGGGAAGCCATGCAATGTCACGCACTTCCACTGTGCTTACAATATAATAAACAGTTGGTGAGATACCTGCTGTCTGGAGTGCCGAGGAATATATTTCAGTCAGTGGACCAGAAAAATCTTACAGGATATTACCTGCCCTGCTTATTCAGGTACTACAGTAGTGCTGCATTGCTTCATGTGCCAATACATACAGAATGTACAGAAATCACTTTTGCAAGCTGGTATGGTAATACAGCAAGAGATTGCTTAAATGAGTGTAGTATTACCACTCCTTCTCCACTGCCTGACCTATAAACTGCTGTTCAGAACTTAAGAACCAGTTTGTGCTTCATATCAACTGAGCTAAAATAGACGTCATTGGTGAGTGTGATGCTGTCATCTATATGGATGCAACCCTGTTTTTCTTTTTGCATTATATGTACTTTCTTAAAATATAAAGACCATACAAAAAGAATTGTAAGTGTTGAGACAAAAGAAATTTGGTCCCTGGCCATAGAACTTACAATCTAAGTGAAGCTAATACAAATTAAAAACTTACACTGCTTACACTAGCCACTGAGCTTCTCCTGTACAGTTGTAAAAGTGGGGCTACAATTTGTCAGCCTCCAAACAGTCCATCAGTAATATTGCTGGATTTAAATAACAGCTGGAGACAGTCTTTTGGACATAAATTATATCTATATTTGGAGCTTGGTGAGTAGGTGCCAGATCAATTTGATATATTATTATGTCATTATACTTTCATATTTTTCACTCATGTACAGAACAAAAATGCACCTGTATCACAAAAATACAGAATCGGTATTGGAAATCCCTTCAGTGACTTTAAATAGCATTATAATTAGTGGCGTATAATTCCCAGTTGGAGAATGGGAAGCATTTGTGTATAGAGTTCCAAGGCATACTGGTATTATTACAGGTGCATGTGAGTGTATTCCAGCTAAATTGCACCTGTCTATAGTAGAGTTACTTATATCGATTCTCCCTGAAGTTATTGGCTTTGTTACCATTGTTTTTTTTTCACTGAATAATTTCCTTGTATCAGATCCCTAAAGAATTAAAATGAACAAGTAGGGGAGGAAATAAAGCAGAGGGAAAGAGAAGACAAAGAGCTGAGAAGAAAAAAGACCATTTGAAAAGAAAAGTAACGAAGAGATGAACATGGGCAAGTATAAAAAGGATGAAGCAGAGAGAGATACAGGGACAAATTCCCCATTTGACATAAGTGAGAAAGAATCCAGAAGAACTGTAGGCAGCCTACGTGGAGTGTTAGAGAATGCTGCAGGGAGTGTGCTTGGTGCTGAGGGAACATTGAGCTTCACAACTACATCTCCAGCCTAGGCCAACACTACACAGAGGCAACAATACACACACACTACCAAATATGATGATTATACTTAGTGGCATAACTAGATATTACTGGGCCACACAGCAAATTATTTTTCAGGCCCCGAAAATGTCTAGAGATTGACTTGTTTACTTGAAATTGTATATAAATACAATATGTATAGGGCCTCATGGGGCCCCTGTACCTCCTGCCCCCCCCCCTGAAGCCACAGGGTCTGCTTCCTCTATAGTTACACTGATTATACTGCTTTTACCATGTACATTAATGGCAAGTTAGATTGTACCACCAATGACTTGTGTGCTGATCCACCCATGGCTGTTCAAATGCAGCTGGCTTTTAACTTGCCCTTTGTTATAGAAGGCTATTTACATTAAACTGCGCTAATAAGTTACATTCCTGTTTTCTGTATCAGCCATTATTATCAACATAAATCAAAGAATTATGTTTATTACTAAACTGATGCCAAATATCACTAAAATACATAATATTTAACATTAAAATCGATATTAACATTATGGCAGGGCAAAAGGCAACCAAAGATGCTGGCATCACTCATGAACAAGAATATGTTCTAAAATCAGTGCAATTCCACTCATATTCATATCATCGTTAGAGGAGAACTGAAGCCTAAAAACAAATATTGATAAAATAACTGCACCACCCAGGGAAGCACATTTATAAAGGGTCGAATTTAGAATTCATGTAGGTTTTTTTTAAACTCCTTTAAATTGGAATATACTCAAAATTTGACTGTGGGGGGTATTTATAAAAAAAAATTGAATATCTCTGCACTAGCACTGTTTATGGTTTTGGGGTATTTTTTTTAATGATACAGGTATGGGACCTGTTATCCAGAATGCTCGGGACCTGGGGTTTTCCGGATAAGGGATTTTCTGTAATTTGGGTCTTCATACCTTAAGTCTACTAGAAATTCATGTAAACATTAAATAAACCCAATAGACTGCTTTTGCTTCCAAAAAGGATTAATTATATCTTAGTTGGGATCAAGTACAAGCTACTGTTTTATTATTTCAGAGAAAAAGGAAATCATTTTTAAAAATTTTGATTATTTGGATAACATGGAGTCTATGGGAGACATTCCGTAATTCGGAGCTTTCTGGATATCGGGTTTCCAGATAAGGGATCCTATACCTGTACTTTGTTTATAGCCATTAGTTAATCCATTGGTTATGTTGTGGATTAAAACAATCTGTTTGAGGGAAAGCTAGTTATGAGAGCATATTGTCTAGCACAGAGGTCTCACATCCCAGGAATATGTTTGATACATGACAGTTGAGAAGTCAGCTTGCAGTCTGTGAGCCTGAACCCTTGCAGTTGCACTCTAGCCGCTGGTTTGCTGATTAAGCATTAGCTGTGATGAGATCACTTCTTCCCTGATCTCCTTCCTAACTTGGATTTCACAGCCACCCCTCATTCTCAAGCAGGACAGCTGAACTTTTCCCGGAGAGCTCCCTTTCTTCGTCCTGAATCTTCCATGTCTCAAACTCCATCCAATTCAGAAATCAAAAGGGCTTTAGAAGCAAGCCCAGATACTAACATTGAAAATGACACCCCGGAGGCACCCAGACCCAGCAATTACCTAATTCTTACAATATTTGCCTGTTTCTGTCCCGCATATCCAATAAACATTGTGGCATTTGTGTTCTCTATAATGGTAAGTAGGTATATTTTCTTATCCACAATGCTCATAATGATATTTAAAATGAAATGGAATATATTTACCAAATTAATCTGATGCCTGAAAATATTTATAGATTTGTAAGTGCTGTGAATATACATTATGCTGTTTTATAGGAATCATACCATCTAAAGAAACAAAATAATAATTAAGATACTTTTATCGCTTCTATTTTCTCCTGCACAGAACATTTAATTGAAATAGAAACCCACTAGAGTGTTAGACCGGTATGTTGGCATGGTCTTTAAAAATAATTGGTTTCACTATGTGGCTGGGAGTCCTAGCATACCAGGATCAGATGCTTGTTGGGAAATCAATCAATGACTTCTATGTCTTATTTTTTTTAGATGTTGGGTACTATGACATAATGGTATATAAGGAGGTATTTCTTAACATAACGTTCTGCAATAAAATGCACAAATAATGATGTCTCAACCCCTATTACACGAGTTACATTTAATTCCCTTTTAATGCTTTATTTCTGATAAACAGAATTAAGTGACTATGGTGATAAAGCTGAAGTACATGCAATAAAAAATACATTACTTTCATAAATCAATTGAATAATAGTAGCCCATTAACTAGTGCAAGAGTCTCAATCATTAAAAAAAATGACACCGGGTCATATTATAGTAATGTGCATAAGGTACACAATAATCGACTCATTTCAGGATAAATTGCCAGTTTGGAAACATATAAATATACCAGCACTTAAACTGAAGTGTTTATGCAAATTATGTTTTTATGCAGGGATAATCTCTCATGATTTTATTTTTATAGATAAATCCTAGATGAACCATCACTCTGAACTGTACAGTTGCAGCAACAGATTCAGGTTATAAGCCCCTATTTCTCTCCCTTAATAGGTGTGGCAATCATATCTTCAAATGTTATAAAACAGACCCTGTCAACTTGTGCATCAGTATGTGTGAATACTGTATACACGTGGTAAAACAGAATAAGTGAAAGTACGCCTACCTATAAAAAAACCCTTATTAAAACTATTTACTCTCATGCAATATTTGGGGGCACATTTACTTTGCTCGAGTGAAGGAATAGAATAAAAAAACTTCGAATTTCGAATGTTTTTTTTGGCTACTTCGACCATCGAATTGGCTATTCAACCTTCGACTACGACTTTGAATCGAACAATTCGAACTAAAAATCGTTTGAATATTCGACCTTTCGATAGTGGAAGTACTGTCTCTTTAAAAAAAAACTTCGACCCCCTACTTCGCCACCTAAAACCTACCAAGGTGCAATGTTAGCTTATGGGGAAGGTCCCCATAGGCTTTCTAACAATTTTTTGGTCGAAGAAAAATTGTTTGATCGATGGATTAAAATCGAATGATTCAAAGGATGTAATCGATTTTTCGTTCAATCAAACGATTCTACGTTCAATCAAACTATTTGCGGTAAATCCTTTGTCTTCGATATTCGAAGTCGAAGGATTTACATTCGTCAGTTGAATATCAAGAGTTAATTAACTCTCGATATTCGACCATATGTAAATCTGCCCCTTAGTGTCCCGGGACTGCTTCTTTGACCTCATCCAAACAAGTAACCTATTTTAATTGATGTCTGTACCCTCTATAAATGTTTCCACCAAACTATGCAACAAAAATATTCAACAAAAATATTCAGCTAGTTACACAAATACATACCCATGTACATTTTTATATTTGAAAACAATGTTCTACCTAGTCCAATAACCCATGGCAATCAGTTAAATGTTTGCTGTCATTACAAATGATTCTGTTAAATTGGTTCCTTTTTAGCTAAGGTGGCCCTTTATGAATATGATCGCTACAGAATGTCATTCACTTGAAACTGCTTGGCTTTTTTGGGCATCCATGAGCAGATCTGGTCTTTCTACAGATTTCATCATAGGAGGAAAAACTGGTCAATACATGGACCAAAATAGCTGAATGAGCAAATAATTAGGGTGACTCTGGGGGATTATTCAATTGTTGATCAACACACAGCTCACCTTCACACTATGATGCAAAACTCAAACCACCATAAAAATTACATTCGTTGAAGTCATCAGTGCTTGTGCAGAAGTCCCTTCCCTTGCAGTACAGTCATTGCATCAATAGAGACAAATCCATTAGAACACCCACAATTTGAACAGTGTCAAAGGTGACTTATTTGGCCCACTCACAAATGCAAACACACAGCTGACTGGCTTCAATTCCTGACTGTCAACTTTCACATAAACAAAACATTATTAAGAAATGGTCTATGCCTTTGGACAGACTGGAGGCCAAAAATGTTCTTAAAAGCCTGCACCCCATCCTAGTGTAATATATATAATATGTTTTCTTTTTGCATATATAGAATAAATTCCGCTCCACTAGTCCTTTCTTCTTCTCTTATTCGGTCTTTCAATTGCTAGTATACTTGTAACAGTGTAAAGCCATCTTAAGCATATTGAGTTAAATTTGTAACCCATATATTGATCTACGTTATGAATTGATCTGAACCTATAATGCAAATGGGATGGGAGTCCAGGAATTTTAAGTAGAAGACAATGAGACCCATAGCTTATACGGATGATATAAGTTCATTTATACACAAGTACAATTTACAGGGGAACTTTTGCATTTCCATTATTTTTTGTTTGTAAAATGAACTGTTTAACACTGCTAATATGTTTTTTCTGCTACCAATGGTTTGAATGGCTGACGCAGCCCTCTCAGTTTCTTCCCTCCTTGTCACCTTGTTTAGATGATAAAGCTGATATCTGACCAGAAAGGTGGCTTTAGATCCCGTTTAAGATTCCTACAATATACATGGATAAAACTCATTAGAGATCATTTATAATGGAGATAACTGTTAGCTCCCCTTATCACTGCATTCCAGAATATAGTGCTGTATTCATGGGTTTGGCGGGCTGGGGCAAAAAGAAGATGTATCCCACCCTTAAACATGTGCATCATTCTGACAATGCTGTGTTCTTCAACATTGGACAGATTTTTAATTTGGCATGAGGTGCAGAGGATTCAAATGCTCCTATTGTGTTAAGGGCTTATTTAAAAATTCAGGAACAAGTACAACGTGCTATTATAGATAAAAAATCAAGTACACGTTGATACAAAGGTCCTTGTGTTCGTAAATGCTTTGAGCCACTAACCCTGTTTAGCTTGCTGGAAAGAATTGTGTACAAATGCACACTTGCACACTACACAACTCCAGCATCACCCCTGGTGATAATACCCAGGTTTGTCTAACTGGTTGTGTCTAAGGATGCAATTGGCCTACTGTTATTGATGACCCACAAGACTAATCACCACTATAAAACTGTCTGATGGGCAATACATAGCAGCACTATTAGCTACTTAGCAGTGCCTGCCTTTACGTTAGAATTCACGTTAGAAAAACACTGCAAAAGGTAAAAAAAAACAAATAGAAATTTGCATCTGACTAGAGCACTTTACACTGCATTCATAAATAAGCCCTTTTGGAGTGGCTTAGAGACTTTGTTTGTGGCCAAGGTACTGTTTTGTTATTACTGAGAAAAAGGAAATCATAATAAAAAATTGAATTATTTGATTGTAACTCTGAACGGGTTTTCGGGTAACAGATTCTATACCAGTATTGTTGTCTGGGATTTTACATTGTGTACAGACATGAATATAAGAAAAGCAAGTATGTGTGTTTGCCAGATGATCTAGTGAGCAGCATTGCACTACTTCTCGTTCTATGAATGGTTTAGGTCAGTGATCCCCAACCAGTGGCTCATGAGCTCACCAACCCATTGGATGTTGCTCTCAGTGGCCTCAAAGCAAGTGCTTCTTTTTTAATTCCAGCAAGATTTGGTTCTAATGCGGAATCAAGCATCCTGCAGGCTGCCTGTGCACTTAGGGCATACCAAATAGTCAATCACAGCCTTTGTGCATTTGTGAATTTCACTCCAGCACAGCTTATAACTGTGACCAGGTATATGTCCCAGAAGGAATATAAGTAGGTTTAGATCCAGCATCTCTATTTCTTGAGTCATTACTAAACTTGGCAGAGGTGGTTAGCTGGAGAGAATCCAGTCTGCATCCAGTCTTCTTGTGTCTGCGTAGTGCTTTTTTTCTGTCCCTAACTGCATCTCATGTTCCAAAAAATGTCCCATGGATAAGTGAACCTTAAGAAGGTATTTTGCTTCCAAGAAAGAAAAGGGACAGCAACAGTAGAAGTGATCTCTTTTCACCCTGCCTCTAGCATGTTTCTGTTACTACCAATGACGTCTGAGGATGTGCAATAACTGTTCTTTCTGCAAGTGTTCAAGTGACAGTGATGGGAGTAAAAGGTCAGCCATTACTTGGACCGTTGTGTACTATTCCTACTGACATGTTAATTGCCCAGCCCGTCCAATGTTCAGAATATATTAATAGCAGATTCGGTATATGGGACATAAGATGTAATCAGTGTATGCTCATGATTGTTTGTAAAAAATTGACTTGTTCAATGCAAAAAAAGACAACAGTATTTCTAAAGATCAAATGTACAATTGTGGTATAGGATCTATTATCCAGAATTCTTGGGACATGGGGTTTTCTGGACAAGGGATCTTTAGGTAATTTGGATCACTATACCTTAAGTCTGCTAAAAATCATTTAAACTAAATAAACCCAATAGGATTGTTTTGCTTCCAACACGGATTCATGCAGCTTAGTTACCATCAACTACAAGGTACTGGTTTCTTATTACAGAAAAAAAGAAATAATTTTTTTTAAATATTAGAATTATTTGCATAAAATGAACTCCATGAGAGATGGCCTTCTCGTAATTTGGAACTTTCTGGATAATTTATAAAGGATACAATACCTGTATACAGTATTTATAATCTAGCCTGCAGGCCAGTTAGGGTGAGATTTGGGGGGAATACCTAAGTATATAATGGCTGAATGACTGCTGCAGCAATGTTTTATATATCTGTTGCGAGCCCAGGAGTCCTGGCAAAAACAGGGATCTTTAAAGAAAAAAAAACCCCACTGGTTTAGAGTCTACCAGTACTACTAGTACTGTATTAACTGTATTAACTTAAAATTCAATATACGGCCTGAATTTAGAGTTATGCCTGTTAGACTGCAGGTGATGTTTAGCGAATGCCACAGAGGCCTGGTATTGCACAGCACTAGTGTTAGCATCAGATCCCACCAATTGCTCCTTTATATTTATCCAGTTTTCAATATACAGATTGTCTCTAAATCCACTGGTCAGGCCATCTTGGCCAAGGCATAGGTCACTGGGCTGGTAGAATGCCAGACTTCTTGCCGTGCCTCTCCTCATTGGTGATATCACTGCCAAAACCCCATACCCTTTGGTAGTTTAACAGCCCATAGTAAAAAAGATTGCTCATCCTGCTAGGCTACTGATCTGTGCATACTTGTACAAGGTGAGGAATGGGCAGATGCAGCCACCCTAAATGGAAAAATTAAGAAAACTATATATAATCAAAATGCAGTCTCTCACCTCAGTAACACCCAAAGCCCCTTACAACTCTTGCCTTAATTTGTCTTGCCAAGACGATATTAAATATTCAACTTTAATACTCCTGCCCCACCAAGTCAAGACACAGCAGGACCCTCCAATAGCTGCCCCCCTTCTACCTCTGATGTCAAATGAGACCCTTTGAATTGATTAAAAGTGGGGGTTGATAATGCTGTTTTATATTTACCTTCCATAGCTCTCCTATAGTATTATAATCAACAAATAAGAAGCCATAAGGGTTTGGTATAGCAGCCAGCAGGTCACAGTATATTAATGGGGCACGCACATGCAAACAGAACTGTAAATAGAACCACATGAACAGGAGGACGGCACTCCGGTAAAAAACAGGTTTTTATTGCTGAGTACTGTAGAAATACATTCCCTTAAGGGAAGGTGTTCCCGAAATGCGTAAGGCCTATGTATTTCTACAGTACTCAGCAATAAAAACCTGTTTTTTACCGGAGTGCCGTCCTCCTGTTCGTGTATTTACTGTTGGCAGTGGGGACACTGCGGACTGAGCACCCGGCACTACAGGGGAGCAGTTAAGTGGTGGTGAGTTGAAGCGGTCCTAATTGGTTTCGTGTAAATAGAACCCACTGTTGCAGGGGGCATCCAAGCCCAGACTGGCAATCTGTGGGTTCTGGCAAATGCCAGAGGGGCTGCTGTAAAATGCCATAGAAAGTAGGGATGCACCGAATCCAGGATTCCGTTCAGGATTTAGTCTTTTTCAGCATGATTCGGATTCGGCTAAATCCTTGTGTGTGGACAAACTGAATACAAATCACATGACTTTTCGCCTCAAAACAAGGAAGTAAAACATTCTTTTTCCACTTTTTCCTTTACCGTCTCTAATTTGCATATGCAAATTAGGATTCAGTTCAGTATTCGGCCGAATCTTTCACAAAGGATTCTGTGATTCAGCAAAATCCCAAGTAGTGGATTTGGTGCATCCCTAATAGAAAGTAACTATTAAGTGGTTTGGTGGGGGCTGTTTGGGCCTCTAAATGCCAGGGCCTATTTTGAATCCCAGTCCGGACCTGGGGGCATCCCCTGTGTTTTTGCCTGTACAGAATGAAACTATGCCAGCTTTTTTATTGTCTAATATTAAGCACTACCCAGAAGGAAATTTCAAGGTGCAAGAGCCATTTAATATGTGTACTAAAAAGTAGAGAAATACCCACTAGAACCAAACTGGCTAATTTGACATGCTGTGCTTTAAACATAAATATGGGTACATGCTATATTTCTCTACACAACATTTGTGGCCCCTTCAAATGAATCTAATCATTTCAATACATACATACAGGAATACATTGCAACATGTATGTTCCCTAACAAGCACATTCCTTTATTAAAAGATGTTTCAGGTTATCTAAGGATCTGGAGTGCATAGAAGCCGAATTGATATCATCATAGGTGTCGTGGATTTATCTAATAATGTTGTTGGATCAGACAAACAAAGTATTGGGCTTGGAATTCTTATGTGAGAGTGCCACTTGTACCATTTAGCACCGTCAATGTTTAATATGCGTTAGGCAAAGGGCATAAATACCATGTGGGTGCCCTGCAACTATTAGGAAGCCAGCAAAAAGTGTAATCTGTACTTTCCCTTTTTTTCATACACCCACGCTGATATTTAACTCTGCTTAACTGTATCAAGTTTTCTGTGTTTGTGCCTTTGTGTAGGTGTAGTTTGTGACTGCTCAGAATAAGTGTAGTCAATACCTGTGGTTTCTGTTTCACTGAGGTCAGCGGTGGTGGTAACTATTTTAAGTTTCTGGTTTAAAATTTTACAATATGTGGATGAGCGAGTGTCATATAGACATATTATACTTCAAATATTGGATGCCTTATTGAGAAACCTGTTATACAGAATTATCTGAAATATGGGAAGGCCATCTCCCATAAAGTCCATTTTAAGCAAATAAGTATTCATATTTTAAACATTTTAAAATGGTCTCCTTTTTCTCTGTAAGAATAAAACAGCTTATACTTGATCCTAACAAGCATGAATACATATTGGTGGCAAAACAATCCAATTGGGTTTATTTAATGTTTAAATGATTTTTGGCAGACTTAGGGGCACATTTCCTATGGGTCGGATTTCGAAGGGTAAAAACTTCGATATTCGAAGTCAAAGTTTTTTGGTTCGAATATGGCCATATTCGGTCGAAGTAAAATCGTTCGATCAATCGATTAGATCCTTTGAACGATTTTCAAAAAAAAAAATTTGATTTCTAAAAACTTAGCCAAATTTTGGCTATAGGTTCTAGGAGGTCCCCATAGGCTAACATAGCAATTCCGCAGGTTTAAGGTGGCGAAGTATCGAAGTCAAAGTTTTTTTTATAAAGTATTTCGATTTTCGAAGTTTTTCAATTCGAATCGAAGTCTAATTTGGCCTATTCGATGGTCGAAGTACCCAAAAATTGCTTCGAAATTTGAAGGTTTTGAATTTGAAAATTCACTTCGACCCTTAGTAAATGTGCCCCCTAAGGTATGGTGATCCAAATTACAGAAAGATTCCTTATTCCGAAAACCCTAGGTTCCAAGCATTCTGGATAACAGATCCTATACATGTTTATAAATGCAGCTAAATGTGTGTGATTGTGTAAGAGATTACAGTTATGTGTGTTTAAATATGCCTCAAATTCTTAACTTAGTCATGTTCATATTAGTTACATTAGCACATTTACATTTTGTTATAAGTTATAATGCTTGTTTGTTCATTTGTAGAGGTATGGGATCCTTTATCCAGAAACCCATTACCAAGAAAGCTCCAAATTACAGAAAAGCTGTCTCCCATAGACTCCATTATAATGAAATGATTTCCTTTTTCTCTGTATTAATAAAACATGCAAATTTGTAATTGATCCAAACTGATATACTTAATCCTTATTGGAAGCAAAATCAGCCTATTGGTTTTATTTAATGTTTACGTGATTTTCTTGTAGACTTACGATATGAAGATCCAAATTACATAAAGATCAGTTATCAGGAAAACCCCAGGTCCTGAGAATTCTGGATAACAGGTCCCATACCCGTACTAACAATTTTTTTTTTTAAACAAGATTTTAAAAGTGTTTGGCTGTAAACTCTGAGGACACTTTAGTAACTATTGTAATCTATTTGAGGTTTGTGCAGTTGGCCTGGTTCTGTAACCGAAACCAACCATGTTTGTTTCACCACTGCACCAGGCCAGTAAAATGATGGGAAAATGGCTTCTATTGGTTTCCTGGCTGGGGCTAACTGCCTGTGATACAGTATTAACATCTTGGTTCCTCCCTCACATTTTGGGCATCGGTCTGCTGATTCAGAATTCTCTGGATCGCAGGTTAAATATATATTTAAGTATATGAAATATGGTTTCTTTAAGCAATTTCAGTGCTGCCTACTCTATGCTTGCTCTTTTCTGAGCTCTCAGGGAATGGGAGTCTAACATGAAAGCAGTGGCCTTCAAGGGAGAATACTGGGCAAAGATGCCAATATATGGGCAGCAGTATGTTCCCAGCAGTAAGCTCATTTCAACATTACGGTCTGAAAAGATTCACTGATATTTTGGGGCCTATTTACTAACAATGACATTTCATGGGTTTAACAAGCCCCATTGAGTTTTACTTTAAGAGACTTGTATGGGGAATTATTTCTCAATCCTCTTACAAGTATGTAGGAACCATACACAAAAAGATCTATTCACTTTGTAAGGGTTGTATAGGTTGGGCAAGCCTTGGTTTTACTGATGTAATCACCATGCATATTGTATAGATGCAATGCCAACAATGACAAAGCTGGAGGGTGCTGCACCTTATGTTATCTGTCAACTTTCTGATCAATTGCATCAGATGCATTATGATGTAAAAATGTCTTTTTTTTTTAATACAGGACCAAAATGATGTTGCTCTTTATATATATATATATATGGAACTAGTGGTAGAATAGATAGGCACCTGCCCAGGGTCAACTGGGTCAGCGGGACACCGGGAAAAAAACAGACAGGCCCGCCGCCCCCAGTCCAACGCTGCACCTTCCTAGGGCGCATAAATTGGTGGGCAAAGTTCCAGAGCTACTAGTGGATGAGGGAGTTTTGAGTGCCAGCCATGAGGGTGGGGGTGAGATCAACTGCTCAGGGTGGAGATGGAGGCGACAGCAGAGGGGGTTATGGCAGGGGTGCAAGCAGAGAGCAGGCAGGCTGATAGTGTGCCAGACCAAGTAGCATTGCCTTTGATATGATACTAGAAGCTAATACAGTACATATATCACTGTACAAAAGGCATCTCTAGACAGCAAAGCTAAAAAAAGGCATAAGGCCATCAAGTACATATTTTGATATTCCTGCCCCTCCAGAGGAGGCACAGAACTACATGCAAATTATACTTTAGCAATCTGCAAATGTTGCTTGCTAATTGTCTGCATTTCCATTTCAATGCTGCAGGCCTTAAACAGCTATAATGATGGGGACATAGAAGGTTCAAAACGACTGGGACGAAATGCTCTTTATGTATCGATAGCATCCATCATCATTGGTCTTCTGGTGATTGCAACATATTGCACTGTTCATTTCACAACGGTAAGTCGCTTTGTCTCCACCTGGGAGCAGCTACAGTGTAGATGAAGAAATATGAACAAAACATGTGCTTCCAAATATCATAACAAATCCAGCATAATGTCTGCAGTGCTGTAGCAAATGGAAGGAGATTTACAGATAAGCTTCATCTATAAAACACAACTCCCCATGTTTACAACACACTGCAAGCAATTAAAATTGTTTTTGGCTGAAAATTATAAAATGAAATGCTGAATGTAAAAGAATGATACTTCTCAGTGTGTCCATTAAAGTGGATTTATTTTCCAGCTGGGAAGTGTAAAATATAAATAAATACTAAGAAAAATATCATTCGGATCCCAAAACAAAATGCTTTTTTTTAGCTAAAATTCAAGCAAGCATTTGTCTGGCATACTTTGTTTACTGTTTTTTGGGTATAAATTAAAGAAACACTACCATCTATATAAATAATCCATTTCATCCTGAAATGAATGTTTAATGGCTTAACCAGGGCTAGTTATCTCGTTATAGTTTACAGACAGTTTTTGCATTACAGCATTACAGTACCTGTGTTTATTTTGTCAGTAAGTTTATTTGTTAGTGGATAGAGATGCCAATTCACATGGATTCCTTAGTATGTATTTTGCCCCACCCTTACCCAATCACCTGCAGCAGCTGGTGGACACCTAGAACAGTGAGATGTACAGGCACAGACTGTAGGAAGCAGGGATACTCACATAGTTGCGATGGACCAAGGCACAATTTATTGACAGCTTCCTGCTGGGAGGAAGGTTACAGACTGGACATGTGTTATTGCGTCAAGGATATAGCTACACAATTTACAATATTTCTCTCTCTCTGCTTTCCTCACACTCTAAAACAAGATCAAAACAAAATCCCTAGCCACTTCCCCCAACCTACCAGTTGCTTTCTTATATACTCGCAAGCGCCTAGTATATAAGACACATCTAACACATAGCCAGTTTACAATCCACTCCCCTCAGTCTCGCTCTGTGCCACGATTGTCCAGTGGATGTACGAGTTCTCCTTTACTCCTATAGTTCCCTCTTTGGGCCAAGCTTAGGAAGAATTCATAGGGGTATATTTATCAAAGAGTGAAGTTAATAGTGAAGTTCCGCCACTAGAGTGAAATTCCGCCACTTCTCATTCATTTCTATGGGGTTTTTAAAGGCGTATTTATCAAAGGGTGAAATTTCACTTTCACCCATTGATAAATACGCCTTTCAAAATCCCATAGAAATGAATGGAGAGCTGCGGAATTTCACTCTAGTGGCGGAACTTCACTCTTTGATAAATTTACCCCCCGTTAGATCCCACCCGCTCAGTACTTCCTTAAAGGGTGGTTCACCTTCAAACAACTAGTTGTTTTCTGGTAGATCACTGGAAATAACGACTTTTTCCAATGACTTTCCATTTTCTATGCATCACCATTTTTCTAATATTGAAGTGTAAAGAGTTATCAGCTCTGGGAGGGGGGGTCGCCGACCCTGTAAACTGTTCTAAATGGATACATTTAGTTGATACATTTCTTATCTTTGTCCCTGCTGAGCAGAATCTCTGGGTTTTGGAAAAACGGTAAAAAATAAATAATGGACAGTAATTGAAAAAAGTCTTTATTTCTGGGGAACAATCTAAAAACAACTGAATTGAAAAAAGTGTTTGGAAAGTGAACCACCCCTTTAAGGAACGACCAGGCGGCAGCAATAAAATAACTATTTTTAGAACCTTTAATTAAACTTTAAAATTAACTAAAAACACTTATATTTAAGAATCCAATACCCTGCCTATCGCGTTTCATGCTCTTTGGCACTTCCTCAGAGGCTCCTTACACACTGTGCCCCCTAGGGATTTGTGTATGCATAGCATCAATTGGGACTAATTTGCATAATGAGGCATAAAAAGTATATAAAAATGTTTGTTAAAAATGGTACAAATTCTTATATAAATACAGTCATACCCAATGTACAGTCATTAATTACTAAAGATAGCAATATACATCTATATCTATTTTTAAACCCTGGGGATAAAGAGTCCGTAACTTGGTTTCATCATTTGATATTGCTATTATACCACTCCCTCCTCTCCAATGCCTAATTTTCTGGGATATATACCCATGAATTTCAGACCACTAGGATTACAATGATCTTCAACAAAATGTTCTGACATCCTTCTTTATATTTCTCATGTATTCTTACTTTCAATTTCCTAACCGTTCTTCACAGATATTGTAGCTCACAAGGGCACTCCAAGAGATAGACAACATTACTTGTGTCAAATGGCTTACCTTACCTTATACTCCTTATTCATTTGGTAAGACACATCCCTCTCCTTTTCTCTTTATTGCCAGTCTCCTAGCAGGCTACACATTTCTCACGTTTGATTTTTCTAAATAGCTCGAGGCTAATCTCTGTCACAGGGTGCCTGGATGGGTAAAAATGACTGTTGATCTATCTCCTATTATATCTGTCATCTTTGTTTCCATTTGTAAAATATGCCAGTTTTTTTAGAACATTTATTATTTTGTAGCCCCCTGTACTAAACTTTGTGACTAAAGGCACAGTTGCCTGTTCTCTTTTTTATTTTCCTGTAGCATATCATTTCTATCAGTTCCATCCACCTTCTTTTTTGTTATAATCCTTTCATCATATCCCTTCTCTCTAAACTGTCTTACCAAAATGTTTCCTCACACTCTCACAGGGTTTCTCTGCTGAAGCCTCCAGGATCCCTGTCATGAAGGGGATGCACAGGCAGGGTGCCATTAATTGTACAGGGGCCTCCTCTCACTGTAAACCTCCACCCCCTCCTCTAACCTACACCTAAACTCTTAATTTCCCTACCTGGCGCTAAATCGCCTCCGAGGCTCAACCCCAATCAAATCATACCTTGTAGGGACAACAGACCTTTCTTACTAGCCTACCTACCTTTCCCTCCTAGAGTGAACTCACACACACTTCTATCTCTCTAGCCTGAAGGAATCAGTCTCCAAAACATGGTCTGGCCACATCAGTCTTGGTGCTGCCTCTGGATGTTTCTAGGCCAAAGAGGAAGTGCATAGCTCCTGCACTTCCTCAAATTGCAGGGCAATCCCCAGACAGGCCAACCTTAGGAGTTGGCTCCACCTGCTGGCTGAACTACAAAATTGTCCAACTATTTACATAGTTACATAGTTAAATTGGGTTGACAAAGTCCATCAAGTTCAACCCCTCCAAATGAAAACCCAGCATCCATACACACACCCCTCCCTACTTTCACATCTCTTTACAAATCCAGTCATCCACAACCTGTAATCTACATCTGAATTACAGTTAGCTCCCTCCATCAAACAGCACCAACATGCATTGAATTACCTAAAAATATAGGCAGTGTTGGGCGGAGCTGGTAGAACAATTAAGGGCTTGTCCAGGGTGAGGCGTGTTTATGGTTAGTGTCCTTGAGAGACATTCATTTTACTAAAATCCATTTGACTTGTTCTGAGAAAAGCTACAGACACGACAGGAAGTAAGCTCTAGAAAATGAGATGTTTCCTTGCCTATGGAAACAAATGGTGACTATGCCTTTAACAACAATTAAAGAGGTACTATTGATAGAAAAGTGCCCATCAGTATGATATCCAGCTTTATAAGATTACAAAAATGTATTACTCTTTTCATGCTATTAAAGAAAGTATGGATGACAGGTCTACCAGAATGTTTGCCAGTTTTGCATTCATACATGTTTATTACCAGACATAATGCTGACTTAAGCAGCTGGGATAATGTAAAAAACATCCTGAGACTGGGCACCCAGTATTTGCCACTGAGTGATCAGAAATTAAGGTCACACTAGGATTGGTTCATCCCGGTGTCTATATTTATAAAAACTGGTTAACGTTTTCCTGCAAACTTTGACCTTTCAAATAGCAGCATGTGGCGAAAGTTATAGTTCAAGAAGACCTTTAAACCCCATACGTTAAAAATTCTTGCTTTTCTGTATATGTGGAATATAGATCAAGTTTGACTTTACAAACCTGTAAGGCACCAGTACGAAGCTGTATCTATAAGAACCCCTTTGACAGGGAGACTGTTATTGTACAAAAACAGAGGCCAGCAGATTAGCCAGCACTGGTATATGAATACAATTAGCAGATGCCTAGTTTGATTAGCTACCCTTGTGGGTCTGCCATATCAGACTTCCCTTTCTGCCTCATTTATTATTGCATTACATTACTGGTTTTTTTTCAATTTGCAGAATTCAGTCTGAGCCCTGGAAAGAAGCATGAGTAAAGTATTTACACGAACCCCGACCACATTCTCAAGATCTGCAGAAAGGGAAGAAGCCCAGCTTTGCATAAATGGGAATCCTGAGTTACTAAACTAACATGATGGATGTGGATGAAATCTATATATGTATATAGCTCATGTGTGCAAGCACATATATAGACTGTATATACTGTATGTACGACGTGTCGGTCTCTGTTCAAATGGAAAATAGAAATCTTATGACCCAGTGACAAGCAGTTTACTAGGGAGTCACATAACCACAATCCTTGCATGTCATCTATACTTAGTCATGATCCAAGCAAGGAACTGCAGCCTCCTGAAGCAAAATCAATCTGTCCAAAGCACTTCAGCTTCTTGCACTGAGGACTGCATGGAATAAAACATAGTTAGTTATTCTATTTGGACAATAACACTTTTTACATCCAAGTCAAGAATATGATCAGTATTCTCTTTCTTTGCTACCGTCATCAATGCACCTTAAAGCAGCTTCAGGAAATAGTGCTTTAATAGGTTTGGTATAGATATCTGGGCAGCCTCAAGCTGTTTGCAGCTTATTGCAGTGCTTTGGAGGGGGGCTACACAGAGCCCTTCATCAGGGATAAATGTCTGCATACAATATCATTTGTACAGTTTTTAATAACATTTATAAATCAGTGCTGGGTGTGTGTCTGTTTATTACCCTTTTTATAGGGGTAAGTTCCCATAAAAACATCAACTTTTCATATGCTCTCGATGATAACAGTCTAAATAATTTAGTTTATTTTTTAAATGTGTGCTTTGTGTTTTATAATTACCTTGCTTTATATGGTTCTTCTGTACTGCATACCTTCCAACAATTTTAATAAAGAAAAACAATTTAAGTCATAGCCCATCTGGCCTGTAATACCCAATTATAGCTAGTTACTTTTTATAGACCTTAAAAACCAAACTAAATTGGCATCTCTTACACAAGGTATGCCATTCATAGAGATATTCTTTGATATAACAAGTTTGCAAGATATATATATATATGCAGAATTTATCGGCACTCACCAATCACAAAATCACTTGCCGGGTGCTAACCAAAGTAATCTGTAGCAGTCCATAAAAGTACTCACATCAGCCACCATTAAGCGTGTATCACTATATCTTTATTTGTGCATGGTGCATCAACGCATTTCGGCTCACATAGAGCTGTCGTCCATGCTTTCATGGACTGCTATAATATATATATATATATATATATATATAGGGTCAGACTGGGCCAGCAGGACACCGGGAAAAAAAACCTGGTGGACCCCTGCCAACTCAACTGCAGGTGCTAATTGTGGTGGGCCCGGATACCACAGTCCAACACTGTAAGTGTTCATGGCATTAATAAAGTTAAAGTACATTTTTAGGTTAACCTTTTCTTTAAAGGTTCATTGTTTTTATTTCCCTTTTGTTTAATTGAAATATTGATTGTGCCGTTTATCAGTGTTCAGACTTTTTTAAATGCAACAGAGAACTACATTTGCTTCCAGTAGTTTTGCATTTTCTTTTCTGCTGATTCACTAGATGTTTATGTGCTGTCCAGATTCATATTATAGCTGAAAAACCAATGCATTCTGAGGTTAATCATCCCTGTAGGATGTATATCTATGACAGGCAGGCCTTAT